>NC_080426.1:66460754-67119504 GCF_029873635.1 Malania oleifera
CCTACTGAAGACTTATTAATGAAGTTTCATAGAAAAACTCAAGGTTACTCTTGGATAAAAATGTATGTCAATCAATTAGAACTAACAAGAGTGTAAGCTTAACTAGAAACTCACAATAATACTCTTACTTAGCAAGGTTTGCAATGAAGATGAGTAAGAATTAAATAATGAAGCTTGAATGTGAGAAATAGAGCTTTTGAAAATCAGAGAAATTTTGCTAATTGTTTTGCTAATCTCACTCTAATTTTTGCAAATGAGAGAGTATATATAGACACCTCTCATTTTTTGACCGTTTGGGACCTGTTTGTCATTTTTGACCATTTGAGACCTGTTTGTCATTTTTAACCTCGATAATTTTAGCCAACTCGAGAGCACCGGTCGACCATACTTAAGGTTCGGTTGACCGAGTAATTGGGTTCAGTCGACTGTGCAAAAAATGAACTGAGAGTTCGGTTGACCAGACTTGCATGGTTCAAGGGCGATTTCCAATTCCGTGTGGTTCGGTTGACCAGATCAATTTGAACTACAAAGTTTGGTTGACTAGGGGGTTGGGGCTTCTCTCGAGGATTTTCGGTCGACCAGAGCATTGGAGTTTATTTTTTGGTTGGTCGATCGAAGAGTCAATTGTTGACCCTAGGGAGGTTCGGTCGACTAGGACATTGGGGAACATTTCTGGTCGGTTGACCGAAGGGTCAAAATGTTGACTCGGTGAAGGTTCGGTTGACCGAAGAGTTCTGCGTGTAGAAGTTTGGTTGACCGAACATGCCCTTTTGTGCATTTCGATCTTTTTCTGCTTATAAAGTTATCCCTATTCACATGATAATCAACACTAAGATTATGGGAGCCATTTTCATGCAATATTGTGGGTCCTATGGACAATCTAAGGCCTTTGAGCATATACCCTAAAAATTTGGCATTGGTCGACCGAAGATTGATTGAAGGGTGATCCCTAAGGTCCATTTATGGTATTGAGCTTATTTATCTTATCATGCAGGTAAGACATTAATTATTTCAAGCCATGCTCCTATGTTACTATTACAGACCCAAAATGATAAATATAAATTACAATGAATAAACATTCTGAGTCTTCGTCTTCTTTAAGCTTATGTGCGTGTACCATATGATACTTTTGATTGGTCCTGCACACAAACTCATCAACCATTTAATATCAAAGTATTTGTCATAATCAAAACGGGATATGACCTATAAGGTCAACAGTATCCCCAACTCTTCTTGTACCCATGAAATATAGTAGTATGTATTTTGTGGGACAAAAGCTCCTATGTGAACTACGAAGTCAAAAACCCAAGATATCATGCAATCTAAGTGAATATAATGACCCTGAAACCTCATTCATTTTCTATACTTTACCTTGATGCATGATTGTTTGTTTGTGTAGTTAGGACTAACTCCTTCCCACCCCTTATACTCTCTTTCATAATATACGTTCTCTTTGGCCTATTCATATCAAGAAAATCATGTCTTGTCCATTGTCACCTCTTCCTTCTCCAAGACTAAGTCCCAAGTACGAATTTTCCAAAATATCAACAAGGCAAGAAGTCTCAGACCAATGATCAACAGTTTGAAGCATTGGAGAAAGTAGGGTGTTGTTAAGCAAAGGCAAGGCACCAATGAACTATATAGGTCCCCTTCCACTTTCATAGACACTTCCATTCGTAGTTCTCCCTGCACAAGTTGTTGACCAAGTTGGGCAAAATACCCCTGTGGAACAAGGAAAGCTTTTATTAAAGGGAGGAATTCTGATTTTGACATGACATGAGTTTATTTTTTAGGAAGATTATGACTCCGGCCAACAGATTTAGACTGAACAAACCATGTTTTGTTCGTTTAAGTGTCGAAGTTTTCTTTTTCTAAAAATACTTTCAAAAAATCCCAAAAATATTGTGTTTTATAATTTTTTTCTTGATTTTCAAAAGAGCGATGATGAAACCTAACTTTTCTAAAACTTATGCATTCCATAACATTTTCAAAACCTTAGCTCCCATTTCCAAACTCACTTTTTTCACTACCATTTTCAAATACCGATAATATAAGTCTGGTCCTCTTTTTATAAAACTTTAGTTTATTAGGTGGATAATTCAAGTCTAAAGTTTTCAAACCAACAATTTTTCATTTTCATCTCTATGATCATTTTGTTTTCATCAAACTTAGGGTTCTGAAATCAACCCCTTTTAGAGTAATAATCTACGCTCCTTAAAGTCATGTTGGAGTGTTCATAATAGTGACTCAATTACAAAAGGAGCAAAAGGGGTTTTTTCTCTTTCATTTTTTGTTTCTTTTCTTTTTGAAGGTAATACATACATAATTATGGTAACTGTTCTAAGAATGGGTGTTGTTAGGGATGTTAAAAAGTTAATCATCACTGAGATGGTTGACTAATCACCTTTCTTATGCATAAATGTACTTCTGAACTCAAATTTTGATTTTTCATAGACCTTTGCAAAATTTTTCTTTATTTTCTCTTTTTCTTTTTCCAAAAAAAAAGGGCAACAACACCGTATTATGTGTTTTCAATTGTTTTACCCTTTTTTTCTTCAAACTCTTCTTTCTCATCTAGGGTCTTTCATTCCTCCTTTTCGTCAACACTCCAGACAAAATTCGACGTTGACACGATGTATTTGTATTAATTATTTGTATGCATTTATTTTTTGCAATTAAAAATTTTTTTTAAGTACAATTTAGCCTTTTCTTGGGTTGCCTTCGAGACAATAAAAATTTCATTGTTTTTATTTTTAATATCTTAAAATATTCTTATAAAATATTTTAATTTAAAGAGTAACTATTAATTAATTATATTTTGTCCTTATAATAATTTACAAGCCGTGTATAATAAATTTCAAAAATATAAAAAGTGAACTAAATTATAAGAATAGACAAATATAAAAATATAAATCATTGTTAATTTTTGAACAAAATAAATAAAATAAATAAACTTAGACTAATCATATCTTCTATTAATTTAGAAAAGAGAAAAATAAGGCAGTCTTCAATAGACATTACCTTTAATATTATAGAAATGGAAACACTCTAAATATGACAAGTTCTCATTTATATATCAGATATACAATTAATGATTATAGATATGAATGATATTAATTATTTTTTTAAGAAATTATAATATTTTAGTTTAACACATTCTTATCTACATAATCCTTTTTTAGAAAAAAGAAAAAAGAAAAAAATATTACAAGGACAAAGATAGCGCGTGTCATCGAGTCTACATGGCTTCATCAATTTTTTCTTTAAATTAAAAATTATAAAAAATAATAAAGAATTAAAGAATACAAAATCATTTTAAGGTATTTATAAACAGTTATAGTAATAATTTGAAATAATTATAAAATTAAATTCAAAACATCTCTAAAGAAACTTTTTACGTATAATTTGTATACTATAATTATCATGGGCACAACCGAGAAGAGATTCGCTTAAATTATGCAAGCGCTTCCGCCGTCTACTCTGCCACTCTACATTAATGCGATCTCATCCACTCATCTTCATTAAAAAAACAGAGGAAATACCAAAGAAGAAAAAAAAAAAAAGCAAGAAACTTATTAAGTAATTCATGGCATTAAATATGTCATCTCCAATATCGTTCCCCATCCTTTATAAGAAAAATAACAAAAACAATATTTCCAGCATCAAGTTATCTTTTTTTTTTTGGGTCAATATCATCATCGTCGTCATGCAGTTGACTTATCATTCTGCGTTTCCCAGTAAGGACGCAAAAGAGGAAAAAGAAAGACAAAAAAAAAAAAAAAAAACATAGACAATTTAAACACTCAAATTTACAGAGCCATGAGATGATACCATCATCGTCGTCGTCGACATTCTTCGAGTATCATTCTGAGTGTTCATTCACACAATTTTTGGAAATTAAAAACAAAATTAAACCCTAAAACAACCTACATGATGTTGATGGTGATTCGGGGACTTCTCCCTATCGATCATTCCTTGAACGTACCGAAACTCGTCCACATAGCATGGGATAGTGAAGGTTCCCTTCTGATCATACCCATATTCTTCCTCTGCCTCCTTCAACAGCTGCAGGAACAGAGGGTGATTGAAGTATATCACTGGGACAACGAATCTCTGCTGCTCTTCCCCCTGCCCCCCAACCTTTATCGCCAAACACCCCTTCGGCACATCCCTGATTACTTGCTTCCTCCCATGGTGATGAAGATGAGGCAGATGCAGATGAAAGCTCAGGAGATTCTTCTCTCCGCTCCCCATATCTGCAGCAGCAACTACAACAACAAAAGAAAAACCTGACAGACCCGAGAATTTTTTTCCCGAGAAAACAATTTCTCGCCAGCTAGAGAAAGACAGACGACGGCCAAGGATCAGAGTCTGTGATCTCTTGCGCGAAGAGGGTTAGAGAACAGAGTCTCGAAGGCCACAAATCGTTTCTCATCACCACCGATCTCAAAGAACAGAGCACTCAACAACCATGAACAGAGTAGATATAGACCTATAGATAGAGAGAGAGAGAGAGAGAGAGAGAGAGAGAGAGAGAGAGAGAGCACCCTGACCCAAGGAATTTCCCGAGTTTTTGTGAACTGTATTCAAAGGGTTTATTCCTTTATACACACAGTGCTTCTCTGACGTCTGATATTGTGGGGTTGACTGTTGAGTACTATGGTATCATGATTTCGCCGGTTTAGGTTTCGATGGCATAAGTGTAATTGCGCATTCAACGAAGGGCAATGGCCCAACACCCGTGGGCGGTGTGCGGTGCATGGCGGGAAGCGTGGCAATACATGGGGTCGCCGATGGCGGTTGCAGCCGACACTGGAGGCCCAGTGTGCGGAATCGTTGTCCAGGTGGCAGGACATATCCAATTGGACGCCATGGTGTCACGTCTCTCTGGGCCCACGCATCCCCCAAGGAACGCCAGTACTTGCCGTGTTCCTGCTTTCATGATTGCTGAATCCCGACCGTCGGATGGCTCTAAGGATCACAGCATTTGGGAAATTGAAATTTAAAAATATTGGGCTGACTGGGGTCCGCAAGGAGGACGTACTCTATGCGTCAGATTATATTCCCCAAAAATAGAGAGGAAAAAATCAGGAACTGGAAATGACAAAACTGTCCTCTTCTTCTTCTGGTCCGAAACTTCAATTCGTGGGACCCAATACGGCTATTCCAACGAGCCAGGCGGGACACGGTGCGAGATTTGTTGCGGTCCGGCTCCTTTCTAACGGGACGTTGACGGTTGACGTGTGAAGTCGTGCGGACCGGTTTTGATATAAGATTTTTTTCATTCGAGTTATTTCGTGACAAAATTTTGGCATGTTAGTTGCGAGATTCTAACTCTACATTTATTTATTTTATTTATCAAATTAAAGTATTCAAAGAAGATTTTTTTTTTTAAATAACAAAAAATTAAAGAGTATAAGATTGTTTTAAGATAATTATAACTACTAAGTGAAATATTTTGAGATAATTATGAGAGTAATTAGTGGGATAAATTTGATATAATTATAAATATAGAACTTAAAATAGTTATAGATAGTTAAACGAATACTTTGACATAGTTATTAATAATTATAGAAAAATTTTTGACATTAAAGGCACCAAAAAGGGCTTTGCTTTATATTGCTACAAATGATAATTTTATTTTTTTATTTTAATAGTAAAAAATTTTAAAAACAAATTTAGTATTTAGTGCATGAAACTTTTAATATGGAGTGCCAATTTACAATAATGCCTCCCTAATTTTTCGTATGAATTGAAAGAGAGAAGATTGAGGCAAGGGCTTGTTTAGTTATTTAAAACAGTTCTTTTATTTTAATTTCTCAAATAATTACAGAAAGTTAGCTAATTTATCTGTATAAAAATTAAACAACAATAATTTTTTTTTTTTTCACTTTTTTCTTAGGGAAACATTTTTTTAGCTTTTTAAATAATTACAAAAATGTCACTCTCTTTTAAATTTTTTTAATTTATATATGAAAGTTGGAAAATATATTTTTATTATTTTCTAGATCTTTTAAAATTTTTTTACTGTGAATCTATGAATTTTAGACTTTGATTTGTATGAATTATGAAAAAATATATTATAAAATATTGGCCTTTTGAGTCCAATCTCCGTTTTGATGCTAACAAATACAAGCGGTTCTTATGTGTACTTATAAGTGCGTGAACAGGTATAATTCAGGTCACACATAGGATCAAGAGGACATGGAAGCCATGACACTACTCAATACTCATATCTAGCGTATTCCACAGAGTTAAAGAGTAAAGAAGAAAGAAGAAGACATTTGTGTTTTATTTGTATTACATTTATTTTCATATATCTAGTCTGTAATAATACATGCATTTGTATGATATGTTTTAAATGCTCATATGACCGTAGAATGACCATAGGGACCGAATGACCTTAAGGTTTCAGTCAACCGACGCCAAATTTTTAGGATTATTTCTCAAAGGCCTTAGACTGACCTTAGGATCCTAAATATTGTATAAAAATGTCCCCCATAGTCTTAGAAATAAACATTATATTATTAGGGACAATTTAATAAAGGGAAAAAGACCGAAATGCCCAAGGATGACATGTTTGGTCGACCGAACTCAGTTACACTGAGTTCTTCGGTCGACTGAACTCCCATCAGGTCAACAAGTTGACTTCTTGATTGACTGACCAGATATATATAGGCAAGACCTGGTCGACCGAACTTCCTTCGGTCAACAAGTTGGCCTCATGGTTGATTGACCAAAAATGTATGGGCAATGCTCTGGTCGACTGAACCCCCACGTGGGAAATGTCAACTGTCCGATCGATCGAACCTCGTAGTTCAAAATGACCCGGTCAACCGAATTGCGCGGATTTGGAAAATCGCCCTTGAACCCTTCATGTCCGGTCAACTAACCTTTTAGTTCAAATTTCTTCGGTCGACCGAACCTAGTCACTTGGTCGACCGAACCTAGTCACTCGGGCGACCAAACCACAAAAGTGGTCGACCAAAACTCTTGAGTTGGAATTTTTTAAAAACGTTAAAACGTCATTAAAATTCAATTAATTTTTTCCAAAATACCGAGTGTGTCCCTAACGGTCAAAATTTTCAGAAAATCCATAAATACCCTCTCATAACTCTAAATTAATAACTTTGATTAACCCAAATTTTCTCTCTAATCCATTGTTAATCAAAGTTCCCCCAAAATATTTTTTATTGTTTAAATCATTCTTTTGGGGCAAAATACTTTAAACAAATCTCTCAAACTTTCTTTCACTTGTTTTATCTCAAAGTCATTTTTAAAGAGAGTATTTTATTTTGGGCATTTTATTTGTATTTACATGCATATACTCTCATTTGTTATTTATATTTTGAAAATCAATTTTTGAGAGTATTGCTCGCATTTCTCTCGGTTATTTATTTAATAAATATTTTGGGAGAAATTATTTACAACACAAATATTTTATTGAGTTTAAATTCCTAGATTCTCAAAATATTCTTTATTTGCAAAAATATTTATAGGAGAACATAATACTCATATTTTCAAACATATATTTGTGCATTGATTATTTAGAAATGCACCCTTTACTCTACTAAGCTCAAATCATATCATAAGAGAGTGAATATATTTTAGAGCTTTATTGTGTACATTTCTTCTTGTATTTCATAAGCATTATTATATATACAAAAATGTTTTATTGTATGGTTGTGTTCATCCATCAATTGAACTAGGGAGTCTCAGCCCCGTAAATGAGACCGGTTCGGTTTAGCCTAGAATTAAACTAGGGAGTCTCAACCCCGTAAGTGAGACCAGTTCGGTTTAGCTCGAAAATTGAACTAGGGTTTTCCTTACCCCGTAAGGAGAGGATATAAAAGACTTTTGCTCCACTCGGTTAAGTGAGCAGGTATAGTGAAATCATTGGGAGGTATGCCCAAGGTGGGGATGTAGGCTGGTTTGACCGAACCTCAATAACAAATCTGGTGTCACTCTCTCTATCTTATTTAAATTCATACACTTTAATTTTAACATGTGTATGAATGTTTATTTAATGTCAAAATTATTTGCATACACACATTTGATTTAAATAAGATACTGCACACGTGTATGTTTGCTTTCATTGTTAAACTCATTTTACATACATGTATATATGTTGAATAGGTTATGAACTGTGGTGAATCAGCGAAATGTTTTAAATTAGCCGAAAAGTTTTAAATGTCCAATTCACCCCCCTCTTGGGATCACACCAATTCCAACATAAAATTATATTAAATTTTTTCTTAACTTATGTGTGTCACGCCCCAAACCCCGAAAGTGGACCCCAGGGTGTGATATAAGAACCTAACTTGTATCTATATCATACAAACATCCAATAAATATGAGGGTGTCCAACCTGATAGGGCTCGCAGATACCCTACTACAACCACCATTCACATGAATAACGCAGTGGAACATATTTCAACCTATTATATTTATTTATATCAGAGTACTAAGTCTGTCATAATACAAAACATCAACCCAAGGTATCCAACATAATCCAAAATAACATCCCGACTATAGTTCAATACTCACAATAGTACTTACAAAAACTAACAGAATACTATGCTCTAGAACCCTCTAGAACGCTAGGTTCGGCTACTTGAAGGACCTGAAACAGACTTGTATGATTGGGGTGAGACACTTCTCAATAAGGGAGAATCAGGTTATATCAGTGTGTGCCCACATGAGTGTTATTCCAATAAGAAAAAAAGCATTTCGAATTTCTAGTATTTTCACAAATAGTTCTAGTATATTTCACAATCATCGGTATAATCCGACAAACTGGCATGTCAATATTGACCCATGGTATTGAGCCGGTATTCCACAATCCTCGATATTATCTGACTAGCCGACATGTCATTATTGACCCCACAGTATTGAATCGACATTTTAGTAACCATAATCCGGAAAAATGGCATTCCACAACCCTCGATATTATCTAACAAACTACTATGTCATTATTGACCCCATGGTATTGAACTAGAATTTTAGTAACCATAATCCGGCAAACTGGCATGTCATTATTGACCCACGGTATTGAACCACCACAAATCTAGTGTTTTCACACTCTTTGACATAAACCAGCAATGTACGACCATCAGTATTAACTCGACATGTCTTATGACCCTATGGTATTAATCCGAAATGCCTCGAACCCATGGAATCAAATTGGCATGTCATTATTGACCCCATGGTAATGAAACCAGTATGTCAATAACCACCATTCCATAAAACAGTTTGGAACTCCAGTTCCTATATTCCATTTCAAACACATCACAAAATATCCTCTCTTGCCACACCTATTTAGATAATTAAACAATCATATGATAATTGATCTGAAAATAAAATTTAACATATAATAAAGGTATGGTCATCTCTATACTTTAGTTTTATGCAAATAAATGATTTTTCAAAAGAAATGGAGACGATACCCAAAACCCCAATTTTTCCTGAAAACTGCACACCCAAAAAACTGGCAATCTCACCCAGTGAAATTTTCCAAACAAGTAACCAAAACATCCGTATAAACATAACCTACAGTTCTACAGGTTCAGATTTTAAAAATAACTGATATAAACAAACCCCCTTACCTATTCCCGAATACTGAAACATGACTCCAACCGACTCGAAATAGCCACATGGATTCCCAAATCCTAAAACCGAAAGACCATATGTTAATATCACCTTATTTAGTACAGATCTACAAGTCACTTGGCTCGTTTCGACCCTTACCACAACTTCGGGGTAAAAACCTAGAAATTCTCAAATCGAGATTCTACTTTGTAGGACTTGTAGAGATTCACCTGCTGATCCACGTAGTAAATTTGGATCATTAATTCGGGCAATGAGCCGCCCAAGATCTGAGAGAGAGAGAGAGAGAGTGAATTCACGGTTTATAAAAAGGGAGAGAGAGAGAGAGAGAGTTATATAATAAACATAACTTAACCCTTAAGTAATCTAAAAATATTTCCTCCAAGATTTTTTTTTTGTTCGGGTTGCTACAATCTCCCCTCTTTATAAAATTTCGTACACGAAATTTGTTAACTGTTTCTATCACATCGTCTAAACTCTAGCTCTGTCTCTAGGATGAGCCGGCAGCCACCCATATAGCAGCCCTGTCCCAAATTTATTACCTGCCCTCACTTATGGCGGAGGAATACTGTGGTTACACATAACATCTCGGGAGATTGCAAATACAAGCTCTCTAGGAGACCAAACAAACCACTTACTTACCACTCTTCTTAGCTGTCTAACTCTGAGCATCTATGAATAACTGAGGATACTTCTGACGTATCTCTAACTCTAATTCCCATGAAGCTTCCTTGACTGCATGATTATGCCAAAGTACCTTCACAAGCAGAATCTTCTTAGTACGTAGCTCCCGTTCCTTAGAGTCTAGAATTTGAACCGGTATTTCATCATATGCTAAAGTGTCCCCAAGATCTAAGGGCTCGTAGTTGATCACATGCGAAGGATCAGGAACATATCTCCTTAGCATGGACATGTGGAACACGTCGTGAATCCTAGACAGTGTTGGGGGTAATGCTATCTTGTACGCTACCAAACCGACTCTTTCCAAAATCGTCCTCTTTATCTCCTTGTCGTGTGGAACACACAACCTGGTGCCAAACCTCAATACACCATCATTAGATATGTTAAATTTTGCAGCCAACCCTTTCTACACTTTCTCAACAACCTCTACTAACTCCTCATCATTGCCCTGCGTGGCTTTAATTCTCTCAAACAATGTCAGCTGGATCACCAAGCTAGTAATGAAAGCGTGGTGATTACCACCCACAAATTCTACATCGAGACTTTCCAAATCCATTCTGATATGATGTTGATCTACCACCGCAGATATTGACACATGCTCTAACTTTTGACTTAATGCATCAGCTACCACGTTAGCCCTTCCTAGGTGATAATTGATGGTGCAATAGTAGTCCTTGATCAGTTTAGGCCACCTCCTTTGCCTCATATTCAATTCCTTCTATGTGAAAAAGTATTTGAGGCTCTTATGGTCTGTGAAGATCTCACACTTTTCTTCGTATAGGTAGCGTCTCCATATTTTCAACGCATACACCACTACCGCCAACTCCAGATCATGTGTAGAGTAATTCTTCTTGTACTCCTTGAGTTGCCGAGAAGCATAAGAAATCACTTTCCCCTATTGCATCATCACACATCTCAAACCCTTCGAGATACGTTGCTATATAATACAAAACCACCGTCCCCAAATGGGATGGTCAAAATCGGAGCAGTGACTAGTCGGTGTTTCAACTCCTAGAAGCTTTGCTTGCACTCATCGATTTAGTAAAATTTAACATCCTTCCTCATTAACTATGTCAGAGGGCCAAATAACTTAGAGAATCTCTCCACGAACCGACGATAATACCCTTTCAGTCCTAAGAAACTCCAAACCTCCTACACGTTCTTCGATTTCACCCAGTCAACCACTGCTTCAATCTTACCTGGATCAATTGAGATACCACCCCTCGACATGACATAACCCAAAAATGCAACTTGTTCCAACCAGCACATTTCTTTAGCTTAGTGTACAACTACCTTTCCCGCAGTACCTGAAGCACCAACCTTAGATGGTTTTCATGCTCTTCCAGACTCCTCGAGTATACCAAAATGTTGTTGATAAACACCACCATGAATTGGTCCAAGTATTCATAGAAAACCCTATTCATTAGGTCCATAAATACCACCGAAGCGTTAGTTAACCCAAATGGCATGACTAGAAACTCGTAGTGGCCATATCTAGTTCAGAAAGTAGTCTTTACCACATCATCAGACTCAACCTTCACCTGATGATACCTTGGCCGTAGATTGATCTTAGAGAAGACCTACGTTCCCTACAGCTAGTCAAATAGATCATCTATACGAGGCAATGGGTATCTGTTCTTAACTGTTACCTTGTTAATCTCACGATAGTTAATGCACATCCTCATTGACTCGTCTTTCTTTTTCACGAACAACACTAGAGCGCCCCAATGCAAAACACTGGGTTTGATAAAGCCTTTATCTAGTAGTTCCTGCAACTGCTCCTTTAACTCTTTAAGTTCTACCAGAGCCATCTGGTATAGAGCTTTAGAAATCGGTACCTTTCCTAGTAGCAATTCAATAGTGAACTCCACCTCACGATCAGGATGTAAACCGGGTAAGTTTTCTGAGAATACATCCAAGAATTCATTAACCACTCAGATATCCTCGAGCTTTAACTTATCCCGCGGTGGCTCCTTTACATATGCAAGGTACCTTTGACACCCATCCAAGGGTAACCTTTTTGCCTGTATTGTCAATAATATCTATGGCGCCGAGCGCACACACGATCCCACAAACTTATACTCCTGTCCATCCGAAGATCGGAACACTACCTCTTTCCGGTTACAGTCGATGATAACAAAACTGGAGGATAACCAGTCCATCACCAAAATAACATCAAACCCGTATATGTTGAATACCACAAGATTCATTGGTAGCTTCCTTCCCTGAATTTCTGTAGGATAATCCCCTAACTTCTTCCTACATATCACTATACTCCCCAATGGTGTCGCCACGGACAATTCCGCATCCATCACTTGGGTTTCAACCCCACACAATTTCACAAAATTTGTAGATATAAAGGAGTGGGTGGCTCCCAAATCAAATAAGACAATGGCTTTATTCGAAAGCAATAACATGGTACTTGTCACCACGTTACCCGCGTTCTTCGCATCGGTAGGGGTAAGCGAGTAAACTCTCGCCTGAGCCATGTTTCTTTGCAAATTTTCCTAGGGCACCTGGTTACCTCCCCTACACTGATTTAGTGTAGTTGTAGCACTCATTGGCGCACGACAGACTTGTGCTATGTGGTCCTATTTGCCGCAACGATGACAGTTACCTGTGAATAGACGACACTCACCCTCATGCCACCTATGGAACCTAAGACATTGTGCATGAGATGAATCCCCCTATGGACCCCATGGTTCCACCTCTTGTCGTTTACCAGCGCTGTAGTTATTCTTTTTCCACTGCCCCTGACGAGCACCAATCTAAGAACTAGAAGGCACTGGCCTCTTCTTCTGATCCTGGACTACCACTTCCTCCTAAAGACTAGTTTCAGCCATGGTGGCTTTATCCACTAGTACAGTGAATTATCGAATCTGTAGAACTGCTACATGCTTATAGATATCCTTCCTCAAATCCTTCTCAAACCTCCGAGTCTTCTTATACTCGCTCGATATCAGGCATAAAGAAAAATAAGATAGCTTGATATACCTGGCCGTATCCTTCTTGGGCTCTAACATGGACATGTGTCTCGTGGACGAGAATTTACCGAGAGAGGGTTTAGCAGAGCTTGAAGTTCATCGACGAGGGATTAGAGTTCATCGACGAACTCCTTTCATGGACTCGTCGATGAGGTGACATGTCTCATTGATGAATCCGTAGTTTATAAATAGGCCTAAGTCAGTTTTCCAGTGAGAAATCCATGCATCTCCCTATTTCTCTCTCAAAAATACATTTTCCTCCCCTTATCTCACCGGTTCGACAATCGGAAGTCGCCACGCTACTCTTGAGAAGATTCTCTTTAAGTCTGTTGGAGTAGATTGTTGGTTAGGCCAACTTGGGCACCATCCCAAAACTAAGGTAAGTTGAATATTTGGGTATTTTCAGTATTACCAAGCTTATCTGAGTTTAGACTCTATGTTGTATGGGAGTATACTGGTGTTTAGTAGAATAAAACTTGGGTATTGTGTTTTTAGGATTAGGGTGTTTTTGGGACTTTATAGGTTTGGGTGAGGACCCCGACGGGTATATTTTCAAGAACTTAGGTAAATTATAGTTTAGAAATGATGAATATGTGGAGTTGGGGAAATGTGAGAATTATAGTTATTATGGTAAATTCAGTTGTGTGACTAGAAATTATATGGGTGTTATTTCAGGGAGTTAAAAATTATGAATGCCACATGCGTAAAATTATGAATAGTATTTGAAACTTGATAGCCAGGTAAGGGGTTATGCTAGCCTTATTAGACGTTTTATCAGTATGATATAGTATTTGATCAAAGCATGAAAATTATACAGTTTTACATAACATATGTGTAGATCAATTGTGTGGCTTAAGAAATACTGGAATATACTAGAATACGTTATATAGTTTTATAGAAGCATAATTACATAGCCTACAGAATTATGAAATATAGCGTATATAGTTTTATATACAGAGCTACGACTATACAGAATTATATAGAAATATAGTTTATATGATATACCGTATTTTATAGAATCATGCTTACACAATATTTTACAAAATTACGAAGACATAGTATATTCTAGAACAAGATTATACAGCATATTACAGATCTGATTATGTAGTATTTTATTTATCATGATTATACAGAAATATACAGAACCATGATTATATGGAATATAGAACCATGATATATAGAATATAGAATATAGAAATATAGATTATACAGAATATAGAGCCATGACATACAAACTATAGAATTACAGTTACAGAATTACAGAATATGTAGATATATAGATATATAGTTATTATAGGGTCATGGCTATACAGTTTATACAGAATCATGGTTATATAAAAATATAGAATCATGGTAAAACAATTAGAGTTATATAAAAATATTATTATACAATATCAGACCTCGATGGAATACAACAGCTTATAGAGTACGGCACTGTTGCATTACAGTATAGACAGTGCAACCATACGTCTCAAATAGAGTATGGTATAGTCGATTGTGCCCTTGTGTAAAGTTGTTAGCTTCCTAGCGTCCGAACCAGGTGGAGCGGGCCTTTTATGCTATAGGCATCTAGATATGCATACAGTTAGACTAACACTAGAGGGACAACCAGTGTTTAGCCCCACCTTCGGGCCGCACAACCCAGTCATGAGGGGGTAAGTCGTGACATATAGCTATCTAGGGGGAAATTCACAGATATATAGCTATGTATAGTACACATAGAAAACAGAGATTACGTATTATATATAGAAGTACTTTTGAATAGAAAACTCAGAAATTTCCATATGTTATATGATATAAACATATGTTACTATACATATGTTTTCTTGATATATATTGTATATAGAAATATAGAATCATGGTAAAATAGTTAGATTTATATAGCAATATTATTATACAGTATCAGACCTTGATGGAATACAGCAACTTACAGAGCATGGTTCCATTGCGTTATAGTATAGATAGTACAACCATACGTCTCAAATAGAGTATGGTACAACCGATTGTGCCTTTGTGTAGAGTTGTTAGCTCCCTGGCGTCCGGACCAGGTGGAGCGGGCCTTTCATGTTATAGGCATCTAGATATGTATACAGCTAGGCTAGCACTGGAGGGCCAACCAGTGTTTAGCCCCACCTTCAGGCCACACAACCCAGACATGAGTGGGTAAGTTATGACATATAGCCATCTAGGGGGAAATTCATAGATATATATAGCAACATATAGTACACATAGAAAATAGAGATTACGTATTATAGATAGAAGTACTTTTGAATAGAAAACTCAAAAATTTCCATATGCTATATGATATAAGCATATGTTACTATACAAATGTTTTCTTGATATATATTGTATACAGTATTAATTAAATGAAATGTTGCCAACTAACTCACATGCCACAGAATGGTGATAATATGTTTCTCCTTACTAAGAGGTGTCTCACCCCAAAATTATTAAACATTTCAGGTAATCTAGAGAGTCGAGCAAGCCCGGCTCAGAGGTAGAGGTGGTGTTGAGTCGACATAGTTTTTTGGGTGAGTTTTGGGCTGGTCTGTGGAGCCCACAATGTTTTGAGACTATTTGGGAAGTGTTATGCATATATATGTGTGTATGTGTACAACTAGGTATATAGTACTTTGGTATTGTACTTTGGTATATGTTGGGTGTGTATGTACTTTTGCTACTTAGGAACTATATGAAATGCACAAGATACCATAGTCCCACTTTGGGCCGTAATGACGTCAATTATGTTCATGTAAGGTTTCAGAGCCCATTTACTAATATAGAAAAGGAAAAAAAATGGATGGAAATTACAGGGCCTTACGATTTGGTATTAGAGCCTAGGTTTTTAGGTTCTGTAGACTATTGAATGCAACAAAAATAATACCAGAGTATAGGGATGGATCAAGAATTTAGTGAGTCAATGTTAGGGGAAAGAAGATAAGTATTTGGGGTTCTATTTAGTGATTGAGGAGCAGAATTACCGTTGTGGTTTCTGTGTCTTTCCTTGGGTGACGATTTCAGGAAAACCATAGTAAACTATGGTTAGGTTGTGTTTCTCAATTACTAGATTGAATCTTAAATTGAGAGTAAGAACGATAGATTAATTAGTGATATGAGATTTCAAGTAAATGAATATGTTAGTTATGTTATACTGACAGGGTCCTCAGATTATGTTTATTTATTTATTTTTTTTAGGATGGACCCTGGAGGGAGTAGCGCTTATTCTAGTAGGGATGATGGGGCACGCCCCTCAGGAGCAGGTGGTGGGGATTCTGACGTAGTCTTATGTAGTGTGGCTCAGAAAGTTATGGCTGAGATTGCATGTAGCTTTAGAGAGCAGGGAGGACCATCGACAGAGCAAGGCTGTACTATTGAAAAGTTTACAAAGATGAGTCCTCTGGCCTTTTCAAGAGGAGCCGATCCTACAGTGGCTGAAAATTGGACGCAGGAGATTGAGAAAAATACTTATGGTCCTCAATTGCACTGACGAGCAGAGGGTTCTTTATGTTGCCTATAAACTTACAGGTGAGGCTGAAAGGTGGTGGACTACTATGAGGTTACTGGAGGAATAGAGGCAGGTACCAGTAGCTATGACTTAGTACCAATTTAAAGAGATCTTCTTTGATCGTTATTTTCCCGCCACCGTTAGGGAGGTGAAGGCAGCAGAATTTCTAGGATTGACTCAGGGGAATCTTACAATCCTATAGTACGCAGTGAAGTTTATTGAGCTATCGCGCTTTGCCCCTTATATTGTTCTAGATGAGGTGAAAAAGGCTAGGATGTTTGAGAGGGGTTCGAGATGGGATATTTATAAACAAGTGGTGGTTTTAAAGTTGCAGGACTTCTCTGAGCTAGTTGACAGGGCCACTATGGTAGAGAAGAGCGGGCAAAAAGATGCAGGAGCATCGAGCTAGAGGGATGTGGGGATATCGAGTTAGAGAAAGAGACTTGCATCTTCAAGATTTCAGGCAAGCTCTAAATGAGGCCGTTGGAGGGGAGATAGGTCTGGAAGAGTTCAGAGACAGGAGGGAAGAGATCACGGATATCAGGGTGAGCAGGCATACCCTATTTGCTCCACTTGTGGTAGGAGGCATATAAGAGCATGCCAGTTGGGGAGTAATGTTTGCTAAAGTTGTGGTAGACCTAGACATATTACACGAGAGTGTCAGTGGTTACTGAACACAGCACCAATCCCTAGACAGATCTAGAGATATAATTAGGAACCTAGGGGTGGCGGCCAACAGAGGAATGTAGCCTCGATGAGGGTTTATGCATTGACGCCAGAAGACACAAAGACTGCCATAGATGT
This sequence comes from Malania oleifera, assembly GCF_029873635.1. Lineage (NCBI taxonomy): Eukaryota > Viridiplantae > Streptophyta > Magnoliopsida > Santalales > Ximeniaceae > Malania > Malania oleifera. The sequence goes on from NC_080426.1 coordinate 66,478,335, forward strand.
CGTGATAGGTACTTTTATCGCTTTATCATATAAATTTGTGGTTTTGTTTGATATAAGTGCCACCTATTCATTTGTATCATTGGGTTATGCTAAATTATCGAGGTTTGAGGCACAACTGTTAGAGGTAGAGTTGTTTGTTGCCACGCCGACTGGATCTACAATGAGGTGTAGAAAGGTACTTAGGAATTTTCCAGTGGCCATTCAGGGGAAAGTACTACCAGTTGATCTCGTGGTATTAGACCTGCAGGGGTTTGATGTAATATTGGGTATGGACTGGTTGGTAGCTAATCATGCAAGCATTGACTGCCATCAGAAAGAAGTGATTTTCAGACCCCCAAGTGAGTAGGAATTCAGATTCATGGGATCGCGTGTGTGCGCCCCAACGCAGTTAGCGTCGGCTTTACAGGTGAGGAGGCTGCTTCAGGGTGGTTGTTAGGGATTTATAGCTTACGTAAAGGAGAAGCCAGAGGAAGAATTAAAGTTTACTGATATTTCAGTGGTGAAGGAATTTCTAGTTATTTTTCCGAAGGAGTTATCTGGCTTACCACCTAATCGAGAGATAGAATTTGCAATTGATCTACTTCCAGGGAGTACACCAATATCTAAAGTGCCTTATATAATGGCTCCAGTAGAATTAAAAGAGTTAAAAGATCAGTTGCAGGAGCTGCTAGAAAAAGGTTTTATCAGGCCTAGGGTGTCACCTTGGGGAGCACCAGTTTTATTCGTAAATAAGAAAGATGGGACCATGAGGATGTGCATTGATTACAAAGAAATAAATAGAGTGACGATAAAGAATAAATATCCTAGTCCCAAAATCAATGATTTATTTGATTAGCTCTAGGGGAATCAAGTCTACTCTAAGATTGATCTCCTGTCAGGTTATCACCAGGTGAGAGTTAAAGCAGAGGACATTTCGAAGGTGGCTTTCAACACCCGTTATGGGCATTATGAGTTTCCCTTTATGCCCTTTGGTCTAATGAATGCACTGACAGTATTTATGGACTTGATGAACCAAGTGTTCCATCAGTATCTGGACTAGTTCGTTGTGGTTTTTATAGATGATATACTAGTTTATTCGAAAAAGTTTTGAGGAGCATGAACATCATTTGAGGCTGGCATTACAGGTATTAAGAGAAAGAAAGTTGTATGTGAAACTCAAGAAATGTGAATTCTGACTGAAGCATGTCATTTTTCTAGGGCATGTGATATCTGAGAATGGTATAGTAGTTGACCCAGGCAAGATAGAGGCGGTGGTAGATTGGGCAAGGCCGAAAAATGTTCAAGAAATTAGGAGTTTTCTAGCGCTGGAAGGGTATTACTAATGTTTTGTGGATGGGTTTTCCAAATGTTCAGATCCTTTGACATGACTCACGAGAAAGAATGTGAGATTCGAATGGTTTAATGAATGTGAGCAAAGCTTTCAGGAGTTGAAACAGAGGCTGGTTACTGTACCAATACTAGCTATTCCATTAGGAGAGGGTGGATTTGTTATTTACAGTGATGCATCCTAGAAAGGGCTCAGGTGCGTATTGATGCAGCATGGGAGAGTTATTGCTTATGCATCCAAGAAGTTTAAAGAATATGAGAAGAATTATCCTGTGCATGATTTAGAGTTAGTTGCAGTGGTGTATGCTCTCAAGATTTGGAGACACTATCTTTATGGAGGAAAATATGAAATCTTCATGGACCACAAAAGTTTGAAATATTTCTTCAGTCAGAAAGAACTGAATATGAGGCAAAGAAGATGATTGGAACTTATTAAAGATTATGATTGCACTATTAGCTACTACTTAGGGAAAATGTGGTAGCTGATGCACTGAGCTAAAAGTCAGTGGGAGTAGTATTGTCAGCAGTGGAGATTCTGTACCCTATTCAGATGGATTTGGAGAGGTTAGGCGTGGAACTGATAGAGGGTGATCACCAGACATTCATTGCCAACCTGGTGGTATAGCCTACCTTACAAGAAAGAATTAAAACTGCCTATAGGAGTGATCCAGAATTATCAGAATTGATGGATAAAGTACAGGACGGACATGAGGAAGAGTTTAGTATTTTAGATGACGGAGCTTTGAGGTTTCATGCCAGACTATGCCCTGCAGATGCCGAGATTAGGAGGATGATTTTAGAGGAGGCTCATAGGTCCCTTTACACTATGCATCCGGGTAGCATGAAAATGTATCGAGATCTACAGGAATCCTTTTAGTGGAGCAACATGAAGAGAGAGATTGCTGAATTCGTGAAACAGTGCTTGATATGCCAGTAGATAAAGGCTGAACACTAGAGACCGGCAGGGCAGTTGTAGCCACTTTGTATCCTTGAGTGGAAATGGGATCATGTTTCCATGGACTTTGTGTCAGGGCTACTGCCAGCACGTCAGGGACAAAATGCTATATGGGTGGCGGTGGATAGGTTGACGAAGACCACTCATTTTATCCCTATCAAAATCAACTATTCTATGGACAGACTGGTAGAGTTGTACATTCAGGAGATAGTACACTCTCATGGTGTGCTAGTATCGATAGTCTTAGACTAAGACCCTCATTTTACCTCATGATTTTGGAGGAGCTTTTAGGAGGCTATGGGGCCACAGTTAGCATTCAGCACCACTTTTCATCCTTAGACAGATGGGCAGATAGAGAGGATGATTCAAACACTTGAGGATACGTTGCGAGCGTGCGTGCTGGATTTCGGGGGCAGTTGGATCTAGTATTTGCCGCTAGTTGAGTTTGTATACAATAACAACTATCAGGCCAGTATTGAGATGGCATCGTATGAGGCTTTATACAGTAGAAGGTGTCGTTCCCCATTATACTGGGATGAAGTAGGAGAAAAGCGAGTATTGGGACTAGAGTTGGTACAGCAGACAAACGATAATGTCTGACTTATTAAAGATAGAATCAGTGCAACTTAAAGTTAGCAGAAAAGTCATGTAAATACTCGTCGCCGGGAGTTAGAGTTTGACATGGGAGATCGGGTATTTTTGAAGGTAGCTCCAGTGAGAGGAGTTATGAGGTTTGGGAAGAAGGGTAAGATGAGTCCTAGGTTCATTGGCCCATTTGAGATACTTGAAAGAGTAGGGTCAGTTGCCTATAGGCTAGCTCTACCACCAATTCTGTCTAGAATACACGACGTATTTCATGTTTCTATGTTGAGAAAATACATCTCAGACCCATCCCACGTGATCAGTTATACAGAGATAGAGTTTATAGATTCACTAGCATATGAAGAAGCACCAATACAGATCTTAGACAGGAAGGAAGAGTAATTGCGTACAAAGAAAATTCAATTAGTAAAAGTCCTGTGGAGGAATCATGCTATAAAGGAAGTGTCATGGGAGCTTGAGGAGGAAATTAGATAGAAATTCCCACACTTTTTTAGTGTTATACAGTAATAGTCAATATGGTTCTAATAATGATAGTTTTTAATCAGTACAGAGTGATGAATGTATAGTTGTATTTTAGTTTATAAGATATGTAGTATTTTGGTTTTGGGAGAACTTTTCCTTTATGGGAATAATTGTAATCTCCCAGAACTGCTTATGTAACCACGATATTCCTCCGCTATAAGTGAGGGTAATTAATAAAATAAGTAGCTCGTCTTCCTCAATGGATAGTGTTCAATACAGATAACAAATTTCGAGGACGAAATTTTATAAGGAGGGGATAATGTAGAGACCCAGAGAATTATAGTAATTAAATAATAAAAGAAAAGAAAGGAAAAGGAAATTCAAAAAAGGGACTCACAGGGTCTTATCGACGGATGCAGGGTTCTCGTCGACGAGCATCTTTCTTGGGCTCGTCGACATGGAAACGTGTCTCATCGATGAGAATTTACCGAGAGAGGGTTTAGTAGAGCCTGAAGTTCATCGACGAGGGATTAGAGTTTGTCGATGAATCCTTTTATGGATTTGTCAACGAGGTGACATATCTCATCGACGAATCTGTAGTTGATAAATAGTCCTAACTCAGTTTTACAGTGAGAAATTCATGTAGCTCCCTTTTTCTATCTCTAAAATACGTTTTCCTCCCCTTCTCTCTACGATTTTGGCTTCATTCTTCGCTGGTTTGACGATAGGAAGCCTCCACGCTACTCCTGGGAAGATTATTTTCAAGTCTGCTAGAGTAGATTGTTGGTTAGGCCAACTTGAACACCATCCAGGGTAAGTTGAATATTTGGGTATTTTCAGTATTACCAAGTTTATCTAAGTTTAGATTCTGTGAGTATACTGGTGTTTTGTGGAATAAAACTGGGGTATTGTGTTTTCAGGATTAGGGTGTTTTTAGGACCTTGTAGGTTTGGGTGAGGACCCTAGCGGGTATATTTCCAGGAACTTAGGTAAATTATAGTTTATAAATGATGAATATGTGGAGTTGGGGAAATGTGAATATTATAGTTATTATGGTAAATTCAGTTGTGTGACTGGAAATTATATGGGTATTATTTCAGGGAGTTGAGAATTATGAATGCTGCATGCGTGAAATTATGAGTAGTATTTAAATTTTGATAGTCAGGTAAGTGGAAAACATGTTATGCCAGCCTTATTAGACATTTTATCAGTATGATATAGTATTTGATCAAAGTACGAAAATTATATAGTTTTACAAAACATATGTATAGAGTTTATTGAATTGTGTGGTTTGAGAAATATTGGTATATTATAAAATATGTTATATAGTTTTACAGAAGCATGATTATATAGCCTATGAAATTATGAAATACAGCGTCTACAATTTTATATAAAGAGCTACGACTAGATAGAATTATATAGAAATACAATTTATATGATATACATTATTTTACAGAATCATGCTTATACAATATTTTACAAAATTACGAAGACGTAGTATATTCTAGAATAAGATTGTACAGCATATTACAGATCTGATTATGCAGTATTTTATTTATCATGATTATACAGTAATATACAGAACCATGATTATACAGAATATAGAACCATGATATACAAAATATAGAATTATGATATACAAAAATATAGATTATACAGAATACAGAGCCATGACATAGAGAATACAGAATTATAGTTACAAAATTATAGAATATACAGAATATATAGATATACAATTTTTATAGTGTCATGGCTATACAGTTGATACAAAATCATGGTTGTATAGAAATACAGAATCATGGTAAAATAGTTAGATTTATATAGAAATATTATTATACAGTATCAGACCCTGATGGAATACAACAACTTACAGAGCATGGTACCATTGTGTAACAGTATAGACAGTGCAACCATACATCTCAAATAGAGTATGGTACAGCCGATTGTGCCCTTGAATAGAGTTGTTAGCTCCTTGGCATTTGGACCAGGTGGAGTAGGCCTTTCATTCTATAGGCATCCAGATATGCATACAGTTAGGCTAGTACTAGAGGGCCAACTAGTGTTTAGCCCCGCCTTCGAGCCTCACAACCCAATCATGAGGGGGTAAGTCATGACATATAGCCATCTAGGGGGAAATTCACAAATATTTAGCTATGTATAGTACACATAGAAAATAGAGATTACATATTATAGATAGAAGTACTTTTGAATAGAAAATTCAGAAATTTCCATATGTTATATGATATAAGCATATGTTACTATACATATGTTTTCTTGATATATATTGTATACAATATTAATTAAATGATATGTTGCCAACTAACTCACATATCACACGCTGGTGATAACATGTTTCTCCTTACTGAGACAAGTCTCACCCCAAAATTATTAAACATTTTAGCTAATTCGGAGAGGTGAGCAACGCCGGTTCAGAGGTAGAGATGGTGTTGAGTCGGCATAGTTTTTGGGGTGAGTTTTGGGTTGGTCTATGGAGCCCACAATGTTTTGGGACTTTTTGGGAAGTGTTATGTATATATATGTGTATGTGTACAACTAGGTATATAGTACTTTGGTATTGTACTTTGGTATATATTGGGTGTGTATGTACTTTTTCTGTTTAGGAACTATATGAAATGCACAGGACACCACGGTCCCACTTTGGGCTGTGATGACGTCAGTTATGTTCATGTAAGGTTTCAGAGCCCATTTATTAATATAGAAAAGGAAAAAAAAATGGATGTAAATTAGAGGCCATTACAATTAATGGTTTGTTGTAGTTTTACTGAAGTCGTCATTCTAGAAAAAACACAGAACACCATCAATAAATCCCTGTCTAGCTACAAGACAACCCTCGACCTACTCTACCCATATCTCAATCTACCCATTCCTTACATTCCTAGACTCTGGTATGTTCATCTAATCAAGCCTAACCAAGTCTACAATACTTAATAACCCGATTAGCTCTGATACCAAGCTTTCATGCCCTAAACCCCAAAAGTGGGCCCTAGGGTGTGATCTAAGAACCTAACTTGTATTTGTATCATACAAACATCCATGATACCAATAAATATAAGGGTCCAACCCAATAAGGCTTGCGGATACCCTATTATAACCACTATTCACATGAATAACACAGCGAAACATATTTCAACCTATTACATTCATTCATACTAGAGTACTAAGTGTATCATAATACAAAACGTCAACCCAAGGTATCCAAAATAATCCAAAATGACATCCCGACTACAGTTCAATACTCACAATAGTACTTACAAAAACTAACAGAATACTATACTTCAGAACCCTCTAGAATGCTAGGTCCAGCTACCTGAAGGACTTGAAACAGATTTATATGATTGGGGTGAGACACTTATCAAAAATGGAGAATTAGGTTATATCAGTGTGTGGGCACATGAGTGTTATTCCAATTAGAAACAAAGCATTTCACATTTCCAGTATTTTCACAAACAGTTCCAGTATATTTCACAATTATAGGTATAATCTGGCAAACCGACATGTCATTATTGATCCATAGTATGGAAACAACATTCCACAATGCTCGATATTATTTAGCAAACCGGCATGTCATTATTGACCCCACGGTATTGAACCGGCATTTTAGTAACCATAATCCGGTAAACTGGCATGTCATTATTGACTCGCGGTATTGAATCGACATTCCAAGACCCTTGATATTATATGGAAAATTGGCATGTCATTATTGACCCCACGATATTAAATTGGCATTTTAGTAACCATAATCCGGCAAACCGGTATGTCATTATTGACCCACGGTATTGAACCAATACAAATCTAGTGTTTTCACACTCTTCAGTATAAACTGACAATTTACGACCATCGGTATTAATCCGACATATCTTACGACCCCACGGTATTAATCTGGAATGTCTTGACCCCACAGAATCAAACCGGCATGTCATTATACCGACATGTCAGTAACCACCATTCCTTAAAATAGTTTGGAACTCCAGTTCCTATATTCCATTTCAAACACATCACAAAATATCCTCTCCTGCCACACCTATTTAGATAATTAAACAATCATATGATAATTGATCCAAAAATACAGTTTAACATAGAATAAAGGTACGGTGATCTCTATACTTTAGTTTTATTCAAATAAATGATTTTCCAAAAGAAACGGAGACGATACCCGAAACCCTAATTTTCCCAAAAACCGCACACCCGAAAAATCAGCAATCTCACTCGATGAAATTTTCCAAACAAGTAACCAAAACATCTGTATAAACATAACCTACAGTTCCACTGGATTAGATTTTAAAAATAACTGATATAAACAAATCCCTTTACCTGTTCCCGAATATTGAAACACGACTCCAAATGGCTCGAAACAACCACATGGATTCCCAAATCCTAAAATCGAAAAACCATACGTCAATATCACCCTATTTAGTACAAATCTACAAGTCACTATGCTCGTTTTGACCCTTACCTCAACTTCGAGGTAAAAAACTCGAAAATCCTCAAATCGAAATTCTACTTTGCAGGACTTGTAGAGATTCACCCGCTGACCCATGTAATAACGTTGGATCATTAATCCGGGAAACGAGCTGCCCGAGATCTTAGAGAGAGAGAGAGAGAGAGAGAGAGAGAGAGAGAGAGAGAGAGAGAGAGAGAGAGAGAGAGAACATAATTTAGCCCTTAAGTTATTTAAAAATATCTCCTCCAAGATATTTATATATAAATATCTAAAAAGTATCTCTTTAAGATTTCTTTTGTTCGGGTTATTACAATGTGAATCTAAATTCAAACCCTAAAACACTTTTTCTTTTGTCAATAAGAATCTCAAAAAACTAAAAAACAAGTTAAAATTTTTATAGTTTTTTGAAAAATAAAAATAAAAAACGTTTTTTAAACTGCTTTGATAAATTAATCTTAGATCAACTAGGTACATTAAAGATTGATCAATGCTAAAACTACAAATGGGTCAAATTATCCATGAAGTACTCAAAATAATAATTTATTCAAATTCGTTTATATAGATAAAAAAGTAAAATTTTAATTTAAAATTTAAAACTCGTTAATTAAATAAGGCTAGGTTGAGGTCAAACATAGTTCACTTGTCAAGTTAACAAGATAACTCATTTAATTAGCTCGTTAGCTAGCTCATTGACAACAAATATTTCTAATAGGCTCGTAAAATAAGAGGTTGTTTGGTAACTTTTTAAATATTTGTTAACGTTGTTAATTTTTTACAAAAATTGAAAATTGAAACTTATGATTTTTTTTACTTGTTATAACTTGTTGATAAAATATTTTAATATCAATAATTGAATTTTTAAAATTAAATAATTCATTATATATACTTTTAATTAAAATAAAAATAAAATAACAATGTGAATTTAAAATATAATTTAAATAAAAATATCCATAAAATTCTAAAAAAGTTGAAAAAAAAAGTCATTAGAAAATCATACTTTTTTTTTTTTTTTTTTACCATTTTTCAATTTTCATATACAATAAAATTGTTTTGGAGCATAAAAAATGTGAATTTAAAAATATAATAAATAAATAAAATTATTATAATTAGTTTATATTTTTATATAATGTTTCATAACTTATGTTATTTCATATTTTATTATTTGTTTTTTTTTTTTCATTTTCATTTCATTAGAGGAGAAAGATTAACATGAGTTCCATTAAGTTTTTAATATGCTTTAATTTTGAAAATATTAACTAAACAATTCACTAGTTTTAAATTTTTGTTTTTGTTTTCCCCTTTTATTTTCACAATTTTTTACAATAATACCAAACAACTCCTAAACTAGTGGTAAATATTTGCTTCATTTGTAACCTCTTTAAAATGTCAATTTAGTTTACAACTAGGCTTAGAACTTTTTTAAAAATAAATTATTGTCACTCTAAATATTTATTTTTCTACTAAAATTTTTATACCACAATAAATATGGAGAAAAAAGAGAGATCAAAATGCTATTTTGAGGACGATAGACAAACAAATCTATTCATTTTTTCACATTATCAAGTGTTTCCAAATTTAATTTTAAAGCTTATTCATATACAATGAGAATTTGAGTAAGAGCAGATTTGATTGAGGCTTGTTTAGTAAAGAGTGAATAGATTAGTTAGTCTCCATACTATTAAGTGATAATTATATTAGTCTTTATATTATTGGTACATTTGTGCACTTGTATTCATTAATTTCATATAATTACATTTAGACATCTGAATTAGGGTACACGGTATTAGTGAAACTTGTCAAGGCATATGCAACAGTGGGGACCTAGCATTACACTTTACTACTATATTACTATTAGTTGTTTTGAGCTTACTGATATGGTTTCATTTTGTTGACTTTATGAGTCCTATCCCATTTTGATTATGATAAATCCAAGGTATCTCACTTGTGCACCTAATACTTGAACAAGTATTTCTCTTAGAAGGCACGAAGAGTGGAGGTATTGTCAAAACCATGAGGAGCTGAAAGATTACTTCATCAAGGATATAGCTTGGCATCATAAAGAGCAGAGAATGAAGACACCTTTATTTGTATCGTAATTGCATTTATTTTTGAGTCTATAAATAATGCATTCATGCGTGATGGGAATGACAGCTCAATGAAGACCTTAGACTAACCTTAGGTCCCTAAAATTTATCATGAAATTTCTCCTAAGCTAAAAGGCCATACTTATACAAACAGGGAAAAATTTATAAGGTCAAAGTCAGAGCATACCTTGATTTTTCAAAGGGCTCGGTCGGCCGTCCTCTTAGCATTATAAATGCCTCAGTTGACTAACCTTCTTTGATGGACTGTTTACATAGCCTCGGTCGGCTGATCCTAAATGAACACACCTTCCTTGGTCGCCTGACTGCTTTACACTATCTCTTTAGCGTACTCAGCTGACTGGCCAAAATGACATAGGAATAGCCCCAGTCGACCGAACCTATGAAGGTTCAAAAAATCGCCTCTTTGCACAGCCAATCGGCCTTATGCTCGGCCTACCGACCATGCATTATTTTGAAAGTATTAGAGAGGTCAGCCGACCTTCTCGGGTTGGTATTGAATTTTTTCTTGGTTAGCCAATTGACCCTGAAGTTAGTCGATCAACCCTCTCGGATTGTCGATATTTTTAAAATCTAAACACCCCTAATTTTACAATTAAACATTTTAAAAATACCGATTGTGTCCCTAATGATTATAATTCTTGGGGAGTCTATATATACCCCATTCATTAGCTGAATTAGCATCTTGATTAGAAAATATTCTCTCTAAAATTTCTTAGTGCTATTTCTTGATATTTTACTCACATTCAAGCATATATTTTCAAATCTCTTCCACACATTATTGTTTGTACATTCATTTAACAAAGAGAGCATAAAATTCACCTTCTTCATTTGCATATTGATTGCAACTTGAAGTTAGGTTGAGAGCTCATTATTGTGAGTTGTTGACTCTATGAGTATGATCCTATTTTGATAATGACAAATGTTATTTCTTATTTATGCATTGAGCTTATGAACATGGTTAATCCTTAGCACGCATGGATGGTAAGGACACAAGAAAGCCATAAGGACCACAAAGATCATATCACATGATTGGCTCTTGAAGAGCGAAAGGGGATGAAGACAAATTTTCTTTATTGTAATTGCAATTCAATTTTTGGTCTGTAATATTTATGGTCTGTGATAATGCACTGCATGAATGATAGGATCTTATACTCAAAAGACCCTCAAATGACCATAAGAACCAAAATCCCTTAAGATAAAATGCCATAGCTTATTCACACATGGTTGAATAATTTTAGAGATAAAAATAGGGTAAAATATGGATCTTCAAAGAGCCACGGTCAACTAAAAATTTTAAATTAAAATCATCTTAGCTGACCAACATTATTTATTAAATATTTTTTTAAAAGGGCTCGGGCAACTGTCCTATTTATCACACATCTTCCTCAGTCGCCCAAATGAAGAACCCAACCTAACTCGTTTGCCTCAGCAGACTGGCCCTCACGGTCTAAAATTGACCGTCCAACTGAGCTTGATCATTCGAGTAACCGAACCTTAGGACAGGCGATCGAAGCTACGAAGGTTTGAAAAATTGCCTTGGTTCGGCCAACCAACACAGTGATTGGTCAACTAAACCCTCAAGTTCTTTCAAAATTACTGTGTTTATTTAGGCGACCGACCTATAACTCCGGGCGACTGAACCTCTCGGGTTGGCATATTTTTATTGTATTAAACAGGGGTTAATTTTAATTAAACTTTTTCAAAAATTCCCTCTATGTCCCTAATGGTCTAAAATTATGGGAATTCTATATATTCCCCTCATTTGTCCATATTAGAAAAGAATTAGCATCACAATTAGCAAAAAAAAAAAAAAAAAAATCTCTAAAATTCTTGAACTCCCATTGCTCATACTTCATATTTTTCGAGAATATCACTCATTCTCCTTTCACTCTAATTTGAAAAATCATCTTTGAGGAGAATCATTGTTGATACTCCTTGCTTGCAAACTAATTGCAGCTTGAAAGGGAGTTTGATTCTTATTGTTGTGCGTACTTTCATACATCGTTCTTGAAGCATATTACTCTCTCATCTTGCATAATCTGAAATTGATTTTTTAAAAGTTAAAGTTATTCCCATTATACTTTATTGATAAATATCATTTGGGAAGAACTCTTATTTGCTTATGACTCTTGCCATTCTTATTGCTAGATCTAAGAGCTTGCTTGTACTATTTGATAAAATATGTTTTTGCAAGCTTAAACCTAATCTTGGTTGTGCTTGATATTCGAAAAATATTTGTTGAGATATCTACTTAGAAGTTCAAAGTCTTTTGATTATTCATTTGTTGAATATATTATCTTGAATCAAAGGTATCACTCTCACGTATATACAAATATATATACACATTGGTTGAGAGTTGACATATAGCCTAACCTAATCTCACTTGAGCATAAATCTCTATTATCTGTGAGTGAATTGATTGTATTGGTACATATTTGCTTATTGGAGAAACACTGATATTGTACACATCATTTTATTATCCGTTGTAATTTTGGCGTGGTTTGAGGGGGGCATTCTCCACCCCTTTAAGGAGAGGTTGTAAAGGTTGGGGCCAGCCTTGTAAATTTGACGTGGGGTATTCCTTGCAGAGTAAGGAGAGGCTTTGCAATTGGTGCTGCTCCACCCGCAAGTGAGCAAAGATTTAGTGGAAATCCTTCTACTTGTTAGCTTGAGGTGGGGATGTAGGCACTATTGCTGAACCCTGATAACATATCTGGTGTCATCTCATATTTTGCTTGCTTTACTTTTTGGTATTTACTTGTTGATATATATATCTGCTGAATTTATATTTAAATACATATTTGTGATTGATTGAAAATACCCGAAGTAAATATTTGTGCACTTTAATTATTGATTTATTTATCTATTTTTTTTTAATATGAGTTTTAGACAGACCCTAGGTTGTGGTATACTAATTGCGGAATATTTGACCTAGATTTTTTAAATCTCCAATTCACCTTGCTCTTGGGTTTACACTAAAAACAACATTTGGTATCAGAGACTTGTTGCATTTACTTAAACGTTTTTGTAAAAAGATCGCAATGGCTCATACAAGTGTAACCCCATTTGCAGAAGGACACTCGTCCACACGTCCTCCTATTTTTTGTGGTATGAACTATACTTTCTGGAAATAGAGGATGCAAATTTACCTTCAAAATATTGATTGGAAGGTGTGGAGGGTGGTATGCAAAGGAAATTATGTCCCTATTAAAACTGTAAAAGGTGCTAGGATACCTAAAACGAAAGATGAATACACTAATGACAACATAAAAGCTGTTAATGTTAATGCAACTGCCATGAATGTTTTATACTATGCTCTTGATATTAATGAGTTTAACAGGGTTATGGCATGCACCACTGCCAAGGAAATATGAGATAAATTAGAGGTTACTTATGAGGGCACGAAAGATGTAAAGGACAGTAGGATTGACATGTTAACTAGTGAGTATGAGGCCTTTAGGATGAACTCTAGTGAATCTATATAGAGCATGTACACTCCTTTCATGCATATCATTAACTCACTACATGCACTTGGCAAGACCTATCCCACATATCAAAATGATTAGTAAAGTTCTTAGGGGACTACCACTAGTCTAAGAAGCAAAGGCTATTGCCATTACTGAGGGTAAAGATTTAAAGGCAATGACACTAGATGAACTTATAGGGTCACTCATTACATACGAGATGGAAATTAACGAAAGAATGAGTGAGCATAATAGAATAAAGCAAGTAACAGCTTTGAAAACATCCACAAACAACTTTAGTGAATACAGTGAACTAGATTCAGGAGAGGATATGACTATGCTGAGTCGAAAATTTAGTAAGTTCTTTAGGAAGAATGGAAGGCCGTCTAGAAAGTTCCAAAGCTCAACATTTGAAAAGGGCAAGTCAAGCAGGAAAAGGGAAAAATCAAATCCTCTTATATGCTACAACTGCAACAAAGTTGGTTATATTCGACCAGGATGCCATTATTGAAAAAGGATGCGGAAAAGAAAAAGAAAGCAATGAAAGCTAGCACATCTTGGGATAAACATAATAGCAGTGGTTCATACACCAACTCCAGTGACACAGAGGTCACAAACTTGTGCTTGATGGCACACAGTGATGAGGTACAATCATCCTTGTTGACTTTGGTGTATTCCCAAGAGGGGGGGGGGGTGAATTGGGTATTTAAAATTTTGTTCTAGGTTTAACTAATCTAACAATAGTATTACTCAACCTAGGGTCTTTCTATGCAATTATAAACCAAATCATTCATAATAGTAAAATATAAACATTCATGTGTTGGAATTTAAAATGTGAAGATTAAAAGCACGCACAAGAAATGCTATTGGGGTTCGGTCAAAGTGCCTATGTCCCTGCCTTGGCTCACCAGCACAAGGATTTCACTACGGCTCACTTAACGGGTGGAGCAGCACCGTTAACAACTAGGTCAATTAACGGGGCTGACCTTAACCTACACCTTACCAGAATGGTGCACCTAACTTTCCTAACTGAGTCTAAGCCAATCCGGGACTATTCAACAGGGCTAGTCTCCCTCTTCAGGCTCGTGCTTAGAATACAAAAAATATGAAAATTTTGTGTACAAGGAAATGCTTCTTACACTAAGTAGGTATGTACTACAATACGCATAGTATAATCAATGCACTACCAAAAGATAGGATTTGATAAGCTCAGTGTAGTCTTAATGTCTACTCTCAAAGATTAATGCAAATATGGCGATCAGTTCATGAGAGTGTATGTGAAAAGATCTTTGTGTCAAAATAATATTCTCAATCACAATGCACTAACAAAGATCACAAGTATACTTCAAATATCTCAACGAAATTTTTTATCAAAATAAACCACAAGAGATATTCAACAATGGTTTGTAAAAATTTATTTGATCTTTGTATTAAAATGACAATCTCAATCAAAAGGTATAGCAAAGAAGATATTTTAGCACTCAAGAAAATATTTCAAAATATATATTTCTCAAATGTAAGCACAAGAGATATTTTGAAAATGATTTTTAAAATATTTTAGAAATCAAAATCCAATGTGAACTCCTTGAGTATTGCAATGACAATGCAAAACTTAAAGGCTCAATGAAGTATTCCTAAGGAAGACTTATTAATAAAGTCTCATAAGGAAACTTGAACTTTGCTCTCTAATAAAATAATCTCAATCAATCAAGAACAAGAGAGAGCTTAAGCCTTTGAGATGAACACTCGAGCACACTTACAAGGAGATTTAAGCAATAAAATCGAGTAAGAATGAGTGTAGGAGGCTTAAAAATGGATGTAGGTTTTTTTGAATTTTAGAGGATTTTTGCTAATTAAGATTACTAATCCTTGACTAATTTTTTCAAATGAAGGGGTATATATAGAATTCCCCAAATTATAACCGTTCAGGACATATTAGTCATTTAAGGAAAAGTTTAAGTGAGGTTAATAAAAATAAAAACATTTTTAACCTCGATAAAATTCGTCAACCTGATAGCACTGGTCGACCGAACTTAAGGTTTGGTTGACCAAGTGACAGAGTTTGGTCGACCGTGCAAAAAAAATAACTTAGAGTTCGGTCAATAGGACTAAGGGTCTCTAGGTGATTTTCCTAAATCCGCGCAGTTTGGCCGACTAGTATGTTTTGAACTATGAAGTTCGGTCGACCGAGCGGTTGGAATCTCCCATGTTGGGGTTTGGTCAACCAGGGCGTTGCCCATATAAACTTGATTGGTCGACCAAGCGATCAATATGTTGACCCAAGGAGGTTTGGTCGACCAGGTCTTGAATATATACTTTTGGTCGGTTGAACCTATTGACCCGTGGGGGTTCGATCGACCGAAGATCTCAGTATAACTGAGTTCGGTCGACTGAACATGCCATATTTGGGTATTTCAGTCCTATTCCACTTAAAATGTTGTCCCTATACATATGAGGATTAATTTTAAGTAAATAGGGAACATTTTCATGCACAATAGTGTCCTATGGCTAGTCTAAGGTCTTTGAGAGCCAACCGAAAAAAATTTGGCATTGGTGCCTTTGGTCATTTGGTACCCTATGGTCAATCTAAGGCCTGTCTAGGCATAC
This sequence comes from Malania oleifera, assembly GCF_029873635.1. NCBI lineage: Eukaryota > Viridiplantae > Streptophyta > Magnoliopsida > Santalales > Ximeniaceae > Malania > Malania oleifera. Next base: position 66,494,319 of record NC_080426.1, read on the forward strand.
AAGACATATCATGCGGATGCATGCATTATTACAGACCAAAGATATGAAAATAAATGCAATACAAATAAAACACAAATGTCTTCTTCTTTCTTTTTTGCTCTTTAACTCTATGGAATACGCCTGATATAAGCTTTGAGTTGTGTCATGGCTTCAATGTTCTCTTGATCTTATGTGTGGCCTAAAATATACCTGTTCACGCACTTAAAAGCACACATAAGAACCACTTGTGTTTATCAGCATCAAAATGGAGATCGGACTCAAAAAGCCAACAATCTTGTTCTTTATCATCTTATTATTCTGATTCTGATGATGATATCATTCCTACGTATAAAGAACTGCAACTTGAGTATATTTGTGTTTGTAAACTACTTGATAAAATGACTAAGAAGAATAATATCTTGCAAGATAAATATAAAAATTGGTGAAAACTTTCTGAAATAAGAAAGCACTCTTATTTTGCTTCATTGAAAGAAAAAGATTTGAAAATTGCAGAACTTGAAAGAAAATTGGAGGATTACTCCAAAACTATTTGCAAATTCATAGAGGGTCAAAACAATCTTGATAGAATCCTAGGGGTTCAGAGAAGTTCTCTTGATAAAAAAGGTCTCGACTTTAATGGATTTGAAAATAAGAGGTAGAAAAATCTTTATTTAGAACATTTTGTTCGTAAATCAAAATTGTACATCCTTTTTAAAAATTCATTTTGGCATGTAACATGTTTCAAATGTAAAAGAAAAAGCCACATTAAGTTTGACTGTCCATTAAAAAATAGAGACGTGAAAATTAAGAAAATATGGAGAGTCAAAGGTGAATCAAGTACTAACCCCTATGGACCCAAGAGAATTTGGGTGCCAGAATTAGTTACCTAAATATTTATTGCAAGTGTGCTTGAGATTATCTTCCTACTAGGATAAGTGGTATATGGATAGTGGGTGCTCACGACACATGACTAGAAGTTCACTTCCAACGCACCCAAAGGAGGATTTGAAACCTTCAGAGACAATGCCAAGGGCATGATTATCAGAGTAGGTAAGGAACCTTCCCTAGTTATTGATAATGTGCTATTAGTAGATTGTCTAAAACATAACTTGTTGAGTATAAGCCAATTGCGTGATAAAGGTTATAGGGTGTCTTTGGAACATGACAAATGCTTTGTGGAAAATAGATATGAAAACAAAATTTTGTTTATTGCTTATCATCATGAAAATGTTTACACCAATAGTCTTGATAACTTAGTATCTCAGCATGTGACATTTTTTCTTGCTATTAATGAGGCTAGCTGGCTTTGGCATAGAATACTGCTAGCATGAATTTTTTGTCAAAGCTTGTCAAAAAGGAATTAGTTAAAGGCTTACCTAAAACATCATTTGTGAAAGATAAAATTTGCGATGCATGTCAAATGGGTAAGCAAACAAGATCTAGTTTCAAGAAAAAGACAATCATTTCTACTACTAGGCCACTTCAAATGCTGCACTTAGACTTATTCGGTCCTACTCAAGTTCGGAGTCTAGGAGGAAAATTATACGCATTTGTAATTGTGGATGATTATTCTAGGTTCACATGATTATTATTTCTTTCACATAAAGATGAAACTTGTGAACAATTCACTAGACTTTGCAGGAAAATTCAAAATGAAAAGGAGTACAAATTAACACACACTAGAAGTGATAGGGGAACAAAATTTAAAAATAAGGGTATTGAGAACTATTATGACATAGAGGATATATCTCATAATTTCTCAACACCTAGGACTTCACAGAAAAGTGGTGTTGTTGAAAGAAAGTATAGGTCCTTATAAGAAATGGGTAGAACAATGTTAAACGAACATAAATTACCCAAATATTTTTGGGCAAAAGCAATAAGCACTGCTTGCTACGTGTTGCTTGTCATTTTATTTTGTTCATCATTGTCCAATTCCCAAGCGTAGGAAAGTTCCATTGTCAAGCATAGTAAATCTTGGAGTCCCAAGGTCATTTCCACAGGGATTCAATTGGTAAGTTTAAGAGTTCATACGTCACAAATTAATTCAGAGTGAGAGGTGTGGGGATTGATTTTAGTGAATACAACTGTCACTTGATTATAACAATTTAATTAAAGGGTTAGGCTTTAGATTTCATCCTAATCTCATAATTGGCAATCAAATCTCATCTTTATAACTCAACCAACATCCTATTGAACTTGATCAGAAAATATGTCGTTTGAAATGCATAGGTTTGACAAAAATTGTTGAATAATGTCAAATGAAAATATTTTAGCAAACTTTTAGAATGTAAGAACAAAAAGCATTGGTTGTGTCAAGATTTAACTTGTCTACAATCAATCAAGAAGTTTACAAAACCAAAAGTTTTTAGAAAAAGATCATTGAACATTAACCAATCTTAAACATAAAATACTTAAAGACTGAGATGAGAATTACCAATAATAAGATGTAGGACTCCACCCTTAGCCTAACTTGAAATTTAGTTGGCCATTAGAATGAAAAGAAGAAATACTTAAATTAAAAACTTCCGAATGTTTACAAGGAAATGAGAGAGAGAATACAAGAAAATGAGGTCCTCCCTAAGGCTAACACAAGCCTCTTATTTATAGGTTGAAAAACTACTACTTCCACTCCAAAACCTAACACAATTTATTAGTTACACTCCTATACCTACCACAAACACCTTCACCTACCAAAAACACCTTCACCTACCAAAATGGTAGTTGCACTCCTTGTGATGTTGAAATTTATTGTTTAATCTCGTCACCTTTCTTCTAACTCGAGTTTGGAAGGCTAAACATTGTAATTTGGACTTTCTTATGAAATGAAAATTTGTAGGTCTTGAAGTCTTCTTTGAAATGCGACAAAGTTTGCATAAATTGGACAACCGAGTCAAAAGTTATGACCAATTTACCAAAGCTGCGCAAAATTGCTACATTACTTCAATTAACCCGAATTAAAGCACTATTGGATGTTATTCAATTCTTCCAAACATCCTTCCTCACTTCACAAATTAGTACTTTGAATCCTTAAAGTATTTGCAGCCAATCCATGCTCCTCCCAAGGGTTAATCAATTATTTATTGCAATTTACCTACAAATCACAAAAATCACACAATAAGTTCTATATGCATATTACGTAGATGATTTACTTATTTCTGTGCACTAAGATGGCGTATAAATGTTCATAAATATGCAATATTATGTACTAATCACATCCCCCAACTTGCACATTGCTAGTCCCTAGCAAATATTTTAAAGAAAACTTCAAATAAAGTACAAAATTGGAAAATAAAGCCACTTTCGTAGGGAAACACGATTGTATTTAGTGCATGCAACAAGCCTTTAAACCCCTAGGTTCCCCCTAGTGGACGAGTTAAGTCTTGTGAGGGCATGCAGAGATGCTACCCACAAACATCATTCATGCTGTCAAAAGAAAATAACAATGACTATAGTAAAAATAAAAGTAAAAACACAAAATAAAATAAAGTAAACTACTACTACCTCAAAACAAAAAAATAAAACTTAAAACAAGAACTCCCTTATCAACTTACGAATTTTAAACTAGTCCAATAAATAGAATGCTCAATTAATTAATTTACTTATAAGTAATACAAAGTTTTTAGAGAAAAACTCAAATGCATCAATCCAACTCTCAATGTGTAAGTGAATTTAGCCATTGAAAATAATCCAAGTTATCCAAATGCAGATGAATTTAGATCATTCCATTTTTGAGTTTTGACTTCAAGACCTTACCATGGTGTCTCTCAGAAATAAAATCTCTCATTGAAAATAGGGTAAACATCCACCCAAGAGCTCATGTGAACAAGAGTATTTGACTAGCAATTTCAAATATAATTCACATAAATAGAAAAATGGCACAGATGAAAACAAGTCTCGAAAACTGAGTAATGAATTATAATCTTGATAAGTGGCATGTTAGTGGCACATGATTCATTAAAATTATTCAACATTGAAACACACGGCAATTCATAGAATCAAAAAGGACTTTCATTGGTTGTAATGTAATTCGGGTAAGAAGGAAAGGGGATCAAAATTGTGATGGTTTTCAATGTGGCTTAGGACACTACCCATGACCATCACAAATTCTAACCTATCCAAACACATAGTTAAATACCCAAACATAAAATGGGATTGAAGAAAACCCACCATACAAGGTTGTAAACCTCAATCTTTAAGAAGTTATTACTCGAGAGGGCTACAAATGGGGCATTAAATATGGCACCAACATGCTAATAATAAAGGGTATGCCCAGAGTTTTTTTTTTTTGAATGACCCCAGTCCTATGTTCCTTCAACATTTACAAGCCACTGTCAACAATGCCAACCCTTGAACAATATTTACCCACAAAATATTTCCCTAAGCTGGCCAAGAATGGGGAAAACACTAACAGCTCAAAAACAGGGTACAAATGATATTGAAAGTTAGAAGAATTAAGGCTCGAATTTTCAAGAGGGCCTAAGATCATGTTCTATAAATTGCCACAATTCAGTATTGAATAATAATAAGGCTTAAATATATGTCACTAACAGTGGGAAATTTATGTATTGAATTAAAATTACCCCCAATTGAAAGATAGGCACAAATATGACAAGAAGGTTTAAGTCTCCACTTGATTTGTAAGGACCTCATTCACAAGCATTAATAACTCAAATATGTTTCAAATGGCTTGTAGATGTGCACGAGTGAGATGCCAAATTGATGATTAAGCATGTCTCAAAACAAAGTATTACACTAAGTCTATGAATCACATAAGAGCATACTAGAAATCAAACAGAGTTTAAATTCACTCATAAAAAAGTCTTCTCTCTTTCTCACTCTTTTTTAGAAATATATATATATATATATATATATATATAACTGATATCTTCACACCCCCCAACTTAAATTATGCATTGCCCTCAATGTATATAGATGAAATAAGAAGAAAAGATTAGGGAGAGTAAGGAGAAGGTATCACCTTGAGAATGAGTCTACGACATATCTGTAATTAATGGGTAAGAAAAAGGACAAAACACCAAAATCAAAGTAAATGTCTGGGCTGCGCACGCCGGTAATCTTATCCTGACAACAAATTTAAGAACTAGGAAGGAATGCCTTTATTTGATGGGGTTTTTCTCTAGCCTTCCAGACCTGAATGATCTTCCTGCAACCAACACAGACAGTAGGATAAGATGACAGGTTGTCTGCCCTTTCAAAAAAAAATCTGGAAAATGAGATGTAATGGTGTTTATAAATGGGAGTGAATGCACAAGGGTTAGGCACTCAAGACATCCGTTTGATCTTGCACTCCAAAATTTCCTAGCTTCTTTTAAAGGCTCTCAATCATCCCCATGGCAGGATCATCATCCAACCCTATTCGGGATCTGAATGTGGCACCAGATGTGACGACCAGTCCTAATGAGCTACTAAGATATATCCCTGTTCTATCTTATTTTTCACCTCAGCTCCAAGGTGATGTAATGAAAACTGAAATGGTAATGGCCACAATATCTGATACAAGTGCAACTTCCCATGCGATTTCTATGAGTGCTCAGGTGGTCACTTCGATATCTCACTTGACCCAACGTCTGTAGAGTCGGAACACTACTCTGAACCGCCTCCAAAATGAGATTCCCTTTCTGCAGCAGAAATCCAGAGAAGACCTACAAAAAGTAAAAGACTTGCGGCAAGAAAATAAGGAGCTGAAGCGAGAGGTCAATAAGCTGAGGAGGCTGGTGGAAAATTACTCCAACGATCTTGGGCCTAGGGTAGCAGGGCTGGAGGAAAGTCGGGAGCATTTCCAGAAGGAACATAAACGTCTCAAAGCCATGGTGCAAGAAAAGGGCAAGACCTCCTGCTTTTCAACTTGAGGGGGGAGGCATGACAAAGATTCGGTCTAAGGGTCTTTTCTCTTTTTCCTTTTTTTTTTTTTATTTTGAAAATAATAGACCGAGTACCACAGTGTGTAAACCTCTCCCCCTAACTTGAAATGTACATTGTCCTTATTGTCCAAAGTGATGGCATGATGCAAGCCTGCGAAAAAGGGTTAAAAAGAACACAGGAGAACAAGAATAGTTAAAATAGAAGAGAAGAAAGAGAGAAAAAAAATAAAAAATAAAAAAAATAAAGATACAAGAACATAAAAATAAAATAAAGAAAGTGAAATATATACAAGACTACAAGACTAAATGTGGTCTAAGTTGACGGGAAGTCCTGGTAAATAGGATCCACCATTTCCTCTCCACTGTTAACACAAGGGAAATCTTCCAAAAATGGTTTTAGACGTTACCCAGTTACCTTGAAAACATTACCATCTTTGGGATTCTTAATATCCACAGTGCCATGAGGGTAAACCGCCCTTACTATGTACGGACCTGTCCAACGGGATCTTAGCTTACCTGGAAACAAGTAAAGCCTAGAATTGTACAATAAGACCTTTTGGTTAGGTTCAAATTGTCTCCTCATAATATGTTCATCATGAAAACCCTTTACCTTCTCTTTATAAATTCTAGAGTTCTCATAAGCATCTCTTCTTAATTCTTCAAGTTCATTTAACTGCTAATGACGATGGTCACCGGCCATTCCAAGATTGGAATTCAAAGTTTTAATGGCCCAGTAGGCTTTATGTTCCATTTCCACAGGTAAATGGCAAGCCTTACCATAAACTAGCCTATAAGGAGACATACCCAAAATGGTTTTGAAAGTAGTGCGGTATGCTCAAAGCGCATCAACCAATCTCAAGGACCAGTCTTTACGATTCGGGTTTACTGTTTTTTCAAGGATATTTTTAATCTCCTTATTAGCCAATTCTGCTTGCCCATTAGTTTGCGGGTGATAGGCTGTTGAAACTTTATGGGCGATACCATATTTTTTCATTAAAATTTCAAAAAATCTATTACAAAAATGTAAGCCGCCATCACTAATGATTGCTTTGGGCATCCCAAAACGAGATAAAACATTTTCTTTTAAAAACTTGATCACCACCTTGTGATCGTTAGTTCTCGTTGGAATAGCCTCTACCCATTTGGATACATAGTCCACCGCTAAAAGAATGTACAGATAGCCAAAGGAGGAGGGAAAGGACCCATAAAATCGACGCCCCAACAATCAAATATTTCAATAATCAAAATAGGGTTTAAGGGCATCATATTTCTATGTGTAATCCCTCCTAACCTTTGGCATCTATCGCACCGTTTGCAAAATTCATGAACGTCTTTAAAAAGAGTGGGCCAGTAAAAACCACTTTGTAAAATTTTTGTGGTGGTTTTTCTTGAAGAGAAATGCCCACCACAGGCTCCACTATGATAGAATGAGATGACACCTTGAGTCTCTTCATTTGACACACATCTTCTCAAAATCTGGTCTGGACAATATTTAAACAAGTATGGGTCATCATAAAAGAACTACTTGACTTCAGCCAGAAATTTTTTCCTATCTTGGGCATTCCAATGTGATGGAAGTTGCCCAGATATGAGATAGTTAACAATGTCGGCGTACCAAGGTAGGTTTGCCACAAGGAATAGTTGTTCATTCGGGAAACTATCTCTGATAGGGATGTGCTGTAGAGGGTTATCAAATACCAGTCGGGACAAGTGATCAGCTACAACATTTTCAACTCCTTTCTTGTCTTTAATAATTAAATCAAATTCTTAAAGGAGCAAGATCCACTGGATGAGCCTTGGCTTAGCATCCTGCTTAGAGAGCAGATACTTGAGCGCAGCATGATCTGTAAAAATAACAATAGGTGAACCAATGAGATATGACCGAAACTTGTCCGGTGCAAAAACTATTGCTAGTAACTCCTTTTCTGTGGTGGTGTAATTCATTTGTGCATCATTAAGAGTTCTACTAGCATAGTACACCACACAAGGTTTATTATCTCTCCTCTGCCCTAGCACCGCTCCAATGGCATAATCACTTGCATCGCACACAAGTTCAAAAGGCATGTTCCAATCTGGTGGTTGCATTATAGGCGGAGAAATTGACATTTTTTTCAGTTTTGAAAAAGCCGCTTCACATGCATTTGTCCACTCGAATGGAACATCCTTAGCAAGAAGGTTGCACAAAGGACGTGCAATGGCACTGAAATCTTTTATAAACCTTCTATAAAACCCTACGTGTCCAAGAAAGGACCGCACATCCTTGATGCAAGTTGGTGTAGGCAAATTTGAAATAATTTCTACCTTGGACTTGTCTACTTCTATCCCCTTAGCAGAAACAATGTGGCCCAACACAATACCTTGTGTCACCATAAAGTGACATTTTTCCCAATTTAAGACGAGAATTTTCTCCTCACATCTAGTGAGGACACAACCTAAATTTCCCAGGCATCACTCAAATGAGTCATCGAAAACAGAGAAGTCATCCATGAAGACTTCCACAATTTCCACAACCATGTCACTAAATATATCCATCATGCACCGTTGAAAAGTTCCCGGTTCATTACACAATCCAAAGGGCATTCTCTTGTAAGCAAATGTGCCAAAAGGACAAGTGAATGTAGTTTTTTCTTGGTCCTCTAAGGCAATCTCGATCTGATTGTAACCAGAATACCCATCCAAAAAACAGTAGAAAGAGTGACCAGCCACTCTCTCTAGGACCTGGTCCAAAAAAGGAAGCAGGAAATGATCCTTCCTCATGTAAGAGTTCAATTTTCTGTAATCAATGCACACGCGCCAACCCGTTTGAATATGAGTTGGAATTGACTCATCATTCTCATCAACAATCACAGTCACTCCCGACTTCTTTGGTACCACTTGAGTGGGACTAACCCACTTGCTATCAGCGATGGGGTAAATGATACCTGCATCCAAAAGCTTCAAGACTTCCTTCCTAACTACCTCTTTTATTATAGGGTTCAATCTACGCTGTGGTTGGTGAGATGGTTTGGCATCTTCCTCAAGGTAAATCCTATGTGTGCAGACCAAGGGGCTAATACCTTTGATATCAGCTATGCTCCATCCTATAGCACTCTTATGGGATCTCAACAAGTCTAACAATTTGGCCTCTTGGGCTTCCTCTAATGTAGAGGATATCACCATAGGGAAAGTCTCTCCCTCACCCAGAAAAGAATATTTTAAATGTGATGGCAATGGTTTTAGCTCAGGCTTGGGTGGTTGGACATGAGATGGTAAAATTTTAGTCTCAAAAGGAGTTAACTCCTCAACTCTAGGAATCTAACCATGAACTTCAAAGACCTCAACTATATTGAGAAGCGAGCGGAAGTGCTCTACTTTAGGGTTCTCAACACAGTCATCCTCCACAACATTTACCAGGCATGCTTCAAGAGGGTCTTCATAAGAGAAGGCATCCAAGTGTTCTTGCGAAATAGCATCAATGCAATTGGCTTCAAACACATCACCATCATCCCCAACTTGCTTCATGACATTAAAAATGTTATGTTCAGCAGTCATGTTCCCAAATGAGATTTTCATTAAACCATTCCTGCATTAGATGTTAGCATTGCTCGTAGCAAGGAATGGTCTACCAAGGATAATAGGAATGTGGGAATTTTTGGTCACCACTTGTTGAGTATCTAGTACCACAAAATCAACAGGGTAAAATAATTGATCCACTTGTACTAAAACATCCTCCATGACTCCCTTAGGGATCCTAATACTTCTATCTGCCAATTCTAAGGTCATCTTTGTTGGCTTCAACTCTCCCAACCCAAGTTGTTCATAGATAGAGTAGGGGAGAAGATTCACACTCGCCCCCAAATCAAGCAAGGCACGCTCGAATTTGAATTCCTCTGTCACTATGGAAATGGTCGGGCTCCCAGGGTCTTTGTATTTGGGAGGTGTAGTTGCATTTAGGATTGAGCTCACTTGTTCAGCCAAAAGGACTTTGCTATGCACATTATGCTTTCGCTTCACAGTGCACAGATCCTTTAAAAATTTAGCATATGTAGGTACTTGCTTTATGGCATCAAGCAGAGGTATATTCACCTTCACTTGTTGGAACAATTCAAGCATTTCAACATTACACCTTCCCTTTTGAGGAGCCTTGAGTCTTTGTGGGTACGGAATGACTATTGGATCTTTTGCAACAACTTTCTCACCCTCAATCTCTTGGGGCTCTTGCATCACCTTATTACTCTTAGATTCATGAATATGCTCTTTGAAAACATTGCTTGAAGAGCCTTCATCATTTCCTTTTGAAATCTCTTTTTGTGGAATTTTTATTTCAACTTTCTTACCACTTCTAAGGGTAATGGATTTAGCATGCTCCATAGTCACCTCAGAGTCACTAGTACTTGCAATACTATGTTGACCCACTGGATTAGCTTGGGGTTGGGAAGGAAATTTACCTTTTTCTTGTTGAAGTACCCTAACAGCAGTGTTCAACTTAGTAATTTGAGCTTTCATGTCCCCAATAGATTGAGTGATTTGAGAAATTGATTGACTCGTGTGGGCTATGAATTGTTGCAATTGATCCTCCAGACTTATTTTATGAGGGGGTTGGTATGGTGGAGCACTTTGTTGCCCTGGAGGGGCATATGCTTGAGGATGATTTTGAGTATACCCTTGAGAACTTTGACTTTGATGGAATTGGGCTCCCTACCCTTGAAAATTTGATGGGGCATTGTGATTGAATCTTTGAGCAGGAAATGAAGGATTAGCCACCTCTTGATTCCTCCAACTAAAGTTAGGGTGATTTGACCACCCTTTGTTGTAAGTTTCAGAGTATGGATTGTTGAAGGGCCTTTTGAATTGATTCAACGAATTTACACTTGCTTGACCACTAATCACTTCTTTCAGAGAGGGAATGGTGGGACACTCACTAGTGGAGTGTTCCTGGGTATCACAAATTGCACAAACATTTTCCAATCTAGGTCCAGTGGTAACCTCATTTACCCTCTTCATTTGCAAAGCCTCCATTTGCCTTGTGAGGTTTGCAATCTTAACTTTGAGTTGGTACATCCCTTCTCCACTCTGAATACCAGGGTGCCTTGATGTTCCAATGGATTGAGGAGTGCCCCAAGTTTGGGCTCGTTCCGCCAAAACATCAAAGTAATCTAATGCATCCTCAGGTGATTTGTTTAAAAACTCACCATTGCACATCAAGTCGATATACTAATGATTCTTAGGTGAAAGTCCTTGCATGAAAAAGTTCACAATTTGCCAAGTATATAGACATTGGTTTGTAGAAGCTCCTTGAAGCGTTCCCACACTTGATGAAATTCTTCATTCGGTTTTTCAGAAAAATTTTGAATTTGTTTGGTCAAATCAATGGTTTTTTGTGTGGAAAAAAACTTCTTCAAGAAGTCTCTTTGAATTTCTTCCCAAGATGTAATAGAATGAGGTTTAAGGGAATAATAACCATGACTTAGCTTTATCCTTTAAGGAAAAAGGGAAAAGCTTAAGTTTACCATATCTTCAGGGACAACGGGGTTAGTAAGAGTTGAACAAACCTCTTCAAATTCCTTTAGATGTAAGTAAGGGGACTTTGAATCCATCCCATGAAATGTGGGCACCATCTTAATCATTTCAGGTTTCAACACAAAGTGGTGAGCTTGCATTGGTAAACGAATACAAGAGGGCTCACTAGACCTTGGAGGATTGAAATAATCTCCTAATGTTCTTGCATGTTGAATGATGGGAACAATAGGGACATTTTGATAATTTGGGGCATTTTGAAAATTTTGAAATTGTTGTGCCCCCATTCCTTCTTGGTCTTGCATATTACGTTGATTTCCGAAGAAAGGCAGTTGCCCCACTTGACCTTGGCGAAAGGGTTGGTTGTTGTCACCCCCTTGATTAACTTGAGCGAATAAGGGGTTGGCTTCTCCATATTGGGGTGGAGCATTCCTGGGAGAGTGAATTGGGCCTCTATTTCCATCCCTCTTATGTGGAAGTTCTTGGTTATTTTGTGGTTCCAACGCCATTGGTCCTCCAGAGGATGAGGGTCCTCTTTGGAAATTTATGGATGGAGGTGCTTGGATGGGCTCTTTCGAGAATTCTAAGTGATGTTGAATTACTCTAGAAGGCCACTCCCTAACTAGCCTATTAGTTCCATCACGAACCCAACTCGACATACACTATGATAACAAAATTCAAGAAAATGAAATAAATAATTAGTTCCTGCAAAAGAAAGAAAATGTTACTACAAGTTAATATAAACAGTTCAGGCGGTACAACCGTCCATGGAAAACAAGGAAACATAAATACAAATAAATGTACAAAAATGAATAAATAAATAAATAAATATATAATAGTTAGTACAAGTAGGCGGTAGAAAAACCAGCCATGGTATATACATATATATAGATGCACTTCTTCTTCTTCTTCTTCTTCTTCTTCTTCTTCTTCTTTTTTTCCAAACTTAAACTAAATCCCCGGCAATGGCGCCAAATTCCATTGTCAAGCATAGTAAATCTTGGAGTCCCAAGGTCATTTCCACAGGGATTCAATTGGTAAGTTTAAGAGTTCGTACGTCACAAATTAATTCAGAGTGAGAGGTGTGGGGATTGATTTTAATGAATACAACTATCACTTGATTATAACAATTTAATTAAAGGGTTAGGCTTTAGATTTCATCATAATCTCATAATTGGTAATCAAATCTCATCTTTATAACTCAACCAACATCAATATACCTATTGAACTTGATCGGAAAATATGTCGTTTGAAATGCATAGGTTTGACAAAAATTGTTGAATAATGTCAAATGAAAATATTTTAGCAAACTTTTAGAATGTAAGAACAAAAAGCATTGGTTGTGTCAAGATTTAACTTGTCTACAATCAATCAAGAAGTTTACAAAACCAAAAGTTTTTAGAAAAAGATCATTGAACATTAACCAATCTTAAACATAAAATACTTGAAGACTGAGATGAGAATTACCAATAATAAGATGTAGGACTCCACCCTTAGCCTAACTTGAAATTTAGTTGGCCATTAGAATGAAAAGAAGAAATACTTAAATTAAAAACTTCCGAATGTTTACAAGGAAATGAGAGAGAGAATACAAGAAAATGAGGTCCTCCCTAAGGCTAACACAAGCCTCTTATTTATAGGTTGAAAAACTACTACTTCCACTCCAAAACCTAACACAATTTATTAGTTACACTCCTATACCTACCACAAACACCTTCACCTACCAAAAACACCTTCACCTACCAAAATGGTAGTTGCACTCCTTGTGATATTGAAATTTATTGTTTAATCTCGTCACCTTTCTTTTAACTCGAGTTTGGAAGGCTAAACATTGTAATTTGGACTTTCTCGTGAAATGCAAATTTGTAGGTCTTAAAGTCTTCTTTGAAATGCGACCAAGTTTACATAAATTGAACAACCGAGTCAAAAGTTATGACCGATTTACCAAAGCTGCGCAAAATTGCTACATTACTTCAATTAACCCGAATTAAAGCACTATTGGATGTTATTCAATTCTTCCAAACATCCTTCCTCACTTCACAAATTAGTACTTTGAATCCTTAAAGTCTTTGTAGCCAATCCATACTCCTCCCGAGGGCTAATCAATTATTTATTGCAATTTACCTACAAATCACAAAAATCACACAATAAGTTCTATATGCATATTATGTAGATGATTTACTTATTTTTGTGCACTAAGATGGCGTATAAATGTTCATAAATATGCAATATTATGTACTAATCACGTGTCACGGTCCGAATATTTTCAGACCATTGTGAAGGGCCATGTGGCGCTAGCTAAAGCACTCTTGCTTAACTAGCTAGCCTATCGTTTACCAACATTCATCCACCAAGCACTTTCAGTAACACTCAATCAGATAGCAGCGGAAATAATAATCAGTTCATGAAAGCCATGGCAACCAAGCAATAAACATTGAAGCAAACGTAATTCATTAAAAAATCCTCCGTTGACATGTACTTAGCGAGGGAGGCAAGTAGGCTAAGCACGTTGACAATTGCTAGTGAGTTTTACAATGACTGATAAACACTCACCCTCCCCTAAAGAGGTTTTTATGTAATTATCATCCTGGCACTAGGAAACATCAAATTGACCGAGGAGTCATACTGCCTTATTTGGCTTACAAAGACTCTACTAGCAGAAAATAACCCTACACTAGTATTTACATGATGGAAACCCATCCCAAGCACACGAGATAAGCGGTCACAGGCAAGCATAATGCCCTGAACAAGCTTAGCTCGTGACATTCTCCCCCACTTATGCAGTCGACGTCCTCGTAGACTTTTTGCAATAGGTGCACTTCAAATTTGACCACGAACAATTGAATATCTTCCGCAGAAATCCAGTTGATTTCTTTGTCATCAAGGCATTTCCACTTCACTAGAAACTTCTACCGCTTCTTCCTTGAGGATATGAACTTTCTTTCTACAAGGATCTCTTCAACATCATGTCTGTCAGGTTGCACTATCTTCAACTCTGCACTATTTGACTGACTTCTGCTCAGGTTGTTGGTGTTGGTGTTGAATGGCTTGAGGCAGCTGACATGAAACTGCGGTCTTCTCTCCAGATCTACCCACTTCTTCATCTGCTTAGAAGCTTTCTCCAGATAGGCTTGGGCAAACTCTACATTCTGTCCTCCTTCACTGGTGAAGATGTACGCCCTGGGACTCTTTTGTCTGTATGGCTCGCCCACTGTGTGAGGTAACAGTGGTAGCTGGCCTATAACAAGCTCAAAAGGGCTTTTGTTGGTTGTTGAGCGCCTTTGGGCGTTGCCACAGAATGGAGCCACATCAAGTAGTTGCATGCCATTCTTCTGGTTGTCGTTGACACAATGGCACAAGTACTTATCTAGTAGCTCTCTGAATCTCTTCATCTGTCCGTCTATCTGTCGATGATAACTCGAAGAGATGTCAAGATGTGACCTGAATATCCTGAAAAACTCTGTTAAAAAGTTGTCAGTGAACATTAAATCTTGGTTACAAATAATAACATGGGGAAAACCCCAATATCCCACAATAGTCACAAGGAACAATTGTGTCGTCCCCTCTGCTGAACAGTACTTTGGTGCGGCCATGAAAGTACCACACTTCTTCCGCTCCCCCTTGTTTTTTTGGCAAGTGAGACAAATTTTGGTATAATCAACCACATCATCCCGTGTGTGCGGCCAATAATACCTCCCTAGTAGTCCTGTCAATAGAGTCATTCTCCGCGAATATCCCTTAATGAACTTCCTGTAGTATCTAGTAAGGCCAAGAAAGGAATGCTACTCCTTCACTATCATGGGGATCTTCCGTTCTTGAATCATCCTTACCTTCTCCATACCCCTCCGGATACGACCTTGTTCAACGACTTCACCAAGGAATTTGTTGCTCCGCCGAGCGAAAGAGAAATTCTCATTCTTCATATTCAGACTGTTTCCCTTCAGCCTGTCGAACAGCTTCCGTAGATGCTCTTCATGTTTCCTCTGAAACGACACCAATGCTCCTAACGATGTTTTGGAAGGGCGAACACATCCCGCTTCCACTTCATCAAGCTGTTTCCCCAACTCTACTATCTCGAGAGGGGCAATCCAACATGGGCCTTTACAGGTGGTTTCACTCCTGATAACAACTCAATCTCTTGCTCCAGAGTCCGTCGTGAAGGCAAATTTTGAGGCAGCTTATCCAGCAACACCTTCTTATCCTCATCCAACACCGCTTGGATGGTCTTAGGCTCTAGCTTTTGGCCTACTTCTTTGTCTACGCCCACCGTGGCTAGACGTGTCTGCTCACCTTGACCCAATCCTTCATTGAGTTGTATGGCTAAAAGGGACTTCCCTTCATCTCCTTTCGTTGCAACGACTTGCACCATGCACGAGTGATCTCCCATCAGACACAGGGAACCAATCGAAGGCATCAGTACTGCCCTCGTCCCCATTAGGAACTCCATTCCTAGAATGATTGGATAGTCATCCAATGGCACCGCCGTGAAATTCGCATGACCTTCCCACTGTCCAAGCTTTATAGCCACTTGCTTGGCTACTCCCAAAGTAGGCTGGGCCACAAAGTTAACTGCTTTCATGCGTCTTGTATCCTTCTCTAAGGATAAGTTGAGTCTCCATGCTTCCACCTGCGAAACAAAATTATGAGTAGCTCCTGTATCCACCATAGCGCGAGTACTTTTCCCATTTCTCCTTAAGTCCATAAACATTAACCCTCTTGCTTGTGTAACTTTCAGTGTTTTTGTCTGCTTTTCCAATGCGTTCACCAACCACACTAAACCCACCCTCAGGGCATCATCCCCCATCGTCTTCCACTGCTTGTTCTACAATGGAAGCCTGTAAGGCATTAAGTGATGCTTTGTGAGGTCACTCAAAAACTCTATGAGGACCTCGACACAAGAAACACTCAATTTTACTCTTCCCCTTTCCATTGGGTGTGTTGAACCCTTGAGACGACGAAGCTTCCTGTGAGATTGATGATTTAGAGTCGGCTCCCCCACTCTTGGGTTTGCCATTCTTGAAAGACTTTCCACTGTTTCCCTCTCCGCCAAACCGTTTGGACGAAGTGGTCTCATCACCAGCGTAGTCTGTCAAGCGTTCTGCAGCCGCTTGTGCAGTTGACAAGTCTTGAACCCTTTGCCTATGAAGTTCAGTTCTTGCCTACGGTTTCATCCCCTCAAGAAAATAGAACAACTTGTCCTTCTCCGACATATCTCGAATATCCAACATTAAAGTAGAAAATTGTTTCACATATTCACTGATCGACCTTGTATGCTTGAGATCTCTCAACTTTCTCCTTGCATTATACTCAACATTTTCAGGAAAGAATTGGGCCTTGAGCTCTCTTCTCAAGTCTGCCCAACTATAAATTACACAGCTTCCATTTTCAATTTCTCTGTACTTGGTACGCCACCACAGTTTGACATCACCAACCAAGTACATGGTCGCAGTATCCACCTTTGCCTGTTCTGAGGCCATCCTCACAACGCGAAAGTATTGCTCCACATCAAACAAGAAGTTCTCTAACTCCTTGGCATCTCAGGCACCCCCATACGTCTTGGGTTCTGGCACCTTGGTCTTGCTAACTCCCAGAGTGTTGGAGTTCCCCATAGCAAGAACCATCACATTTACCTTTGCATCCAGATCTACCATCTGAGCTTGCAAAGTTTCCACACTGTGGAGAAAGTCCTCTGACATGTTGCCTATCAAACCTGCTTGATGTTTTTGTGATCCCATCACTTCATCAACAAGTTCTCTCATCTGGGCCACCTCTGTAGCCATAGTGTTGGTTGTTGTCTCAACCTGTGCTTCCAGCACGCTGATCCTCTCAGCAGTGTTTGGTGCCATGGTCACTTACCAAAGCTTCCCAAATCCAGCAACGAAGGTAATCGAATTCACGTAGCAACTCAACCTTGGGCTCTCACTAAGTGTCACCGACTTAGCTCTGATACCAAATGTCACGGTTCGACTCTTTTCACACCGTTGTGAAGGGCCGTGCGGCACTAGCTAAAGCACTCTTGCTTAACTAGCCAGCCTATCATTTACCAACATTCATCCACGAAGCACTTTCAGTAACATTCAATCAGATAGCAGTGGAAATAATAATCAATTCATGAAAGCCGTGGCAACCAAGCAGTAAACATTGAAGCAAATGTAATTCATTAACAAATCCTCTGTTGACATGTTGTGCTTAGCGACGGAGGCAAGTAGGCTAAGCACGTTGACAATTGCTAGTGAGTTTTACAATGACTGATGAACACTCACCCTCCCCTAAAGAGGTTTTTATGTAATTATCATCCTGGCACTAGGAAACATCAAAGTGATCGAGGAGTCATACTGCCTTATTTGGCTTACAAAGACTCCACTAGCAGAAAATAACCCTACACTAGTATTTACATGATGGAAACCCATCCCAAGCACATGAGATAAGTGGTCACAGGCAAGCATAATGCCCTGAACAAGCTTAGCTCGTGACACTACGTAATGAACAGAGTTTTGATCATGCCCTCTCTCAATAAAAATCCCTATGAATTATGAAAAGACCATAGACCAAAGATCTCCTATTTTCATGTCATTGGATGCAAATGCTTTATGCTTAGGGATAATGAACACCTAGGAAAGTTTGATTCGAAATTTGATGAAGGAATTTTTCTAGGTTATTCACTCGACAGCAAGGCCTACAGGGTATTTAATAAAAGAATATTGACTGTTATTGAGTCTATTCATATAGTCTTTGATGAGTCTAATCCTTTTTTCTAGAAGAGCTAATGAAGATGATATTGAAAGAAGAACAAGATTAGAGAAGCTTTCCATTGAAAATCATGTAGATAAGAACTCAGAAATTAGAGATACATCAGCTATGGATAGTAAAATTGGAAGTGATGTTCAGGAACTAGCTAGAGATTGGAAATTTGTAAAGAACCATCCTATGGAACAAACATAGGTGAACCCTCATGTGGAGTTGCCCCACGTTCATTTTTAAGAAATTTAGTGAGTCATTTTACATTCTTATCTCAGGAAGAACCTAAAAAATATAAATGAAGCCATAGAGGATGAATCATGGGTTATGTCCATGCAGGAAGAACTAAATCAATTTGAGAGAAGTAAGGTTTGGACCCTAGTTCCTAGACCTAATGATCACACAATTATTGGAACCAAACGAGTCTATAGAAACAAAAAGGATGAAAATGGAGTAGTGATTAGAAACAAAGTTAGGTTAGTATCCCAGGGGTATAATCAGAAGGAAGGAATAGATTTTAAGGAAACATATACTCCCTGTGGCTAGGATGTAAGTCATTCGTATGTTACTTGCATATGCTACTTTTAGAGACTTTAAACTATATCAAATGAATGTTAAAAGCACATTTTTAAATGGCTACATCAATGAGGAGGTCTATGTAGAACAACCTCTAGGGTTTGAAAATCACAAATTCCCTAATCATGTCTATCACTTGACTAATGCCTTGTATGGATTGAAACAAGCTTCTAGAGCTTGGTATGAGAGGCTTAGTGGTTTTCTTCTAGAAAATGGATTTACCAGAGGAAAGGTTGACGCTATACTTTTTATTAAACCTAAAAATGATCATATGCTCCTTATGAAAATATATGTTGATGATATTATCTTTGGAACTACAAATGATGAATTATGTAATGAGTTTGCCAATTGCATGCAAAACGAATTTGAAATGAGCATGATGGGTGAACTAAATTTCTTTCTAAGCCTTTAGATCAAACAAGCTAAACATGGGAAGTTTATTTTCCAATTAAAATATGTTAGGGATTTACTCAAGAAATTTAACATGGAAGATGGAAAAATTTTAGGAACACCTATGAGGTCTTCCACAAAACTTGACAAAGATGAGCAAGGAATACCGGTAGATGTCAAGCTCTACCATGGTATGATTGACAGTATTTTGTATCTTACTGCGAGCAAGCCTGATATTATGTTTAGTATTTGTATATGTGCTAATTTCAGGTTGTACCTAAGGAGTCCCATTTGTTAGCACTTAAGAGAATACTTAGGTACCTTGTTGGAACTGTTGAATTAGGATTATGGTACCCTAAGCATACCTGATTTAAGATTGTTAGTTAGATGCTGACTTTACTGATAGTAAAGTGGATAGAAAGAGTACTAGTGGCACTTGTCACTTTTTAGGACAATCTCTGGTTTCTTGGTTCTCCAAGAAACAGAACTTAGTTGCATTATCCACAACCGAAGCTGAATATATAGCGGCTGGAAGTTGTTGTGCTCAAACGCTTTATATGAAGCACCAACTTATGGATTTTAGATTGCACTATGAAACGGTTCCAATCAAATGTGATAATACTAGTGCAATTAATATCTCAAAGAATTCCATCTCACATTCACTAACCAAACACTTCGAAATTAGACATCATTTTATTCATGACCATGTGCAAAAGGGGGATGTGGCACTTAAATTTGCATGCACTAATGAACAATGGGTCGATATTTTCACAAAACCTTTTCAAGACGACAGATTTATACAAAATAGATTTGAATTAGACCTAATGCATAGTAGAGAATCTATCTAGAGATAATGGAGTGCATAAACTGAGGGGGAGCAACTTAACTTAAAATACTATAACTCTGAAAACTTAGATTTCTCACATTTTTCTGTGAGAAAGGTATTTGCTGTCTATAATGAATTGCATGTTTATACTTGTTTATGGATATTGGATGTACTATCTTTATTGCATGGATTGCCTTGGAATATACTGGATAGTATGCATGCTTGATTTGAATGATGTGCCATACTGAATATTGCCTACTCAAATAAATCAGGTTTTTAATGCACATTTTTTGGGAAATGCTCTACTTTCAAATGACATGTTGCCAAAATTTCATTAAATTCTTCCCAAAGTTATGTATTTTAAAGGCTTTGGCCCTTTTACTGATGCCAAAAGGGGGAGAAGTATGCAAAAATTGGGTACTTCTTCTAAAATAATCTATCTTAGCATGATCTTTATTCTCTATGTACATGCTTGGTATCTGAGCATATTTGTCAAAACTTGAATGCAATTTTATTTAATATATCTTCTATTATGAATATGCTTGAACCATAAATGTTAAATTTTATTTGAATGCATATTCTCAGGGGGAGTTTTTTTTTTTTTTTTTGACTTAAATATTTTTGTTTATTTTATTTGTCATCATCAATCGGAGGAGAATGTTGACTCTATGAGTTTGATCCCGTTTTGATAATGACAAATCATGTTATTTCTTACTTGTGCACTGAGCTTATGAATAAGGTTAATCCTTAGCACACACGGATGTCAAGGACGCAAGAAATCCATAAGGACCACAAAGATCATATCAAATGAATGGCTCTTGAAGAGCAAAAGGGGATGAAGACAAATTTTCTTGATTGTAATTGTAATTCAATTTTTGGTTTGTAATAATGCACTGCATGAATGATAGAATCTTATGCTCAAAAAACCATAGAATGACCATAGGAACCAAAACCTCTTAAGATAAATGCCATAACTTATTCACACATGGTTGAATAAGTTCAGAGATAAAAACAGGGTAAATTATGCATCTTCGAAGAGCCCTGGTCGACCGAACTTTTTAAGTTCAAATCACCTCAGCCAACCGAAGTTATTTATTAAACATTTTTTTAAAAGCACTCGGGCGACCATCCTATTTATCACACATCTTCCTGGGTGGCTCGAATGAAAATCCCAACCTGACCCATATGCCTTGGTAGACTGGCTCCTATGGTCTAAAATAGACTAATTGACCGAGCTTGATCATTCGAGTAACCGAACCTTAGGATAGGCGAGTGAACCTACAAAGGTTTGGAAAATCACCTTGGTTCGGCCAACCAACACAGTGATCAATCAATTGAACCCTTAAGTTCTTTCAACATTATTGTGTTTGTTCAGGTGACCAGCCCATAACTCTGGGTGATTGAACCTCTTGGGTTGGTGTATTTTTACTGCGTTAAACAGGGGCTAATTTTAATTAAAAATTTCCAAAAATTCCCTCCGTGTCCCTAACAGTCCAAAATTAAGGGAATTATATATATACCCCTCATTTGTCCATATTAGAAAATAATTAGCATCACAATTAGTAAAAAAAAATTCTCTCTAAAATTCTTGAACTCCCATTGCTCATACTTCATATTTTTCAAGCATATAACTCATTCTCCTTTCACTCTTATTTGAAAAATCTTCTTTGAGGAGAATCATTGTTTATACTCCTTGCTTGCAAACTGATTGCAACTTGAAAGGGAGTTTGATTTCTTATTGTTGTGCATACTTTCATACATCATTCTTGAAGCTTATCACTCTCTCATCTTGCATTACCTGAAATTGATTTTTTGAGAGTAATCTAAAGTTATTCCCATTATATTTTATTGATAAATACCATTTGGTAAGAACTCTTTTTTGATACGAGTCTTGGCATTCTTATTGCCAGATTCAAGAGCTTGATTGTGCAATTTGATAAAATATGTTTTTGCAAACTTAAACCCAATCTCGGTTGTGCTTAATATTCGAAAAATATTTGTTGAGATATTTTCTTAGAAGTTCAAAGTCCTTTGATTATTCATTTGTTGAATATATTATCTTGAATCAAAGGTATCACTCTCACGTATATTCAAATATAGATACATATTGGTTGAGAGTTGACATATAGCCTGACCTAATCTCACATGAGCATAAATCTCTATTATATTGGTACATATTTGCTTATTGGAGAAGCACTGATACTGTACACATCATTTGATCATTTGTTGTAATTCAGGCATGACCTATTCTTTGCCCCTTTAAGGAGAGGTTGTAAAGGTTGGGGTCAGTCCTGTAAATTTGACCTGAGGTATTCCTCGCCCAGTAAGGTGAGACTTTGTAATTGGTGCAGCTCCACCCATGAGTGAACAAAGGTTTAGTGGAAATCTTTCTGCTTGTTAGCTCGAGGCGGGGATGTAGACATTGTTGTCAAACCCCGATAACATATCTGGTGTCATCTCATATTTTTCTTGCTTTACTTTTTGGTATTTCCTTGTTAATATATATTTGCTGAATATATCTTTGAATACATACTTATGATTGATTGAAAATTCCTGAAGTAAATATTTGTGCACTTTAATCATTGATTTATTTATCTGATTTTTTAAATACGAGTTTTAGATAGACCATAGGTTGTGGAATACTGATTGTGGAATATTTGACCTAGATTTTTTAAATCTTCAATTCACCCCCTCTTGGGTTTATACTAAAAACAACATGTGCATTTCAATATTTAGTTTAAAAGGTTAAATTCTCTCATTTTTGCATTGTTGAATATTTGTTTTTGAGAGTAAGCTTGAGTCATTCCCATTGTATTTTATTCATAAGTATCCCTTGGGAAAAACTCTCTATTTGCTTGTGAATCTTTGCATCCTCATTACAAGATTCAAAGGCTTGCATTGTGCTTTTGATAAACTCATTTTTGCAAGCTTTAACCCTAATATATACTATGCTTAATATTTGAAAAGTATTGTTGAGATATTTGCTTAGATCTTTAAAGATTCTTTGATAATACATTTAGTGAATATATTATCTAGAGATCAAATATCTTACTCTCACATATTCATATGCACATATTGTTGAGAGTTGACATTTAGCTTAACTAACTCTCCATTGAACTTAATCTCCTATCATTTGTGAGTGTATTTTTTATTAAAGTTGTACATCATTTGCTTAGTGTAGAAGCATTCTATTTGTACCAAATTTTAGTACTGTTGTATTCTCGACGTGTGGTTGGAAGAGGATTGCACTGGCCTATAACGTGCACCAGATTGGTTCAAACCCGGTTAGGAGAACTAGGTGCACCGTTCTATAAGGTGTAGTTGTATAGGTTGGGCTCAGCCCTTTGAATGTGAGCTGGGGTATTTCTCGTCTAGTAAGGAGAGTAGGTTGTAACTGGTGTTGCTCCAACCATAAGTGAGCATTAGTGGAATCCTCTAAGCTGGTTTGGCTTGAGCAGGGATGTAGGCAATGTTTGTCGAACCTCGATAACATAACTTGTTTCACTCTCTCCTTTTCCTTTTTATATTCCACACTTGCATGCGTACATTTATCTCTTGATATCATTTTTTTTTTTTGGATTATGCACCGGGTATCCACGCGTCCATTTTACGGTCCACGTGACTAATCCTGCGCCCCTTGAAGTTGACCCCACAACTCCAAAGGGAGGGTAAATTCAGAAGTCCAGGGGCAGAAATGAGCCCAAGAGGGTTTGAACACCTGACCTCATGAAAGGCACTCCTGCAACCCGCACTACCACCTGAAGCACACCCTGGGGATCTCTTGATATCATTGCTTCAGTGCTTGGGGGTATTATTTTGTAGTTTATTGGGTAATGACGATACGTGTATAATTTAGTTAAATGTTCATACATTTCTTAGATTGATATTTGTTTAGTTTGACCCTAGGTTGTGGGAATTGGTGTATTCCCAAGAGGGCAGGGGGGGGGGGTTGAATTGGGTATTAAAAAATTTCTCCTAGGTTTGGTCCAAATCAGCAGCAGTATAACACAACTTAGGGTCTATCTATGCAAATTCCAATAACCCAACAAAATATAACTGAACAGATAATCAAAGTAAGTATAGCAAGCTCAGGTTAACCCAATCATTCACAATATTAAAAACATAAACATTCAAGTGCTTAAATTTAAAATACGAAAATTAAAAGTAGGCACAAGAAATGTTATCGGGGTTCAGCCAACTGTGCCTACGTCCCCGCCTCGGCTCGCAAGCTCGAGGATTACCACTATTGATCACTTAACAGGTGGAGCGGCACTGTTTACAACCAGGTCAAATTATACCAGGGCTGACCTCAACCTTTACAAACTCTCCTTACAGGGCGGAGAAGACCCTACCAATCCTTATAGGCTAGATCAACGCCCCCTCAGTCCACGCCTGGAATACAACAATGAATACAAATTTTTGTGTAGAAATGAAGATGCTTCTAATACAAGAAAATTTGTACTAATATGCCCAAGTAATAATCAATGCACTTCCATATAATAGATTGTTAACTTTGGTGCAGTCCCAAAAGGGGGGGTGAATTGGAGATTTAAAAATTTCTTCCTAGGTCAACTAGTCTAGCAACAGTATTACATAACCTAGGGGGCAATGTAAGTATGTATGATGCTGTAGATATGATATATTAATCAATTTTAGTATATGCAATACAACTCCAATATTTCTTAACCAAATGCATTACCATGTTAATAAGATATGCAGTATATTCAGTAAGAAAATAAAATCAAGAACAACGCTAAATATAATGCAAGAAATGTAAAAGTGACACCGAATATGATATCGAGGTTCAATCAATATTGCCTACGTCCCCTCCTTGGCTCACAAGCACAAGGATTCCACTATGACTCACTTAACGGGTGTAGTGGCACCATTTACAATACCTTACCAGGATGGCGCACCTAACTTTCCTAACCAGGTCAAAGCCAATACGAGACTTTTCATAGGGCAAATCTCCCTCGTCAGGCCCACGCCTAGAATACAATCAAGTATTAAATTTTGCATACAATTAAAGTTCTTCTACACAAGCATATATGTATTACAATATAGTCTAGATAAATATGCACTCACAGATGATAGTAATTATGCTCAGTGCCAATAAAGTATGCCAACACTCAATCTGATGTAAATATACAATCAAGTTCTAGAGTGTATTTTCAAACAATCTTTGAAACAAAGTATCAATATTAATAAATCACCACAAGTTTCAAAGAGTTCCAACTAAAGTATTCAAAATATCTCAAAGATAATTTTCTCAAAATTATAGCTCAAGAGATATTTGAAAAATTATGCTTGAAATGATTTTGTACAACCAAAAACCACAAGCTTAATGAGTCTTGCAATAATGATGCAAAGACTCACTAGCTATGAATGTTTTCCCACACAAAGATTATTAATTAAATAAAGGAAAAAACCTTAGCTAAAACTGCCAAACAAAAATGATAAATCAATAAGAACAAAGAGAGTTTAAGCAAGTGCAAACAATGTAGATTAACTCAAATGCACTCTCACCAAACTTGGTTTAGCAAAGGAATATCAAAGGGTGAGTATTTGGCTTTGTTATAGGAAGAATGAGCTCTCAAAATTTTAGAGAAATTTTCTCTTAATGATTATGCTAATCACTCTTTAATTTTTCAAATGAACCCATATATATAGAGAAGGCTAAATTTATAACCGTTGGGGACACATAGGGAATTATTAAAATTATCTAAAATGTGTTTAAGAAATCAACCCAGCTTAACCCCAATTAATTGTGGCAAAAATTTGGCTAACCTGAGAGTTTTGGTCGACCGAGCTATAGGTTCGGTCACCCAAACAGACACAACAGAAAAAGCAAATTTTGAACTTTGAGTGCCTGAATGAGGGTTCGGTCTGCTGACCAAGGCGATTTTCCAATCTGTCCAAGGTTTGGTCGCTTGGTCTGAAGTTCAGTCTATCGACCTTACACATTCGGTTACCCGGGGGTATTTTGAACGCGAAGTTCGGGTGCCTGAGTTGTTATAAAAGGTAAGGGTATGAGTTCGGTCAACCGTGGACACTTAAGTCATTTGAGTTCGGTCGCCCGAAGGTAGGTCAACATTTTGACCAGTCCATAGTTCGATCAACCGAGGCAATTTGACTTGCCTGGTTTGATCACCTAAAGCCCTTATGGTTTTAAGCCTAAGTTCCATTCTTTAATTTAAATTTACCCCTAATGATATGTGAGTGTAGTGAGGTCCTGTGCACTAAGTGTGTAGGAACCTAATGTCAATCTAGGGCAACCTGAGCATACAATCATATCATGCATGAGGCAGTTATTACAGACCATATTGAATTACAATCCAGAATTAAGAATATAAAAAATACAATTACAAATGAAACACAGTAATCTTCATTCTTGCTTGGGTTCACCATACGCCATCATAATATAACGTTCTTTTCAATTCCAAGTGAACCTACATGTAGCCTCAGGGCAAACATTATTTCCATTGTATTTGTCATTATCAAAACGAGATATGACCAATTAGGTAAAAAATCTCCCCCTTTTTGATGATGACAAATACTTTATACAAAAGTGGGTACAACCAAGAAAGGCTCCCCCTAACTATATGCATAAAGAGAATTAAAAGCTCAATTGCTAATGTATTGAGTTTTGCCTCTTCCCCCCCTTTTGGCAATAGCAAAAAGGGCCAAGATAAAAGAATTAAAGAAAATAGGCAAACAATGAGTAACAATCATTGAGATACAAGATATAATTTGGGAATATTTTAAAAAATTTCAGTAGCATGCCGTTTGAAAATGAAGCATTTTCCCAAAAAATCTATATCTAAGTGACCTGTTTGAGTTCAACAAATAATATACAGTATTTACATCAAGCAACTCAAAACTGTCTAGTATGGATCAACTTAAATAGTCAAGTCAAAAAGATAATGTACTCGTGCAGAACACAATAAATGAAAGATATTCTCACAAGACATATAGTGTAGCAATGAATAATGTGAGATAGTGTTTAATTTTTTAGAGCCGTAATTTTCTAAGTGAAGTGGCTTCCCCTCAGATTATGTATTCTCTTTATTCTTACAACTCGAGCATAAGACATAAGTATTTTAAAATTTATAAATACACAGCATGATAAAAGATTAGCTTTTAGGATCATTTCATGCAATTTTGTCTTTAAAGGAAATCCCCCTTTAGAGATAATCAACAAGTGTTTTAGGGACAAAGTTTGCCAAAAAAGATTGGATTTAAGTCTAGCAATATTATTGTAGTTAACTAGAACAGATCATATTTAGAATAATAATGATGCACAAAAAGGATGATGTTCTAGGAACGCAAGCTTAGTTCAAAGTATTCAGTTTTACGAAGCATAGGATGTGTGCCATGAATTTTAGAAAATTTTGGCAGCATTTCGTCTAAAAATATTACTTTTCCCATGGAAACCTACTTATCAATAATTTTGCATCAATCAGATGTCATTTAAGTCCAATGATCAGTAAAGAATTTAAACACATGCACAAGCTTAAGATATTTCAAGTTAATTTGAGCTAAGTGCAAGTAAATTTAAAATTTAAAACCAATTTTGCATGCACATCCATTAATCTTTTAGCAAAAGTTTGAATATTTTGGGAAATGTCAGACGAAAATTCAAAAGCATGCCGTCTATAAACAAGACATTTCCCATAAAAACCTGCATTAAAAAGATTCAAGCAAACAATATATCATTCAATTTGAGCATGCAAGAGCCTAAAATTTCTACTAGCAGGCAATACTCATCAATTGCATTCACCATGCAGGAGGCATCAATCACGCAAACATAATAATCAAAGAAATTGAAAAGCATGCAAGCTATCATATATAAACTAAAGTCAATCACCACATCAAATAATGAATATAAGTGTGTGTGTGTGTGTGTGTGAATGTGGTGGGTGGAGATATATAGCAGAAAGGAAAAAATAAAAGATGTATAGTTAATATAGACCCAAATGTATATAAAAGAGATAAGATATATGAGCTGAATTGTGTTGACCCTATAGGTCATACTCGGTTTTGATAATGACAAATACTCTTGGTATTTAACATTTTCCAAGTTTGTGTGTAGGACCATATTAGTAAGATCATATTGATGGCATACGGTATCTGGAAGAAAAGGAAAACTCCAGCGTATGTATTTGTTGTAATTTCTATTTGGGTTTGTAATTTTTAACTAAGAAAATGTCTGCAATAATGCATATCATGCATGTAGGAGTTATAAGCTCAAGACCTTAGAAAGACCTTAGGGATCACCCTTCGGTCAACCAACACTAGGTTTTTGGGTGTACTCTCAAAATGACCTTAGATGGACCTTAGGTTCCCATACTTAAGTGCACAAAGCCCTAACATAGTTCTCATATTATCAGGGAAAATTTTAAAGCAAAGAAAATGACCTTAGGTTAAAATATAAAGGCATTCAGGCGACCGAACCTAGTAGTTCAAATTTCCTCGGTCGACCAAACCGTGGATGGGTCAAAAGTTGACTTGAGTTCGGCAAATTGAACCAAAATGAATGTATCTTCTACGGGCGACTGAACCTGTGTCAGGATCTTTCCCACTAACTTGGGTGCCCGAACGTTCACGTTCTAAATAGCCTCGGGCGACCGAACTTATAAGTTCGGCAAATCGAACTTCAGACTAGGCACCCAAATCTCTGAGTTCTTGAGGAATCACCTCGATTAGCAAATCGAGCCCATATTCGGGCATCTGAACTTCAAAAATACCTTTTTGCACTATCTTTGTTCAGGCACCTGAACCTTGGATCGGGCACCTAAAACTCTTGGGTTATTTTATTTTTTGACTGAGGTAGAATAGGTTAAATAGGGTTAATTTTTTTAAACACTTTTAAAACAATTTTAAAAATTACCCTAGTGTCCTCAACGATCATAATTTTGCCATTCTTTTTTATATAGGAGCTCATTTGCTTAGATTAGCAAAAAGATTAGGCAAAAATTCTCCGAAAAATCGTAAGCCCTATTTTGCTATACAAACCTTATACACTCATACTATACTACTTCCTTTAAGAAATCCATCATTATAAGTGTTTTATTTATCATTCTAGATTGCTAGAAACCCTCTTTTGTTATTGTGATTGTGATTTTCATTTGAGGGTTAAGCAAAGGATTTTTCCCCCGATTTTATTTGATAAATCTTTGTGTGGGAAAAATCTTATAGCTAAGTGAGTCTTTGCATTGTTATTGCAAGACTCATTTGGGCTTGTATTTTTGATTGTGCAAAAATATTTTTATAAGCTTTGATTTGAATATCTCCTTATGACTTGATATTGAGAAAACTATTTTGAGATATTCTAAATTGACATTGGTTTGAATCTTTGAAACCCTAATATGAGATTATGATTTTATCACTACTTAGTTTCAAAGACTAGCTTGTAAAAACACTTTTGTGTTTGACTTGAGAAAATCACTATATTGAGTGTAGAATGCACATATACACCACTGAGCTTATCATTCTTACATGTTTGGTGTGCATTGATTTGTGATTGTGCATAGTGGTACATATCTTCTTGTGTGAGAAGAATTTGTTTATATGCAAATTTTTATATTCGTTGTATTCCAGGCATGGGCCTGAAGAGGGAGACTAGCCTTGTTGAATAGTCTCGGATTGGCTTAGACCTGGTTAGGAAAGTTAGGTGCACCATCCTAGTAAGGTGTAGGTTGAGGTCAGCCCCGCTAATAGACCTAGTCGTAACCGGTGCCACTCCACCCATTAAGTAAGCATTAGTGGAATTCTTGAGCTTGCAAGCTAGAGGCGGGGATGTAGGCAGTATTGGCCGAACCTCAATAACATATCGTGTGTGCATTTTATTTTTCTGTAATTTATTTACCACACGTGTATGTTATATTGTGAATGCTACGCAAGATTTAATTTTAGCACGTTTTATTTATCTGTGCATTTGGAACTGTATAGACAACCCCTAGGTTGCGTAATATTGATTGTTGGATTAGATAAACCTAGGCATAAATTTTAAGTCTCCAATTCACCCCCCCCCTTTTGGGATTGCACGAAGGCTAACAAACTGTATGAGTTGCAGGTCCTCAGGCATCTTCTAGGCCTCTCCATCATCAGGCCCTTCTTCATTGCTGCTCACATCCATTTACTCCTCAATGTCATCCTCCTCATTCATTTCCCTCAGGTGCTCACCAAGGATGTGGAAGTTTGCCTTTACAACAGATTGAAACTCTAAGAAATCGATGTAAAACTAAAAATGCCTCACTTGTGATAAGAAAGCTTGCTCCCTGATCTCGCTCTGGATAGACATCTTAAAGTCATCAAAGGACGTAGTGAGACCAGTAATGGCAGCCATAATCTCAGCATTGGATGGCATGTGGGATTGCTGCTGAGGAACCTCCTATGGCAGTGGTCCTCTTTCGGGAATGGTTGGCAACCACATGTTGCCGGTCAGCTCATAACCCATTAGCTTCAGGGTCGAGGAGGAGAAGGTATCTGTGCCCTTTATCATCTTTAGCATTGCATACGGAGTCTTGGTGACTCTCTCTCTCATGAAAATCCTAGTCAAGATGCCCCCATATGGTAGAATGATCCTCTTGTCCACCGTCTTTAAAAAATCCACTTCAGGATTAGTCTCGATAAATCCAGCTTGTTTCTCAAAAAGAGGCACCACATCACAAAGTAGTCTAGGTATGAAACATGTTCTCTAGACCTAGACTTCGACAGAATGTTATAGGATATTAGGTGGTGAACAACTTTTTCCTCGAGTGTTAGAGACCTGTAGTTGGGGGTGTGATTGAGATCAACCGCAGGATTAGTCATAACCAGATTAACAAAAGTACTTAGAGTGAAATTCTGCTCTTTAATCTAGGTAGAGACCGAGTCAGGGTAGTCAAAATCTCCTCTCTAGATATTGAGGGTCTCGTATAGATAACCGTCGTCAAACTGTATGTCAGTCTCAAAGACCTAGGAGTAGCATCCATGGTTATCCTGTCCTAGGTTGGCATAAAATAATTTGCCAAGGATGAGATACGTCCCTTTGGGTTGAAAACTAATGAACTCATACCATCTTTGATACCTGAACATATCTAGCACATTATTAAAGTGAGTATACATGAATTATATGTCAAGAACTTTACCTAGGATAAGCTTCTTGAGCCTGAAGACTTTCTCATACTTAATCCTCCTCTCTAGTGAGATGAACCATTGCTCGATGGTAATGCTAGATTCAGCTCGTACTCGATCCCTAATCATGGCTAGAAGTGGTTTTTTTTTTAGGAAAACTAGGCTTGAAATAGGTGTAGGGGGTAGCAGGAAGAGAGAAAATCTGAGGAGCTCTCAAGGAAGATGAAGCAAATGAAGCCGTTCACGTGGCCAAAAATATACATATAGATAGCGGTTCGGTCACCTAAACAAGTCTTCCATCACTCGAACCATAATAATTACCCTAGAGGCTGAATCTTTGATGACTTTTCATATTCCAACCCTCGGTAGCTCGAATGAAATCAGTTCATTTTAATTTGGTTTGCTGAACAAAGACTTGGTGGTCCAAAGAATTGTTTGGTCTGCCAAACCATGTTTAGTGACCCGAATCAATTTTTAACTGAAATTTTCAGGCACCCGCATGTGGTCAACGTTATGGTCAGACTTCCTTGTTCGGTCAATCGAATGGTCTAGGCTGAAAATGTTTAGCTGACCAAACCTAGTCAACTTTTTCTCCTTTTGACTTTTTGTCATATAACATGACCCCCTATGATTTAGATACATGACCTATGGATTATTAAGTGCACTAATTCTAACTGTTTGACACATAGATCATATTAGGGTCAAGGAAAGATGGATTCGGGTTTTTCTTTGACTCTCCACACTTGCTTCATTTTTACCACTTTTCATTTGAATGATCAATCAAACATTGTGCGCTGCTTCTTTTTACATAATGCGCAGTAATGTGGGTATAAGGACTGGAGGAGGTGCTAGCATAATGTTTGGACTCTATCACGAAGTACCCCATGTATAGATTCTTCCTCTTTCTATTTCTAACTCCATTATATCCTATACCTTCCATATCTAAGGTCATCTTTTGTGAACCTAACAACTTATTAATGTTGTCCTTACCTCTAGTGAACATATAGATAATCTTAGCTTGATCTTCTAGTTTCTTTTCTAGATCTTAAACTTTTAAATTCTTTAGACCTTTGCAAAAGTCTTGTAATTTTACAAATTCTTTAGTCATGTTGTTTGCTTTACATTCAAGTTTTGAAATGAGAAAATCATTCTTAGTATCACTTGAAGTTTAAGGTCTTAATGCATTCAATTCCTTTTCTAACTTTTCATTCTTGTTTACTAACTATTTGATTTTTAATTCATTTTTCCTTTCAACAAGAACTTTTGACTCATATTCTTTCAAAGATGCCTCTTAATTGTTTTTCAATGCAGTATATCTTTTGTTAGCTTTAACAAGTGACTTATGAATTCTAATATATTCAACTTGCAATTCTTTATAAGTAGGCATGCTTTCACTACCAGAACTATCACATGATTCAGTATCAAATGCATCATTAGAATTATCACATGAATCATTACCAGGATTATTTGATAAAGTAGAAGGTGATGAATTTACCTCATTGTCAGTTAAATCTATAAAGCTCCATTTTTCTCCTTTAAGATCCTTTGAGCTTGAGTCACAAGGAGTGATCCCCTTTTCTTGCTTAGTTGCTCCATATTTCTTTTCAAGTTCCTCCCATATCTCTTTAGCACTATTACATGCCATAACTTCAAAGAGAATGTTAAAATCTAAAGCATGCAGTAAGGTGTTCATGACATCAAAATTTATTTGCATAAGTTCCTATCATTATCATTCAGCTCAATTTTAGACTTAGGAACATCAACACAATCAATGACTTTTACTGGTATACTATCTCCCTGGGCAATGATGTTCTAAAACCTCCAATTCAAGGCTTCAACAAATATAGTCATTCTAAATTTTCATACGGCAAAATTTTCATTGCGAAACACTGGAGGGTTCATAAATAGCCTTTCCTCACAAGATGGGGATGCACCAACACGAGTCATCATGATCTTTTTACAAACTAACAATTAAGTCTAGGTAACAAGTCTCTGATACAAATTGTTGACTTTGGTGCAATCCCAAGAGGGGGGGTGAATTGGAGATTTAAAAATTTCTTCCTAAGTTAACCAGTCTAGCAATAATATTACACAACCTAGGGGCAGTCTAAGTATGTATGATGCTGCAGATATGATATATTAATCAATTTTAGTATATGCAATACAATTCCAGTATTTCTCAAACAAATGCAATATCGTGTCAATCAGATATTCAGTATATTCAGTAAGGAAATTAAATTAAACACAACACAAAATATAATGCAAGAAATGTAAAAGTGATACCGAATATGATATTGGGGTTTGGTTTATACTGCCTACATCCTCGCCTTGGCCCACAAGCACAAGGATTCCACTACAGCTCACTTAACGAGTGGAGTGGCACCGTTTACAACACCTTACCAGGATGGTGTACCTAGCTTTCCTAACCGGGTCAAAGCCAATCCGAAACTTTTCACAGGGTAAGTCTCCATCTTCAAACCCACGATCGGAATACAATCATATATGAAATTTTGCGTACAATTAAAGTGCTTTTACACAAGCATATATGTACTACAATATAGTCCAAATATATATGCACTCACAAATGATAGTAATTATGCTTAGTGCCAATAAAGTGTGCTAACACTCAATCTGATGTAAATATACAATCAAGTCCTAGAGTGTATTTTCAAACAATCTTTGAAACGAAGTATCAATATTAATCAATCACCACAAGTTTCAAAGGGTTCCAACTAGAGTATTCAAAATATCTCAAAGATAATTTTCTCAAAATAATAGCTCAAGAGATATTTGAAAAATTATGCTTGAAAATGATTTTGCACAACCAAACACCACAAGTTTAACGAGTCTTGTAATAATGACACAAAGACTCACTAGCTAAGAACGTTTTTCCACACAAAGATTATTAGTTAAATCGGGGGAAAAACCTTAGCTAAAAATGCCAAACAAAAATAATAAATCAACAAGAACAAAGAGAGTTTAAGCAAGTGCAAACAATGTAGATTAACTCAAATGCACTCTAACCAAACTTGGTTTAGCAAAGGAATATCAAAGGGTGAGTATTTGGCTTTGTTATAAGAAAAATGAACTCTCAAAATTTCAAAGAAATTTTCTCTTAATGATTATGCTAATCACTCTTTAATTTTGTGAATGAACCCATATATATAGAGAAGACCAAAATTATAACCCTTGGGGACATATAGGTAATTATTAAAATTGTTTAAAATGTGTTTAAAAAATTAACCCAGCTTAACCCTAATTAATCGTGGTAAAAATTTCGCTAACCCGAGAGTTTTGGTCGATCGAGCTATAGGTTCGGTCGCCCAAATAGACACAACAGAAAAAGTAAATTTTGATCTTCGAGTGCCTGAATGAGGGTTCGGTCTACTAACCAAGGCGATTTTCCAATCTGTCCAAGGTTTTGTCGCTTGGTTTGAAGTTTAGTCTACCGAGCTTATACATTCGGTTGCCCAGGGGTATTTCGAATGCAAAGTTCGGGTGCCTGAGTAGTTAGAAAAAGTAAGGGTATGAGTTACCGTGGACACTCAAGTCATTTGAGTTCGGTCGCCTGAAGGCGGGTCAACATTTTGATCAGTCAATAGTTCGGTCGACTGAGGCAATTTGACTTGCCTGGTTTGGTCATCCAAAGCCCTTATGATTTTAAGCCTAAGTTCCATTCTTTAATTTAAATTTACCCCTAATGACATGTGAGTGTAGTGAGGTCCTGTGCACTTAGTGTGTGGGAACCTAATGTCAATCTAGGGCAACCTGAGCACACAATCCTATCATGCATGATGCAGTTATTACAGACCATATTGAATTATGATCCAAAATGAAGAATATAAAAATAAATTACAAATGAAACACAATAATCTTTATTCTTGCTTGGGTTCACCTTACGCCATCATAATATAACGTTCTTTTCATTTTCATGTGTAGAGTGAACCTACATGCAGCCTCAGGGCAAATATCAGTACCAATGTATTTGTCATTATCAAAACAGGATATGACCAATTAGGTCAACATAGATCTATAAGCTCAGTGAAGATATGTGTAATAACACTCAAGGTAAAATCAATAAGCAATCAAGCATGCGAGTGTGTTATCAATCTATTTTTGAAACAATATATAACAATATATCAATCAAAAGTAGGGTTTCAATGATTTCCAAAGAATGTAATCAAATATCTCTAAATGATTTTCTCAAAATTTAAGTGTAAGAGATATTTGTAGCACTAGCTTGTCAAAAAGATTTTTACTTGCACAAACAAGACAAGCTCAAAAGTCACAAGTTAAGAAGTTTCCCCGAACTATGGATTTATTAATTAAATCAGGGGGAAGAATTTTGGCTAAACTCTCAATAAAAAAATCAACAACCAATCAAAGCAGTGCGAGTTTGAGCTATAGAAGGGAGTGTAGGTAGTCTTAGTAGAATCTTACTCAAAGTTTTTTTTTTTCTCAAAAGAATGAGCAAATGATAAGTATTAGGGTTGGAATGTGAAGGAACAGCTCGCAAAAAATTCAAAGGAAATTTTACTAATCAAAATCCCTAATCCTATTTTAATTTTGCAAATGAGCTCATAATTGTAGACATCCTTACAATTTTGACTGTTGGGGACATAAGAGTAATATTTAAAATTATTTAAAACATGTTTAACAAAAATAACCCTGATTTACCCTTAATTATCCGCGGTAAAAATTAGCCAACCCAAGAGTTTCAGTCGCCCGAGACATAGGTTTGGTCGCCCTATTAGACACATAAAGAAAAGACATTTTTGAAGTTTGGGTGTTTGGTGAAAAGTTTGGGTGGTTGATTCTAAGGCTATTTCCAAATTGCTTGAGGTTCGGTCGCCTAGTCCTAAGTTTGGTATGCCAAACTTGCCGCTTCGGTCACCTGAGGTACTTTTGAATGTTAAGTTCGAGCGCCTCGGGAAGGTAAAAAAAGTTACGGCCAGGGTTCGGTCAACCAAGGAAGATCTGTTCATATTGGGTTCAATTGGCCGAGCCTTAGTCCACTTTCTGACCTTCAATACATTCAGTTGACTGAGATGTTTTCAACGCCCATGGTTTGGCCGCCCGAAGTCCTTTCAAGCTTAAATTTTGGTCCTGATTTTGAGTAGAAGTTCCCGTTGATTGCATAGATATTATGTGTAAGATAGTGGGGATTTTCCTATGTGATTGTGCAAGGACCTAATAGTCAATCTAAGGTCTAGGCTTCTTAATTGAGCCCAAAAACCTAGCGTTGGTCGACCTTCTATCTTATGTCATTTGAGTAACCTATGGTCTGTCTATGACATTACTAAGCTTCTAGTCATACCGCGCATGCAGTGCATTAATTATTATAGACCTTGGATTATTAATATTACAGACCCTGTTGACCTTATTGGTCATAGCCCATTTTTTAAAATGACAAATACTCTTTTTATTTAATGTCTATCGAGTTTGTGTGCAGGTTCATATTAGCTTGATCATTTGATGACTCATGAAGTCTTGAAGACTGAAGACCCAGAAGATTTATTTTGTATTGTAATTCATGTTATGTTTATCTCAACTCTGTAATATTTTAATATGGTCTGTAATAATCGCATCTACATGCATGATAGGGATGAATGCTCAAAGACTGTAGATCAACCTTAGGGATCACCCTTCGGTCGACCTTCGCTTGACTGATGCCGTATTTTTTCGATATCCTCATAGACCCTAGAAAGACCTTAGGTCTTTACAGAAATGCACAAAATAGTCCCCATAATAACTTATAATATCAAAGGAACAAATTGAAGTGTACATGGACTTAATAAGAAAAAATGTGAGAGGTTGGGCGACTGAAGTCGTTGTGTAAAACACTTCGGGCACGCAAACAGCTGAGAAGTCAGTGGGTTGACTTGGTTTCAGAGAACCAA
The DNA here is from genome assembly GCF_029873635.1 of Malania oleifera. NCBI lineage: Eukaryota > Viridiplantae > Streptophyta > Magnoliopsida > Santalales > Ximeniaceae > Malania > Malania oleifera. The sequence goes on from NC_080426.1 coordinate 66,531,227, forward strand.
ACCAAATATGAACGTATCATCTATGGGTAACCGAACCCCTGAACTGACTTTTTTCACCAACTCAGCCAACTGAACTTTTACATTCAAATTGGGCCTCAGGCGATGATTATGCGCTTAAATTGCATAATTAGGTGCTTTAATTCATGCATTAAGGCATATATTTTTATTTAAAATACCTAATTACTCTCAAAATTTTAGCACAGTGTTCTATTTATAATTTTTGGGTTTTATTGAGTAATTTATGAATTTTCGGTATTTTTTTTTATCCTAGGGCAATTATCGGGAGCTGAAATCGGCACCACTTTGTAATTCGCATATAATTTTTTCGTCCGTGCTCTGATCAAGATGATTAAAAATATTGGAGAAAGATGAGAAAATTATCTACAACTTCCTTGTTTTAAGTTTCGAGCGATACATGCTCTAGGATGGTCCAAAGTGACTTGTTGCTAGGAGACAAAAAGAACAAGAAAAGAAGAAAAAGAAAAATAAAAAATTCAATAACTTACTTGATTTAACCTGGCCATGTAGCTGGGTTTGGTCCGTACTGGGTCTTTAGGCCATGCATAGGGCTGCAGCTCCCCCTTCCCCTTTATAAAATCCCTTTTCTCCTCCTTTCTCCGACAGCGCCCCGCCCTCCTCTCCTTCCTTCTCTTCTTCCTTCCCTTTCCCTTCTTTCCCAACTTTCTTCCCTTTCTCCCTTTTTTTTTCCTTTCTCTCGGACATGCACAGTAACATAGCCCAAGTTTCTCTTCTCTCTTCCTTCTCCTTCCTCTCTTCCCTTCTATCTTCTTTTTCATTCTCTCGGCTAAACAGCAGCCGACCCCTCTCTTTCCTTGTCTCCCTCAGCCTGCCATACCCGTGAGTTCCCAGCTTCTCATTCTCCTTCCTTTCTCTTCTCTATCACGTTCCCTACTCTCCTCCTCTTCCTCTCCCCTTCTCTTCCTCTCTCTCCCTTACTTCTCTCCCTCTATCTTGTCTCTATAACTTGAGAATACCCACTCTCACTGTTGTGGCCGCTGCTGCTGGGGGAAGACCCGGTGCTGCTGCCTCCTATAATTGTTGTATTGACCTTATAAGTCATGCCTAGTTTTTATAATGACAAATACCTATTATATTTAATGCACATTTGAGGTTATGTGCAGGTACTCTAATTGGCATATCATAATGATAGCAGAAAGAGAGATTGAAGTTGAAGACCCAACACATATGTTGTATTTCATTTTATTATTATCTAAAGGGTTTGTAATAGTAAATAGGGTTTGGCTTGTAATAATTGCATGCATCACCTGCATGATGTGATGAGTAAGCTCATAACTAAAAATGAACTAGAAATGACCCTAGGACACTCACTCATGCATTTATATGTTTGGTCATTTGATTAGGGTGTTTGCACAAATTGAAAAGAACCAAAATGTATGAATTTTACATATTCGGTTGACCATACTCCCATGTACAAAACGCCCCCAGTCGACCGAACTAGGACTGGGTCAATAGGTTGATCACAGCCCGGTCGACCAAACTCACTTTGTTCATTCTGTCGGTCGACCAAACTCCCTAGGAGTCAACATTTTGACCTTCTGGTTGACTATGCCCAAAATGAATGATAACGCCCTGGTCGACCGAGTTCCCACGTGTGGGAACTCAACGGTATGGTCAACTGACCGAGGTAGTTCAAAATGTCCCCGATCGACTGAACCGTGCAAAAAGGGAAAAATCGCCCTTGGACTTATAAGCTCGATCAACTGAACTTATAGTTCATTTAATGCCTAGTCAACTGAACTTCAAGCAACTCAATCAAACAAACTCGTCTCGGTCAATCGATGCTCTAGGGTTGGCCCAAAAATTTACCGCGGTTAACATTTCTTTTAATAGGGTTAATTTAATTAAATAATATTAAAACTTTTATAATTATTCCATTTGTATCCTTAACGGTTATAATTAGGGGGAAGTCTATATATACCCCTTCATTTGGAATGATTAGTAACACGATTAGAAAACATGATTTGTGAGTTCTCTCTCAATTCCAAAATTCATATTGCTCATTTCTAAGCTCCATACACTCATTCTTACCTTGCCATATCGCCAAAAATCCTTTGTAATTTTTGATTTGAGTGTTGATTGTTCTATAGGTTTGTCTCCTAAGTGTTGTGCTTGATTGATATGATTTTATTTGAGAACAAATCCTCAAGTGTTCTTGGGGGACTTTATTAATAAGTCTTTCCTAAGAAGACTTCATTTGATCTTCTAAGTATTGCATATTCATTGCAACATCTTGAGAAGCTCGTATTTGATTTTGGTTGCAAAATATTTTCAAATCACTTTCAAATATCTAGTGTGTTTCATCTTGACAAATCTTTGAAGAGATAATTGTTTATGTGGTAAAAATCTTTGTTGCAATATTCATTGTGTTATATCATTTTTTTGAATACAAAGATTAAATCCTTTTTGCAAACCAAACTCATACATTACTTGAGCTTTATACATTAAGAAAACCTGCTGGTTAAAATATATGATGTTTGACTGATATCTTTGTTTGAGCATTTAGATTGAATACATTTTGTGACACAAAGATCATATTGTTTGCACTTTCGCGCACTGATTACAAAGATTGTACATATATTTGAGAGTAGATATCTTAAACCATATCGAGCTTACTTCATTATATCATTTGGTGGTGTATGTGATTGCATGTAGCTAGGTATACATCTGCTTTACATGAAAGCATAATCACTGCACCAATTTCATTGTTGTGAAATTACTGAGTGTTTGCGGGCGTGGCATGAGGGGGCGGTAATCCAACCCAGTAAGGATTGGTTGTAAAGGTTGGAGTCAACCCTATGCTAATTGACCTGATTTGTTTAGGTGCTGCTCCACCCTTTTAAGTGAGCAATTATAGTGGTAATCCTTATGCTTGTTAGCCAAGGCGGGGACATAGGCAATTTTCCGAACCTCGATAACAATTCTGCGTGTCACTTTCCTTTACTACTTTCTGGTGCACATGTTGTTAATTAAATTGCTCTATTTAATTTATGCTACATATTATAACTGATTTACATTACTTGCACTAGATTGACCTTAGAGTTGTGAATATACTGCTGTTAGGATACTTACCTAGGGCATAAATTTTAAAAGCACCAATTCACCCCCCTCTTGGGATCACGGTAGAGCTAACAATTGGTATCAGAGCCACGTAGCATAGACTAGTTGTTATTTTGCAAAAAGATCACATATGGCTCATAACTCCATGACCCCTTTCCCTATGGGACCATCTTCCACATGACCTCCGGTTTTTAGTGGTGTTAATTATACCTTCTGGAAATAGAGAATGCACATTTACCTGTCCCCATGAAAACTAAGGGTGCAACTAGAGTTCTTAAGACTGATGAAGAATATGATGATGATGATATGAAAGCTGTTAGTTTAAATGCCACTGGTATGAATATTTTGTACTGTAGTCTTGATGTAAATGAATTTAACAGAATTATAGCATGTTCTACTACAAAAGAAATCTGGAATAAGTTAGAGGTCACATATGAGGGTACTAGGGATGCGAAAGATAGTAGGATAGATATGTTGACTAGTGAGTATGAGGCCTTTAGGATGTAGGTGAGTCCATTCAGAGCATGTACACCAGATTCAAACACATCATAAACTCACTGCATGCACTAGGGAAGACTTATTCCACATATGAGATGATTAGGAAGATCCTTAGAGGCTTACCTCCTGTTTGAGAAGCCAAGGCTATGACCAATGCTGAGGGTAGAGACCTTAAGGCCATGACTCTAGATGAATTGTTAGGTTCCCTAATCACATATGAGTTAGCCATAAATGAGAGACTAAATGAACACAATAGGGAAAAGAAAGTGACTGCATTGAAAACTTCCCCTAACTCATCTAGTGAATGCAACGAACCTGACACTGATGATGATATGGCAATGCTAACTAGAAAATTTAGCAGATTCTTCAAGAAGAATAGAAAGCCATACAAAAAATATAGGGAATCTACATCCGAGAAGGGAAAGTCTAGCAAAAGAAAAGAAAAATTAAATGCTTCCATGTGTTACAATTGCAACAAAGTTGGGCACATCAAGCCAGACTACCCACTACTGAAAAAGGAGGCTATGAAAAAGAAGAAAGCCATGAAGGCAGGCACTTCATGGAACAAATTAAGCAACAGTGACTCAGAATCAGACCATAGCGACTTAGAGGTTGCTAACCTATGCTTGATGGCACACGGTGATAAGGTATCATCTTCCTATTCATTGTCTTCATATTATTCATCTGATGATTCTGATTATGTAGCATGGCTACGTTTAGAGAATTACAATTTGAATATATTCGTGTGTCTAAACCGTTGAGCAAAATGACAAAAAAAAATAAAATGATGATTTGAAAAAGAAATGTGAAAATTGGTCAAAATTGTTTGGTATTGCAAAAACCTCTCATGCTTTTATTTTGAAAGAAAAAGATGTGACTATTGCTAAACTTGAGAGGAAATTGGAGGATAGCTCCAAAATTATTTTTAAATTCATTGAAGGCAAAAACAATTTCGAAAAACTACTTGGTGCCCAAAAGAATTCCTTAAGTAAAGAGGGTCTTGGTTTTAATGGTATTGAAAATGTTAGATGAGCTAATCTTTACTTAGGACACTTCACACGTGAGCCAAAATCTCATGTCCCTCCTAAAGATCCTAAGTGTAGAATAAAATGTTTTAAATGTAAACAAATTGACCATATTCAATTTGATTGTCCACTTAGGAATAAGCATGCTAAAATTAGGAAAGTATGGGTAGTTAAGGGTGATCTAACTACTAACTCTCGTGGACCCAACAAAATTTGGGGACCAGCATCAGTTACTTAGTTTATCTTGCTGGTATGCCTAAGATTGTCCTCCTCCAAGAATAGGTGGTACCTAAATAGCGGATGCTCACGGCACATAACCGATGACAAGGGTAAATTAGCATCAATCATTCCCAAGAATGGAGGATATGTGACATTCGGTGACAATGCAAAAGAGGTTGGTAAGAATTCTTCTCTTACTATTGATAATGTTTTATTGGTTGATGGGCTAAAGCATAATTTACTAAGCATAAGTCAATTGTGCGATAAAGGATATAAAGTATCATTTGAAAATGATAAATGCATAGTAGAAAATATATCAAATGAAAAAGTACTTTTTACTGTCGATCGCTATGAAAATGTTTATACTACTTCTCTTAATAACTTAACTTCACAACAAGGAACTTGCCTTTTTGTTGTAAATGAAGCTAGTTGGTTATGGCATAGGCGCTTAGGAAACGCTAGCATGGACTTGTTGTCTAAACTTGTTAAAAAAGAATTAGTAAAGGCTTGCCTAAAATTTCATTTGTGAAAGATGAAATCAGTGATGCATGTCAAATGGGTAAGTAAACAAAATATGTGATAGCATGGCGCAGATGGCAAACATGTTTCAGCAATTCATGCAGCTTCACGTCACGACCAAAAATCAGAGTAATCAAGCCTTTAGTGAACTAAGAGAAACCATGAATAAGATAAGCACACAATTGAATACCTTAGAAAAGGGGAAATTTCCTACATAGCCTCAGCTTAATCCCTTGGTATATCAATAGCAACAGCAACCGGTGCACAATTTTTTAGGGGATGCCTTTGAGTCAGCTAAGGCAGTTATTACCTTGAGAAGTGGTAATGAAGTTTCCCATCCTAAAATGCCTACTAATCGAAAAATAGTTATTCCAACACCTGAAGTGATGGCTGAGACATATAAAGGAAAAGAAAAATTAGATGAAGCAAACTCAAGTTCAAAGAAGTCAGATAATAAAGAGGATGTGACTGTTAAAGAGTATCAATTTGTGGTACCCTATCCTTAGAGGTTGACATCTGGTCAAAAAAATAAGTATCACACTGAGATTCAAGAAATATTCAAACATATGAAAATCAATGTTTCACTTCTGGATGTCATACAACAAGTTCCTGCGTACACAAACATTCTAAAAGATCTGTGCACAGTAAAAAGGAAACTGAACATGAAGAAAAAAACTTTCTTGACTGAACAAGTTAGCGCGTTGATATTGAGTCAGACTCCCTAGAAGCTCAGAGATCCTGGTTCTCCCACTATTTCTATCATGATTGGTGAATCTTGTACCGGGAGAGCTTTACTTGATTTAGGGAGCAGTGTGAACTTGCTCCCATATTCGATATATGAGCAGCTGGGTTTAGTGAGTTAAAGAAAACTACTATGATGCTACAGTTGGTAGATAGATCTGTAAAAGCTATACGAGGCGTTGTTGAGGATGTATTGGTTCAAGTTGACAAATTTTACTATCCTGTGGACTTCGTTGTTTTGAACATGCAGCAGCCTGTCTCCACCATATATCAAGCCCCTATTATTCTTGGGCAGCCATTCCTTGCTACTTCTAATGCCCTAATTAATTGTTGAAGTGGAGTACTTAAGCTCACGTTTGGAAACATAACATTGGAAATGAACGTGTTCAATTTTCACAAGATGTCAAGTGGGTGCGATGACGTAGAAACACTTGCAATTGATGTAATAGATAATTTGGATATTTAGAGCTATTATTAGTACTTGATGTTGATGGCGAGTTTGAAAATGACTCTTTTGAACAATTTGAGGTATTTGATGAAAAATTGGCAGGACCCGGAGGGTTGTTTCTAGAGATAGACAGTTTCCCTCACTTGTTGGATGCAAGTTACACGAGTAGTTGGTGTAAGCCAACATTTGAGGCTATTGACCTGCCTGAAATTATGAAGTCATCGGAAGAAGAAATTCCAATGCTTGAGTTGAAACCATTGCCTGAAGAGCTAAAATATGTTTTCCTGTATCTAGTAGAAGGCATATTCCCTGTGGTAATTTCTTCTCATCTTACTCTTAAACAAGAAACTAAGTCATTGTAGGTACTAAGGAAGCATTGAGGAACAACAGGATGGACCATTGTAGACATCAAGGGTATCGACCCTTCAATTTGTACTCCCAACATCTTCCTAGAAGGAGATGCTAAACCAGTTCGTGATGCGCAATGGAGGCTGAATCCAACCATGAAGGAGGTGGTAAAGAATGTAGTGTTAAAATTATTAGCTACTAACAACATCTATCCTATCTTCGATAGCAAATGGGTAAGCCCGACACAGGTAGTTCCAAAAAAATATGGCTTGATTGTCATTGAAAATGCTAATGGAGAATTGATCCCATCTAGGAAAGTAACGAGTTGGAGAATGTGCATTGATTATTGTAAATTGAATTTGGTTAGCTTAAAAGATCACATCCCGTTACCTTTCCTAGATCAGATACTTGAAAAAGTAGCTGGTAATTCTTTTTACTGTTTCTTGGATGGATTTTCTAGTTATTATCAAATTGCTGTAGCACCTGAGGATTAAGAGAAGACTACTTTCACTTGTCCCTTCGATACTTTCTCCTTTCGTAGAATGTCACTCAGTCTATGCAATGCACCTACTACATTCCAGCGCTGCATAATGAGTATTTTCTCTGATATGTTATATGATATGTGTGAAATTTTTAGGTTTGGTAAGTCCTTTGATATTTGTTTGAAAAATTTGACTACTATTTTGCAAAGATGTGAGGAAAATAATTTGCTTTTGAATTGAGAAAAATGTCAATTTATGGTAAGTAGTGGTTTAGTATTTGGTCATTTAGTTTTTGAGCATGGTATAGAGGTTGACTGGGTCAAGGTAGAGCTGATTTCCCAGTTACCTGTCCTTAAGATAGTTAGGGATATCTATTCTTTCCTTGGTCATGCCAACTTCTATAGACGTTTCATTCAGGGCTTTAGTAGTATTGCTAAACCATTATGTACTTTATTGCAGAATGAGATTAAACTCTTGTGGACTGATGAATGTTAACAAGCTTTTGAAATTCTAAAGAAATATTTGACTATTGCACCCATCATGCAACCTCCTCGATGGGACTTGCCATTTGAAATCACGACTGATGCTAGTGACTATGCCCTTGGTGCCTTTCTGGGTCAAAGAATTGATAACAAGCCGTCTGTCATTTATTATGCGAGTTGAACTTTGAATGATGCTCAGAAAACTTATACCACCACTGAGAAGGAATTGTTAGTTGTAGTATTTTCCATAGAAAAATTTCATTCTATGTCATTGGATCGCCTACTATTATTTTTACTGATCACTCTACTCTGAAATATTTGTTAGAAAAAAAGGATGCTAAGCCTAGGTTGATAAGATGGATCCTTCTTCTCCAAGACTTTGACATCACTATTCAAGATAAAAAAGCGCATGGAAAATGTTGTAGCTGACCATCTCTCTCATTTGTAGTTACATGATGTGTCTGTATCTCCCTCTCCCTTAAATGATAATTTTCTTAATGAACATCTTTTTGTAGTGTTACGCGCTCTGTGGTTTGCCGATATTGTGAACTACCTTATCACTGACCGAATGCCAGAACATTGGCTAACTCAGGATAAGTGTAAGTTCCTTGCGAAGGTATAACATTATTATTTTGACAACCCATATATGTTTAATTACTACTCTGATTAATTGGTTCATATATGTGTGCTTGATGATGAATTTACTTCTATGATGCATTTTTGTCGTAGTGGAGCATGTGGGGGTCACTTTGCCACAAAGAAAATCGTTTCAAAAATTTTGCAAAGTGGAATCTATTGGCCTACTATGTTCAAAGACCTTAAGAATTTTTGTAAAACCCGTGAGGCTTGTTAGAAATTAGGAAAAATTATAGCAGAGAATAAAATGCCAATGTCTCCCATTTTGACTCTTTAAATTTTTGACTGTTGGAGCACTGACTTTATGGGACTGTTCCCAAACTCTTTTGGGAATTCTTACATTTTAGTTGCTGTGGACTATGTTTCAAAATGGGCAGAAGCTATACCTTGTAGAACTAATGACCACAGGGCTTTCATCTGTTTTCTCAAGGAGTTATTTGCACGTTTTTGCATGCCCAAGGTGATAATTAGTGATGGAGGGTTACATTTTTGTAACAAACCTTTTGAAAAACTCATGCAAAAGTTTGAAGTAACCCATAAGGTCTCTGCTTTATATCACACTTAGACTAGTGGTCAAGCTAAGCTGGCCAATAGAGAGATCAAAATCATACTTGAGAAAACCGTGCGTCCTAATAAAAAAGACTGGTCAGAAAAACTTGCTAATGCACTCTAGGCCTACTGAACTGCTTTCAAGACAAACTTAGGGATGTCTCCCTACAGGTTAGTTTATGTTAAGGCATGTCATTTACTTGTTGAAATTCAGCATTGTGCTTTATGGGATATAAAACAGATTAACTTTTCACTTGATGATGCCAAAGGTTTAATGAAATTGCAGGTATGTGAGCTTGAAGAATCTTGGAGGGAAGCTTACGACAATGCCTGCTTAGCCAAGGAGCGGATGAAGTTGCTGCATGACAGGAAAATCAAAGACAAACAACTTTTCCCTTCTCAACAAGTGCTTCTATATGAGTCCAGATTGCATGTGTTTCTTAGGAAACTGAAGTCCCGATGGGGTGGCCCGTACGTTGTTGAAAAAGTTTATTCTCATGGTATGGTAGAGATTGTAGATCCAAAGAGTGGCAACCACTTCACAATCAATAGACAACGTCTAAAGCCCTTCATGAGTCCATTCGATCCAAATAAAGAGGTCTTGCTTCTGCAAGACCCTAGGGGAGTCCTCTGAACTTTATATTTTACTATTTTTCTTTTTCATTTTTTCTTTCTTTTCATTTTATTTGTTTTTATTTGTATCTTTCTTTTCTTTTTCTGTCACATTAGTTGGTGGTAATTTTCTATTAGTTTGTTCACCCGTGCACAGTTTTTCTATTTCCCTTATGCTTTCACATTAAGGACAATGTTCTACTTTAGTTGAAGGGGGGGGGGGGGTTGAGAATTTGCATGTGACATTGTGCACGTATACGTGCTGGGTTTTATATTAATTAATAAAAATAAAAAATAAAAAAATAAAAAAATAAAAAGAAAGAAAGAAGACTTATGCCATGATGAACATTGACTTATACCCTTCATATATTTGCATATAACCTAAGAATTACACACTTGAGTCATTCATGTGTAGTTTCTCTTTATATGATTTTGTAACTCTATGAAGAATTGATTGGTAGTTCACTCATGTTAATTTGGTTATATAAACTCTTGTATTTACATGATATCTTATGAGGCTGAAAATACACGTTCATGTGACTTGTAGCAGTTAGGGTTCCTTGTGAGCACTGAGAGAGCGCCTGTGGCGACTATGAGACCTTGTGAGGTATTGTTGAGCCATTTCTCGTTCTTTTGAATTTTTGAGGTTAAATCAGAGTTCATGAAAATTAACTTTCTTTTTTTTGGATATTTTGCTTGCTAGCCTAGAGGTGACATCTAGTGGGGAGATAGAAACCAAGGTCCTGTAGCCTACTCAAGATGTGAAGGCTAAGTCACCCCTAGAAATAGAACTAGTTCATGGACTACTGTTCGAGCTTAATTCCCATTGGTGGTATGAAGATAATAAAAAAAGTGTAATAATTGTCCTAATTGACCAAGAAAAAGATAGAAATTGAAGAATGAGCAGAAGAAAGAATAAGAAAAACAGAAATGCACATGAAATGAAAGGCTAATGCCTTCTCCACACAAATACCACAAAAAGTCAAGGACACAACGCATGCTCTCCACATATGAAGATTCTTCAATCGCTTAATGCCTCAGATGTATTCATACCAAGTTTGTGAATAAGTGGATCTAGGGTGGTCTTGGTTGGATAGGATGAGTAGGTAAGAAGATGTTAGGGTGAAGAACTTAACACCTCACAAATAGGCTAAATCCTTTTCAGACTAGTCCACTCCATACATTTAGCGTTTGTTCCTTGTAATGTGTTGGATGTTTGATCGTGACACTCCTCCTCACATATGATGAGTGAACCTATCCTTTTTGAGTGTTTTATAGAGTATACCAATTAGGCCAAGTCAAAACGACCATTCTGTAGGTGTCGACTAGTATCCTAGATGTAATGAGTCACACACATCACACATTCCTCGAGATTTCACTTATTTATACTCGAATTTATATGACCGAATTAAATCTGAATTGTATTGCTGGTTAACTTCACGTGAGTATACTGTTTTTAATTGCTATATAATGATGAAACTTGCACGAGTGACGTGCTTTGGAGTTGTGTGCATTGAATATGAACGAGCTGGCGTGAAATTTGGTTATATTCCTATATGTGAAACGGTATGGTTGTGTCACATGTGCATTCATTTCATGTTTGTTGGAGTTAGTATTTGTGGATACCGCCCTAGAATTCATTCACATTATTTTCTAGAGACTAGCAAAACGTTAGTTTGGGGGGGGGGGGTGTGATTATGTGCTTAAACTGCGTAATTAGGTGCTTTAATTCATGTATTAAGGCTTATATTTTTAATTAAATACTTAATTACTCTAAATATTTTAGCACGGTGTCTTATTTATAATATTTGGATTTTATAGAGTAATTTATGAATTTTTGGTATCTTTTTTATCACAGGACAATTATCAGGAGCTAAAACTTGTACCGTTTTGTAATTCATGCATAATTTTTTTGTTCGAGCTCCGATCGAGACGATTCAAAATTTTAGAGAAAGATGATAAGATTATCTACAACTTACATGTTTTAAGCTTTGAGCAATATGGGCTCTAGGATGGTCCAAAGTTGACTTGTTTCTAGGAGACAACAAGAAGAAGAAAAGAAGAAAAAAAAAAAAATCATTAAGTTACCTGATTTGACTCGGCCATGCAGCAGGGTCTAGTCTGTCCTAGGTCTTCTGGCCATGCATAGGGCTGTAGCTCCCCCTTCACCTTTATAAATCCATTTTCTCCTCCTCTCACCGACAGCGCCCCACCCTCCTCTCATTCCTCCTCTTCTTCCTTCTCTTTCCTTTCTCTCCCATCTCTCTTCCCTTTCTCCTCTTTTTTTTTTTCCCTTTCTCTCGGCCATACACATTCGCACAACTCAAGTTTCCTTTTCCCTTTCCTTCTCCTCCCTCTCTTCCCTTCTATCTTCTTCTTCATTCTCTCGACTACACAATAGTCGGCCCCTCTCTTTCCTTGTCTCCCTTAACCTGCCATACCCATGAGTTCCCAGCTTCTCATTCTCCTTCCTTTCTCTTCTCTCTTACATTCCTTGCTCTCCTTCTCTTCCTCTCTCTCCCTTACTTCTCTCCTTCTATCTTGGCTTTGCAACCCGAGAATACCCACTCTTGCTGTTGTGGCCGCTGCTGCTGGAGGAAGACCCGGTGCTACTACCTCCCATAACTGTTGCTATGCGTGGCTGCTGTCATACCCGAGAGTTGCACCCAGCTGCCATTGTTCTACTACCTGCTATTGGCCGAGGCTCCCTGCTTGCTACTGCTGGTTGTCATTTCTATCTACAAAAAAGGAAGAACCTGAGCCATGACCAGCCACCTGAACTTCCTTGCTCTCCTGCGGTTTCAACTCACGGCTAGCTACTGAACCTCCCTTGCTACCAGTCCTCTCTCACACAGCTAGCTTTTGTTCTCTTTCTCTTTTCCCTTCTTTCCTTTTTTTTTTTTCCTTTCCTTTTATTTAGTTTTTGTTTTATTTTTTAAAAATATTTAAACGAATCTTGTTATATTTTTTATTGAGTTTTAGTTAAAGTTTTAAACTTTGAATCTTTATTTGGGTATTATTATTATTAAATCTTATTTATTTTTTTTCTCTCAATTAAATTTAGCATTAGATTCAATTATTGCTCGAGTTATTTAGTTAATTAATTAAAGTCCGGTTTGGTTCTTGAAAAGAAAAAAAGAATAAAATACAAAAAGAAAAAAATATTTTTTTTTAGAAGTTAAATTAGTAGTTTTCCTTAAATTTTAAATTTTGTTGGTTGAAGTTCGATTTAGTTTAGGTTTAATCTTATTGAAGTTCCCATGTTTATCATGTTTAGTTATTGTTTAAGTTGTTAAAGCTTTAATTTTAGTTCAAGTTCTTGTTTGAGTTTAATTTTTTATCTTGATTTAGGTTCTTGATTTTATTAAAAGTTTAGTTTTTCTTATTCGCTTTTGTGTTTGATTGAGTTTATTTATTTATTTATTATTGCATGTGTTTAATTACATAGGAAAGTCATCATCTTTAGTTTTATTTTGAAGTTCAACACGTGTTTCAATTCTTATTCAGTTGTTAACATAGGTTTTCCGTTTCTCGTTGTTAAATTCAGTGCATGTTAAGAATTAAAATTAAAATTGCATGTTCGTTTAATTTATCAAAAGAAATCTCAAAAATCTAGAAACCCCAAATCTGAACTGTGTTAAGTGCCCTTTATGTTTCTTATTTTATGATTGGAATTACGTAAAATTTGAGATTAAACTGCATTCCCTAAGGAGACAATCTGGCCTTTGGGTTAAATATTACACGATAGAACTCCTATACTTGGGATAGCTTCCTAACTACTCATTTTTCGAGTAAGGTGACAAAACACAGAAGTTCGATTAACTGAATGCTACTAGGTGACCGAACCATGGACCTTTTGAGGAATCGCCTCATTTAGCTAACCGAGCCCATTTTCGGGCACCCGAACCTCGAACAACACCTTTTTGCACTGTGTCTATTTGAGCACCTGAACATTGGGTCGGGCACCCAAAAACTCTCGGATTGTTTATTTTTACCAAGCTAATTAAGGTTAAAAATGGGTTAAAAGTTTAAACTTTCTTTAAATCTTTTCTAATAATATCTCAGCGGTCATAATTTGCCCCTTGTCTATATATATTAGTTCATTTGCAAGGATTAAGTGTGATTAGCAAAAGTGATTAAATTTTTTTCTCTCAAACCTATATACTCCTTTTGCTACATTCTTTTTTTTTTTTTTCAAGTATATACTTTCATTACACTCTTTCATATTTACTGGAAAACATATTATTGAAATAGAGTGTATTTGATTTATTTCCCTCTCTTGCCAATCAATTACAAGATTGAAGGGAGTTTGTTTGTGCTCATTGTATACATCTTTACAAATCATTTTCTAGGCATAGACTCTCACATACTCACACATGTTTGAAGATCTATTTTTAAGAGTTCTTGCTTATTGATCTTTCCCATAATATTTCATATATAAATATTTGGCTGGGAAGATCTGATTTTTAGCTTGCTAGTCTTGGCATTCATATTGCAAGACTTGAAAGCTTGCACGGTTTTATTTGATAAATATTTTGCAAGCTTAATCCCTAAGTATCTGTTGTGATTATATTTGATAAAACATTTGTGTGATACTTGATTAGGGTTTTTGAGGTATCTTGAATATTCACTTGTTGAATACTTTATCTTGAATTAAATTTCAAGATCTCATTTAAGCATAAATCCATATCATATGTGAGTGCATACTTTGGACTATATTGTTGTACAAATCTGCTTGTATTAGAAGCACTTTTATTTGTACAAAAAGTTTATTGGTTGTAATTTTAGGTGTGGCCTGAGGGGGTTTGATCTAAACCGTAATGATCAGGCTGGGGCCAGTCTTGTGAATTTGACCTAAGGCCTTCTCCGCCTCGCAAGGAGAGTTTATAAAGGATGAGGTTAGCCCCGTGTTAATTTGACGTAGTTGTAATTGGTGTCGCTCCACCTGTTAAGTGAGCATTAGTGGAATCCTTAGACTTGCGAGCTAGAGGCGAGGACATAGGCAGTATTGGCCAAACCCCGATAACATATCATGCGTGTACTTTTTATTTTCGCAGTTTATATTCCACAATTTCATTTAAAGCACATGTATGTAATTTATTTAATTCATTATATGTTGTACATGTGTTAATTGGGTTTATGATTAAATAGAAAGACCCTAGGTTTGAGTAATATTGTTGCTAGATTGGTTGACTTAGGGATGAATTTTTTAAATTCCCAATTCACTCCCCTTTTGGGAATACACCAAAGCTAACAATTGGTATTAGAGCTTTGTTGCACTAGGCTTAATGACTTTTGTAAAAGATTGCAATGGCTCAAATTTGTGTATCCCCATTTGAAGAGGGACAGTCACCTTCTAGTCCTCCATTGTTTTGTGGTGTAAACTACACCTATTGGAAAATTCGAATGAGCATTTTTATAAAATGTAATGACCTACTATTTAAATGGGGTTTTTTTTATACTATAATATTTAACATGCTCTAATACCATACTGGACTAAACCCAATCATCAAACTAAGCAGCGAAAAGCAGAATTCAAATAAACATAACCACATATAATTATATACAATACCAGAGTGCTAAATTGTTTCCCAAAATATACATGTACGATTGTTCCCCAAGATACCTACGACTAGCTAGGGCTATACAGAAATATTCCAAAACAAATACTCACTCTCTACTGACAAGGCAGTACTGAAGCCCTTCTACCTGCGAGCCTGATCTGCTCGCCTATCTGGATCACCTGAAAAATGTTAAATTAATTGGGATGAGTCGACACTCAGTAAGAAGAAATATGTTATTACTAGTGTGTGGCAAATGAGTTACAATACCGTGAAAATCTATTACTCTATAGTCATGTATCACTGAATTTGTAAAGTTCAATACTAGTAATATAATCTTCATCTTTTACCTGTTTTAACATTCCTGTACTTTAGGTTTCTATTCAAAATACTACTAATATATATATATATATATATATATTCTGTTTCTATAAACCTGTATATACATAATAATAACTGTAAACTTCCTTATGGATAACCGTGTGTCATGATTTAATCCCTTATGACAGGGTTGTGCGGCCCATATGCGGGCTTTACCCTGGTTGACCAACCAAGAATAAATCACTATACTCCATAGTCTGATTAACCGTCCTCAACCCATATCTAATGGGGAGTCTATCCACTCGTGGGCTCTATGCGATCAACCTTTATACCATGTATTATCTGAATAGGTGGTTGCACTCTATATGCTGTATGTAGCTACGGTACCATGCTTTGTAAACTGTATGGTCCAATAGAGTCTGATACTATATAATACATCTCTATATACAACTATCTATTTTACCATGATTCTGTAATAACTGTATAAACCATGATGCTGTGGAAACTGTGTTTCTGTAATTAACTATAAATCTGTATGTCTTGGTACTGTAAAACTGTATAATCATGTTATTTCTGTAATTGCTGTAAAATATATATTCACTATCTGTATATTCTGTAAAACATAATTCTGAAAAATACTGTAAAACATATTTCTGTACTATATCTATATTCTCAAGCCACACAGTAATTCTAAAACATATTA
The DNA here is from genome assembly GCF_029873635.1 of Malania oleifera. NCBI lineage: Eukaryota > Viridiplantae > Streptophyta > Magnoliopsida > Santalales > Ximeniaceae > Malania > Malania oleifera. Next base: position 66,547,470 of record NC_080426.1, read on the forward strand.
ATCATACTTGATAAACTGTATAAATCTTTACTGTGAATAATACTCTAGTAGAACATTTTATAATTTATACTGAAATCATACTCAAATAACCTAGCACAGCATATTTCCCTTACCTGTTTCCTGCTAAAAATCCCCTACTATAATGGATCCAACACCCGTAGAGCTCTCCACTTGACACCCTGAAAACCACATTTTCCAGAACAAAATATCAATATTTCTTGTCCTACATCATTTCCTACAACTATCGGAAGGCCAAAAACTGAATAAAAGACCTTACCCTAGATTTGGGATGAATTCCAACTTCGTTCCACCAACGATCCGCTCTGGTAGACTTTTAGAAAACTCCACCAAGAGCGTCGTGGTGGCCTCAGATCGTTCATCTGGTGATTGACAGGGCCGACAACAAAGTAAGAAGAGGGAGGAGCCGTAGGGGTAGAGAGAGAGAGAGAGAGAGACTGCGGCAAATTTCTGTGATTAAATTCAGTTCAGGGCTATTTATACTGCGGGATTTGTCGATAAGCCACGTCATCTCGTCGTCGAGTTCTTAAGTAATTTCGTCGACGAACCTTACCCTTCGTTGACGAAATTCAGAGTAGCCCAAATGCTTCTCTCGGTATCTTCTCGTCGACGAAGCTCACCCTTGTCGACGAGGTCCTGCTGTTGCCTCGTTGAAGAATCCCCTGTATTTGTTGACAAGGCCCTGATAAATTTATTGGGGTATATTTTTTTTCCAAAGTTCGATGTCATCGACTGCCTCCTTCTGTTACTATTTCCATTTCTCTCCCTCTTTATTATTTAAATACCATTATTCTTTGGGTCGTTACATAAAAATCGTTGAATTGGAGGGCCTAGTAGATGATTGATGAGGGAATTTGTATGCCAGTAGAAAATGATATAAATTTAATGCATGCAAATTCATATGCCATGGATTTATTGTATTGTGCTTTAGATACTGATATTCTTCATGAGATTATGGCATGTAGTAGTGTAAGGAAATCTGGGTTGAGTTGGAAAAGAGATATGAAGAGACCCAGGAAAAGGAGATTGCCACTCAAGAAGCTCCAAGATCAGATGATCTGGTAGTGGCAAATCATGAGCTAGTAATCAACGAGGAGGTATATGATTCACCTCCTATTTTAGTTTGTTATACAGTTGATGATTCTTATGTTGATTATTGCAAAATATCATATGGAGAATCATCTGTTGATCTTTGTGAAAATACTGCTGTTTTTGCATGCAATGATTCATGTGAAAATTATTGTATTAATTCGTTTGATGAATCATTTGATATTCATTGTGATAATTCTATTGACAAAGCATGAAATGATTTGCGTAATAATTATGATAAATCTTGTGATGAATCATGTATTGAATCTTACAATGAAAGCATGCCCTCACATACAACACTAGAAAATGAATCATTTAAAATGCATAAGATTCTAGCTGGGATGAATAAACAGAAAACATTCTATCATTAGAAGAACTAAAACTCTATCATTCTATCCTTGAAAAGAAAAAGGTTGTGAAGGTTTTGAAAATCATCAATCTACAAAGAATAATTGAAAATTGTTTTGAAATGATTTTCAAATCCACAAATGCAAAAGACTACTCCGACAAACCCTTCATAGTTAAAAAGAAAAATACTCACAAAAGGGTTCATGTTTTGTTTATCAAACCCACAGTAATGCCTTAATAAGTAAAACCATAATAAATAAGCATAATCTTTCATGAGCATATAAAACTTGCTTATACATTGGAAAGAATGTGCACATTAAATATAGTTATCCACTTAAAGATGTCAAGGGCTTAAACAAAGAAATGATGTGGGTGATCATGAAAGCAAACCCCATAGGATCTAAGGAAGATAAAATTCAAATAGAAATGACATAAATATTTTAATCTTCCCTTAGTTCCTAGGTCTAGCAGTTGTGATGACTGTAGGCTTAGGGAGTGGTTCGGGGTTAAGATATATAATCCTAGTTTCTGCATCCATTTCCAATTGGATATGACATCTTTGCCTAGTAAATAATTTCAAATGCTTAACTCGGTACTTAAATATAAAGAACCTTAAGTTAAGCCACTATTATCCATTGCACAATATTGAGTTTAGGGATCCATCTTATATCATATTTCATTATACCCTAAACTCATTTTTGAATAAGAAAAGTCTAAATCAAAATCTAGTCATCACTCTAGGTTTAAGCACTAATGATCATAAATACCCATTATACAAATGCAAATTAAAAGACATCCTCCTCATAATCAAAATTAGAGGCATCCACTAAGGGAATCAAACTCAAAAATCAAGATATTCCCCTTGAGCTTAAAATATAAAAATCCTCTATTCTTGGTTCACTAGCTCCTCCATTGGAATTCTTTGCCCTTTCACGATCATTTTCGACAAAGACTGTTCCTATCATTTGATGCGTATCTTTTCCCTTGATTATGATCATATCTAAAGGATACTTGCTATTCTCCAAAGAGCATCATTCTTCAAATATCTATATACTCCTAAATGCTCTTTATATAAATAGCTAGGACTTACCTTCTAGCTTGCTTATACTATACAATGTTCCGTTTCACCTAAATACTCTTCTAAGTTTAATGATAATCTTATTATCCAAGAGTATTTATTCTCTACAACTCAAACAAAGCTCTCAAGTTTTAAAATTAAATCATTTAGAGCTTTATATTCTTTGAATGTGTTGAATGGCTAAATTGGTTGCCTAGGTCCTAATCTTGATGAATGCGTGTATCTCAAAGTGACCTATGCACATGTATTTATAATTCAAAGTCTAGATCAAAGTTTAGTCATCACTCTATATTGATCATTAATGACTAATATATATATATATTGAGTGCTCTTTGACTATTCTGCTTGAACATATCCACTTCCATGCAAATATCTTGAATCATGTCCACTCATAATGAATACTCTTTGAACATAACATAAATTTTAATCTTTCAAGGGTATTAATCCAAAATTCCTTTCATAAACTCTCAAACATTAAATAAAATCCATTAGAGCTTCAACTTTTTCAATTAAGTTAATGGCTAATATGATTGCTATTGGTTTCAACATATATGAAAATGCAATAACTGAGAAACCTATGCATGAACGATAAGAAAGACAAGTCATTTGAACTTAGGCCTCTCACGTACTACAAATCATAAGAAAAGAGGAAAAATTTTGGCTTAGTTCACTTAAATAAATATATATTGTGACCTTTTGGTCCTCTAAGATAAAAGTGTTTAAAGCCAAGATATATTCATAGAAACTTAAAACACTTGGCTAAAGAGCCTGAATAATCAGAAAATGACATAAAATAAGTTGAGTGCATAACTCAGGGGGAGCATATATTCTTTCATGATTATATAAATTAAAATGCTTTCATATTTTTATTTCATGCCTAAATGTCCATATGAGTATTGCATGGAATTCCTAACTATCCATGGTACTGTTCATGGTATCTAGTTGGATGGTTTACATTTTATATGGATGGTTGTTTATACTACTGGAATGCTTGTGTTGAAAGCCTCCTGTATGGCGGATGCAGTGATGTGTATTGCATGCTGGTAGTGGATATAGGTTCTCGTGTGTCTTGCACTAAATTATAAATTGCTTGATTGAACTTATCAAGTACAGGTTTTATGGGAAAGTGTCTAATTTACAGACAGCATGTTGCCAAAATTTAGATAGGAATTTTTCCAAATTAAAACCTTGTACAAAGATAATTATGATAGAATAAATGTTAAAATATTTTTGAAAAATGAATGAAAACTAATTGTAAATTAAATTTCATCCTAACATAATCATCAGGTAGTTAGAGGAGCTCAGCTCCATTCCTATAGAAAGATCATAAATGACTCACACGCATCACTTTCATTTACTGAATATCGAGGCTCTTCTAAAATTCCTGAACATTATATCCAACTCTTAAAGCTTTATAATTTGATATGGAATGTTCATGGGTGATTAACTCTAAAGTATGCCTTAATATACTTTTTTTGATGCATTAATGGTCTATAAGGACAACTATACGAATCTGGTGTAAATATATGTTGACCTTATGGGTCATACCCTATTTTGATTATGACAAATACTTAGGTATTTAATGACTGCTAATTTGATGTGTAGGTTTATCTTGGTAGTATCCTATGATGGCACTCGGAGACCCGGAGGAAAATGAAGACGAAGACCCTAGATATAATTTATTTGTTGTATGTTATATTCGGGTTTGTAATAGTTAAGTAGGAAAGGCTTGTAATAGTAAATAAGGCTTTGATTGTAATAATTACATGCATCACCTGCATGGCTTAATACGTAAGCTCAAAAGGAAAATGTCCTTAGACAGACCTTAGGCAACACCCTTCGGTCGACCGACACAAGACTTTTTTGGTGTCTTCAAATTGGACCTCAAGTGACCCTAGGACACACACATTTACACATTTTTTTGTTAGGCACTTGAATAAGGCTTGTATGTTTTGAAACGGGACCGAAATGCACACATGGTGCACTTTCGGTCGACCAGCCAAGTCAGTTCATTTTGGCCTGGTTGACCGAAACCTCCATGGGTCAAAGATTGACCATTTGGTCGACCAAACTAGGTAGTTCAAAAAGCCCTGGTCAACCGAAACCTCCCTGGGTCAAAGTTTGACCATCTAGTCAACCAAACCAGGTAGTTCAAAAAGCCCTGGTCAACTGAAACCTCCCCGGGTCAAAGTTTGACCACCTAGTCGACCGAACCAGGTAGTTCAAAAGGCCCTGGTCGACCGAAACCCCTTGGGGTCAAAAGTTTGACCATCTGGTCAACTGACCACTTTTGTACTACAACTACCTGGTCGATCGGAGGGTCCTAGGGAGAATTCCCAGCAGTCTGGTTGACTGAACCATGTAGTTCAAAATGCCCTGGTCGACCAAAACTCAGAAAATTGGGAAATCACCCTCTCCTGGTTGACCGTGCCCTTAGTTCAATATTTCCCTGGTTGACCGAACCATTTGAAACTTGGTCGACCGAAACATTTCTGGTTGACCGGACCTCTCGAGTTGCCCTGATTTTTTACCGTAGTTAATATTTTTTAAATATGGTTAAAATACTCTAAACATCATTAAACTTTCTTAATAATACCCAATAGGTCACCAATGGTCATATTTTCTCCTATGTCTATATATATGGGTTCATTTGAGAAAATTAGGGGGTAATTAGCCACTTTGATTAAGGAAGAATTCTTTGAAAAAGAAAAACCCTATACTACTCATTTTCTTACTCAAATCACTCATACTTGCCTTCTATTATTGCCTACATCACTTGTAAGTTGATTGAGTGTTTTTTGCTTAAATAGGTTTGCTCTCCTTGTGATACTTGTTTGACACGATTTTCTTGAGAGCCAAACCTAAGGATTCTTAGGAGGCTTTTGCTAATAAGCCTATCCTAAGAACACCTTGATAGATCTTCCAAGCTTGCACCTTCGTTGCAAGATCTTGAGAAGATTGTATTTGTTTTTGGTTGCAAAAACTTTTCAAACACTTCCAAATATCTATTGCGCTTTTATCTTGTAAAATATTTGAAGAGATATTTGTTCGTGTGATAGTGATCTTTGTTGCAATATTCTTTCACTCATATTTTATTTACTGAATACAAAGATTACATATCTTTTGCAAACCAAGCATATACATCATTTAATACTTACAAGCTTGAGATATCTTACTGATTGAAATACTTAAGACTTGACATATTTGTGTGAACTTATTTGTTGAATATCTTGTGATACAAAGGTTGCTTGTTTGACACTCTCACGTATGCATTACACATATAGAAAATACTTTTGAGAGTTGAACCATTTAGACCACATTGAGCTTACATATTGAATCATATTGTGGTGTTTGTTATTGCGCGCAATTGGGTACATATCTGTTTTACACGAAAGCACAATCACTGTACCATTTGATTATATACACATTTGTTGTATATCCAGGTTCAGGCCTAAAGAGGGAGACTAGCCCTGGAATAGTCCCAGATTGGCTTAAACCCGGTTAGGAAAGCTAGGTGCATCATCCTGTTAAGGTGTGTAGGTTGAGGTCAGCCTCGCTAATTGACCTGGTTAAGGTTGAGGTCAGCCCTGTGTTAATTTGACCTGGTTATAAATGGTGTCGCTCCACCTTTAAGTGAGCTATTAGTGGAATCCTCTAACTTGCGAGATAGAGGCGAGGACGTAGGCACAGTTGGCCGAACCTCGATAACATATCGTGTGTCTATTTACATTTCAGCACTTTATATTTACCGCACGTATATGTTATTGTACGAATGATGTGCATGATTTAAATTCCACATATTTTATTTATCAACACATTTGGAACCGTGTAGAAGGACCCTAGGTTACCAAAACATATTGATTTCTAACTTAACCTAGGAGAAAAATTAATATTTCCAATTCACCCCCCCCCTCTTGGGAATACACCTTTTCTAACAATATAGTTGATATATATTTAGTATAGTTGGCTTAAGGAGTGCAAAAAAAATTGCTTATACTACTGAGCATGTAGTGATAGCCAAAAAAAAAAAAAGAATAAAAAATAATAATAAATAATAATAAATAAATAAATGAATCAATAAATAATTAAATTAAATTAAATTTTAAAAAATTAATTAACATAATTAAATATTTTATTATTAATTAAATTATATAATATAATATAATAATATAATATATTATATTACATATATATAATTTAACAATCCTTCCTAAAGAGTCAGGAAGAATTGAAAGGTTTTAAACTCAGAGGCTGCCCACCCTAAATATTTCTCCTATGCCAGCCAACACTCGCTCCATCCTCGTCTCTCTCTCTCTCTCGTAATTTCTCGACGGATATTCGACTGATCAGGAACGAAAGGTGCCTTTGGATTCCTAACTCCACCACCAATATTTCTACTAGAGCATATTTGTCGTGGGAGTGGCGTAGGCACCATTCCTCGGGTAAGGCAATTTTTCCCTAATTTTTTAATTTTTCTTTAAATCTGCCATTAAATCAACGATCGGGTACCACCATATGGTCCTAGTGGCTATTATCATCATTTTGGCGTAGGTAAACTTCCAACTGGGGTTTTCTAGGCCCCACTCCAAAGCAAAAGTGAGATTTGGGAAATTTTGCAAAATGGTTATATTTGCGGGTATTATTATTTATTTGGAAATTATGGCCCTAGGAAATATTTAAATAGTATTTTATTTAGGAATAGTTTAATGAAGCTAGGGTTTTTGAATCAGGATCCGGGTGAGCATCATAGGTATTTTTTCGGAGTCCTTGTCGGTGTAGTTCAAGAAATCAGGTAAGGGGAAATTATATACTAAATCAAGATTTATGAAATTAAAGCAAATAATTTACGCTATATTATATGTATATTTTGGTGTGAATTATTAAAATGTCAACCATGTAAAACTATGATTTCTGAGCCTAGGACCACTTATTTAGTTATATGTTTGCGGAAATGAACTGAAAAAAGTGGAAGGAATTATTTGGATAATTATGTAAGAAATGGAAATGTATTTTCAGCATATAAATGTTAAATGTGGGATTGGCCTATTTTATAAGAATATATATATATATATATATATATATATATATAGATATATGAATTTTACTGTTAAATTGTATGACATGAAATTTTGTGCAAATATATGTTAAATGTATGAGATATAGGCAAAGTAAGTAAAGCATTGAAAATAAAATATGAATTGAACTATGTTGCTTGCGTATGTTAAATGCAACCATATAAACGTAAGATAGCTGAAAGACAATCATGTTAGCAGATCTAGCACACTTCTGTGTAGACTAACTGATGACAGCTAAAAGGAGCTGTAGACTAACTGATGATGACTAAAGACCAGCTGTAGTACGAAGGAAATGAAATGAAAATGTTATGCAATGACTATGAAATGATCATGATATGAAATGACAAATGTGAACAATGAAATGTTGAAGATCACGTAAAGTGAAATGCAATGAAATGTAGACGTTATGAACATGAATAGATGTGTATGATTGAATAATGACAAAAAGGATAATGTATTATGATACTTGAAGTACCTATGTACGTAGAAAATGTTATGACTGGGCGGAGCGTACTCTTTGCCTGAGGGTTTGCTGAGAAGGGTGAGTACACTAGTAGCTTCAGATGTGGCAGTAGCTGCATAACGCACTAGGGCAGAGGGAACCAACTTGTATGAGTGGGTAGATTTCCCTATCCTTAGGGCCTTTTCCGGAAAGCTATCATTGAACGGTGTGAGTACGAGATCAATTTAATACTTGAGGGCTTGCTAAGTAAGGTGAGTGCTCTGGTATGCTTCAGTAGTGACCTTCGGGTTACCTAAGTATCTGAGTAGAGGGGTGCTACTTGTATGGGCGGGTAATCGCCCATATCCTTGGGTAATCTCGTAGGTTAAACCTTTGCATATGATTGTTTATTTTTAGAGAATGATTTCAATGTTTATGAAAATTCTTTACAAATGTTATTAAAATTATATTTATATGCCTCATGTTAGCCACATGCTATTTTTAATATATTATTTCTTCCCTTACTAAGATGTGTCTCACCCGAATATGAATTCATCTTTTTCAAGATTTCTTCAAGATAGAGCTTTGAGAGCTCGAGGTTTTTATAGTATTATTGGGAAATAGAAAAAGAAAAGGGTATAATTATATGTTAATTTCAGGAAATGTAAATATTTATGTTTTATGTCTTTATGATTTAAGACTGTTGAGTAAGGAATGATTGTGAAAATACTGAAATGTTTTGGGAGTTATGTAGATTTATGGAAATGCAGGTGATGGTGGATTTATTATGGATTATGGTTAGAATTAGTAAACTCTGGTATTATGTTATATGGAGATTATGTTTATCTTTTCCATTGCGTATATCATGAATTATGCATTATTAGGAATTTTATTAGGTATAACTCGTCGGACCCGGGTTTAAGGGTTCGGGGCATTACATTGTGGTATCAGAGCAGTGTCCAGCCGGAAGTGTGATTAATTTCACATCGCCTGGATATGAAAATGTTAGAGTATTAAATTAGAGATGATTTATACCAGAGTATAGGAAATAGTTAGGATAAGAATGATAGATGGATAGGTTAGGTTAGTTATTGAGAAGTAGGTATGGTGTAGGGAAGTATATGATTTTATCTTATAACTTGGAGGCAAAAATCCTTTGGCGGACTTCTGTGATTTTTTGATTCAGTTGAAGGTTTCAGAAAACCACGACAAATCCATCGACGGTGTTGTTTCCTAGCCGCGAGATTGGTCCTTATATGGAGAACTTGGATGTGTATTGGATTTAAAGTATATAGTTGTATTGTTAGAATTATTGTGTGGGACATGATAAATCGTAGAATTATGGAAATGAAAGATCGAGTAACAAATTTTGAGGACGATATTTGTTAAAGAGGGGAGAATGTAGTGATCCAAAAAAAAAAAGAATAAAAAAATATAATAAATAATAATAAATATATAAATAAATAATAAAAAAATAAATGAATCAATAAATAATTAAATTAAATTAAATTTTTTAAAAAATTAATTAAAATAATTAAATATTTTATTATTAATTAAATTATATAATATAATATATTATATTACATATATATAATTTAACAATCCTTCCTAAAGATTCAAGAAGGATTGAAAGGTTTTAAACTCAGAGGCCGCCCCCCCTGAATATTTCTCCTGCGCCAGCCAACACTCGCCTTCTCTCTCTCTCTCTCTCTCTCTCTCTCTCTCTCTCTCTCAATTTCTCGATGGATATTTGGCTGATCAAGAAATGGAAGGTGCCTTTGGATTCCTAACTCCATCACCGATATTTTTACTGGAGCAAATTTGTCGTGGGAGTGGTGTAGGCACCATTCCTGGGGTAAGACAATTTTTTTTTTAATTTCTCAATTTTTCTTTAAATCTGTCATTAAATTGACGATCGGGTACCACCATGTGATCATAGTCGCGATTGTCGTCATTTTGGCGTAGGTAAACTTCCAATTGGGGTTTTCTAGGCCCCACTCTAAAGCGAGAGTGGGATTTGGAAAATTTGGAAAAATGGTTATATTTGCGGGTATTATTATTTATTTGAAAATTATAGCCCTAGAAAATATTTAAATAGTATTTTATTTAAGAATAATTTAATGAAATTAGGGTTTTTGAATTAGGGTCCGGGTGAGCACCATAGGTATTTTTTTCGGAGTCTCTGTCGGCGTAGTTTAAGAAACTAGGTAAGAGGAAATTATATATTAAATCAGAATTTATGAAATTAAAGCTAATAATTTACATTATATTATATGTATGTTTTGGTGTGAATTATTAAAATGTCAACCATGTAAAACTATGATTTCTGAGCCTAGGACGACTTATTTAGTTATATATTTGTGTAAATGAACTGAAGAAAGTGGAAGGAATTTTTTCGATAATTATGTAAGGAATGGAAATGTATTTTTAGCATATAAATGTTAAATGTGGGTTGACCTATTTTATAGGAATATATATGATTTTTACTGTTAAATTGTGTGGCATGAGATTTCGTGCAAATATATGTTAAATGTATGAGATACAGGCAAAGTAAGTAAAGCATTGAGAATAAAATATGAATTGAACTATGTTGCTTGTAAATGTTAAATGCAACCATGTAAACGTAAAACAACTAAAAGACAACCATATTAGCAGATCTAGCACACTTCTGTGTAGACTAACTGATGACGGCTAAAAGGAGCTGTAGACTAACTGATGATGGCTAAAGACCAGCTGGAAATGAAATGAAAATGTTATGCAATGACTATGAAATGACCATGATATGAAATGACAAATGTGAACAATGAAATGTTAAAGATCACGTAAAGTGAAATGCAATGAAATGTAGACGTTATGAACATGAATAGATGTGTATGATTGAATAATGCCAATAAAGACAATGTATTATGATACTAGAAGTACCTATGTACGTAGAAAATGTTATGACCGGGCGAAGCGTACTCTTTTCCTGAGGGCTTACTAAGAAAGGCGAGTGCACTAATAGTTTCAGATGTGGCAGTAGCTGCATAACGCACTAGGGCAGAGGAAACCTACTTGTATGAATGGGTAGATTTCCCTATCCTTAGGGCTTTTTCCGGAAAGCTATCGTTGAATGGTGTGAGTACGAGATCAATTTAACACTTGAGGGCTTGCTGAGTAAGGTGAGTGCTCTGGTATGCTTCAGTAGTGACCTTTAGGTTACCTAAGTATCAGAGCAGAGGGGTGCTACTTGTATGGGCGAGTAATCACCCCTATCCTTGGGTAATCTCGTGGGTTAAATCTTTGCATGTTATTGTTTATTTTCAGAGAATGATTTCAATGTTTATGAAAATTCTTTACAAATGTTATTAAAATTATATTTATATGCCTCATGTTAGCCACACGCTATTTTTAATATATTATTTCTTCCCTTACTGAGATGTGTCTCACCCGAATATGAATTCATCTTTTTTAGGATTTCTTCAAGATCTTGCTTTGAGAGCTCAAGGTTTTTTAAACATTATTGGGAAATAGAAAAAGAAAAGGATATAATTCTATGTTAATTTTGAGGAATGTAAATATTTATGATTTATGTCTTTATGTTTTAAGGCTATTAAGTAAGGAATGATTGTGAAAATACTAAAATGTTTTGGGAGTTACGTAGATTTATGGAAATGCAGGTGATGGTGGGGATTATGGTTAGAATTAGTAAACTCTGGTATTATGTTATATGGAGATTATGTTTATGTTTTCTGCTGTGTATATCATGAATTATGGATTATTAGGAATTTTATCAGTTATAACGCACCAGACCAGAGTTTAAGGGTTCAGGGCGTTATAGTGTGTAATTTGGTTAATATAAGAAAACGTGTTCATCTAAGCTCATAATTCAAATTGATAGGAGGAGCATCTAAACATAAATTCCAATATTGTTTTGCTCGCGAACATTTTTAGCTTAGAACTATTGTTGTAATTCACTGTGGCATGTGCTTAAATGAAATGATTTTGTGAAAATCTTAAGTTGATATATTTTGCTTTGCCACAAGTCTTTTATACTTGCCATATGATCTTGCATATGATTGTTAAATTTTTAGGATCATTATGGTTGTGGTATTCTGGTTATATTTTAAAATGTGCTTAATTGACAAACCAGAAAATTTGTGCTTGCTTATTTTAAATTAAAGCTTCTTTTTCAGCAAGCAACCCCCAGCACCATTTTGCAAACATTAGAAAGGGGATATATTATTATTATTATTATTATTATTATTATTATTATTATTATTATTATTATTATTATTATTATTATTATTATTATTATATACATATATATTTATTTACATGTACTTTTGGCAACATCAAATTTCAAAACTAAACTCTTTATCACTTGCCTTATTATTTTAATATACTATATGTTTTTAAATTGCATAACGGGTTCGGTAACTTCACATGAAAATGCATACGAACTAGTTAGACTACTTTTATGCCCAAATCTTTTATTTGGTATCATATGTCGTGTGCTTTAAACTCAAATCTTCCATGGGTCTTATGATATGTTTCAATTGCAATGGTTTGTGTATATTTATGGTCTAACCTTTTTTTCATGTCATTGAAATCATTTAAATGACCAATTTTATTGTTTGTGTGCTTAATTGCTATATTTCATACTTTGTCATTCCTTGTACATTGTATGATTATATTATCTTTTTAGATGCTGAAAGTAATAATTCTTGATCATATTGAACTGTTTGATTTAAGCAGTTTTGGATAAATTGTTAATATTAAAACTCAATTAAGTCATTTCTATACAAGTATTTTTAGGAAATGCTCTATTTTCAAATGACATGCTACCGAATTTTCTTAAAATTTTCCCAAACCATATCTTGTATATGAATGATATTTTCCTATTATTTGCCTATATATACTTAAATATTTATCTAGGCCCTTTTTGATGTTACCAAAAGGGGGAGATTGTTGACCTTATTGGTCATATCCCGGTTTTGATAATGACAAATACTCTTTGTATTTAATGTCTATCAAGTTTTTGTACGAGTTCATATTAAATTGATCATTTGATGGCACGTGAAGTCTTGAAGATTGAAGACCCAGAAGATTTATTTTGTATTGTAATTCATGTTATATTTATCTTGGGTCTGTAACATTTTATTATGGTCTGTAATAACTGCATTTGCATGCATGATTGGAATGAATGCTCAAAAAACCATAGATTGGCCTTAGGGATCACCCTTCGGTTGACTGACACTGAATTTTTTTGGTACCCTCATAGACCCTAGAAAGACATTAGGTCCTTACACAAATTCATAAAATAGTCCACATAATCACTTCTAATGTCAGGGGAACAAATTGAAGTGTAAATGGACTTACTAAGAAAAAATGTGAGAGGTTGGGCGATCGAACCCATTGTGTTCAAAACACTTCGGGCACCCGAATAGCTGAGAAGTCAGCGGGTTGACTTGGTTTTGAGTGACCCAACCAAATATGAACATACCGTCTATGGGCTATCGAACCGCTGAACTGACTTTTTCCACCAACTCAACCAACTGAACGTTTACATTCAAATTGGGCCTCGGGCGATTGAACACAGAAGTTCGGTTAGCCAAATGTTAAATCGGGTGACCAAACCACGAACCTTTTGAGGAATCACTTTATTCAGCTAACTGAGTCCATTTTCAAGCACTCAAACCTCGAACAACACCTTTTTGCACTGTGTCTGTTGGGGCACCCAAACACTGGTTCGGGCACCCTAAAACTCTTGAATTGTTTATTTTTTCCGAGGTAATTAGGGGTTAAAAATGGGTTAAAACTTTAAACTTGTTTTAAATCGTTTCTAATAATGCTCATTAAGTCCCCAGCGATCATAATTTGCCCCTTGCCTATATATACTAGTTCATTTGCAAGGATTAGGTGTGATTAGAAAAAGTGATTAAATTTTTTTCTCTCAAACCTATATACTCCTTTTGCTACATTTTTTGTTTTTCAAGTACATACTTTCATTACACTCTTTCATATTTACTAGAAAACATATTTTTGAAATATAGTGTATTTGATTTATTTCCCTATCTTGCAAATCAATTGCAAGATTGAAGGGAGTTTGTTTGTGCTCATTGTATACATCTTTACAGATCATTTTCTAGCCATAGACTCTTATATACTCACAAGTTTTTGAAAATCTATTTTTGAGAGTTCTTACTTGAAATTAGGATAACTTCCCAAGAGGGGGGTTGAATTGGAATTTTAAAATTATTTCAAGTTTTAATTCTTTGTTTTATATCAACAATCACAACAAGTAAATGCAAAAACAATTCAACCACAACCAATCAATAAGATAATCAAAATCTTGATCTTTGTATCAATAGCCCTATAATAAACTGTAAAGCACACTGAATTTATGTAAGCCTTGTATTTATTCCAAACTCACAATTCTTCTTTGTGTTTAGGCTTTAAACAAACCTTCAGATTAATAAGTTTAGGATGATCAACCAACGTAGTCCCTTTCGATTTCCGCAATCAATGCTGATCAAGCCAAAACAAATTATCCTCCGATCTATTTAACAACCAAACACTCAGAATTAACAATTTAAAGCATACAGGCAGGTTGTAAGTATTGCTGAAAAATAAAGAGTAAGGAAGAAGAGAGACACAAGATTTTACGAGGTTCGGCTTATACCCAACCTACGTCCTCGCCTTTGGAAAACCACCAAAGGATTCACTAGTTCAGTTCCGTTGATGGGTGGAACAATACCGATTACAATCACTCCTTCCTTTAGGCTAGAGCCTGCCTATCCAAACAATATTCCCTCGTTTGGTCCAATGGTTCTATAACCCTGAATCGTCTACAAACAAGAACGAAGATAGAGAAGAGTTTGTGTATAAGAAAACACTCTCACAGCAGAGCAGGTTAGTACAACATTCAGCACAAGAATACTTTAAAGTAAATGAAATACAAAAGGATTGAAACTCAATACTGAATTTTAAATCACCAAATATCTTCCAAGTATTGAAAGATTTAGAATTTGAAGGCTTTACTTCAAAGCAGTAACTCACTAGTTGAAGATGAATGAGCGCAAGAAAGTTTGAGAGCTTTTTAGAGAACTTTGATTGCTGGAAATTTCTTGGTGTATAAAATCTTTGAAGTTTGGGGCCATTTATAGATTTTTAAAAGCAATTCCTTAACCTCAAAGTTTCCTTGAAGTAATCCCCAAGTTTTTTAAAATATTAGTGTCCAAAAAATCCATTTAAAAAGTCTTCCCGTTGGAAGTTTTTAAGCCAACGTTTGAGTGGCAGTCGCCCACCTCGACCTGGCAGTCGCCTATCATAGAAGAAGCTCACAACATAGAACACTAGCAGTCGCCTGCCAGAACCCAGGCAGTCACCTGGCATGACCACCCAAGTGCCTGGCTATGTTCAGGAATTCGCCTGACAACCTATTGCCTTTTTGAAAAATTTTTCATTTAATTTGGCAATCGCCTACCACATGAAGGCAGTCGCCTGGCCCTTTTGTTTTTAAAAACTTTTCTTTTTTTAAAAAAACCTTTTTTTCTTCGATTTGAAAAACATACTTTATGGTTTTTCTAAAAATATATTTCTAAGTTTCTTTTGATTTTATGAGAACTTCAATTCAGTTTATACTTGAAATTAACTTGAAGTACTTACATACAAACATCCTTAAAACTTTATTCCTTTTGATCTTCATGTAAGTCCTTGTTCTTCCATCATCTTTGAGTTTTTGTTCTTTTCGTTGAGCTTTTATCAAGTTATCTTTAATCCTCATGCTCTTCAAGATCTTTTTTTGATTCATAAACTTTATCATCCTTTTGAGCTTTGTCACTACCTTTAAGCTTTTCCTTTTTCCTAGAAAACTTTCACTTAAACCATATTAACACATCGTGATTTGTTATCATCAACATAAAAATTGTAAGCCTTGTTAGGCCAACAATCTCCCCCTTTTTGATGCTGACAAATCGAGAGAAAAAATAATAAGAGATAATACTCATGGCTCCCCTTTTCAACAAGCATGATATGTGATAATACTCATGGCTAATACTCATGGCTCCCCCTTTCAACAAGCATGATATATTCATAGTCATAGTCACAGAAGTAGTGAATTCATGTTACTTGCAAAATGATCCATACAAGATCCATACAAGATAATCCATACATGATCCAAAAATGATCCATACATATTCATAGTTTTACAAACCATAGAGCATATTAGAATTTTTCATTTTTGCACTCCCTTCCCTCAAACATCTCCCCCTTTAGACATCAATCAAAATGGAGAAAAGAGTGATACAAAAATAAACATAGTAAAGTGCTGCAATACATAGTACTTGTAGATCTTACAAACATAAAGAAAATACTATCCGGTGAAGCACTAATACATAAAAGTGTTAAATAGCACATAGATGAAACACATCAATCGGAGGCTTCCATAGACCCACTTTCATCTTCTTCTTCTTCACCAGATTTTTCAGCAGATTCATCATCACTCGATGGAGCAGAGCTGATATCCATATGAGATTTTCCTTTAGAAGAGCTAGCCAGATGTTTCTCAATCTTGTCAACACACTGAACAAGGTTGGAACAATGAGTTTCCATAGCAGAAACCTTCTCCCTAAGTGTACTAAGTCCAGATTGCATTCCATCACTGAAGGTTATATAGTGATTAAAAAATGGAACGAACCAAGAAAGAGTTTCTGGGTCAAGTTGAACTGAAGAAGCTGGTATGGAAGATTAAGGTGGTGGTGCAGATGATACATGATGATGTCCCTTATGAAACCACCCTTGAGGAGAGTTCTTATATCCCATACGCTTAAGAATAGTATCAAAAAAGATATCGTAATGGGTTTTGCTAGTGAAGTTAAATGATGGTGTAAGAACATTGAAAGGAGAAAATATCATATTTAACATCCTAGCATATGGTAAAATGACACGAGGGGCATCAACTTTCATAATATTCCATTTGATAAGTAAACTTGGAAGATCCAACTTTTTTCCTTTAAGAATACACCACATAACAAAATAATCTAAGAATGAAATATGATCATGAGAACCGGAACGTGGTAGAATATTACATGTAATAAGTTTGTGCAGGATTAGAGCTTGTAGATTGAGCTGTTTGTAAAGAGGTGGATGCCCAAAGGAGATAGGTGTATCAGTTATGACTAGGGGTAAAAATTCCTCCAAAGTAAATCCTTGAGACATTATCCATTTTTTCTCAACAATGTGGACCTCAAAATCTCCTGACTTGACTCGAAGAATTTTTCCTAAAGATATGGGAGTAAGATGAATATTTTGCCCTATAAGATTTGTTTTGATCCCATTTTCAAACCGTTCCATTTTTGCATAGAAATTCCGAATCACATTTGGATAGTATCCTTTTTCTTGATAAGTAATAAACCGATCCCACCAAAGTTCTTTAAAAAGTTCCATAATTCCAGGAAAATATGAATTGAAGAATGTAACATCAAGAACTTTACCTAGAATGGGTTCGGCTGAAGCAATTTGATTCCTATAGAGTTGCTTAGCATGTGGAGTTACTAACCATTTCTCTACTTCATCATTGTTGATCCTTGTCGAAGAGGAAGAACCCTTGTTACCAACTGGTTTCATCCATGGCATGTTTGTATTGAAGAGAAAAGCTGATAAACCCTAGGTTATATTCGCGATTTGATGTCGAGGGTAGGTTTAATGCTCGGTTTTGGGCTAATTTGGAGGAGTCTGTGTGGAAAAGAATAGGAAAGAAGAATTTCGAAGAGAGAGAAGAAGGAGAAGGTGCCTAAAGGAAGTTAAAATGACATAAAATAGGGTTTCAAACCCTACCCGCCGCGAGGCAATCGCCTACTAGGATAAGGCAGGCACCTGTCAATAAAGAACCTTAAAAGTCAGAAAAAATTTTAGTTTACTTCACGAATATGCATCATTCCCAATTCTCTTCTAATAAATATGAATCGCTCTTCAAAAAGAGGTTTTGTGAATATATCTGCTAATTGGTCATTTGTATTTACAAATTCTAACATTATATCTTCGTTTTGCACATGATCTCTCAAAAAATGATGTCTTATGTCAATATGTTTTGTTTTTGAGTGAGATACCAGATTTTTTGAAATATTAATGGCATTTGTGTTGTCACATTTTATTGGAATAGTTTGATATTGAATTTTAAAATCTTTTAGTTGTTGTTTCATATACAATGTTTGGGCACATCAACTCTCTGCTGCTCTGTATTCTGCTTCTGCTGTGGATAATCCTATAGAGTTTTGTTTCTTTGAAGACCAGGAGACTAAAGAGTGTCCTAGAAAATGACACGTTCCACTTGAGCTTTTTCTATCTATCTTGCATCCAGCAAAGTCCACACCGGAATAACTTATCATTTCAAATTCAGTTCCCTTTGGATACCATAAACCTAGTTCAAGTGTGCCTAGTAGATATCTAAGGATTCTTTTGACCGCTGATTGGTGTGATTCCTTAGGAGTCGATTGGAACCTAGTACACATACATACGCTAAACATAATATCTGATCTACTTGCTGTTAAGCAAAGTAAGCTTCCTATCATACCTCGGTAATGCTTAGTATCTACTTGTTTCCCTTTTTCATCCTTGTCAAGACTAGTTGAAGTTCTCATGGGAGTTCCTATAGGTTTACTTTCTTCCATATCAAACTTCTTTAACATGTCTTTGATATATTTAGTTTGATTTATGAAAGTTTCATTTTTTTCTTGTTTGATTTGTAATCCTTTTACAAGATTTTTCTTTGATAATTTGGATAATAAATCCATGCTAGCATGTCCAAACTTCCTATGGCATAGCCAATGTATTTCATTCGTGGCTACCAAACAAGTTACGTTTTGATTCATTAGATTCTCAAGGTTTATACAATAAACATTATTCATCCTAAGAGCTATAAACAAGATTTTATTTTCTTTAGGATTTTGAATAACACATTTTTCTTTCTTAAAGGTTATTTCAAAACCTTTGTCACTCAATTGGCTAATACTTAAAAGATTGTGTTTTAAACCTTCTGCTAATAATACATTATCAATAGTAATAGAAGGTTCTTTACCTATTCTCCCGATGCCAATGATCTTACCTTTGGCATTATCGCCAAAGGTGACATATCCTCCATCGTTTTGTTTTAAAGAGGAAAACTTGGTCTTATCGCCAGTTATGTGTCTTGAACACCCGCTGTCCAAGTACCGCTTGTCCGTTGATGATATTGTCCTAAAACATACCTACAATGGAGGATTCATTGTATTAGTCTTTGGAACCCAAATCCTTTTGACTTTCTTTTTTTTGTTGTTAGTTCCATTATTAACTTTCCATTCTCCTTGTACTTTAACATACTTCCTTCCTTCATAGCTTCCTTCTTTTTCTTCTTGTCTTTCTTGAGCAATGGGCAGTCCGATTTGATATGTCTTGGTTTCTTACAATGATAGCATATATGAGGTTCACTTTTACTTTTATTTTCTTTTCTACTTGATTCTCCTTTTTCAGTTTTCCTTTTGTTGAACTTCTTGGGAAATCTTTTATTCCTTCTATAAAATTTTCCTAGTCTCTTAGTGTTGAATGCTAATTCATCTTGATCTAAGTCAGTTGTTTCACTTTCTTCTTCACTTGAGCTGTGGCTTGATGCTTTTAGTGCAATAGATTTCTTATGCTTTGGTTCAGGATTTCTTTCTTTTAGAGCCATTTCATAGGTAAGGAGTGAACCTATGAGTTCATCTAAGGAGGTGGTCCTAAGGTTTCTTCCTTCAATAATTGCTATAGCCTTAGGTTTGCATATGGAGGGAAGGCCTCTCAAAATTTTCCTAATCATTTCGTAGGTGGTATAAGATTTTCCTAAGGTAGTTAAGGAATTAATTATGTGGGTGAATCTTGTGTACATACTTGATATGGATTCATCTGAATTCATATTGAATGCTTTATATTCATTTGTTAACATGTCTATCCTATTGTCCCTAACATCAATAGTTCCTTCATATGTAACTTCTAATTTGTCTCATATTTCTTTAGCCATTTTACAAGTCGTGACCCTATTAAATTCGTTAGCGTCTAAAGCACAATACAAAGCATTTATAGCACTTGAGTTTATTTGAAGCATTTTATAATCTGAATCGATCATATCCTTTTTCTCTTTTGGAATATGTTTTCCATCTATTATCTTAGTGGGAATAAGGTCTCCATCCATAACTACTTCCCATACTTTCCAATCCATGTGTTGGAGGTAGATTTGCATTCTTTTGTTTCCAAAAGGTGTAGTTGTGTCCACAAAAGATTGGTGGACGAGTTGAGGATTGGCCCTCTCCAAAAGAAGCTACTCCTATGTTAGCCATTTAGATCTTTTTATAGTTTCTTATTAGGAATTTGCTATAACTAGGCTCTGATACCAATTAAAATTAGGATAGCTTCCCAAGAGGGAGGGTGAATTGGAATTTTAAAATTATTTCAAGTTTTAATTCTTTGTTTTATATAAAAAATCACAACAAGTAAATGCAAAAACAATTCAACCACAGCCAATCAACAAAATAATCAAAATCTTGATCTTTGTATCAATAGCCCTGTAATAAATTGTAAAGCATGCTAAATTTATGTAAGCCCTATGTTTATTCCAAACTCACAATTCTTCTTTGTGTTTAGCTTTTAAACAAACTTTCAGATTAATAAGTTTAGGATGATCAACCAACGTAGTCCTTTTCAGTTTCCGCAATCAATGCGGATCAAGCCAAAACAAATGATCCTTCGGTCTATTTAACAACCATACACTCAGAATTAATAATTTAAAGCATGCACATAGGTTGTAAGTATTGCTAAAAAATAAAGAGTAAGTAAGAAGAGAGACACAAGATTTTACGAGGTTCGGCTTATACCCAGCCTATATCCTCGCCTTTAGCAAACCACCAAAGGATTCACTAGTTCAATTCCGTTGACGGGTGGAACAATACTGATTACAATCACTCCTTCCTTTAGGCTAGAGCCTACCTCTCCAAATGATATTCCCTCGTTTGGTCCAATGATTCTATAACCTTGAATCATTTACAAATAAGAACCAAGATAGAAAAGAGTTTGTGTACAAGAAAACACTCTCACAGCAGAGTAGGTTAGTACAACATTCAGCACAAGAATACTTCAAAGTAAATGAAATATAAAAGGACTGATGCTCAATACTGAATTTTAAATCACCAAATATCTTCCAAGTATTGAAAGATTCAAACTTTGAAGGCTTTACTTCGAAGCAGTAACTCACTAGTTGAAGATGAATGAGCACAAGAAAGTTTGAGAGCATTTTAGAGAACGTTGATTGCTGGAAATTTCTTGGTGTATAAAATCTTTGAAGTTTGGGGCTATTTATAGAAGTTTAAAAGTAATTCCTTACCCTCAAAGTTTCCTTGATGCAATCCCCAAGTTTTTTAAAATAGTAGTGTCCAAAAAATCTATTTGAAAAATCTTCCCGTTGGAAGTTTTTAAGCCAACGTTTGAGTGACAGTCACCTACCATGACCTGGCAGTCGCCTATCATAGAAGAAACTGACAACACATAACACTGGCAGTCGCCTGCCACAACCCAAGCAGTTGCCTGGCATAACCACCCAGGTGCCTGGCTATGTTCAGGTAGTCGCTTGACACCCTACTGCCTCTCTGAAAAATTCTTCATTTAATTTGGCAGTCGCCTAGCCCTTATGTTTTTAAAAACTTTTCTTTTTTAAAAAAAAACTTTTTTTTCTTCGATTTGAAAAACATACTTTAGGGTTTTTCTAAGAATTTATTTCTAAGTTTCTTTTGATTTTATGAGAGTTTCAATTCAGTCTATACTTGAAATTAACTTGAAGTACTTTCATACAAACATCCTTAAAACTTTATTCCTTTTGATCTTCAAGTAAGTCCTTGTTCTTCGATCATCTTTAAGTTTCTAATCTTTTCTTTGAACTTTCATCAAGTTATCTTTAATCCTTATGCTCTTCAAGATCTTTTTTTGATCCATAAACTTTGTCATCCTTTTGAGCTTCGTCACTACCTTTAATCTTTGCCTTTTTCCTGAAAAACTTTCACTTAAACCATATTAAACACATCATAATTTGTTATCATCAAAATAAGAATTGTAAGTCTTGTTAGGCCAACATTACTTATTGATCTTTCCCATAATATTTCAAATATAAATATTTGATTGGGAAGATCTGATTTTTAGCTTGCTAGTCTTGGCATTCATATTGCAAGACTTGAAAGCTTGCACAATTTTATTTGATAAATCTTTTGCAAGCTTAATTCCTAAGTATCTGTTGTGGTTATATTTGATAAAATATTTGTGTGATACTTGATTAGGGTTTTTGAGGTATCTTGAATATTTACTTGTTGAATACTTTATCTTGAATTAAATTTCAAGATCTCATTTGAGCATAAATCCATATCATATGTGAGTGCATACTTTGGACTATATTGTAGTACAAATCTGCTTGTATTAGAAGCACTTTTATTTGTACAAAAAGTTTATTGGTTGTAATTCTAGGCGTAACCTGAGGGGGTTTGATCTAGCTTGGAAGGATCAGGTTGGGGTCAGCCCTGTGAATTTGACCTTGGGCCTTCTCCGCCCAACAAGGAGAATTTTTAAATGTTGAGGTCAGCCCTGTGTTAGTTTGACCTGGTTATAATCAGTGTCGCTCCATCCATTAAGTGAGCATTAGTGGAATCCTTGGGCTTGCGAGTTAGAGGCGGGGATGTAGGCAGTATTGGCCAAACCCCGATAACATATCATGTGTGTACTTTTTATTTTCGCAATTTATATTTTGCACTTTCATTCAAAGCATATGTATGTATTTTTTTTAATTCATTATATGTTGTACATGTGTTAATTGGGTTTATGATTAAATAGAAAGACCCTAGGTTTGTGTAATACTACTGCTAGATTGTTTGACCTAGGGATAAATTTTTTAAATACCCAATTCACCCCCCTCATGAGAACACTCCAAAGCTAACAAAACTGAATGAATTGAATATAAATTACAACAATAAACACTTTGGGTCTTCATTTACCTTCAAGCCTCCTTATACACCATATGATAATGTCAGTTCATGCAAAATAGATCTTGCACGCAAACTTGGTAAACATTAAATACCAAGGTATTTGTCATAATCAAAACGGGATATGACCAATAAGGTCAACATAGGTTGTGATATACTGTTGTAATAGTCCACTTGACTTAGAAAAATTTTTAAACATCCAATTCACCCAAAATCACATTTGGTATCAGAGCCTCGTTGTATAGACTTAAACATTTTTGTAAAAGATCGCAATGACTCAATTTGGTGTATCCCCATTTCGTGAGGGACTGTCTTGTTATATGCCTCCAATTTTAAGCGGTAAGAATTTTTCTAAGTGGAAACTTAAAATCTTTTTTTTTTTTTTTTAATAAAATCATTGAATTGGAGGACTTGGAGAGTAGTTGAGCATGGGAATTTTGTGCCTATGAAAATTATTAAATATGTTAAAATTCCCAAATTTGAAAATGAGTTAAGTGAGAACAACATGAATTTATTGAAAATAAATTTTGATGCAATGAATATTCTATTTTATGCTTTAGATTCTAATGTCTTTCATGAAGTCATGGCATGTCAAAATGCTAAAGAAATATGGAAGAACTCGAAAAGTGGTATGGAGAAACCAAGCAAGCAAGTGTCATCACTCTAAATGACTCAAGCTCAAAAGATTATGAAGGAGTAAATTGATGTTTTATAACTTTAACTAATGAGGAGTTAAATTCCTCTCCCTCTACTTCTTTGAATAATTTATGCAATGATTCATGTGATTATTCTTGTGATATATCTGATACTAAATCATATGATAGTTCTGGTAGTGAAAGCATGCCTACTTATGAGGAATTGCAAGTTGAAGATATTAGAACTCATGAGTCTTTTGTTAAAATTAACAAATGATATATGTCGTTGAAAGACAAGAATGAGGCTTTATTAAAAGAATTAGAATCTAAATTCGTGCTATAAAAGTAAAGGATTTGAAAATCATGAAATTAAAAAACAAGAATGAAAAATTGGAAAAAGGAATGCACACTTTAAGATCCCAAATTTCGAATGATAATTCAAATGATCTTCTTATTTCTGAACTCGAGGATAAAGCAAACACCATGAACAAAGAACTTATAAAATTACAAGCTATCTGCAAAGGCCTCAAAGATTTAAAAGTTGTATGTCTCGAAAGAAAAATGGAAGACCAATCTAAGATCATCTATAACTATACTAGAAGTAAAGAAAATTTTGATAAGCTCATAGGCTCATAGAAGATGACCTTAGATAATGAGAGCATATTTTATAATGGAATTGAAAAGAAGAAAAGATAGAACCTATACATGGGGTACTTTGTAAGAGAATCTAAACACTATGCTAGTACCTCCTCCAGTTCGTACGTTCACACCACCTGCATCTCGAGTAAAAAGAAGGGGCATATAAAGTTTGATTGCCCATTCAAAAGAAAAGGTATGAAAATCAAACAAGTTTGGAAAGTCAAAGAAACATCGGGATTAATCCCACCTAGACTCTAAGAAAACTGAGTAGCACAGCAAATCCCATTCTTTCCTCCTTATACTTGGATGAAACCTTGATGTGATTTATTAAGAGCACGAAGCTATGGAAGAGTGCAATGTCAAATAGTTATGCTCAAGGATTATTAGCCAAGTGTCAAATATCAGTAACCTAAATTATCTTGGCTAAACACTTTGAGAAAATGTCAAAATAGGGCTAAACTTAAGAAATTGGTCGTGCTTGATCGACCGTTCTTCTATTGGCTTAAATACCTCAGTCGATTGACCTACTTCATATGATCTATTTTGTTAGCCTCGAGCACCCAGCTATCCTAGATCAAAAGGGGTTCAGCCCACCGGTCTCCTAGTTTGGTTGATCGAACTTAATCGATAGCCAACCGAGGTGTGGAATTTGAAACGTCATAGAAGTTTGGTCGACTGGTCTCTTTATGAACTATCTCCTTGAGCCAACCGACCTTTGGATCTTGTAAAGTCAACATGGTCTAGCCAACTGTCGCTTTGAGTTAGCTGACCAAGCAGGAACAAACCAATCCGCAATTTATGTTGTTCGGTCGACCAAAGGGTTTTTCGGGTGATCGAACCTATGATCTCTATATATTTTTAGAAACCAGACAACTTCATTTTTTAACCACTCTTGAGAGTGAACCATGAACCTTATCCGTGAAGTGCTCTTCTCCTATTCATCATGCCTTGCTAGCTTAAAATCATACTCAAATCCATCATTCACAATGTTAAGAGTCGAGAGACGCATTGAATTTGGAGCAGCTCCTAAAGAATGGTTCACCTCTCGAGACAAGAAAAATGGATATGAAAGGGACTTCAGAACAAGGGATCATATCTTGAGTAAGATCCTTGATATTCTATTTATGTAGACTCACTTCAATAATATATAATGGAAATGTTTAAATATCAAGGGTGGTACACTTTTATCTCCGACCAGCCAAAAGGGAATGTATCCTACTCTCATTAAATTATTCTATGCCAATTTAGGGCAAGATGATTAGGGGTACTATTCTAGGGTTCTTAATACATACATCAGGTTTGATGCTGACTATCTAGTGGAGACATTTGATGTGTAGTGAGGTGATGTTATATGTCCAAATCTTGAGTCTACATGGATTAATGATCAGGAATTCTCAGTGGAGTGATTAGTAAATCTTGTTATGATGGTTTCAGTGGTTAACCACCATAATAACCCAGACTACAGGACAATTAATCTCGAAGCCAAAATTATCCATCACCTAATCTCTTATAATATTCTACCGAAAGCTGGCTCCAGGGATCACGTATCTTTTATAGACTGTTTGTTGGAACTGATGTGTGCCCAAGAGGGGGAGGGGTGAATTGGAAAATTAAAAATTTATGCCTAGGTCCAATCCAAATTATAGCAGTATTTCACAACCTAGGGTCTTTCTTAATATATTCCAACTCCCATAATAAATATAACTGAGCAAAAATTTAAACAATTAAAGCAATCTCAGTATTTCCCAAGCAATCACAATAATCAATAAAAAGCATATAAGTGCAAAAATAGAATAGTGTAAGGAAAGAGAAAGCTAGACACAAGATATGATATCGGGGTTCGTCCAATTGTGCCTATGTCCCCGCCGCAAGTGAGAGCTCACAAGAAAGAGGATTCCACTAGTTGCTTACTTGCGGGTGGAGCGACACCGTTTACAACACCTTACTGGCTGGTGTACCTAGTTCTCTTAACTAGGTCTGAACCAGTCCAGGACTATTCATAGGGCTAGTCTTCCTCTTCCAACAACCCATTAGGAATACAACGAGTAATCAACTGAAATATTTCGTACAACCAGATTGCTTCTAATACAAGCAGATATGTACCACT
Organism: Malania oleifera; assembly: GCF_029873635.1. NCBI lineage: Eukaryota > Viridiplantae > Streptophyta > Magnoliopsida > Santalales > Ximeniaceae > Malania > Malania oleifera. The sequence continues at coordinate 66,573,909 of NC_080426.1, forward strand.
TTGCACAATCAATCAATGCACTCAAGTATGATATGAATATAAGCTTAAGTGTGTTTGCGTGATCTTCTCTCAAAGATATTTTTATGTAAAAAATGTGAGGGGAAATAATAATGATGATCTTTGATCTAAATACAAGATATTCAATAGGTGTTTTTCAAAGATCTAAAACCCAAATAATATCTCCTAAAATATTTTGCAAAGTTAAGTGTGGGAGATATTTGGGAATGTGCTTACAAAAATATTTATGAAATAAACTCTATGTAAACCTTTGAATCTTGCAATGATAATGCAAAGACTCACAAGCTAAAAGGAGTCTTCCCAAACAAATATTTATCAAGGAAAATAATATGGGAAATGCTTTAAATAATTACTCTCACAATGATTTTCAAAGATGAAGTGTGTATGAGAGTGAATGCTTGAAAAGATATGCCCAAAATAAAATTTCTTTCAACAATCTATCAAGAACAAGGGATTTGCAAGTAAGGGAGTGAAAGAACAAATCAAGACTCTCTTGAAAATGATTTTAAAATTTATGAGAGTAAGAGAGTATGAAAAATAAGCTTTGAAGATTAAAAATATAGTAGTAATATTTGAGAGAGTTTTTCAGTTAATCATCTTACTAATTATAAGTTATGAGGGGGTATATATAGGCGTTGGCCAAAATATGACCGTTGGGGACACAAAGGGTATTTTTGAAAATGTTTAATTAGGTTTAATGAAAAATAATCCTCTTTAACCTTAGTAAAAATCTCGCCAACCCGAGAGGTTCAGTCGATTATGTTTAGGGTTCGGTTTACCATATTACTAAGTTCGGTCGACCGTGGCATTTTTGAACAAAGGTTTTGGTTGACCGTCCAAAGGTGATTTCGAACCCTTCGTAGGTTTAGTCGACCATGGCTGAGGTTCAATTGACCATTCATTAGGTTTGGTCAATCGTGGCAAATTTGAACTATGAGTTCAGTCGAGCAAGTAGTTGGGGGTTAGACACGTGTCAGTTCAATCAACTGTGGAGGTCACGTTCATTTCAGTAGGGTTGACCGAGTGAAGTTAATATGTAGATTTTTGGTCGGTTTGTTCGACCAAGGCATATACTGGCAAAGGTACAGTCAACCAAATCTTTGACTTTGGTCAACTTTCTCAGTTCGGTCGATCAAGGTCAAATGTGTAAAGACAGGTCTATTTTACCATATATATATATATATATATATATATTCACATAAAAACATAACATTATTCTTAATTACCCTTTTTCCCTGTTATACTGATATAAATATGGACCACCCAGACTCGTGGGTACCGAGGACATAGCTGCCAAACAACTTTGACACCTAATCAGCAGGAAACATAATTTACATACAACCACCCAATAAATCACAATACCAGAGTTCTATTAAATCCGATAGTTATATATATACAATCATCCACCGAAAGACTAAAAGTATCCTCGGGCCAACTCCCAAAATAAATTTGACCCTAGTACAACAACTCATCCTTCTGACAGGGTAGCACAGTCCAACTCTATTGTCGCGGAGCTCTATCTACTCCTCCACCCGGATTTCCTAAAATGTTTTAATGCTGGGGGTGAGAGACCTCTTAGTAAGGGAAATAAACTAGTATCAGTGTGTGGCAGCATGAGTATTTTCGTGTTGTACATATAAATAGTACATAAAACATAACGGGAAAAGTCTACCTATACTAAATTGAGTAAAATATGATTTGTCAATTCATAATATAACATACTGCATACTGTACATGAAAAACATCTTATATAACTGTACTATACTGAAATAACACTCGGGATGGATAGCTAACTGATGTCATGCCTTACCCCCACATAACTAGGTTGTGCGACCCAAAGGCGGCACCTAGTAATGGCTAGCCAACCATGCTAGATCAAACATAAGTCTGTAAGTACAATGGGGGGCCTACCCCACCTGGTCCAGGGCTGCTAGGGGAACATCACCACTCTACACTAAAGCCACATCGACTGCCATCTCCCACACTACTGGTCATGTGGTAGTACTATCATAATTCTAAACATATAGCTACAGTACCGTGCTCCTAAAAACTGAACTATACCATACCATTCGGGTTCTAATAATATATAATATGTTTCATGTACTGAACATAACTGTTTCATGTTTCATAATAATATCTGACATGATGATATTTCATGAATTATGTGATATCATACATGAATATGGCATCTGCGCCAACATGAATCACATCATCTGTGCCGGTATAACGTATCATGTAATCTTGGCATCTGCGCTAGCATATCCTAATATACTGAACATAAATTTCTTGCACTATTTTACGTAGTATTCATAAATTCATGGTTCTTGCATTGTTTAATAATTTTCCTGAAAATTGAAAATACATGATAATTCTGGGAAAACATGATATTCCATTAACATAATTTTCATGATAAATAATACTCATGCCACACAGAAATGGGTAATATTCAGAACATAAAACCTATTCTAAAATCATATTTTTTGGTAACCCATTAAAATCATATCTCTCTTCAACAGCAGTATTTTCCAAACATAATTATACAGTGTACATATTTTCCTGAAGTTAAATGCTATAAAATAATGATTAATTTTATGAAAAAAAAATATTGAATTAGTTTATCCCCTTACCCGGCTTACTGAGATGCCTACACAGTTCAATCTTGAGTCCATGGCATTTCCAGTACAAGACCTACAATTTCCATTTTCCCAGAACACTCAACAGAATTCCAACATAATTCCATAAAACATATCCTTTGCTCCCAATAATATAAATAAATTGTTAAACTCCAAAATAATTTAATTATCATGGTTTTCCTGAACTATGCCTGTAGAGTCCCGAAATTACCCTCGCGGCGCTTACCCAAGCCCTGAATTCAATAATCCTAATTCAACATCAAAATGCCCAATATTTAACATTTCCAAATCTATAATAATTAAATAATAATTAGTCCCTTAATCCCTTAGCCTAATTTTGGGGTTCCGCTTACAACGACCCCACGAGAAATCCGCTTCGCCAGACTTGAAGAGAATCATCCCTAGATTCTCGTGGTGGTGTTCGATCGTCAATTGGGCGTAACATTTACGAGAAATTGAGATAAAAGTGAGAATTGAGCTTACCCTAGAAGATATGCTTAAGCTGCTGCTCTGATAAATCCGCTCCAGTAGAAATGTTGGTGGTAGAGAATGGAGTCCAATGGTATTTTTTTATTTTCAATTGAGCGAAAATCAATCGTGAAATTGAAGGAAGTGGGAGAGAGACAAAGGTGAGCCAGAGAGAGCGTGCGTGAGAAAGCAAAGGGGGTGTTGTCTTTCGGATTGTAGAATGAAAATGAGATTTCAATTTGAAATCTCAAAGGCTTAGGAAACTTTTTTTTTTCTTTTACTTTATCCATTATTATATACTTACATATATATATATATATATATATATATATATAGATATAAACTTATCCTTATACGTATTTAAACATATACATATACACATTACTTATACTTATATATTTATTTATATATATATATATATATATATATATATAACCTTCATGTTAATTTAATTTATTCCATTTAATTAATAAATTAATTATTAATAATTTATTTTATTTTATACTTTTTTATTCATTATTTATTAATTTATTATTATTTATTCATTTATTTATTTTACATTCCCAAACATATCATTTTCCAAGACATTACATTCTCCCTTATAAAAATTTCATCCTCGAAATTTGCTATTTATCACCTTTTCATTCTTAAAGAAAAACACCCAAATTTTATTAATTACCCTCACTTATGGTGAAGGAATACCGTGGTTACAAAGAGGGTTCTGGGAGATTAATCCTATTCAAAATTCTCTCAAAGTCATTCACGTTCCAAAACAAAAAACTATATCTATCCTACACTACACTATACTAATCAAAATACAACAATATTATTCACTTTATTCTGACTGACTCAACTCTAAACTCCACTGAATAAGTATGGATATCTCAGGCGCATCTAATCCTCTAATTCTTAGGAAGCCTCCTCAACGACATAATTGCGCCATAAAACTTTTACCAGTGGAATCTTCTTCGTGCGTAGCTCCTGTTCCTTCCAGTCAGTAATCTGCACTAACACTTCCTCATAAGTCAAGGTATCACCTAACTCCAGTGCTTCATAACTAATTACATGGGATGGGTCCAGGATATATTTCCTTAACATCGAGACGTGAAATACATCATGTATTCTAGATAAAGAAGGTGGTAAATTCAACCTGTAGGCAACTGGACTCACTCGCTCAAGAATCTCAAATGGTCCAACATACCTAGGGCTTAACTTACCCTTCCTCCCAAATCTCATAATCCCCTTCAATGGTGCTACTTTGAAGAATACATGATCCCCTATGTCAAACTATAACTCTCTCCAGTGAGTATCAGCATAACTCTTCTACCGACTCTACGCTGTATTGATCCTATCTCTAATGAGTCTGACTTTATCCTGAGTCTGCTAAATCAACTCTGGTCTAGCTGTCTCTCTCTCGTCTCATCCCAATATAATGGAGATTGGCACCTCCTACTATACAATGCCTCATATGGTGCCATCTTGGTGCGGGTTTGAAAGTTGTTATTGTATGCAAACTCAATCAGTGGCATATACGTACCCAACTGCCTCCAAAGTCCAGCACGCATGCTCACAACATGTCCTCTAAAATATGTATGAATCTCTCTATCTGCCCATCTAATTGAGGATGAAACATCATGCTGAAGGATAATTGAGAACCCATGACTCCTTGCAAACTACTCCAGAAATGGGATGTGAACCATGGGTTTTGATCTGATACTATGGACACTAGAATGTCGTGAAATCTAACTATCTCCTGAACATACAACTCTGCCAATCTGTCCATGGAGTATTTAACTCGGATGGGAAGAAAGTGAATAGTCTTCGTCAATAGTGTCCTATCTCTGCTGTGCTAGTGGTAATCCCGTGAAAAAATCCATTGATATATGATTCCATTTCCACACGGGAAAAGGAAGTGGTTGCAACTGTCCTGTTGATCTCAGGTGCTCAGTCTTTACCTGCTAGCACGTCAAACATTGCCCTACAAACTCAGCTATCTCCCTCTTCATACCGCTCCACAAGAATGATTCTCAAAGATCCCTATACATCTTAGTACTACCTCGATGAATAGTATACAAAGATCTGTGCATTTCTTCCAAAATAACTTTTTTAATCTTAGGATCGGTAGGTACACACAATCTGGTATGGAATCTCAACGCTCTGTCACAGGAAATACTAAAATCTGCCTCTTGACCATCTTATACTTTCCCCATAAGCTCAACCAATTCTAGGTCATTCTTCTAGGCTACTTTAATTCTCTCCTATAGAGTCGACTACAAAACCAGATTAGCAATAAATGCCTGGTGATTGCCCTCTACCAGCTCCACACCAAGCTTCTCTAGATCCATCTGAATCGGGTGCTGAATCTCTACTGCAGCAACTGATGAATACACTGACTTTTGGCCCAAAGCGTCAGCCACCACATTTGCCTTCCCTAGATGGTAGCTGATGGTGCAATCATAATCCTTGATCAATTTCAACCACCTTCTTTGCCTCATATTCAACTCTTTCTATGTAAAGAAATACTTCGGGCTTTTGTGGTCAGTAAATATCTCACACCTAGCCCCGTACAGATAATGCCTCCATATCTTCAGTGCGTGGACCACCCCCGCCAGTTCCAGATCATGCACGAGATAGTTCTTCTCATATTCTTTAAGCAGCCTAGATGCATAAGCAACAACTCTCTCGTGTTGCATCAACATGCATCCCAAGTCCCCCCTGGGACGCATCATTGTATATGACAAACCCATCCTCTCCCAATGGAATAGCTAACACCGGAGCAGTAATCAACCACTTCTTCAACTCTTGGAAGCTCTGCTCACATTCATCAGACCATTCAAACCTCACATTCTTCCTCGTGAGCCATGTCAAGGGGCTTGAGAATCTAGAAAAACCATCTACAAAACGTCGATAATACCCTGCCAGACCTAGAAAACTCCTGATCTCCTAGACATTCCTCGATCTCGGCCAATCCACCACTACTTCTACTTGGATTAATGGATATACCATCCTCAGGGATCACATGCCCTAGAAAAGTAATCTGCCTTAGCCAAAACTCACATTTCTTGAGTTTTGCATACAACTTTCTTTCCTTCAATATCTGCAACACTAGTTTCAAATGATGCTCGTGTTCCTTAAAGCTCCTCGAATAGATCAGTAAATCATCTATAAAAACCACCACAAATTGGTCCAAATACTGATGGACCACCCAATTCATTAGATCCATAAATGATGTCGGGGCATTAGTCAAACCAAATGGAAAGACGAAAAACTCGTAGTGCCCATATTTGGTCCGGAAAGCTATCTTCAACACATCCTCCGCTTTAACTTTCATTTGGTGATAACTTGACTGGAGATAAATTTTAGAATAAGCTTGAGTCCTTTGGAGCTGATCAAATAAATCATCAATTCTAGGAAAAATATATTTATTTTTTATCGTCACTTTATTTATCTCTTGGTAATCAATACACATCCTCACGGTCCCATCCTTCTTCTTTACAAATAACATCGGTGCTTCCCAAGGCGACACACTGGGACTGATAAATCATTTATCTAACAGTTCCTGCAACTGAATTTTCAACTCCTTCAATTCAATTGGAGTCATTCTGTAAGGTGGTCTAGATATTGGTGCCATCCCTGGAAGCATATCAATTGCAAATTTTATCTCTAGATCTAGCGGTAAACCAGGTAACTCATCTGGAAAAACTTCTGGAAATTCTCTAACCACCAGGATGTTAGCCTATTTCAATTCTTCTTTTGGAATTACCTTTATGTAGGCCACATTTCCCTCGCAACAACTCAGAAACAACTACCTCGCCTGGATGACAGATAGCAATTGTGGTGGAGCACGTACACGTGACCCCACAAATCTATATTCCTGCTCCCTAGGAGGTCTGGTAACCTCCTCTAAATTGCTTGGGAGCAGGAGCTGTACTAGCTGGTGTAGGACAATCTCATGCCATATGCCCCAATTCGCCACAGCGATAGCATACGCCTCTCCCCACTCGGCACACTCCCAAATGTCTTTTTCCACATGTTTAACATACAGGGTAGGTCTGCACACCCTGAACCTCATGACCCCTAGACTTCTACCTCTGACCCCTACCATAATTTCCTCTCCTCCACTGGCCCTGACCAAAGCCCTGCTGAAAACCTAAAGGTGTGGACCTCTTCTTCTATCCCTACTCCTCAGTACTTATCCGTTCACCGTCCTCAGCTGCTGCTCTATTAACTAACTCAGCAAAATCCTGTATTTTCAATACCATAACTTGTCTGTAGATCTCATGCCTCAAACCTCTCTCAAATTGTCTTGCATTCTTTGCTTTATCAGGTATGATAAACGAAGCGAAGCAAGATAATTCTATAAACCTCGCTACAAACTACTAGACTGACTGCTATCCCTGTTTCAGATTTAGGAACTCCTCCACTTTAGCCTCCCTGATAGTGGCTGGGAAGTATCTGTCAAAGAACAAATTCTTTAAACGGAACCAAGTCATTTCTATAGGCACAAGCCTTTGATTCTCTAATAATTTCACTGCAGTCCACTATCTTTCAGCCTCCCCTGTCAGTTTATAAGTGGCGAATAGAAACTTCTGCTCTTCAGTACACTGTAACACTACCAAAACCTTTTTTATTTCCTGTATCCAACTCTCAGCAACTACAGGATCAACTCCCTCTAAAAAAGCTGGAGGATTCATCTTAGTGAATTTCTCAATTGTGCACCCATGGCCGACATACGAGCCCCTTTGCTCTCTAGAGCTCCATGCAATCTCAGCCATGACCTGCTGAGCTACACTGAGTAATACAGTGTTTGGATCACCTCCTCCTCCACCCGAGGGCCTTGCTCCATTACTGCCGCTCGCATGGGCACTACTACCACCAGAGTCCATCTTGAAAAGACAAGAGCATAGTTTAGGGACCCTGTCCTTATAATTTACGTATCTAACCCAAAACTCATATTATCCCTCTATCTTGTCATTGCTATCTTAATTCATAATTCAGCCATACACTTTAGAAACACAACCCAACGATAGTTTACTATGACTTTCCTGAAATCATCACCTTAGGAAAGACACAAACACCACCACAGACGTTTTGCCTCCAGACTACAGAACAAAATCTCAATTTCTTTTCTTAACTCTAGTATTGTTTTTGCTGCACTCCAAAGTCTACAGAATCTAGCAACCTAGGCTTTGATACCAAACTATAATGACCTGCCTATTTAACCATATTTTTTTTTCACATAAAAACATAACATCATTCTTAATTACCCTATGTTCCCGTTACACTGATATAAACATGGACTACCCAGGCCCGTGGGTACCAGGGACATACCTGCCAAATAACTCTGACACCTAAGCAGCAGGAAACGTAATTTGCATACAATCATCCAATAAATCACAATACTGGATTTCTATTAAATCCGCTAATTATATATATATACAATCATCCACTAAAAGAATGAAAGTATCTTAGGGCCAATTGCCAAAATAAATTCAACCCTAGCACAACAACTCACCCTTCTGACAAGGTAGCATAGTCCAACTCTATTGTTGCAAAGCTTTATCTACTCCTCTACCTGGATTTCTAGAAATGTTTTAATGCTGGGGTGAGACATCTCTTAATAAGGGAAATAAACTAGCATCAGTGTGTGACAACATGAGTATTTTCGTGTTGTACATAAAAATAATACATAAAACATAATTGGGAAAGTCTACCTGTACTAAACTGAGTAAAACATGATTTGTCAATTCATAATATAACATATTGCATACTGTACATGGAAAACATCTTATATAACTGTACTATACTGAAATAAAACCCAGGATGGATAGGTAGCTGATGTCATGTCTTACCCCCACATGACTGGGTGGTGTGGCACGAAGGCGGGACCTAGCAATGGCTAGCCAACCATGCTAAATCAAATATAAGTCTGTGAGTACGATGGGCCTGCCCCACCTGGTCCTAAACTGCCAGGGGAACATCACCACTCTACACTAAAGCCACATCGACTGCCATCTCCCACACTACTGGTCGTGTGGTAGCATTATCATAATTCTGAACATATAGCTACGGTTTCGTGCTTTTGAAAAATAAACTATACCATATGATTACGGGTCAAAACTGCTTAATTGGGCATCTTAACCCGGGCTTTTCGGCTTATATTTTTAATTAAAATGTCCAATTAAGTCTAATATTTTAATAAAGTGTCGAATTTAGTATTCTTGAGTTTCATTGCACAATTTATGAATTTTTGGTTATTTTTTGTCGCAGGAAAAATCCCGGGAAACAAAACCAACACCTGTTCGTATTTCATGCATAACTTTTCCGTCTGAGCTCCGATTGAGACAATTCAAATTTCTGGAGAAAGAGGAAAGGATCATCTACAACTTTCATGTTTTGAGTTTTGTGAGCTACGGGCCCCAGAAGAGCATAATTTGCGATGAACAGATAGCAAATAAAATGAAAAAAATAAAAAATATATATATATGAAAGGGAGTTTGATGTGACCCGGCCATGCATGGCCGGGTCGGGTTGGCAAATTTGGGTAGGGCTTCTTTTTCTTTTCTTTTTAAACTCCCCCACCGCTGCTAAGGAGGCTGGACGGCTCCTCTGCTCTCCTCTCCTCTCCTCTTCTTCTTCTTCTTCTTCTTCTTCTCCTTCTCTTCCCCTGTCCCTTCTCTTTTCCTAGCTGTTCTCTGCTCTCTCTTTTGCCCATTCTCCCGTTTTATTCCTCTATTTATTTTTTTTCTTCTACTCTCTTGTATTTCCAGCCTTTTAGTTCTTTGTTTTTTCCCTTTTCTCTTATCTCTTCCCTTCCCCTTGCTTCCCTGCTCCCTTGCTGCAACTCCCTCTGCCCGTGAACACACAGCCGCTGCAACTACTGAAGGAAGGCCACCACTACTGCCCTTTTGCTTTGCTGTGCTGTTTCCCTTTGTTGCTGCTCTAGATTTCCAGCCACCTGCTGCCGTGAAGACCCAAGACCTCTCCAACACAAGCCTCTGCTCCACTCTCCTTCAAACTGCGACATCAACACAACCTCAACCTCAGCAGCTCCACTTCCTTGCCTGTAACTACACAGTTGCCTCACCACACCAGTAAAGCTAGACCAGCAGCTGCCCTCTCCAGCAGATCCTCATGGTTCTTCCACAGCAGCCGTGAACACAGCCGCCCATCCTCTGTTTTCTCTATCTCTCTCTCCCTTTGCTTTTCTTTTATTTCTTCTCTTATTATTAAGTTGGTTATGATTAATGTTTTTATTGAAGTTAATTGGAAAAAAAATTGATCTTGAATGATATTGTATTTCAATTATTTATTTGAATTCTCAAGTAATTTTAGTAGTGAATTTTTATTCGTTTTAATTTAATTATTTTTATTCGTAATTTTTTGTTAAAGGTTTGATTTTTATTGTTTTACGTATGTGTTTGATTGAGTTTTTATTAGTGCATGTTTTAATTTCGTGTTCAAAGTTATTGTCTTTAGTTAGCGTGAGTTTTGATACTTGCTTAAGTAGACTAGGATTTCCATACTTGTATTTTTTATTGCAAGCATGAGTGGCTAAGTTCGGTAACTCGGGTTGTGGGTCGATGTCGTTTGCGTTTCATGGTTTATTAGTTTCCCTAAAATATCATTGTTAAACTTTTATTTGGTTAAAACCGAAAATTGAAGGCATCGTTGATAAATCACTAGCTCTTATTTCTTGTTCTGTTGTTGACGTTAGGCACATCAAAACCTTGATTTAATCTAGGATTTTCATCAACTAATTTACACGAAATTCGGTTGATGCTTAATGAGAGTTTATATTTTCTTCCGTTTGGATGTGGCAAATTTACTCGAGTTTAGTAATAAAATTTCATCTTATTAATGCCTTGATTGGATTAACAAGAAGAGGAGTACGGCCTAGGGAATTAATAAACGATGGAAGCAAGTAGACATTGACCCGTAACCCGAGTATTTGGTAAATTGTTTCAGTTAATCCGTTTAATTTGGTTGCGTTATTAGATTTACATTTTTGGAAAATTGATAAAATTTTAGTTTCATTTTGATAGTTTACTCAACCTTTTCTCACTTTGTTTACTGTTTTCAAAATCGTAAAAGACCAAAAAGATTTTCAAACCCCATTTTTCAGCAACAGGATTTCACTAAACTTGCGTAAATACTTTGATACTCAGTGGTCCCTATGGAATACGATCCTGGACTCATCCTTGATACAACTTGACACTTCTGCACTTGGAAGCATAACTCAGAACGAGTCACCATACCATTTAGATTTTGATAACATATAATATGTTTCATATACTGAACATAACTGTTTCATGTTTCATAATAATATCTAACATGATAATATTTCATAAATTCTGTAATATCATACATGAATAAGGCATCTGCGTCAACATGAATCACGACATCTGTGCCGGTATAACATAGCATGTAATCTCGGCATCTGCGCTAGCATATCGTAATATACTGAACATGAATTTCTTGCACTATTTTAAGTAGTATTCATAAATTCATGGTTCTTGCACTGTTTAATAATTTTCCTGAAAACTAAAAATACATGATAATTTTGGGAAAACGTGATATTCCATTAACATAATTTTCATGATAAATAATACTCATGCAACACAGAAATGGGTAATATCCAAAATATAAAACCTATTCTAAAATCATATTTTCTGGTAACCCATTAAAAACATATATTTGTTCAACTACAGTATTTTCCAAACATAATTATATAGTATACATATTTGCTTGAAGTTAAATGCTATAAAATAATGATTAATTTTATGAAAAAAATATTGAATTAGTTTATCCCCTTACCAAGCTTACTGAGATGCCCACACAGTTCAATCCTGAGCCTATGACATTTCCAGCACAAAACCTATAATTTCCATTTCTTTAGAACATTCAACAGAATTCCAACATAATTCCATAAAACATTTCCTAGGCTCTCAATAATATAAATAAATTGTTAAACTCCAAAATAATCAAATTACCTTGGTTTTCCTGAACTATGCCCATAGAATCCTGAAATTACAATCGCAGCGATTACCCAAGCCTTGAATTTAATGATTCTAATTCAACCTTAGAATGCCCAATATTTAACATTTCCAAATCTACAATAATTAAATAATAATTAGCCCCTTAATAACCCCCTTAGCCTAATTTTGGGATTCTACCTACGATGACCCCACGAGAAATCCACCCCACCAGACTTGTAAAGAATCATCCCTAGATTCTCGTGGTGGTATCTGATCGTCAATTGGGCTTAAGATTTATGAGAAATTGAGATAAAAGTAAGAATTGAGCTTACCCCAGAAGATATGCCTATGTTGCTCCTATGATAAATCTGCTCCAGGAGAAATGTCGGTGGTGGAGAATGGAATCCAGCGGTATTTTCTAATTTTCGATCGGATGAAAATCAATCGAGAAATTGAAGGAAGTGGGAGAGAGATGGAGGTGAGCCAGAGAGAGCACGAGAGAGAAAGTAGAAGGGGCGTTGTCTTCTGGATTGCAGAATGAAAATGAGATTTCAATTTCAAATCTCAAAGGCTCAGGAAACTTCCTTTTTCTTTTCTTTTTTTTTTCTTTTACTTTATCCATTATTATATACTTATATATATATATATATATATATATATATATAAACTTATCCTTATAGGTATTTAAATATATACATATACACATTACTTATACTTATATATTTATTCATATATATATATAACCATCATGTTATTTAATTTAATTAATTCTATTTAATAACATTTAATTAATAAATTAATTACTAATAATTTTATTTTATTTTATATTTTATATTCATTATTTATTTATTATTAATTAATTAATATATTAATTTATTTATTTATTTATTTTTACATTCCCAAACATATCATTTTCCGGGGCATTACAAAATGACCTTACGATGGTCGGTCAACCGAGGCCTTTAATTAAGCCCAAAAACCTGGCCTCGGTGGACCGAAGTCATTCTTGCCCTAATTTTGACCCTAATTTTTTTTTAAAACCCTTGTGAATAAGTTATAGTATTTTAGATTATGGGTATTATGTCGTAGGGTCAGTCTATGGCCTTTGTTCAATTCCCTATGGTCAATCTATGGTCATTTGATCTTTTCATTCATATCATGCATGTCATGCATTATTACAGACCAAAATATAAAACTAAATGCTATTATTACATAAAAAAAATGTCTTCCACTTTTGCTCTTGAATCTGCATGGAGTACACCAGGAGTATGTGCTTTAAGTCTTTTCTAACCTTCATGAAACCTCTCTCATGTGTGTGTTCTGAATTAATGACCTGTTCAAGTACTAGGCACACACATTAGTTCCAGGTGCTTTGTTAGCATGAAAACAGTAATCAGACTCAAAAAGTCAACACTGTTTCATCATGTGGTGCCTCTTCATGAGGAAGAAATTGGATTTTCCCACTTTGATCATCAAGGATGCTTGTTAAGACCATTGGAAAAAGAATAATCATGCCTTACAGGGCATTCTAAAAAAAGTCTTCTTGAGAATGGGAGTCACTGAAACTCACTACTCACTGCTAAATAAGAAGAAAAAACTCTGACTCATTCTTCTCCACCACCTTGAAGCTGATGGGTTACAAATTGTTAGGAAATATATGGTTGCCAACCATTCCAGAAAAGATAAAGAGCCCCACCAGAAGCTCCATAGGAGCAGCCTACTCAGCCCACTAATACAGAGATTATGGCAGCTATCACAGGTCTTGCAACTTCCTTTGCTGAATTCAAGGAATCCCAAATCTAGTCCACTGAATCTATACAAAGAGGATTATGGGAGCTAGTTGCCTCATCAAATACTAGGTACAATGATATTGAATCCATCATGACGACAAACTTTCATTTGCTCGATGAACGCCTCCTGGAACTTACCAATGATGATGATAAGGTGGAACAGATGGATGTTAGTAAAGGAGAAGAAGGTTCTGCTGGTGGAGAAGAGGGAGAGAAATAGAGGGCGCATCTCAAAAGTAGCTTTTTATTTTTCAACTTACATACATTTTCCTTTGGGTATGTAACTATATACATCTTGCATTTTTTTTCTTTGACTGCATCATTGCACTGCACATACATCCACTATCCATTTTTTGCATATTATTGATGGATGGGTTATCTTTTTACTACCGCCTAGGGATAACAACCATTGACTGTTATTCACTATCACTGCACTTCACTTACTATTTTGTTCTATTTACTAGTTATTTGGATAGATAGTATATATATCGTATTATATAGCATGATCTTAAATTGAGCGCCTTTGCATATTCTGCCGTGATTTTTGGTTGACCGAATTGAGAATTCGGTCACCCAAATTCCCTGGAGATTTTAGCCACGATCATCCTTCCGTATTTGGGGCATAACCTTTGCTATAGAACTCCAAATAAGGCGATATTGGTATCAAAAGAAAGCTAAGAAAAAATATCATAACTTTCCTATTGAACATTTTTGAAGATGGGAAGTTATTGAGAAAACTGCACATCAAGGTGGCTACAAAAAAAAAAAAGGCGATTTGGAGAATCTTGTTTTGGGGCTTTTCATTCCAAAATTGATTTTAACACTTTGAAATAATTTTTGCACATTTAAAAAATGGTTTTCAATGAAATATAGAGTGCCGAGGGTCCAACTAAGGTCACCTATGAGTTTCTTCGCATAATCAATAGTAGTGTGCTCACATAGGTCCTATTTTCAAAATACATGAAATAAATTCTTTTAATTTCTTCAAGCTTGGACTTTATGAGCTCCATAAACATAGCCATAGTATTCAAGCTTGGTCTTTATAAGCTCCATGTTCATAGCTAAATATCATCGTCTTGTATATTTCATGACTTTTCAATTTGCATATGTTATTATGTTTAATACCTTAATTCCTGTGAACACACTTAGTAGCACAATTAGATGCCTTGGTTTGACATTATCAAAACAAGATAAAACCTAGAAAAACCAACAATCTCCCCCTTTTAGATGATAACAAACAAGGTGCAAAATGAGGTAACCTTGACAAGGCACTCCCTCACAATATGCTTAAACATAAAGATAAGCAATATAAAGCATGTTAGGCATATTGACATTAAGACTTAGAATTTTTCAAGTTATAGTCATTTTAGCTCAATTTTAACAAGCTTTCAAAATTTATTTGCTTATTAATTCTCCCAAATTTAACCATCAAAATTTCCCCCCTTTTGACTTAGAATTCAAAAGTATTTTGCTCATAGTTCTCCTAAATTTATTTATATAATCATTTTGCTCATAATTCTTCCCTTTTTGACATTAGCAAAAGGCATCATCTAAACATAATATCGTCAAGGATTATAGTATGACTTTAGAAGAATTTTCAATTATTTCTTGTATACTCAGTCTTTTAAACATCATGACATAAATTTAAATTTCATAATATTTCTAATACCAAATGTCACGATTGATTTTAATTCTCCATCTTGCAGCTAAAATTTTCTTTCTTTTGATATTATCATTTAGATAAAATTTTCATTTTGTTCTAACCTCACCCAACTTTTGATTTTAATGTATAAGATTTTCATTTTTCTTCAATGCCCACCTAATTTTGATTTCAAAGCATAAGATTTTCAATTTTGCTTTATGCTCACTCAAATTTTGATTTCAAAGCATAATATTTCCATTTTTGATCTATGTTCTTTCAATTTTTCTTTTAAGTTCTCCCCGTTTTGATCTAATTTCAACCATTTCGCAATTTGCTTTACATTCTCCCCCTTTTTTATTTAAGATTATTTTTGTTCAAAATTTTCCATTTTTGATAAAGAAATAAGATTTAACATTTAACTACATTATCTTCTAAAGATTATAATATTTTTCTAAAATAATTTTCAATCATGCTTTGGATTAATGAAGTCATTTAGGATGCATTTTCATTTAAGAAATTATTCCAGCATTCATCAAGTCATAGGCATGATCCAACCAATATAACCATGGATGGAGAACATAAAACTTAATACCAGGCCATATGTATAGTGTAATGACCTCAAAATTTACATCATCATCATCATTTTTTTCCTTATTATATATGTATTAACTGTTCTGATACCCTCTACTATGAAACTCAGGCCTTAGCAGACATTGAGGTAATCCTGTATACAATATTCATACCTACACAGTGGAAACATAAATCATATAACTATATATACTATGCAATACTAGAATCCAGTATATACAGACCATAGTCATACAAAATATTCCCTCTAGTATCATCTACCCCAAAAATATAAAACTCTGTCAAAAACTCACCCTACAACCAGGGTAATTAAATAAACTCCCTATCCGCGAGCCTGATCTGCTCGCCTAGCTGGCTCACCTGAAAAATAATAAAGTAATGGGGTGAGATGACACTCAGTAAGTGGAAATATGCTATTACTAGTGTGTGGCGACCGAGTCATAAAACTATAATAATAGTATGTGAAACAGCATGATCTGGTAAATTTGTAAAACTCATATATCACATGTACAGTAGCTTAAAATATATGTATCATCTGAACTTTCTATTATTCATACTGCTAATATCATACTATATACAACAACAGCTATAAAACTGTATACATATACATAACTGTGCTTTATCCCTAGAATTATGTATGTCATGATTTGACCCCTCATGACAGGGTTGTGCGGCCTGTAGGCGAGACTTAATTTGATCAACCCTCCAGATAAGTCATCATACTCTACACTACCTCAGCCTGGCTAAACTGCATCCACTCGTAAGCTCAGAACGGGCTACTACCTCGTTAAACTAGCCCCCTTTACCCAACGAACTGGGGAGCTACATTCTCTTCAAGCACAGTGTGATGGTACCCACACACTATCTGAGATATGTGGTTGCACTCTACCTGTATTAGCAACAGTACCGTGCTCTGTATTTTGTATTTGTATCTGTTTGTAATCATTTCTCAGGGATCTGATACTATATATATATATACACATATATACTCTTTTACTGTTTTCATCATGTTTCCAAAATTATCATAACGCTATCTCTCTGTACTATAAATTCTGTAATCTCTGTATTCTGTATCTGTAGCATCTTGATGCTATCTTTGTACATCTTTCTATAAAATATATATCTATATACTCTGTCTATATACTCTGAATGTCATGGTAATAGGAAACATGACATACTGCAAATGCTATATTTGCTTATCTGAATAAAACTGTAATATGCTATTCTGGATAAACATCTATAATATACTAATCTATATAAAACTATAATATATTGATCTGAAACATATGTATACATATATATGTATATATATATATATATATATTTTGTGAAACTATTTGAATAAAAGTTGTATATGCACGTATATCTATCTGTATAATCCCTGTGAATATTTGACTATATCTGTATGTTCTGTATAACTTCATATACTGGAAAAACTATATAAAGTTCTACATCAAATATTATCTACTCATGTCACACATACTTTAAGAACACATATTTTGAAAAACTATATAATAATTGGTATACATACATGTTGGTAAAATTTCTATTAACATATTCAAATTTCCTAGCATAGCATATTTCCCTTACCTTAAATATGAAAAGCCTCTCATTGAACTCTAGCCCTACACCTGCAAGGTTCTCCACTTAACACCCTGAAAATAACATCCCCCAAAACAAAAATAAGTATTTCTTACCTAAAACATTTCTTATAATTGTAGGGGAAGCATATTCTGAACAAAATACCTTACCCTGAATTTGGGACGAATTTCAAATCTCTTCCACCGATGATCCGCTCCAGGAAACTTGTAGAAAACTTCGGCAGAAGCATTGTGGTGGCTTCAGATTGTCGATCTGGTGTGAAACGGGGCCAAGTTCGAAGAGAGAAGGAGAGGGGTATGTTTTAGAGAGAGAAAGGGAAGACTTGTGCTGAAATTCTATCAAAAATCTGAGTTTTAGAAATTTATAGACCTGGATTCATCGATGAGACACGTCATCTCATCGAAGAGTCTTTAAGAAATTTCATCGACAAGCTTCCTCCCTCGTCAACGAATTTCAGACTGCCACAAAAACCTCTCTCGGTATTTTCTCATCGACGAGGCGTGGCTTTGTCGACGAGGCCTACTTATGCGCTCATTGACGAACTCCCTATGTTCATCAACAAGGCCCTGTGTAAAAATCTTCTGAGTTATTATATTCAAAGTGCAATCGCGTTTGTCGACGAAACCTACTGCCTCCTTTTGTTTTTGTTTCCATTTCCCTCCCTCTTTATTATTTAAATACCATTATTCTTTGGGTCATTACATATAGTGTTCATAAATCCAAAATAACATGACATATATATTATGTTTATGATTCAATAAAGAACTCAATAACAAGTAAAAGAAACCATATATGATGTTTATAAAGGAAAACTACACTAGATATTCTATTAGGTTTCTTCATCCTAACATTAAGAATTTTCTTATTTTTTCATTTTGCTTTACTTTCTTTTCCCTTTTTTGATCTAAGATCAACCATTTTGCATTTTTGTTCTAAATTCTCCCCTTTTTGATCTCAAAATGAGATTTCCATTTTTCATAACTCCATTTTTGTTTAAAATTTATCATTATTGGCATTTAACCAAAAGTTTGAAACCTAAAACACTTTCTAATATAATCAATGCAAAAAGTCTCCACGTTAGTCCAATAATAACCAACTCTTATAATCCTTGGTTTTGAGTTTCCCATTTATCAGTTGGAGCGCTTCAAGGGAATTAAACCAATCCCTATATACGAGTTGTTAGCCTTGCTGGCTACATTATCTTAATTGTCATGTTTTGATGCTAACAACCCATTAGTGGTTCTAGGAGAAAAAATCTTTGCATGTTAACCTATGGTAAGTATAAACACAAATGCAAAGATGAAGTAAAATAATAATAGGTTAGACATAATCAAAAAGGGGGAGATTGTTAGCCTTAAGGGCTACATAATCATGGTTTAAAGTGTTTTGATGATACTAACCTATATGTTGTTCCTAGTGCATTCCATATTTGCAGATTATGTTTAGTATGAGTTCAAGTGGCAAATACATGAAGGTACTGGACCAAAGGAAAAGATCAGACTGAGTAGAACTCAAGAAGGAAAGATCAATAGGACACTCACTTTGAAAGGACTCAAGTGCAACCAACAAAAGCTTAATTGTTAAATTATATGTAATAATGGTTGTGTGACGTAAGAACATTTTGTAACTCTTTTGGGTGTGTTTCTTGCATGATTTCTGAGTAAGAGTTGAGCAAATGCATGCATACTAGGACACATGAGTAAATAGGATTTCACCTAAAGTCAAAAACTCAACTTTAATAGTTTTCGAAGTTAAAATCAAAGAGTTTGTCAAAAGAATTATAAACTCAGAATATGTTTTCAAAGGGACAAGATTTTAACATCCTAGTTTTAAGAACATTTTTTATACTTAGTCCCGATCTTGTCAAAACAAGCTTTATATACTAAAGTCTCAAGAAAGTCAAGCATATTTTTTTATAATAGACATACTAAGCATATAAGATATTGAAATGAGCTTTCAAATGTGTTTTCATAAACAAGATATCTTATATTCACGGAGAAACTCTTTGGACAAGTATTAGACTTAATTGGACTTAATATGTTTCAAGTACTTTTGTCCAAGAATTTTTTAAGTCATTAAAATGCTTTTTGACAATGAAAAATAGAGCAATTGTCGACTAACATAGTGCAACATTGAGTCCTGAACAACCTTCAGTATTTGAGGCATAATTTTTGCTAGAAAATTACAAAAAATACAATCTTAGTGTCCCTGGAAAGTTAAGAAAAAATCCCACAACTTTCATGTTGATGACCTTTTTTGATTCAAGGCACTCATCGACAAGTGGGGGCCACTAGTTGATGAGTCACTAGTCAACACTAATCGACAAGTGCAGGGCACTAGTCGACAAGTCGTAGGCAGAATGTTAACAATTGCTAGTAGAGTGTAACTAGTCGATAAGAGCAAGGCACTTGTCGATGAGTGGTCTCGTGCCCAGCACCATAAAGGCTAGAAAACTATTAGTTCTCAAGAAAATCACATGAGATTTGCTCCCAACAGCTAGTTAACGTTCATATTGGCTCTTTGGCTATAAATACAAGCCATTAGGCTTTAGACATGGTTTTGAGCATTCTTGATCATCTCTATGAAAAATATCATTTTATCCAAAACCTAAGCACTTTGTACTTTGCATTTTAGTCATTCATCGTAATTGCTCAATCCTCTCTTGCTCATTTATCTTGTTTAAAACATTTCTTGAGAGAGTAGTGTAAGGATTTGTTTGTAATTGATTTCAGCTCATTTAAGGCACATTCCATTGTAATCATCTTCTTGGTCGTAAAGGTTCTTGGTGAACCAAAGGCTCTTTATGAGTAGGTAAGGATTTGTTCCCGAGTGTAGGGTTTGTTACCTGAGTTGTAAGGCTTGCTTCATCAGCGAAGGAGTATTTATAGTGGATTGTGAAATCCTTGGCTTGGTGCTAAGGCATCGACGTAGGCTTGGTGCTGAACCATGTTAAATCTCCGATGTTTTGCTTTCTCTCCATTCACTCTTTTATTTATGTCTTGTGCTTGATTTTTGTTTCATAAATTGTGATATAATTGCTTGCATTCTTACCAAAAGTTTTTATTTTGTAGAGAAAGTGCAAATATGTGAAAAGAGTCCATTCACCCCCCCTTTTGGACTCTATATACTCCCGGGTGGAATGTCTAACAAGTGGTATCAAAGCGAGGCACTTGCATTTTTCAGAGTAAAATCTAGAGCTTAAAGATCGGATGGAGTATTTGGTGAGTACCTCTTCCTAAGGACAATCCGTGACAAGACCGCCATTGTTCAATGGTTCAAACTACTCGACTTGGGAAAATCGAATGACCATTTTCATCAAAGCACATAATCTCAAAATGTGGCGTGTCTTTACTAAGGGAGATTATGAGTTCAAAAATAGCAAGGGTGAACCAAAACAACTTGAGGAGTTTTCAGACACCGAAACGAGATTAGTAAAACTTACTTCCAAACCAAAAATTTTCTTTATTGGGCTTTGAGTGACAATGAATACAATCGTGTTTGTGCTTGTGATACCAGTAAAGAAATATGGAAAAAACTTGAAGTCACATATGAAGGTACTTCACAAGTTAAGAAGTCCAAAATTTACATGTTAGTTAATGAGTATGAAATGTTTAAGATGGATGAGGGAGAATCCATCACATCCATGTTCACTCGATTCACACACATCATAAATGAATTAAAAGCACTCAGTAGAACTTATTCTATGGAGTATAATATTCAAAAAGTTCTCCGATCTTTACCCAAGTCAGGGAATGCTAAATCCATCACCATTGAGGAAGCAAAAGATTTAACCAAAGTCACATTTGATGAGCTTATTGGGTCACTTATGACTTATGAACTTAAGAAAAATACGACTTTGGATCCTAAGAAGTCTAGGAAGGAGAAATGCATTGCTCATAAAATATCTAGTCCAAAATTCAAAGAAATGCTAAAAGATGATAAGGATAGTGAGGATGATATGGAATCACTCATGAGAGACTTTAGGAAATTCCTTATAGAAAAACAACACTTCACGAAAGAAGAAGTAAGCAAAAAGGAGAAAGAAGCACGTCTATGTTTCATGGCTAATGAACAAGAAAATGAAGTAACTTCGGATGAAGAGGATTATGCACTTTCATATGATGAAGTTGTGAATAATTGTGCTAAATTGTTTGATGAATTATTTTTAATTAAAAAGAGGGAAAAAAATGTTGAGAAAGAGCTTGCTATGTCTAAGCAACGAGAATCCTTTTTGGAAGAAGAAAATGAATCCCTTAAAAGGAAAAATGATGAGTGTGTTTTAAATTCTCAAAAAGAGCATGGAACTTTGAAAGAAAAGATAAATAATTTGGAAGGAAAATTGTCAAAATCCAAGAGTAAGGAACCTTGTCTTTGTTCTATCTTGAAAGAAGAAAATTTCTCTTTAAAAAAGGAAAATGAGGAACTTATGGAAAAAGCTCAAAAATACCATGCTATTTTTCAAGTAGAGGTATGAAATTTGAAAAATCAAATTGAAAAGAGTTTAAAAGAAAATACGCACTTGAAGAAGAAAAATGAAGATCATGACAAAACCATAAGAGGAAAAGAAAACTCAAATAAATTCTTGGGAGCTAAAAGAAATAGCTTTTCGAAAAAAAAGTTTGAAATCCTCTTATAAATTACATGGTTATGCCTCAACGAGCAAAAATAATGCAAACAAGGAAAAACCCTTATGCACAAACAAAATTTGCTTATATTGTGAAAGAAAGGGTCACATAAGATATTTTTTCCCCTATAGAGGAGCTAGAGGCAAAGAAAGGAGGATGGAATGGATTGTAAAGAAAACAAACCCCTTGGGACTCAAGGAGGAATGGGTACCAAAAGGAAACACATGAATTTTTTTATTGCTTCCTTAGAGCCTAGGATTAGGAAATTGGATTTAGGTAGACTTTACTACACCTAGGTAAAAATAGAAAGGAAATGTAATGAATATGATGCGCTCAAAGTATAAAAATCTCAGATTATGCTTTTTAAGTTATTTGTTTACTATGTTAGGAATTTTAGAGAATCATGTCAATATTGATGGGTTTAAATTATAAAACCAATATGATGTTTTTTAATTGTATATATCTTATTAATTGGTTTATTTTTTATGTATTGGCTATGGGATGAAAAAGCATGCACTCAAAGCTTGCTCCTTAGGAATTTTTTTTTTTTTGAGTGACATAATTTGTTTTGATGATGTATGCTTGTTTGGATAGATACTTAGAATATCTATTACACAACATTCATGAAGATTGAGCTTTGGTGAAGCTAATCATAACAAAAATTGGAGAATTCACATTGAATGATTGATCCAAACAACAAATGGCAACATTTTAAATCATCATTCATGACTTGGTTAGGAAGCCAATCTAGGCTTTTCACATGTTATGGTTTAGCACCAACATTTGGCACATATGTTTAGCACATACTCACCTCACCACCATAGAAATTGATCTTAAGAAGGAGAAAATATTTTAGCTAAATGAATAACACCGCTATTTTTTATGATGATCAAAGGGGGAGAAGTTTTATGGTGTTATGCATGCGGGGGAGAAATGTATGTGGAAATGTATGTGGGGTAAAATTCATGTGGTAATATGAAAATAATATGAAAGTTCAATTTACTTATTGTCTTATCTTAAATGAAATTTCTATTTTATGGTGTGCATATTTAAAGCACTAATGGATATGAAAAATATAGTTAAATATTTTTATGCCTTATATGCATAAAGTAAGGGGGAGCAAATTGTAAATATGCATATAGTAAGGGGGAGCATATTTTAGTCCCATTCAAGAATATGCATAATTTGAGAGGGAGCTTTAAATCATACCTTATAGAGAACACTAATGGTTTGTCATCATCAAAAAGGAGGAGATTGTTAGCCTTGGTGGCTACATGATCTTAATTATCATGTTTTGATGATAACAACCCATTAGTAGTTCTAGGAGAACAAATTTTGCATGTTAACCTATGATAAGTATAAAAAAAAATGCAAAGATTAACTAAAGTAGTAATAGGTCAGACATCATCAAAAGGGGGAGATTGTTAGCTTTGGGGGCTACATAATCATGGTTTAAAGTGTTTTGATGATATTAACCTATATGTTGTTCCTAGTGCATTCCATCTTTGCAGATCATGTTTAGTATGGATTCAAGTGGAAAATACATGAAGGCATTGGATCAAAAGCAAAGATCGGACCGAGTAGACGTCAAGAAGGAAAGATCAATAGGACACTCACTCTAAAAAGACCCAAGCACAACCAATTGAAGCTTAATTGTTAAATTATATGTAATAAGGGTTGTGTGAGGTAGGAACATTTGTAACTCTTGCAAGTGTGTTTCTTCATGATTTCTGAGTAAGAGTTGAGTAAAGATGGAACGCACTAGGAACAACATATAGGTTAATATCATCAAAACACTTTAAACCATGATTATGTAGCCTCCAAGGCTAACAATCTCCCCCTTTTTGATGATTTCTAACCTATTACTATTTTACTTAATCTTTGCAGTTGTTTTTATACTTATCATAGGTTAACATGCAAAGATTTGTTCTCCTAGAACCACTATTTCACCTAAAGTCGGAAACTCAACTTTAATAGTTTTCAAAGTTAAAATCAAAGGGTTTGTCAAAAGAATCCTAAACTCAAAATATGTTTTCAAATGGACAAGTTTTTAACATCTTAGTTTTAAGAATATTTTATACTTAGATGCGGTCTTGTCAAAATGAGTTTTATGTCCTAAAGTCTCAAGAAAGTCGAGTATATATTTTTTTAAAAGGCCATACTAAGCATATAAGATATCGAAACGAGCTTTCAAATGAGTTTTCATAAACAAGAAATCTTATATTCATAGGGAAACTCTTTTAGACAAGTATTAAACTTAATTGGGCTTAATATCTTTCAAGTACTTTTGTCCAATAATGTTTTAAGTCATTAAAATGCTTTTTGATAAGGAAAAATAAAGCAATTGTCGACTAACGTAGTGCAACCTTGAGTCTTGAACACTCTTCTATATTTTGGGCATAACTTTTGCTAAAAAAATTCCATAAAAGACAATCTTAGTGTCGCTGGAAAGTTAAGAAAAAATTTCACAACTTTCATGTTGATGACCTTGTTGACTCTATGAGTCTAATCCTGTTTTGATAATGACAAATCACTTGGCATTTGAACTGTGCATTAAGATTGTGAACATGAACAATATTTAGCATGCACAAAAGGATAGAAAGTCATGAAAAGACATGAAGACTAAAGTATATCCATCTTGGCAAAATCCATGGAACTAAAAGAGTTGAAAAATGAAGATGCAAGCGGCAAGTTCAAGCTTGTCATGGGAATGGGTATTTAGAACTGAATGTATTTACATATTTCATATGATTTAATTTGAAGCTTAAAATATACTCTAAACTGACTTTAGGACTTATGCATCTCATGAACATCTTTAGGGGATATTTATGGACTTAGATATTTTTTAAAACCCCGAAAAAATATTTTATGAAAAAGCAAAGAAAGGAAGCAAAAACAAAATTTTGAAACTAAAAAGAAAAATCTAGAAAATGTTCTATTTAGAAGATCGAACTCTATGATTAGAAGACTGAAGTGTCAACTTCAGAAGACTGAAGTTAAGTTTAGTCATCTAAAGAATTTTTAGAAGACCGAAGATTAAGTTCAGTCGTTTGAAGAATTATTAGAAAAACACAGAAACAGGAAGTAGCACACCAGAAGACTGAATCCTGACTTTAGTCATCTGAACCCGCAACTTCAAAAGTCTAAACCCAAACTTCAGACGTCTGACCCTGTGTCCAGGTTAATTTTTTGAAGCCCTAAGGAACTTCATTCGTCTGAGCTCTAATCCTCAGTCGTTTGAACTTACAAGAAGATTAAAATTTTGATTTTTAATGAGAGAACACGTGAGTTATTTTCACAATCAAGTTGATCCAATGGATAGAAATCATCCTAAGGGCAAGGTTACCAATATAATCAACATCTAAACCCTAGTGCCCCCAAGAGAATGAACCTTTGGCATACAATTGAGGATATTGTACGTTTAGCACAACTTGGGAGAACTTTGAACACACTACTGAAGTTTTTGCTTGGGATTTCAAAGTTTATATGTCAAATCTGAGCTAAGGCTGTCTTGATCTTCAAAAGGAAATCTAGCAATCATTGTGCTTTCATTTTGGTATTGAGGTTTGGTAAATTGATTTACTTGTTAATATTTATTCTCATAAAGCTTTTCATCTAAATTGATTCACTTGTTAATATATATTCTCGAAGAGCTTTTCATATCAAAATCTATTATTGCATATTATTTGAGAGACTGATCATGAGTGTATTTATATACATATTAGATTGTTTTGACAAGATCACTACTTGAGAAAAGTTTTTTCCATTGGTTAAATATTTTTTATTCAAGTGTGTATTTAGTTAAAGAAGTGATATTTTCGATATTACAAAACTACTTGATTAAATATCCTTAGAGTTCAAAACTATATATATATTATTGAGGGATATTTTCTAAAAAATATTATATTAGGTTTTTGATCTTTGGAACTCATATCATATATATATATATATATATAAATATATATATATATATATATATTTATATATATTACATATTACAAAGAGCATATTGTGTTTGGATACTTGGAAGAAAACTTATTGATTTAGATCTTTAAAATGTTCAAGACAAAATTTTTAATAAGATCACATTTGGTATTCATGCATCTAGTAAGTTGAACTAGAACCCTAATTTTTCCAAAGCTTCTACTTATATCATTACTTGGGAGATTTAATAAAAGGGAATTTGTGTTGAAGCATATCATTCATATAACGATTATATCGTTACATACATACTGAGCTTCAAGTTTCATCGTATGGATATGTGTTAGGTTTTCAATTGTACTCACTAGCTTTGTTAGAAGCAATATTGAGTTGTTTTGCAGATTTGAAATTCTATATTGTAATCACAGTTCGGGTTGTGAACCGGGTGAGGAGGAAGTTGTGCCTCTTGTAAGCAGTGGATGTAAGGGAAGCTTCGTCCTAGTTAAAGGAGCAGGGATTTAGTGGAATCTTTGAGTGGGTTGCTCAAGGCGAGGACGTAAGCCGGGTTGGCTGAACCTCGTAAAAATTGTGTTTGCCTTCTCTCTTCCTTTACTCCTTTTATTTTCCGCAACACATTTCATTATCTATCTTGCATGTGTGTGTTGAATAACCCCACGCGCACTTGACAATTAATTGGGTGAAAAGAATTCATTAATATAATAATTTAAATCAGTCTTAAACCCATGCAAATAATTTTTTAAATATAGAAATAGGGATTAAGTGGTAAGTAATATTACATATTTTTAAAAATACCCAATTCACCCCCGTCTCGAGATTACACCCAAATTAATAGACCTTTTTTGATTTAGGTCACTCGTCAATGAGTGGGGGACACTAGTCGACGAGTCACTAGTCAACACTATTCGACGAGTGCAGACAGAATGTTAACAATTGCTGGTAGAGTGTGACCAGTCGACGAGAGCAGAGGACTCATTGACAAGTGGTCTTGTGCCCAGTGCCATAATGGCTAGAAAATGACTAGTTCTCAAGAAAATCACATGAGATTTGCTCCTAACGGCTAGTTAACGTTCATATTGGCTCTTTGGCTATAAATACAAGCTATTAGGCTTATTTAGACATGGTTTTGAGTATTGTTGATCATATTTGTGAAAAATATCATTTTATCCAAAACATAAGCACTTTGCACTTTGCACTTTAGTCATTCATCACAAGTGCTCAATCCTCTCTTACTCATTTATCTTGTTTGAATAATTTCTTAAGAGAGTAGTGTAAGGATTTGTTTGTAATTGATTTTAGCTCATTTAAGGAGCGTTACATTGTAATAATCTTCTTGGTTGTAAAGGTTCTTTGTGAACTATTTTGTGAAGGTTCTTGGTTAACCAAAGGCTCTTTGTGAGCGGGTAGGGATTTGTTCCCGAGTGTAGGGTTTGGTACACGAGTTGTAAGGCTTGCTCCGCTGGTGAAGGATTATTTATAGTGGATTGTGAAATCCTTGGTTTAGTGCTAAGGCGTGGACGTAGGCTTGGTGCCGAACCACATTAAATCTTTAGTGTTAAGCTTTCTCTCCCTTCACTCTTTTATTTATGTCTTATGCTTGATTTATGTTTCATAAATTGTGATATAATTACTTGCAATCTTGCCAAGAGTTTTTATTTTGTAGAGAAAGCACATATACGCAAAAAGAGTCCATTCACCCCCCCCCCCTTTGGACTATATATACTCTCGGGTGGAACGTCTAACACGGGTCAAAACTTGCAACAGAGACTTGCTATGTTGTAATATGTTGCACCATTTGCAAGACTTTCTAAGCTTAATCACCTCATTTGTTTTCTTTGCCTAATTTGCTCATTTTAAGCAACATCACATTAAGATTTGAGTGTTGGGGTGATTTGGTGGAGTTAAGGAGATAAAGAGAGAAGGCCAAATGTTTATATTTCAGCACGAGGGATAGGATTTTAAAACCCGATGATTTGGTCTCTTGAAATAGGCCTTTCGGTTTCCTAAGTCGGAGTTAGTAAGATTCAATCGACCAAGATGGCCCCTTTTTAGTCACCCGAGTTGTTTGAATTTCCTAGGCTTTTCTAACTTGATAATTTTAGCCTTCAATGCTTAGTTTAATGGCCAAATAAGTTTCAAACATCTTCCTTCATAAGCCTAATTAACTTATTCTTTACTTTTGATGCACAACATGCAAATGACTCAAGTCTGAATGGCTTTCCAATTTATCTACTTGTGCATAGGTTTATTTGAAATTGATACCCTTTCTTGGTTGAAACCTAGTGCAACCAACCTAGCTTGGTTGTGGACAATAATGTCATTTTAATAATATGAAGCTTTAATAGTTTGATCATGGGTTGAGAGCTTATAAAGGAATATGAATAAATACTCCTATATAAAGAATAACTTAATAATGAACAAAGAGTATTCAGAAGAAAATTTTCTTCCTTTCAACCAAACTGCATTGCACCAATGCTTTGAGATTCGTGGTAGAGCGGGGGTTTCTTAGATTAGCATGAATGTTCATTTAGAGAACCCAATATTGCTTTGATATATTGATAAGATGAATCTTTTGTTTATTCAATGTTTGACACGAATGATTATAAGAATCTAAAAGATTTCTTTTCATTCTATGAAGTTTTATATTTGATTCTCAAAGCGACACTTTATCAATATTATAAGATTTTTTCTAGTGATAAGGGAGTAGGATGATTACATATGTTTTTACAGTGAAGAACGAGGAGTTACTCTGTGTAAAGATTTACTAAGTATTTGATCCTTAGGGTGGTCCTATGTTAATATAACCTCTTTCTGAATTACTTTGGTATTGTTTTCCTCATTTGCATCTAAATGATGAGTCATGTATTCCTTGGTAAGGGATGCTCAATAGGTCGAGTATAGCCCGAGAGCTATTTTTCAATTTAGTATGTAATTCCAAAGTAATTATAAGTGGACACTTTCAAAGTAAGCATAATATTTTCATGCTTGTAGATTAAGCATGATAATTATGTCCTAACTGTTTAGGCAATGGACATTTAGGAATATATGAATTTTTCTTGAACAATGCTTTTGGTGATTCCAAATTTACGATTAATCAATATATATAATTAAAATATCATATTGGATTTATCATTTGAATTTCTCATATTGGCTTAATTCTCTAAAGTCCTCAATATAGTAAATGTGTATACTATGGTTTGACATCTATCCACTACCCAATGACTTAGTCATCACTATCACCTTTTATTTTAATAACTAATCCTAACATCTAAGGAAGAACTATTCTAAAAATTATGTATTTCTTTTTGGTGCCCATTCTTCCTTGGATCCTAAGGGATTTTTTTTCTTGACAACCTGGCTATACCATCTTTCTTTTTTTGCCTTTAGCACCTCTAAATGGGCAAGTGTAACAAATGTGCCCTTTCTTTTCACAATATAAGCAAGTCTTTTATGTATGTGAAAGATTTGGCTTATAATCCCTATTTTTACTTGATGAGGCATAAAAACTATTATGACCATAGGATTTATAGGATGAACTCAAATCCCTTTTGAAAAAGTTATTTCTTTTA
This sequence comes from Malania oleifera, assembly GCF_029873635.1. Classification (NCBI taxonomy): domain Eukaryota; kingdom Viridiplantae; phylum Streptophyta; class Magnoliopsida; order Santalales; family Ximeniaceae; genus Malania; species Malania oleifera. The sequence goes on from NC_080426.1 coordinate 66,603,761, forward strand.
ACTCCTCGGGATTTATTGGAGTTATCTTTTTCACTTGTAAATTTCGAGATTATTATAATATACTCTTCAATTTTTCTTTTAAAGCTAGAGATTTTCAAATCCTTTTCTTTTTCAAGAGTGGCATGAGATTCTTTTAAATCATTTAATTCTTTTGCCAAACTTTCATTTTCACTTTTCAAAATTGTGTTCTTTTTAAACATCTGAACTAGAATCTTGTGAACCTTAAATAATTCTTCTTGTAGTTTTTCGTAAGAAGGCATGCTTTCATCACAAGAAATATCATATGATTCATTACAGGATTCATTATAATAATTAAAAGAGGTAGAGGGAACGATGTATACCTTTTCATTGTTTATTACCCTCAAACAACAATTCGCTGCTTCTTGATCACTTGAGTCTGAATCATCTCAAGTGGTAGCCTTCTTCTCTTTGATTCCTTTATATGTAATTTCTAGTTCTTCCCAAATTTCCTTAGCACTTTGACATGTCATGATTCTATTAAATTCATTAGTATCTAAAGCACATTATAAAATATTAATGGCACTAAAAATTGATTTTCATTAATTCAATGTCATTTTCATCCATTTCATTTTCTAGTTTGGGAATTTCACTATTATTAATCATTTTCATTGGCATAAAAATTCCCTTGAACAATTACTCTCCAAGCTCCCCAATCCATTGTTTGGATAAAAATGCTCATTCTTTGTTTCTAGAAGGTGTAATTTACACCACAAAACATTGGAGGCCTTGTAGAGGTTTGCCCCTCGCAAAACAGGGATACACCAATATGTGCCATGTGATCTTTATACAAAAAAGGTTAAACTTATTGTAATCGAGCTCTGATACCAATTGTTAGAAAAGGTGTAGTCCCAAAAGGGAGGGGTGAATTGGGTATTTAAAAAATTTATGCAACGCTTTAAAAATTTTAACCAAAACTTAATCACGTGATCTAAATAAGCAAATGCAATTAACAATCACAACAAGTACGAACAAATCTAAATGTGCTTAATTTAAAGAAATTATAAAAAAGAGAATAAAACCCGTATTTTTACAAGGTTCGACAATCCTTGCCTACGTCCTTACCTCAAGTAACTCACTTAAGGATTCCACTATATGCTCACCTTCAATAGGCAAAGAAACCTCTCTCTTTTAGTAGGCGGAGAAGCCTTTACATTCCCACCTTCAATAGGTGGAGTTACCTCTCTCCTTAACTAGGCAGAGACACATTTCTCCTTTACGTAGGCGGAGTTGCCTCTCTCCTTCAATACGTGGAGTCGCCTCTCACTTTCACTAGGCAAAGTCACCTCTCTCCTTCAATAGGTGGAGTTGCCTTTATAGAGTGGAATCAACAAAATAGATGTACAAAGAATGCTCTTCAAATGAGCGAATAAGTGCAATGAAAATAGCAAGCTAATGCACTCTCAATGTGATTATGAAATGAAGCTCAAGGAGTAACTAGACGATGAGCACTTGAAATATAAACAAAGAATTTGTAAAGTGCTTGAGAAATATTTTCCAATAATTAAAAAACTTGAATGTATGTAATAGATGTATATCTCTTTCCTTCTCTTACTAAAACAAGTTTGAAATCTTGTATTTATAGGTAAGATGGTTTACTAGTTGTTTTATGGCTGTTGTGATTTGAAAATAATTAATCATTTTGAAAACTAGCCGTTTTATGGTCGTTGCGACATTCTGCCGGGATTTTCAGCTGACCAAATTGAGAATTCGGCCACCTGAATTCCCTTGAGATTTTAGTCACAAACACTCTTCAGCATTTGCGACATAACCTTTGCTAGAGAACTCTAAATAGGACGATATTGATATCAAAATAAAGGTAAGAAAAAATCTCACAACTTTCCTGTTGAACATTTTTAAAGATGGGAAGTTATAAAATTGCACATCAAGGCGGCTGCAGAAAAAAAGAAAAAAGAAAAAGGGATTTGGAGAATCTTGTTTTGGGGTTTTTCATTCCAAAATTGCTTTTAACATTTTGAAATAATTTTTACATATTTAAAAAATAAATTTCAATTAAATATTAGGTGCCTAGGGTCCAACTGAGGTCATTTATGAGCTTCTTCACATAATCAATGATAGTGTACTCACATAGGTCCTATTTGCAAAATATATGAAATAAATTCTTTTAATTTCTTCAAACTTGGACTTCATGAATTCCATAAATATAGTCATAGTCTTCAAGCTTGGTTTTTATAAGCTCCATGTTCATATCCAAATATCATTGCTTTCCAATTTGCATATGTTATTGTGCTTAATACCTTAATTCTTGTAAACACACTTAGTAGCACAATTAGATGCCTTAATTTATTATTATCAAAATAGGATGAAAACTTAGAAAAGCCAACATAGGCTAATATGATTTTCGTTTGATAATATTGGGACTAGCTAATAATTTCATTGTTTAATAAATGAGCCACCCAACATGAATAAGAATGAGTTCTGATTGACTTGATTGCAATTATTAGAATGAAAATAAGGAGGCATTTGTTTGATCAAAATGTCCTCTTAATAGAGCTATATTTAAACCAATTCACTAAATAAGTGAATTGGTTAGATATCATAATGTTTGACAATAATTATAAATTTTCTTAAAATTCTTCTAGTAAAACCAAACATGAATATTTGATTTGGATTCAAACATAAAAAATAAATAAGTAAATCAGTGAGACATTAGAATGTTTGATGATATCTAAATTTTCTTAAAATTTCCTAGATAAAACTAGAGATGAAGACATGTACGATTTGGATTCAAACTTCAAAAGTACTTTTTCCAGTTTTATCCTTTGTAAAAAAATAAAAATGACAAAAAAATCAATATTCAAGTGATAAAAATTAATTTAATACATTTTTTTACACAACAATAAATTTTATTATTTTTAATTATAATTATCAATTAAATATATGAAAAAAAATCTATTTATATTAAATTAAAAATTTTAGCTCATGTAATTGCTTATTAATTTATCAAATATTTATGCTCCTATGACTTAAGAAGGTTAAAATCGAAAAATAACATTTTTTAAGATATTAGATACCAAATAGTTAAAATAATTCAACTTTTAGATTAAAAAAAATATCATATTTTAATTTTGTGTTTAACACCTAAAACTAAATTTAGCAAAATGTCCGGTAATCTTTTAATTATGTTGTGACACATATCTATACTATAATATTTAAAGAGATCATCCTTGTTTAGGAATCTTCTCAACCCGAAATCCTAATATTTCCGAATTTTGAATTTTTAAAATCTAAACTAATTTTTGATTGGTTGAATTCTTCTTTTCTAGATTGTTCTTGGATCATATCATTAATTTGTGCAATTTAACCCATAAAAAAAATACCATAGACTCTTAAGTTTTTTCGTTGACTTTCGCATAAATCTCTCCCTCGTTTTTCCCCTCTCTCTTTCATTGCCACAAATCTCTCCAATTGATATTTGCCTCTTTCTCTCTTACTCTAAATCATTCAAATTTTTTAAAATTTGCTAGATCTCAATACAATTTTATTGTTTGGGACTCCCACCAATTCTTAAGAAGCAACAACTGCATAGCAAAACTTGACCACTTGCTTCCAAAAGCATTGTCTCCTTTACTCAATCCTTTTTTTTCAAAAGGAACTTCTTGACTTCATTTAATCCAATCTTTTGAAGATGTTCAAGCAAATCCATGCAACGATCGATCACAAAACAATTCACTATTTCATGCATTGAATTTTTTCTTGTGACAATTTTGAAACTTTTGATTGCATGTGAACAAATTTTGATTCTAATTTTTGTTTTAGCTATTTTGGAAACTTAATTTTTAGTCATCTTTGAATTCAATCTAACCCTCTGACTCTAAATATGATATGAGAATATGAATATGTCAAATGTAAATTCTATGTTGATTTGATTCAAAGTTTAAAATATGCAATTTGTCAGCCAATTTGGTACCAAAACTTTACATTTCAAAATCAACTTTAAGATTCTTAAAAAGATAAGAAGTAAAAAAACATGGCCTATAGGAGGGTACTATTTGACAAAGGTTGCCGCCCATGTAATGTTTGCTTTCTTCTCTTTAAATTAGAGGTTATGCTTGAATTATATAAATGAATATGTAAATATTAGAACTCAATCATTTAATTTTGCAAAGAAGTAGGTTTGATTTTTTTGTTTTGCTTATTCTGAAAACTTGATATGATTTGCAGATCATGAGAGAAAATATAGGTTGAATCTTATGTATGAATTTGATCATGGTGGAATGAAGGAAAAAGTTGAATTTTGGTAGGGCATAGACCATTGTTGTATTGATCATATTCAAATTCCCTACTGGGCATGCCGAAGTGTTTATTAGGCATGATTACAAATTGTGTGGACTCTACAATGCATATTTGAATCCTGCTGCTCACGTGTTTTCCTTTTATTTATTTTTCTTCTTTGAGTATTATTTCCTAAAATTTATTTCACCACGTGACCCATCTTTTATTTTTATTTTTATTTTTGTTATTACATAGGAACTTCAGCCACCAATGAGTCCTTCGGACCCCCTAGTGTGGCACCAAACCTACGAATCAGCGTCCTCCTCCCCCAGGTCTCACTTATCAGGGTAAAGTCTGGATACGGACACGACTTCTGTGCATTAGTTTGACATTCGGCCAACCCGACTCCTGGGACACATCTCCATTACCATCCACAGTCCCTGCTGACTCACAGAGACCTCACCATCCTTGGTCCTTACTGGCTCACAGAGTGAACTCTCACCATCTACGGTCCCCACTGGTTGATAGAGTAAACTCTCACCATCCACAGGTACCGCTGGTTCCGTGAGTATATCTACCTGGAATTGAACCTCCGATACTCCTTCTTACTTGCTGATGCCTTTCCACCGCGCCATGTCGTGGGGGCATTGTGACGAATGAAATATTATCTAATGGGCATTCTGAAGTGGTTATCACGTATGACAAAAAATTGTGTGGGCTTTTGTCTTGTTTTAACCTTGTTGCTCATGTGTTTTCCTTCTATTTTATGTTTATTTTTTGTTGTAATTGCCCTATAGTTTTAAAACTCACATGGGTGACCAATCTAGAAAATTCACTAGGTTTGTGAAACGGGTCGAACTGGTGAATCAACCTAATGGTTGAAACATAATTTCATATGTAAAATTATATAATTGTATTTATATAATATATAGTTTTATATTTATGAAATTAATGCTAATTATATCTATTTATATTAATCATTAAAAATAAAAAATAAAGTTAATTACTAAACCCTTTTCTAAAAAAATATTTAATTTTTTCCGAAAAATTAACATTTTACATATTATATAACATTAGTTTTATGTTTACACCTATTTTTATTTTTTATTAATTTTAAATTTTATATATATATATATATATATATATATATATTAAAGACAAATCCTTATTTCCCTATTTAAAAATCGACAATAAGGATATTTACTGGATTTAATTAAAAAATATATTAAATGCATTTTTTGAGACAAGTGTGGGCCAAATTGAAAAGTGAAAATTTTAAATTGCATTGGGTTTATAAGTTGTTATTTTTTTAAAAAGTTAATTGAATAAATAATAAATATAAATCTTTATTTCTTGAGGCATTCAAAAGTGAAAATTTGCCCTCCCATCTCTCTCTCTCTCTCTCTCTCTCTCTCTCTCTCTCTCTCTCTCTCTCTCTCTCTCTCTCTCTCTCTCTCTCTCTCTCATACAAAGAGGAAGCAACTCTAAAGTCCATCACTGTCAAAAGAGGAAAAACTATCAATGGTTAAAGAAGAAGTATTTGTGGATTTAGGAAATTTATAAAAAACAAAGAGACTTGGTTAAGACACATTAATAACAAGTCATTCGTTTATTTAAATTTTGTAATTCAAAAAGAAGTTAAAATTTCACAAATTTTTTAGAGTAAGACCTATAATTTTGTCATTTTAAATCTGTTTATGAATTCATTGTACATGCCCTCTGCTCGTGTCCTTTTAAAGAAAGACATTGTTGCTTGTCTAAGTTAAGACTTTAGGAATCGTTTAAAACCATCTATGGAAATGGTCATAAAATGGCAAAAAAAAAAAAAAACTCAATTTGATAAATGATAATAATAAACATTGAACTAGAATAGCATTGAAAATCATAAGAAATATTTGGTTGTATATAAAAACAAGAATTGATTATTACTTTATTTTAATAATATTATTGAAAAAAAATATTTTTAATTAATACTTTCTAATTATTATAATTTATCATTATTATTCTAATATATTGTAATATAATAAAATCACATGATAGTATGTGTTCAACATATTTTGATGGGATCTTTTATGCACAGATAATTCAAATTAGCTTGAGCCTTGAATGTACATGTAGCCCATGATCGATAGGGTTTGCATGGGACTAAATATAAGCATAAGAAAAAATTATTTTTCTCAACTTAATGCTGTTGTAATTTCTCAGTAAATCATAACTCTAGGAAAATTGAAGAGGAAGTCTACACACATGCATAGTTTCAAACTTAGATACACTACAAAAAACTGCACTTTTACTAGCACCCTCAACCGCTAGGATAGAAATAAAAAACCACTGGTAAAGGTTTTACCAGTGACTTTTATAATCGTTGGTACAAGTCCTAAAACCGCTGGTGAAACTTGACCACTAAATACATTTAATGGAGATTATGTAAACCACCATAACAGAACTCCTTTACCAGCAGTTATAATAAACGCTAGCAGAAGCTTTAAAAACATTGGTGTCGGCCCGAGACTAGAGTCAAGAGGGGGGGTGTATAGACTATTTCGCATATTTTCGACTTTCTCTACAAAATAATAATCTTGACAAGAATGCAAGCAATTATATCACAATATATAAAATAAAATCAAGCACAAGATATAAACAATGGAGTAAAGGGAGAGAAAGACTAACACCGGTAATTTAATGTGGTTTGGCACCAAGCCTATGTCCATGCCTTGAGACCACATTAAGGAATCCATAATCCACTATCCAAACTCCTTCACCGGCCGAGAAGCCTTACAACTCGGGAACAAATCCCTACTGCTCACCACGAGCCGCAAAGTTCACCAAGAAGCCTTGCACTTTGGTTCACAAAGAACCCTCACTAATTGGTTCACAAAGAACCTATTACACCAAGAAGATGATTATAATGAAATGCTCCTTATTGCGCTGATATCAATACAAACCAACCTCACACTAATCTCTCAAGAAATAAATCAAACAAGACTAGAGAGTAAGAGAGAAATTGAGCACTTGTGATGAATAACTAAAATGAAAAGTGCCTAGGTTTTGAATTCAAAGATATTTTTCACTAAGAACTTGTAAAATTGAAAACTAGTCGATTATAGCCGTTGGGGACTAAATCCCAACACCAATCATTGACTATTTGACCCCACTCAATGACTATTAACACCAAATTGTTGACTAATTGCCCCCATTCGTCGACTATTAACATTCTTCTTGAATTCGTCGACGAATTACCCCAAATTGTTGATGACTACCCAAATAAAAAAAAGTCATCAACACCAAAGTCATCAAATCGTCTAACAAAAGTTATACCCAAAATACTGAAAGGTATTCAGGAAATTTAATAGGTGCATAACTGAGGTTTTAAACCCAACTAGGACCAAGTTTGTAAGAGATTATAGCACTCATATGATTTTAAATTTGTGTTGACTTTTTGAGTCTGATCCTTGTTTTGATGCTGACAAAGCACTTGAAACTTATGTGTGTACTTAGTGCATAAGCAGGTTTACATTCTAGCATACACATAAGGTATAGGGGAAGTAGAAGCCAAGATAGAACTTAAAGCTCACACAACTTAGGGAATTCCATATCGTATCCAAGAAGCAAAAGAAGAAGAAGAAGAAGACTATTTTCAATTGTAAATGCATTTTGTTTTTGTATTTGGTATGTAATAATGCATAACATGCATGATGTGGATGAGAGCTTAGATTGACCATAGACTGACCATTGGGAACCCAACACTTGCACCAAATACTTTTTTCTTAACAATTGAAATCATACAAGGCTTTTGGAATTGCATTAGGGTCGAAATCAGGCCCAAAATTTATTTTACAAAGGCTTCAGTCAACCAACGCTATATTTTTTTGCTTAATTAAAAATCTTTGATCGACCAAACTCTTCCAATTCAAATTTGCCCAGTCGACTGACCACACTTAAGGCCGAAAGTCAAATGTTTGACCAAACCTCGGACGACCGACCTAAATTGAACGTATCTTCCACGATTGACCAACCTTCAAACTTGACTTTTTTCTACATGCCCCGACTGACAGAACTTTTAGTTCAAAACTACTGTCGGCTCAGTGAACCTCATAAACCGGCAAACCAGCCTTAAGGCCAAGCGACCAAACCTATGAAAGTTTGGAACATCGCCTTGAGTCGACCGACTAACCCTTTAAGATGGTCGACTGAACCTCTCAAAAAAATGAATTTTTACAACGCTAAATGTGGTTAATTTTCAATTATATATTTTTAATTATTCCCCTTTTGTCCATAACGGTTAAAATTCTCCCTCAATCTATATATACCCCCTCGTAACTCAAAATTAAGAATAAGATTAGATTGAAAATCCTCTAAAATAATTTTGGGTATTATTTTCAAAAGCTTGCAAGGTTTTACTCTCTTTCATACTATTCTTTTGAAAATCATTTTGAAGAGAGTATTAAATTTTTATATCAAAAACTCATATATACTTTCACTTGTCTTTGTCTATTGAAAATCCTTTTTGAGAGTATAACTTGAGGTTCTCCCCATATATTTGACTTGATAAATATATTTGGTGTGAACTTATTATAGCTTAAGGATCTTAGCATACTTATTGCAAGATTCCAAAAGCTCATATTCTTTATTGCAAAATCTTTTTGAGCATTTTACCCTAGCTTTCTTTTACAATGTTTTTGAATATCATTTTTAGAAGAAAACTTTCGGGATTTCAGGATCTTTAAAAAACTCTTATTGCATATTTCATTACTGAAATCAAAATCATATAAATTCCTTTGAGCCTAAATCGTTTTAAATCTTTGAGGTATTTTTCATGCACATCTCACTCAAAGATTAAGAAAATTATTTTGAGAAAATCACATACTCACATTAAGCTTTAATTTATATCATCTGGAAGTGCATTTGTGCTTTATTATTGTACATATCTACTTTTGAGAAGCATCTTGGTTGTACGAAAAATACTTTATTTTATTATTTGTTGTATTCCCGACGTGTGGTTGGAAGAGGATTGCACTGGCCTGTAACGTGCACTGGATAGACTTAGACCGAGTTAAGAAAGTCCTTGAATGGTTTAGACCTAATTAGGAGAACTAGGTGCACCATCTTATAAGGTGTTGTAAAGGTTGGGATCAGCCCTGTGAATGCCACCTGGGGTATTCCTCGCCCAATAAGGAGAGGAGGGTGTAATCGATGACGCTCCACCCGTAAGCGAGCAATTAGTGAAATCCTCCTGCTTGTGAGCTTGAAGCGGGGACATAGGCAAGTTTGGCCGAACCCCGATAACATTTCTTATGTCTAATTTTAATTTTCGCAATTTAATTTCAGCACTTAAATGTTTATGTTTTTATTGTTGTGAATGATCAAGAAATACTGAGCTTGTTGTATCTGTTTTATTTATTTGCTTAGTTTTATATTGTCGGGTAATTGGTATTTTCTTAGATAGACCCTAGGTTCAGCTATACTGATTGTGGATTTGAATTGAACCTAGGAATAAATTTTTAATTACCCAATTCACCCCCCTCTTGGGAATACACCAATTCCAATAACTTGTCGTTATGAATATATACTTAATTTTCTTGAGGCTTTAAGACATAAAACTTGTTTTGTCAAAACTAGGACTAAGTATGTAAAAGTTCATAAAGCCAATGTTAGCCTAACAAGGCTTAATCTCATTTTGATGATAACAAATCAAGGTTACTTAATATGTCTTTGTGAGTATAAGTTTTTGGACTTAAGTGATCTTATGGTATCAAGTGGATATACTTGAAGAATCTGAATGGAAAATCACAATTAAGGCTATGAGACATGAGAAACATGAAAGTTCAAGTCATGTGAGGCATGAAGCTCATTAAAGTAGTGCATAAAGCTCAGAAGACATATTGGAAGTTTCACAACATGAAGACGTAGACACTAAGATAGGAAAATCATATGAAAGTCTCATGTAAGTACTTGAAAACTCAATACTGATTTATTGAAGCTCCTAGGAAAGGTCATTGGACTTAGATACCTGATTTTATTCATGGAAAATATTTTCTCAAAGTCCAAAATGAGTTTTCAAATATATGAATTAATTTTGGAACCAAAAATCATTGAAAAACAAGTTTGCTGAAAGGACAAGCGATAGATGATAAATCATCAGGTGACTGTGGTGCTTCTTTGTTTGAAAATATTCAAACAGAATAGGTGATATGAACCCACAAGCTCCAATTCCACATGATGATCTGCACGTGCCAAGCGGACCCATCACAAGAGCTAGAGCCAAGAAGGTCAAGGAGGCTATGCAAGGACTAATTGAGAAGTTGTTTGAGCAAGAGTCAATGAGGGCCATGGACACTAAAGAAAAGAACTTTCTTGAAGAGCCCAAGATGCTAAATTGTCTAAAGGCGTGTGAAGCTGGAACCTTAAGTCAATAAGGGCTGTTTGGGGAATTTTTATGGATTAAATAGTGGGCCAATTGTGTCAATTAAGCATGACATGTGACTCGCACATGTTTCATTAAATGACATGACACATGGCATGTGACTTGCACATGTTTCATTAAATGACACATGGCATGTGACTTGCACATGTTTCATTAAATGACATGGCATGCTTAAGGTTATGTGGGATTATTTTATTGGCCAGATTGATGTCATAGCTTAATTCTATTGGCTGAACTGATGTCATGGGTTTCTTTTATTTTCTATAAGTAGTCAACTCTCTATTGTATTAAAGATTATTGATTTTTGCTGAATAGAATTCAAGTGAGGTTATTTCTCTTCAAGTTCTTCATTGAACTTTCACCGAACTTATCAAAGGTGCTACCTTTGTGGCGTTCATCCATTAATTTGATATTCTTGGTTTGTGCTTCACGTCAAGCAATAGGTCAAGGATCCTATACCATTTCGAATCTTATTTTGGGTTTAGGGTTTTGATAAATCTGATTTGGGGTCTCCGGACGTTTATTCTTGGGGTTCCGTATCAATAGGCACATGCGACTGACCTATCAAGCACTGTCGACTGACCTCATTCTGACTTTCAGAATACGCTAATTTAAAAGGAGCACGGGTGACTAACCCTTCATGAACAAGCGACTAATGTGAGTGTTTAAACATTAAACAGCGTAGAACTTATTTTCGAATCTTGTGTCAATGGTTTCCAAATTAAAAAAAAAAAGGTTCAAGGGAAAGTTTTTAAAACCCTAGTGCTCTACTTAAACGTATTATTCTCACACATTAGGGAAAAGAAACACGAATTGAAAAGCAACGACATGCACAACTCTCTTGTATTCTCTTTGCTAAAAGGCTACTGCTATGTTCTTGATTCTTTCACTTGGAAAAGACTGATTTAATCTTCAAAACTCACATCTTGCAGTTAGTTCTAGTGATATACTCCAAGCTTCAACTTTCATATTATTTTTGAAGTATTATTTTTGAATCTAACGTGTACTAATCTGCTCGTTTAAGGAGCTTTTTAATGTACAAGCAAGTATTTGCGGTTTCTTATATATTTTTACAGTTCAGGGGATTGAATGGTTGCCTAGTAGGAGGGGATTCTCGTTAGAGAGGTGAACTCCACCTTTGAGGGAGAGAAGGTGCAACTTCACCTGGTAACGAAGTTGATAAAAGAAATCCTCGCAGTGTGTTGCTGGAGGCAAGGATGTAGGCTTCGGCCAAACCTTGTAAAAACAACAGTGTTCAGCTTTCTCTTCCCTACTACTTTTTATTTTATGCAAGTTATAAACTGAGTGCATGATTTTATTTTTTTAAGAAATTGCTAAATATTATCTAAGAGTTATGGTGTATTCCCAAGAGGGGGTGAATTGGGTATTTAAAAAATTATTCCTAGGTCAATTTATCCCTATTTTAGTTCCACAATCAGTATAACCAAACTTAGGGTCTTTCTAAACAAGCATGAATCCCAAAAATAATAATGTATGCAAATAGTTAAAATAATTATTATATTTAACACAAATTGAACATAAGCATACAAGTGCGGAAAGTAAAGTGCGAAAATTAAATAGAGTAGGGAAGAGGGAACACAAATACAAAGTTTTTAACGAGAATCAAAAACTCTCACCTACATCCTCACCTTGGGCAAACCACCCTAGCATTCCACTATCCGCTCCTTAAAACTGGGACGGATCTTCCCGTTACAATCCACTACATACCAGGGCGAAGCTTCCCTTTACAATCCACTGCTTATACGAGGCGTAGCTACCCCTTTACAATCCGTTGCTTACACAAGGCGTAGCTACCTCTTCCTGGTTCACAACCCGAGCCGTAAATACAAATGATATGGAATTTTATATACAAGTAAAATGCTTCTCAAATAAGCTAATTTGTACAAATAAAATTCTGAATGCACTCTCAAATGATTTTCAAATGAAGTTCAATAGAGTATGATAAAACCTCTCAAAAATATTTTGCAATTAATTGAGTGAGAGAATGGAAAATAATTTTTGTTGAATCAGGTGTAATCCAAAAGGGGGGGGGGTGAATTGGGTATTTAAAAATTCTTTGATACTTATTTACTGCTTAAACCCTTCTTATATATTTACCAATGAATTCTTGTAACTCAATTACTTATGTGTAAGGCTATCAAACCTTTGCATGCAATATACACAATTTTAAATGCAGTGCTGAAAATAAAGAGTATAGGAAAAAGAGAAGACAAACACAGTTTTACGAGGTTCAGCTGATTTGGCCTACGTCCTCGCCTTGAGCAACCACTCAATGATTCACTAAATCCTCGCTCCTTAAATTGGGATGGAGCTTCCCTTACAATCCGCTGCTTACAAGAGGCACATCTCCCTCCTACTCCGCTACTTACAAAAGATACAACTTTCTCCTCACACACCGGTTCACACACCGAACCGTGTATACAATATAATTTGAAAAATAACACTAAAAAATGCTTCTAATGCGTGTGAGTACAAATCAAATTCCTAATACATTAACATATGATATAACTTGAAGCTCATGAATGTATGAAAAATGATGCAATCGTTTTAATGTATGATATGCTTCAACACACAATTCCCTATTTAACCAAAGCTCTCAAGTAAAGATATATTTAAAATGTTTTGGAGTATACTAGGGTTATTGGTTCACTTTGCAAAAAGGCACAAATATATTTGAAGTGAACTTGTTAACAAAAACTTTGTCTTGAATATTAAATCAATCAAAATCACAAAGTTTTTCTTTCAAGTATTCAATCACAAACTGTGTATATTGTTTTTCAAAAATTATCCCTCAATAGAATATATAGTTAAAACTACCAAGGATATTTAATCAAACGTTAATATAACTAAAATATAGTTCCTTTTGAAAACATACACTTGACTCAAACCTTTCAATCAACCACACATCCTAAATCAAGTAAAGATCTTATTTAGAATAACTATGTATATGTATAAACACTTTCAAGATTAACCTTTTAATCAAAATAGGTTTTTCCATAATAAGCTCTATGAACAATATATAAGTATATTTATATACTCTTGAATCAAGAACCAATCAACCAAGCTAAACAAGTTTTCTCAAGTAGTGATCTTTTCAAAAATCAATTTTTATATGTATACGCACACTCAAAATCAAAATTTTTCTAATGATATTCTAGAACACGTAATGAGATGAGATGAGAAGTTCTTAAGAATAATAACTTGATAGATCAAACCTCAATACTAGATTGAAGCACAGTTTAATGAATGAATGAATATTCAGAATAGATTTGCCCAAAGACAATGAAAGCAGAATGACGTGTAGACAATCAGCTCAAGTTTTTCTACAATCTTGCAATACAATGTGTTCTTCTCTTATTGTGTGTCTTCTCTTCTTTTGTGTGTCTAACCTCCTTTCTAGGGTTTAGATATTCAGTATATATAGTGTCTGTCGCGACGTCCCGGCGTGCGTGTGCCCCGGGTGGCAAAATAAAAATCAATTTTAATTTTCAAGGAAAAATAGGGAATGTCGGAGTCGCCACTAATCTTTTAGTGTTGTTAGAACACATGATTACTACCCCGTTAGGGGTAGAATGGGTCTACGTTACTAGAGTTGGGATTGGGAGTTCGGTTACACGAGGGGAAGGTACGAGCACCCCCTACGCGCCCGTTCTTACGAACGGTACCTTATTAATTTAGAATTATCCCTAAGTTAATCTAAAAAGTCTTTAAAATTACTCCTCTAATAAATTTATTAATACACGTGCAAAGTAAATAAATAAATAAATAAATAAATAGTAAATAAATAATACAAAAATATATGTAAAATCTAAATATTTACATATTCCCTCATAACTAAAGATACGTGAAGCCCGAAGGCTCATACCCTAGCATTAAAATCATAGGGATTAAAATAAAAAATATTTAAGAAAATACACTCCCAAATTTTTAAATTGTATAGAAAATTTTTATAGGAAAATACTAGTATGGGAATATATATTAATAGGATAACAAGCTAAGAAATTAAACTACCATAATACATGTAATAATAATAGGAATACATATCTGCTAAAAAATTACAAATATTAAAGTAAGTAATGAAATACCATGATACTATATATATTAGGACACTAAAGATACTCTAAAAAATAATTAATACTAAATATATTGAGATACTAAAAGTAATTAATACTAAATGTATTAAGATACCAAGAATAATTAACACAAATATATTAAGATACTAAAAATAATCAATACTAAATATATTAAGATGCAGAAAATAACTAATACTAAATACATCAAGATACCAAAAATAATTAATATTAAATGTATTAAGATATTAAAAATAATTAATACTAAATATATTAAGATACCAAAAATAATTAGTACTAAATATTTTAAGATAATATATATATATATATATATATATCACAATAAATAACTATAATACCATAATAATTACATGTAATAAAGGAAATCCTAAAATTACCTAAAACAATGTACTCTGATCAAAGCCCTAAAATATATATACATCATCAACATGACCATAGTGAAAGCCCAAAATATACAATATCAATACGACCATAATGATAATCCAAAATATACAATATTACTATGACAATGATGAAAACCATATAATAGCTATATAATAAGATCGCCTAAATATTAACATGATAACTATAACAATAATAAACAATAATATCACATGAATACATAATAAACAATAATATTACATAAATATATATACTTGAATGTAACCTTGAGATAACCATAATGATAATCTAAAACATACTATTTTAATAAGATAATGATGAAAACCATATAATGACTATATAATAAGATCACCTAAATATTAACATGATAACTACGACAATAATAAACACTAATATCACATGAATACATATTACAACAATAATAAAAGAACCACATAAGCATAGCAATAAATCTAAATATGAATGGGTTATAATAACAATATATAACAAGATCACATCACATAAATATAAATATAATAAAAGAAAAATTAAAACTAACATACAATATACAGAGTGAGAGTATGTGTGTAAGTGTGTGTTATGCAGAGAGGTATACAAGGGGGGGAGGGTGTTGATAGCCGGAGAAGGTGACCGGAGCTGGGCACGGCGACAGCGAACGGCGGCGGGGCAAAGAACTTGTGGCGACAATGGAGATGACGATGACAGTTGTTGGAATTGACGGTGCTGTGGTGCTCGGTTCGGGTGGCCACCTGCGCTGGAGAAGCAGCAGCAGAGAGCCGTGGATGGTCCTGGCAGGGAGGCAGGGGTTTGTGTGAGGTGGCTGCTGTTGTGGTTTGCCGTGAAGTTATGCGGTCGTGGCGATGGGCAGAAACTGCAGGAGGCTACGGCTAGAGATGCTCTGTTCGTGGAGTTGGCCGGAGTAGCTAGCTGGGCGTGGCGGCTGCTATATGGTCGTTGTGGTGCTTAGGTGGCCCGAGAGCAGAGGGCGCTGCTGCGACTTCTACGTGGGTGCTGCTGTGGCTGGAATAGGGCGGCTATGGAGGTTGTTTCCGGTGTGATTTGTTACAATAGGTGAGGAGGAGCTGCGATGGAGAGTGAGGGTGAGAAGGATGCAGATCGTGCAGCTAGAAAAAGGATGATGGAGAGAAAGAGACGAGGGTGAATAGTAGGGTTTTTTTTTCTTTTTCTTTTTCTTTTTTCGTTTTGGCTGTAGCTTCCCCCCCTCCGTGCTGTGCCGCCCCGACCTTTTATAAAAAAATTTGGAAAACCCTAGCTCATCTCCTTTTTTCTTTTTTTCTTTTTTTCTTTTTCTATTTTTTTTATACCTTTATGGTAACAAAATATATAGGAATAATAATAATACTAATATGGTAATAATAATAATAATAATAATAATAATAATCTAATAAAGATGGAAATAGTAATAATCATAGTAAGGTAATAATAAGAATGATAAAAATAAGGAAAGTAGTAACAATAATAAAATAACAATAACAATAACGATAATGAAAATACTAAAAATAATACTGACAATAACAATAAAATAATAATAATAATAATGGTGGCAATAATAAGAATAATAATGAAAATAATCATAGTAAAATAGTAATAATAATAATAATAATAATAATAATAATAATAATAATAATAATAATAGTAAAGCAATAAATAGTGATAATAGTAATAATAATAAAATAATAAACATAATGGTAATATCAATAATAATGAAAATTTTGTTATATTAGGTCTGGGAAAAAATGGGGTGTCTACAGTGTCTTACCCTTAGAATTGATCTCAGCCGTTGGATCAATGAAATAACTCACGAGTCCTTTTAATAAAAATTTGATTTTTTAAACTTTTCTGCGACTTCAGGCAATTGAAGTGGGGTTCAGGCTCCTGAAGTGGCAAGTTCAGGCGCCTGGGATCCTCAATTCATGCGACCGAAGTGCCTTGGCCAGGTTCTATGTTTCCTATTAATTCTTTAGGCTACCAAACTTAATCTTTAAGCAACCGAAGAAATTCTTCAAGCTAGTGAGGTGGAGTTCAGGCTACCGAAGTCCCCCCCCCCCTTTTTTTTATTTTTCTAATTTTAAAAAATTCTTTGCTCTTTTTCTTGGGCCTTTTATAAAACATATTTTCCATGATTTCAAAAACATTTCTAAGTCCATGAAGGTTCTCTAATGATATACATGAAATGCATGAATCCTAAAGAAATTCTAATTTATGTTGAGCCTCAAATTAAATCATATGACAGTGTAGGTACATGAGTTCTAAATACCCATTCCCAAGATGTTCTTGAACTTTGCCACTTGCATCTTGATTCTCGTACTCTTTGAGTTCCATGGATCTAGCCAAGATTTGTTAGCTTTACTTGAAGGCTTCCATGACTCGTTATCTTTTCATGCATGCTTAATATAGTTCCTGTAGTTCCTGTTCACAAACTTCATGCACAGATCAAATATCAAGTGATTTGTCATTATCAAAAACGGATTGGACTCGTAGAGTCAACAATTTTCTTTTCAAATGATCTTTGATAAATCAAGAAGCTTCTCAAGCAATTAATATATGAGTTAAAATATGCTCAAGGCTTTTTGTAATACTCAACAAGAATTTTCTCCAAAAATTAGATGTCAAAGAAAGAGTACAAGAGTGAATTTCTTCAAGATTGACCTTTGAAAAGCATCAAATGGAAAAAAGACTTTCAAGCAATATATAATGGTATAAATAAATGCTCAAGCTCAAACCTTGCTTGTAAACCTCAAAAATAATTCCCCCAAAAAGATTTTCAAGAAGAAGAGTATGAGAAATAAGTTTTGATCTTCAAAAATGGAGTATAAAATATGTTTGAGAAAGAGAGAATATGCAAGAATGCTCCCAAATGGTTTTTCTAACATTTTTCAAGTGATTTAAGCTTGTATTTATAGGGAAATTCTATTACTAGCCGTTTTATGGCCGTTGGGGTAATAAAATATAATTTAATTTGAAAACTAGCCGTTTTTGGCCGTTGAGGTGCTTTTTGCACGGACACCTTTCGATTTTTTAGATATAACTTTTTCTTAAAAAATCCAAATTGGATATTCTTAATATCAACAGAAAGTTAAGAGAAAATCTCACAACTTTTATGTTGAACACGTTTCAGGATAAGGAGGTTTTAATAGAGAAAATTGCTCATCAATGAGATGAAAGAAATATGAAGGGAATTTTTCTGCTACAAACACCCTTCGGTATTTTGAATATAATGTTTTATGTACAACTTAAAATTGAACGTAATTGGTATCATTAGAAAGTTAAGAAAAAATCCCACAACTTTCATGTTGAAGACTTTTTAGGATAAGGAATTATTGATAGCGGAAAAGGCTCATCAATGTGACAAAGAAAAACATGAAGAGGTCTTTGGAAAGCTTGCTTTGGAGTTTTTCATTTCAAAAACTATTTTTGCACTTGAAATAATTTTTACGCATTTGTAAAATGATTTTCAATGAAATATAGAGCGCCTAAGGTCAACTTAAGGTCAAGTATGAGTTTCAAATTAAATCATGAGATGCATGCATAATTAAACCTAATTAATTATTACAACCCAAAAATAAATAAAGTCTTCAAGCTTGCTCTCCTAATTCCCTTGGAATACGCCAATTGGTGCGAGCTTGAAGTGCATTTATAACTTCCATTTTACATCCTTCACTTGTGCTTCCAGAAATATAAATCTGTGTATTTACTAAGTACACAAGTGAGATGTTGTTGTTTGTCATAATCAAAATAGGGATCGGATTCAAAAAGTCAATAATCTCCCCCTTTTTGATGATGACAAACACATGAGCAAAACTGGGCGTGCCTGACAAGACTCGCCCTCACAGTATGCATAGTTTTAAAGATATTCAATAAAGTTCATTTTCAGACATGAAGACTTTAAAATTTCCAAGTTATACATTTAAGTTTAGTGGTTCAATGTGTAGTATATGTTTGAAGCTTACATAAAAAAATATTCAATTAAACACATTTATTATTTTTCATTTTTGTAAACAAAAAGTAAGAGAATAAATGAATTTTAATTTTACTCATAGATCTTCTCCCCCTTTTGTCATCAGCAAAAGGGTAAAAAGAAATTTTCTTTCATAAATAGAACATGTAAACTTTCTCCCTTTTTCCCTTGAATTTTAGAAATATCATGACAAAACAAATTGAAGGAAATTAAAAAACATATTCCATGAATGC
This sequence comes from Malania oleifera, assembly GCF_029873635.1. Taxonomy (NCBI): domain Eukaryota; kingdom Viridiplantae; phylum Streptophyta; class Magnoliopsida; order Santalales; family Ximeniaceae; genus Malania; species Malania oleifera. Next base: position 66,623,144 of record NC_080426.1, read on the forward strand.
TTTTAAGCTCAAGGCAAGAGATAAGATATACCTTTTATAAAACTGGTTCTTGCCAAAAAGAAAAACTAAAAAAAAAAAAAATCTCCCTTAGTATTAACAATAAGTGCTACGGACAATGCTTGCAATATAATAATTTTTATCACTAAAAATCAAGCAAGAAGAATTTTCTGGTAGTCGTTTAAGCCCAAACATTTAATAAATTAACCATAAAACTCAACTATATGGATCTTAAAAATATCAGAAATTTAAATACAAGATCATATGGCAAATTTTAAAAAGATTGTGGCAAGCAACAAGTTATCACTTAAGATTTTTATTAAATCATCATGCTTTAAGTATATGCCACATAAAGCTCAATACAGATCTAAGCCAAAAAATGTGGGCGAGCACAACAAGAAATGAAAATTTAATTTCAAGGCCCCCCCCTTTCAATTTTAGTGCTAGCTTAGATGCAGTAAATTGCTTATACTTTTAAAATGTTTCTACTGGATATTGACTAAAATAATTTTATACAACCAGTAGAATCATTCCTATAGAGCACATATGCATTAGAAAACAATATTAAACCATTTTGTGATTATAAACACCAAGAACAATCCATATCATCTTATAAATCCATAAAAGTAGGATATGATGTTCACGGTTTTCATACGAGCCGAGGGCTCAAAAACAAGAACAATGATGATCTCATGCATATGATATCCACAAGAATGTTACATTAAAGCTCTTATTTTCTCTAATGATGGGGCTCAACTCCCCGGTATATTCTCAAGCACACATAAGTGCATTTACAGTCAAGGATGAGTTTCATTTAAGAACACTCCTCATATGTTTATCCTTCATGATAAGACTTGACATGCAAGAGATTATAGGCATTTGGCACGAAAGGTATTCCAAAATAACATTAGGACTCAAAAGTAAAACCAATAGAATAATGATGCATATGAGTCCATGGGGCAGGTGAGCTCCCCTGTATATTTGCATGCACGCATACTTGCAATTAGTTCAAGGATGATGTTCATTTACATGCACTCGTCATATTTTCATCCTTCAAGAGATTTTCAGCATGTAGCAAATATTAAACTTTTAGCATAAAGGCATGACATATTGCATTTCAATTAGCGCTTGATAGCCAGTCAAAGCCATACTAAAAAATTATGCAATAGGGGTTCAATATAAAGATGACACAACTCAAAATACACAATAAGTGTGTTACAAATGAAAACTCCCCCTATGTCATGCATTTGATCTAGTTTATGGACCATCATCAAAACATGTGTCGTTTAAATACAAGGATAATATTTTACCATTTAGGTTCTAAGTGAAACTACATAACCCAAGGATTTGGACCAAATTGTGTCCATAAACTAGTCCTTCCTAAGATTATATAATGTGTACATATATTTCAATTTATATAGCATTTTGGATTCAATCATGTACTAATCTTTTTAAATTATCTTACATGCATTTTCTACAAAGGTATTCCTAAAGTCCAACTAGCATGCAATAATCTAAGTGACCACTTAAGATTAAATCACTCAGTTTGAACAAGGCTACTTACTTTGAAACTACATAAGACTTGCAAAAGAATTTGGAATTTAAAAATAGTCTTATGCAGTCATGATTTCAGTCAACTAGCTAGCATGTATACTATATATGATCATTCAAAACAACATGCAAGTTCCTAATTAAATACCAGCATGTAATTCACAAGGATCTACATTAGTCAGGCATATTACATTCAGCTCAAGCACGCATATCAGTATAGTTCAAAATAAATATAAACTATCCATAAAATAGTATAACATTTACCAAGCAATGGATAGTGACATTTAGTTCTTGCAAAACATCCAATATAAATGAAGCTATAAAATATTTCTAAATTAAGCATAGTACAATTTAGCGTTTATTGGATGAATTTTAACTTTGCTGCTCCCCCTCAACTATGCAGCCCAAGCATTAAAATTTTTAGCCAAAACATTTCTAATTTTCAATAAGCAATCAATTGGAATTTTAAGCTTAGACTTAACCTATATTTTCTAACAGGGGATGAGCTTCAAATGCATTTGAAAATGTTTAAACATTTAATTTTCATTTTGAGTTTAGATTTATATGATACAAAGTTTAAGATTAATTCCTAAAGCTCAAATATGCATAATGGACAAAAATATGCTTAACTTAAGATATTCATTTAAGCGTCAATTTAACATTAAGGATTATGTACCAAGAAAAGATGCTTGTGTCCATTTGGAAGTGGATTTAACTCAAACATGCTATAGCCAATACTTTCATATTTTAACCAATCATTATGATGTAAATGCATTAAATTCAGATTGGATATATTACTAAAAATTTCCTATTGGCTTGCTTCTCTATGGTTCTTAGTATATTAAAAGTGTATAGTGAATGCATATACTAAGATTTGACATTTTAGGCACATGCCACATCCCAAGCCCTTGGTCATCACTACCCCTTTTACTTAAATACTAATCTTAGTATCTAAGGAAGAATTGTCCTAAATAATTACGTAATTCCTATTGGAACCCATTATACCTTTGGTTCTTGGGGTTTTGCTTCCCTAATTACCCATATCATTTTCTTGTCCATGTCTCTAGCACTTCTAAATAGACTAGTAAACCATACATGCCTTTTTCTTTCACAATATAGGTACTCTTTATGTGCATGTGAAAGACTTTTCTTATTGATCATATTTTTACTAGATGAGGCATAAAATATTTTATGACAATGGGATTTAAAATATGAACCCAAATTCTTCTTGAAAATTCATTTCTTTTAATTCCAAAGGATTTATTTGGGTTATCTTTTTCACTAGTGGGTCTGAAAATCATTTCAAAATAATCTTCAATTTTTCTCTCCAAGAAAATGACTTTCAAGACCTTCTTAATATTTTTATTTTCAAGAATAGCTTATATTCCTTTAATTCTTTTAATTGCTTAGCTATCCTTTTATTCTCATTTTTTTAAAGGATTTGCTGCTTAGACATCTTAACTAGAAAATTATGCATATTAAATAGAGTCATTTCTAGTTCTTTCTGTGGTGGTATGTTTCGATCAATAAATTCATCACAAGATTTAGCATAAGATTTATCATTAAAATTATCATACGAATCATTGTATGAATTATTAATAGTATTATCACCAAATCCAAGAGATGATTCTACACTAGATTTTTCACAAGGTTCAACAGAAGAATCATCACATGAATTAGTGCATACATCAGTAAATGAGGTAGATTTAGAAATGTGTACCTCCTTCTCGACTAGTGCTATTGAGCCACAATTTGCCACTTTTTCATTAATTGACCTTGAAGCATCTAGAGAGGTGGCTTCCTTTTCTTTGGCTTCTCCATATCTCCTATCTAGCTCCTCCGAAATTTCTCTCACACATTTACATGTCATGATTTCAAGAAAAATATTAGAACTTAAAGCACGATATAAAATATCCATGGCATTTGAATTTGCTTGCATCGTACGAATATCATGCTCATTTAGTTCATTTTCTAGTTTGGGAATTTCAATATCATCAACAGTTTTCATAGGCATACAATTCCCTTTAGCAATCACTTTCCACATCCTCCAATCTATTGATTTTACAAAAATACTCATTCTTAATTTCCAAATAGTAAAATCTATACCGTAAAATCATGGAGGATCTGTAAAGGATTGTCCCTCACAAAATGGGGATACACCAACAAGATGAGTCATCACGATCTTTAAAAAATGCGTTTAAGATTTTTGTAACAAGACTCTGATACCAATTGAGAGTTATGGTGTATTCCCAAGAGGGGGGGTAAATTGGGTATTTTAAAAAAATTCTTCCTAGGTCAATTTATCCCTATTTTAATTTCACAATTAGTATAACACAACTTAGGATCTTTCTAAACAAGCATGAATCCCACAAATAATAATGTATGCAAATATTTAAAATAATTATAACATTCAACACAAATTGAACATAAGCATACAAGTGCGAAAAGTAAAGTGTGGAAATTAAATAGTGTACGGAAGAGGGAGCATAAACACAAAGTTTTTAACGAGGTTCAACAACTCCCACCTACATCCTTGCCTTGGACAAACCACCCAAGGATTCCACTATTCGTTCCTTAAAATTGAAACGAAGTTTCCCGTTACAATCCACTTCTTACCAAGACAAAGCTTCCCTTTAAAATTCGTTGTTTACACGAGGCATAGCTACCTCTTCTTGGTTCACAACCCGAGCCGTCAATACAGATAATATGAAATTTGTGTACAAGTAAAATGCTTGTCAAATAAGCTGATTTGTACAAATAAAATTCTTAATGCACTCTCAAATGATTTTCAAATGAAGCTCAGTAGAGTATGATAAAACCTCTCAAAAAATTTTGCAATTAATTGAGTGAGAGAATGGAAAATGATTTTCTTTTCAAATGACCTTTGATAAATCAAGAAGCCTCTTAAGCAATTAATATATGAGTTAAAATAAGCTCAAGGCTTTTTGTAATGATATTTCAAAAGAAAGAGTAGGAGAGTGAATTTGTTCAAGATTGACCTTTGAAAAGCATCAAATGGCAAGAAGACTTTCAAGCAATATATATATTGGTATAAATATATGATCAAGCTCAAACCTTGCTTGTAAACCCCAAAAATAATTCCCCCAAAAAGAGTTTCAAGAAGAAGAGTAGGAGAAATAAGTTTTGATCTTCAAAAATGGAGTATAAAATATGTTTAGGAAAGAGAGAATATGCAAGAATGCTCCCAAATGGTTTTTCTAACATTTTTCAAGTGATTTAGGCTTGTATTTATAGGGAAACCCCATTACTAGTCGCTTTATGGCCGTTGGGGGTATTAAAATATAATTTAATTTGAAAACTAGCCATTTTTCAGCCGTTGAGGCGCTTTTTGCGCGGACACCTTTCGGTGTTTCAGACATAACATTTTCTATACAACTTCAAATTGGACATTATTGATGTCAACAAAAATTTGAGATAAAATCCCACAACTTTCATGTTGAACACTTGCTAGGATAAGGAGGTTTTGATAAAGAAAAGTGCTCATTAATGAGACGAAAGAAACATGAAGGGAATTTTTCTTCTGCAAACATCCTTCAGTATTTTGAATATAACTTTTTTATACAACTCCAAATTGAACTTGTTTGCTATCAATAGAAAGCTAAGAGAAAATTTCACAACTTTCATGTTGAACACCTTTTAAGATAAGGACTTATTGATAGCAAAAAGGGCTCATCAATGTGACAAAGAAAAACATGAAGAGGTCTTTGAAAAGCTTGCTTTGGAGTTTTTCATTTCAAAAAAGATTTTTGCACTTGAAATAATTTGTACACATATGTAAAATGATTTTCCATGAAATAAAGAATGCCTAAGGTTAGTCTAAGGTCAAGTATGAGTTTCAAATTAAATCATGAGATGCATGCACAATTAAACCTAATTAATTATTGCAACCCAAAAATAAATAAAGTCTTCAAGCTTGAACTCCTTATTCCCATGAAATACGCCAATTAATGTGAGCTTGAAGTGTATTTACAGCTTCCATTTTGCATCCTTCACTTATGCTTCTTGTCACGACCTCAAAATTTATATCATTTATTTTTTCATATCCACGCAACGGATATACAAGTCATAAAACAATATATACTAAACAATATTAGAATTCAGTACATTCAGACCATAGCCATATACAATAACTCCCTCTAGTATCATCTACCCCAAAAATACAAAAACCCTATCACAAACTTACCCTACAACCAGGGTAACCAAGTCAACTTTCTATCCGTGAGTCTGATCTGCCCACCTAGATGGCTTACCTAAAAAGTGGTCAATTAATGGGGTGAGACAACGCTTAGTAAGTGGAAATATGCAATTACTAATGTGTGGAACCCCAGTCGTAAAACTATAATATTAATATTTAAAACTGCATGAGCTGGAAAATCTGTAAAACATATGTATAGTAGCTTAAAACATTTGTATCATCTGAACTTTCTATCATTCATATTGTTATATCATACTATATACGACAAAAACTGTAAAACTGTATACATATACATATACATAACTGTGCTCTTTCCCTTGAATTCTGTATGTCATGATTTGACCCCTCATGACAGGGTTGGGCGGCTCGTAGGCGGGACTTAACCTGGTCGGCCCTCCAGGTAAGTCATCATACTCTACACTACCTCAGCCCAGCCAAACTGCATCCACTCCTAAGCTCGTGACTGGCTGCTACCTCGTCAAACTGACCACCTCAACCCAATGAACTGGGGAGCTGTATCCTCTCCGAGCACAATTCGATGGTACCCACACACTATCTGAGATATGTGGTTGCACTCTATCTGTATTAGCAACGGTACCGTGCTCTGTAGACTGTATCTGTCTGTAATATCTCATTAGGGATCTGACACTATATAAATATATATATATATATATATATATATATATATATACACACACTATAATTATCTTTGTTGTTTTTATCATGTTTCCAAAATAACCATAACATTATAATTCTGTACTTTAATTACTATAATATCTGAACAACATGTATGTAGCATCTTGATGCTATAACTATATATTTTGCTTGTATAAACTGTCTGTATAAACTGAGTGTTATGGCATTAGAAAACATGACATTCTGTAAATACTGTATATACTGATCTAAGTAAACATCTATGTATATGTATGTATATCTATCTGTGTAAATATATGATTATTTATCGATATGAACAAAACTGTAGATGTACATATACTCGTATATACTATATAACATGATATTCTAAGAAAAACTGCATAAGATTCTATGTGAGATAATATCTACTTAGACCACACATTCTTTAATACACTTATTCTATAAAACTGCGTAATAACTGGTATTCATGCATATAAAATCTCTAATAATGTAAGTAAAATCTCCTAGCATAGCATATTTCCCTTACTTAGTTCTTGAAAAGACCTCACTGAACTCTAGCCCAACACCCACAGGGTTCTCCACTCAACACCTTGAAAACGACATCCCCTAGAACAAAACATCATTATTTTCTTACATGCAACATTTCTTATAACTACATGGAAAGCATATTCTAAATAAAACACCTTACCCTTAATTTGGAATGAATTTCAAATGACTTTCACCGATGATCTGCTCTAGTAGACTTGCAGAGAACTTCCCTAGGAGCATCGTGGTGGCTTCAGATCATCGATCTGACACAAGATGGAGTCGGGATCGAAGAGAGAAGGGGAGGGGTGCGTTTTAGAGAGAGAGAGTAATTTGCGCTAAAATTCTAATGAAAATCCAAGTTTTCACTATTTATAGATTCATGGACGAGACATGTCACCTCATCAACGAGTCATGTAGAAAGTTCGTTGACGAACGTGCATCCTTGTCCACGAGTTTCAGTTTGCCTTAAACCTTCTCTTGGTATCTTCTCATCGATGAGACATGACCTCATCGATGAGGTCCTCTTGAACCTTCATCGACGAAACCCCTGTATGTATCGACGAGATCCCATTTAATTTCTTGGGTTGTTACATTCTCTCCTCCTTATAAAATTTCATCCTTAAAATTTACTATTTGTGTTGAACCATCATTCATATAATCTATCATTCCCAGAAAAAAATGGTCTACTTATTTTATTACCTACCCTCACTTATGGAGGAGGAGTACCGTAGTTACATATATGTTTTGGGAGATTACACATATAAAACTAAAAACTATTTACTAACTAAAATCAATATATGTACATGCAAAAGAAACATTACCTAATTATTTACATTTTACTTGACTACTACTAATCTTCTTGGAATAAGTGCGGGTATTTTCTTTTATTTCGTCTTCGAGTTCCCATAAGACTTCCTTTACAGCATGGTTCCTCCACAAAACCTTCACTAGCTGAATTTCTTTCGTGCGCAGTTCCTGTGTCTTTTTGTCTAAAATATGTACTGGCACTTCTTCATAAGCTAATGATTCTTTAAGCTCTATCTCTGCATAGTTGATTATGTGGGATGGATCTGGGACGTATTTCCTTAACATAGCGACATGAAATACGTCATGTATTCTAGACAGAGCTGGCGGCAAAGCTAGCCTATAGGCAACTGGTCCTACTGTCTCTAATATCTCAAAAGGACCAATATACCTAGGGCTCAACTTGCCCTTCTTTCCAAATCTCCTAATTCCTTTCAGGGGAGCTATCTTCAAGAATACCCAATCCCTCACATCAAATTCTAGTTTCTAGCAGCGAGTATTTGCATAACGTTTCTGCCGACTCTATGCTGTACTGATTCTTTCTTTGATTAGTCGAACCTTATCGGACGCCTGTTGTATTATTTTTGGACCTAAAACTCGCTTTTCGCCTACTTCATTCCTAAAAAGAGGAGATCGGCACCTCCTACCATACAGTGCTTCATAAGGTGCCATGCCGATACTAGCCTGATAACTGTTATTATAAGCAAATTCAACTAGTGGTAAAAACTGAGTCCAGCTACCCCCGAAATCCAGTACTTATGCACGAAGCATATCTTCTAATGTTTGGATCATCCTCTCAGTCTGTCCATCTGTCTAGGGATGGAAAACAGTGCTAAATGCTAACTGTGTACCCATAGTCTCCTGAAAACTTTTCCAAGATCGTGAAGTTAACCGAGGATCTCGGTCCGAGACTATGGATACTAGTATTCCATGAATACGAACTATCTCCTAAACATATATCTCTTCCAGTATGTCCATGGAATAGCCACTTTTAATAGGGATAAATTAAGTAGTCTTCGTCAAACAATCCATAACCACCTAAATTGCATTTAACCCTTGATGCACCGACGGTAATCTTGTAACGAAATCCATCGAAACGTGATCTCATTTCCATTATAAAATAAACAATGGCTGCAACTACCCTGCTGGTCTTTTGTGCTCAGCTTTAAATTGCTGGCACATCAAGCACTGCTGTACAAATCCAGCTATCTCCCTCTTTATTCCACTCCATTAGAAATACTCTTGCAGATCGCTGTACATTTTTGTACTGTCGGGATAAACCGTGTATAGGGATTTGTGAGCCTCCTTCAATATAATTCTTCTGATCTCAGTATCTGCAGGAACACACAGCCTAGCACAGGATCCCAGGGCTCCATCATCTGATATGCTGAAATCCTCTCCCTAACCATTCCGCACTCTAGCCATCACCTCTGCCAACTCCGCATCATCATCTTGAGTTGCTTTAATCCTCTCAAATAGCATAGGCTGAACCACTAGACTGGAAATGACTGCCTGAGGACTTTCCTTTATTAATTCTATACTGAGCCTCTCCAAATCTATCAAAATTGAATGCGGAATCTCCATGGCTGCTAGTACTAGTCCCATTGATTTCCTACTCAAAGCATTAGCTACCACATTTGTTTTCCCCGGGTGGAAACTAATGGTGCAGTCATAGTATTTAATAAGCTCTAGCCACCTTCTTTGTCTCATATTTAATTCCTTTTAAGTAAAGAAATACTTCAGGCTCTTGTGATCCATGAAAATCTCGCACTTTCCACCATATAGGTAATGCCTCCAGATCTTGAGAGCATACACCACCGCAGCAATCTTTAAATCATGGACAGGATAATTCCTCTTATACTCTTTAAGTTATCTAGACGCATACGCAATAACCCTGTCATGCTATATCAACACGCATCCAAGGCCCTTCAAAAAGGCATCACTGTATATTACAAACCTATCCTCCCCTGATGGAATAGCTAATACCAGAGTTGAAACTAACCACTGCTTTAACGCCTAAAAACTCTGTTCACAGTCGTCGGTCCAATTAAACTTCGCATTTTTCCTCGTAAGTCATGTTAATGGACCTGATAGTCTAGAGAAGCCATCTATGAAACGCCGATAATAGCCTGCTTATCCCAGAAAACTCCTGACCTCCTAAATGCTGCCTGGCCTTTCCCAACTTACTACCGCCTCTATTTTACTCGGATCAACTGATACACCTGCTTCAGAGATCACATGGCCGAGAAAGGTAACCTGCCTTAGCCAAAGCTCACATTTCTTGAATTTTGCATACATTTTCCTTTCTCTCAATATCTGCAACACCAGCCTAGAATGATGTTCATGCTTCTCAAAACTCTTTGAGTAGACCAGTATATCATCAATGAAGACAACCACAAACTAGTTCAAATATTGATGAAACACATGATTCATTAAATCCATAAATACTGCTGGTGGATTAGTCAACCCAAATGGCATCACTATGAATTCATAATGCCCATATCTAGTTCGAAATGCAGTCTTCCAAATGTCCTCGGCGCTAACTTTCACCTAGTGGTAACCCGACCACATGTCAATTTTAGAGTAAACTTGGGTCCCCTAAAGTTGATCAAATAAATCATCGATCCTAGGGAGAGGATATTTATTCTTGAATATTTGTTTTTTTATCTCCCTATAATCAATGCACAATCTCATGGTTCCATCTTTCTTTTTCACGAACAAAACTGGCGCTCCCTAGGGCGACACACTGGGCCTGATAAACCCCTTGTCCAGCAATTCCTATACCTGATCTTTCAATTCTCTCAACTTGACTGGAGCCATCTGATATGGTGCTTTAGATACTAGTGCAGATCCTGGCAATAGATCTACGGTAAACTCAATCTTACGGTCGGGTGGCAAACCAGGCAATTCTTCTAGAAAGACATCTGGGAATTCCCTCACTACTGGTATGTCAGCTTGTCTCAATTCTTATTTTGGCAATTCTTTTATGTACGCGACATAACCCTAGCAACCACCCTATAGCAACCTCCTCCCCTAAATAGCCGACACCAGCTGTGGTGAGGCACGTACATGTGAGCCCATAAATTTGCTCATCTGGGGGTCTGAAAATCACTACCTTTTGGTGGCAATCTATACTAGCATGATGAGTAGCTAGCCAGTGCATGCCTAGTATCACATCAAACCCTTGCATATCCACGACCACAAGATCAACTGATAACACTCTCTCCTGAATACTTATTGGAAAATTCCAAAGCATCTTCCTGCATTTTACCACAGATCTCATCGGCGTACCCACAGACAGTTCTATATCTAATGGCCGTGTCTCTATTCCAGCTATTTTCACATATCCCTCCGATATAAAGGAATGGGTGGCACTTGTATCAAACAAACAGTAATTGTATATGGTAAAGCAGTAAGGATACTTGTAACCACATCTCCAACTGTTTCGGTGTCTCCCGGCGTCACATAAACCCTTGCTGGTGCGGTATTTCTCTGCTGACCTCCGCAGGGCGCCTGGTATCCTCCTCAAAATGGCCTAGGAGCTAGTACATAACTTGGTGTCATCTGATAAGATCAAGCCATATGACCGAGTCTCCCGCAGCGGTTGCAAACATTCTGCCCCAGTCGGAACTCACCAGGATGTCTCCATCCACACATGGTACAAATAGTGGGAGGCTGACTACCCTGAAATCCACCCTGCTCTACCATCTATCTCTGACCTCCACTAGATCTACCACCTCTCTAAGGGCCCTGACTGGGACCCACCTAAAAACCCTAGGGTGCGGTCCTCTTCTTCTAACTCTGTGTCTCAATCTCCCTGGTAGAGTCTCCTCTACTATAATAACTCTATCAACCAACTATGTAAAATCCTGGATCCTGAGTACCGCCACTTGCCTATAAATATCTCGCCTCAGGTTTGTCTCGAACATTATAGCCTTCTTCACTTCATCGGAAACAATATATGGGCAGAAATGCGAGAGCTCGATAAATCTCGCCACATATTAATGGACTATCATCGACCCTTGGGACAGACTCAAAAACTTTTGTACCTGAGCCTCTCTAACTGAGGCAAGATAGTATCTATCAAAGAACACATCCCTGAATCGAGCCTAGGTCATCGACACTGGTATAGCCCTGTGCTCCTCCAATAGCCTGGTAGCTATCCACCATCTCTTGGCCTCCCGCGCCAGTCTATATGTAGCATATAAGACCCTCCGCTCGTCGGTGCAATGAAGTACTATTAGTGTCTTTTCTACCTCCTGCACCCAGTTCTCAGCAACTTTAGGGTTAGTCGCTCTAGAATAGGCTGGCGGATTCATTTTCATAAATTTCTCTATGGTACATCCCTAAGTTGGAGATGGACCTCCCTACTCTCTAGAGTTTTGCGCTATCTCAGTCATAACTTGCTGAGCCACACTACATAGCACAACATCTGAATCTCTGCCTCCTACACCAGAAGAACCCGCTTCATCATCACCACTGGCGTGGGCGCTATAGCCTCCTATGTCCATCCTGCAAATATGTAGAACACCGTTTTAGAATCCTATTCCCCATACAGACCTAACTTATCTCATTTAACTAGAACTTCAAATCCTCTATTAACCATTCCCCTGATCCTAGCCCCAAAATCAAATCCTCCAACCCAAACACACGACTCGTTGATAGTTTACTATGGCTTTCCCAAAATCGTCACCCCAGGAAAAACATAGAAGCCACCACGAAATCCTGCATCCAGATCACGAAACAAAACCTCAAATTCTTTTTCCTATATTCTAATATTGTTTCCCGCTACACTCTAGAGTCTACAGAACCTAGCAACCTAGGCTCTGATACCAAAATGTCACAACTCAAAATTTATATCATTTTTTTTTCATATCTACGCAGCGGATATACAAGTCATAAAACCATATATACTAAAAAATATCAGAATTCAGTACATTCAGACCATAGCCATATACAATAACTCCCTCCAGTATCATCTACCCCCAAAATACAAAAACCCTATCACAAACTTACCCTACAACCAGGGTAACCAAGTCAACTCTCTATCCGCGAGCCTGATCTGCTAGCCTAGCTGGCACACCTGAAAAGTGGTAAAGTAATGGGGTGAGACAACGCTCAGTAAGTGGAAATATGCTATTACTAGTGTGTGGCGCCCAAGTCATAAAACTATAATATTTATATTTAAAACTGCATGAGCTGACAATTCTGTAAAACACATGTATAATAGCTTAAAATATTTGAATCATCTAAACTTTCTATCATTCATACTGCTATATCATATTATATATGACAAAAACTATAAAACTGTATACATATACATATACACAACTGTGCTCTTTCCCTAGGATTCTGTATGTCATGATTTGACCCCTCATGACAGGGTTATGCGGCTCGTAGGCGGGCCTTAACCTGGTCAGCCCTCCAGGTAAGTCATCATACTCTACACTACCTCAGCCTAGCCAAAATGAATCCACTCCTAAGCTTGGGACCGGCTGCTACCTTTTAAAACTGGCCGCCTCAACCCAGTGAACTGGGGCGCTGCATCCTCTTCGAGCACAATTTGACGATACCCACATACTATCTGAGATATGTGGTTGCACTTTATCTATATTAGCAATGGTACCATGCTCTGTAGAATGTATATGTCTGTAATGTCTCATCAGGGATCTAATACTATATAAAAATATATATACTATAATTATCTTTGCTATTTTTATCATGTTTCCAAAATAACCATAACATTATAATTCTGTACTGTAATTACTGTAATATTTAAACAACATGTTTGCAGTATATTGATGCTATAACTATATATTCTACCTATATAAACTGTGTTATGGCATTAGGAAAACATGACATTCTGTAAATACTGTATATACTGATCTGAGTAAACATCTGTGTATATGTATGCATATCTGTCTGTGTAAATATCTAATTATTTACGTATATGAATAAAACTGTAGATGTACATATGCTCGTATATACTATATAGCATGATCTTTTAAGAAAAACTGCATAAGATTCTATATCAGATAATATCTACTCAGGCCACACATTCTTTAATACTCTATTTCTATAAAACTGCATAATAACTGGTATTCATGCATATAAAATCTCTAATAATATCAGTAAAATCTCCATGGAATATTTCCCTTAATTAGTTCCTAAAAAGCCCTCACTGAACTTTGGCCCTACACTCGTAGGGTTCTTCACTCAACACCCAGAAAACGACATCCCCCAGAACAAAACATCAGTATTTTCTTGCATACAACATTTCTTATAACTACAGGGAAAGCATATTTGGAATAAAACACCTTACCCTAATTTTGGGATGAATTTCAAACCACTTCAACCAATGATCTGCTTAGGCAAACTTGCGGCGAATTTCCCCAAGAGCGTCGTGGTGGCTTTAGAATGTCGATTCGGTGAGAAATGGAACCGGAATCAAAGAGGGAGGGGGACGGGTGCGTTTTAGAGAGAGAGATAGAGAGAGAGAGTAATTTATGCTGAAATTCTAATAAAAATATGAGTTTTCATTATTTATAAAGCCAAATTCATCGACAAGACACGTCATCTCATCGACGAGTCCTGTAGAAAGTTCGTTGATGAACCTGCACCCTTGTCAACGATGTTAGAATTGGTGTATTTCCAAGAGGGGGATGAATTGGAATTTTAAACTTTTCTCCTAGGTTGAACTAGATTCAGTCGAGTATAACAACCTATGGTCTTTCTATCCAGCTCCAAATACGCTGATAAATATAATATGCAGAAATTTAAATCAAGCGCACCATTCACATAATAACATACACGTGCAGTAAATATAAAGTGCGACAATATACACAAACACATGGTATGTTATCGGGGTTCGACCAATTATGCCTATGTCCCTGCCTCTAGCTCGCAAGCTAGAGGATTCCACTAATAGCTCACTTAAGGGTGGAGCGACACCAATTACATCCAGGTCAAATTAACACAGGGCTGACCTCAACCTTAACCAGGTTAATTAGCGGGGCTGACCTCAACCTACACGCCTTAACAGGATGACGCACCTAACTTTCCTAACCGGGTCTAAGCCAAACTGAGACTATTCTAGGGCTAGTCTCCCTCTTCAGGCTTGGGCTTGGAAATACAACAGATGTGTATTACAATCAAATGGTACAATGATTGTGCTTTCATGTAAAGCAGATATGTACCCAAATGCGCGCAATAACATCACCACAATATGATTCAATATGTAAGCTCAATGTGGTCTAGATGGTTTAACTCTCAAAAGTATTTTCTATCAGTGTAATGCATACATGAGAGTGTCAAACAAGCAATCTTTGTATCACAAGATATTGAGCGAATAAGTTCACACAAAGATGTTGAGTCTCAAGTATTTCAATCAGTAGGGTATCTTAAGCATGTAAGTATCAATTAAAGTATATGCTTGGATTGCAAAAAGTGTTCAACCTTTGTATTCAACTAGAGATATGAATCAATGAATATTGCAACAAAGATTTTTCTCACACAAAAAAATATCTCTTTAAAATACTTATCATGATAAAGCACACTAGATATTTGAAGGTATTTTGAAAGTATTTTGTAACCAAAAACAAATACAATCTTCTCAAGATCTTGTAATGAAGGTGCAAGCTTAGAAGATCTATCAAAGTCTTCTTAGGATAGACTTGTCAACCAAAGTCCCCTAAGAATCTTTAGGTTTTGCTCTCAAATAAAATCGTGTCAATCAAATAGAACAATAGAGAGCAAACCTTTCCAAACAAACACCCAATCCACTTACTAATGATGTAGACACAAATGGAGGGCATGAGTGAATGAGGCTCAAAAATGAGTTGTAGAGGCTTTTAGGTTTTCAGAGAATTCTTCTCTAATCAAGATAGCTAATCCCTGCTTCATTTTCACAAATGATCACATATACATAGGCATGGGAGAAAATATGACTGTTGGGGACCTATTGGGTATTATTAAGAAAGTTTAATGATGTTTTTAGCATTTTAACCCTGTTTCAAAAATATTTAACTGCAGTAAAAATTAAGGCAACCCGAGAGGTCCAGTCGACCAGAAATGTTTCGGTCGACCAAGTCTCATATGGTTCGGTCGACCAGGGGAATTTTGAACTAAGGGCTCGGTCGACCAGGAGAGGGCGATTTCTTAATTTTTTGAGGTTTGGTCAACCAGGCCATTTTGAATTAGCTTCGGTTGACCAGACCGTTGGGATTTCTCCCGAGCACCCTCGGTTGACTAAGTAGTTGGAGTACAAAAAGGGTCAGTTGACCAGATGGTCAAAATGTTGACCCAGGGAGGTTTTGGTCGACTGAGGCTTTTTGAACTACCTAGTTCGGTTGAGTAGGGCCTTTGTCAACTATTGATCCAGGCTTGGTTCGATCGACTAGGGCAAAATTCGGTCGACCGAAAGTGGACAAAGTGTGCATTTCGGTCATGTTTTAACACACATAAATCCTAATGAAGTGCCTAACAAACATGGGTGCAAATGTGTGTGTCCTAGGGTCATTTATGATTATGAATACACCGAAAAAGTCTGGTGTCGGTCGACTAGAGGCCAATTGAAGGGAAAGCCCTAAGGTCATTCTATGGTCACTTTTCATTTACGGTTTGTTTAAGCTTACGTAATAAATCATACATGTGATGTGTGTGAGCTTATTACAAACCAGAGCCCTGCTTACTATTACAAGCTGATTTTCACAAATGAATTATATAACAAGTAAGATCAATAATCGGTCTTTAGGCTTTACTTGCTTTGTGCCCATCTTGATTTTAACAAGCTTAGTTCCTGCACAAAACCTCAAACACCCATTAGATACAAAGAGTATTTGTCATAATCAAAACCAGGTGTGACTGATAAGGTTAACAGATGAGTTTTAGTCTACCTTAAACCCTCTCTCGGTATCTTCTCATCAACGAAACATGACCTCGTCGACGAGGTCCTCTTGAACCTTCGTTGACGAAACCCCTGTGTTCGTCGATGAGTTCCTATTTAATTTCTCGGGTTGTTACACTTCTAGATTTATAAACCTATGTACTCACTAAGTACACAAGTGAGATGTTGTTGTTTGTCATAATCAAAATAGGGACCGGACTCAAAAATTCAACATTATTTCTAGACTGAGGAAAGGTTTTAGATGAGTTTATATTAAAGTTTTGTTGGGAAAAATGTTAATTTCAGGGTGTTATACTGGAAACACTGCATGTGTAGGATTGAGTGTTTTGGGGGCTTCTCGGTAAGCCAAGTAAAGTGATAAACTAAGTTAGAAATTTTTATGAAATTATTTATTATTTTACAGTATTAAATTTCAAGAAAATATGTATATTATAGAATTATGTTTGGGAAATACTGTTATGAACAGGGATATGATTTAAATGTGTTTTTTCAAAAGTTATGATCTTAGAACAGATTTTACATTCAAAATGTTACCAATTTTCTATGTGGCATGAGTTTAAATTTTCATGTAATTATGTATATCAAAATAATATGTTTTCCCAGATCAAGCATGATATGATAGTTTTCAGGGCAATTATAAAATAATACAGGAATCATGATTTTATGATTGTAATATTAAATAGTACCAAGAAATTATGTTCAGTATATTATGATGTGCCGGGGCAGATGTCGTGATTCATGTTGGCGTAGATGCTATAATCATGTATGATAAGATATAATTCATGAATGATTATCATTTCGGATATTATTATGAAATGTGAAACAGTTATGTTCAGTATATGAAACTTATTATATGATATCAGAACTCAGATGGTATGGTTTAGTTCAGTTTTAGGAGCACGGTATCATAGCTATATGTTTAGAATTATGATAGTGCTACACATGACCAGTAGTGTGGGAGATGGCAGTTGATGTGGCTTCAGTGTAGAGTGGAGTTGTTCCCCTAGCATTCTAGGACCAGGTGGGACAAGCCCATCATACTTACAGACTTATGTTTGATCTAGCATGGTCGGCCAGCCATTGCTAGGTTTCACTTTCGGGCTGCACAACCTAGTTATGTGGGGGTAAAACATGACATCAACTAGCTATCCATCCTGGGTGTTATTTCATTATTGTACAGTTATATAAGATGATTTTCATATATAGAAATCTAGTATGTTTTATTATGATATGGCAATCATGTTTTACTCAGTTCTGCTACAAACAGATTTTACCAAATATGCTTATTATACTGGTTATTTGTGTAACACGAAAATGCTCATAATGCCACACACTGATGTTAGTTTATTTCCCTTACTAAGAGGTGTCTCACCCCAGTTATATAAACATTCAAGAAATCCAGGTAGAGGAGCAGATAGAGCTCCACGACAGTAGACTTCGACTGAGCTACCCTATTAGAAGGGTAAGAAATAGAGTTAGGGTTAGATTTATTTTTGGAAAGCAGCCCTAGGTTACTTTTGATCTTCTGATGGATGATTGTATATATAAACATAATAGTTTTAGTAGAACTCTGATATTGTGGTTGGTTGTATGAGATGTTTGTGAATTACGTTTCCTGCTATTTAGGTATCAGAGTTGTATTTCAGGTATATCCTTGGTACCCATGGGTCCAAGTTGATTATTTTTTATCAGCTAAACATGATTATTATATTAAATGCTATTATGGAAAAAAAATGATGATTACGAAAAAATAGGCAGGTCGTTACAGAATGTGTTATCTCTTATTGTAAATTCAATTTGTATATCCATATTCATATCTAAAGGCTTCTAATTAACATAGTTTTGATTGTTGTATATCTACATACATATATATATATATATATATATATATATATTGGAAACTTGAATAGTTAAGGGTTGAAGAATTTAAAATTCCGCGAATAATTTTTAAATACCAATTCACTCCCCTCTTGGGAATACATCCTAATTTTAATTGGTATCAGAGTGTAGATTGTAGTATATCCTACAAGTAGCTACATAAAAATCCTTATGGCAAAGTTAGGAGTATCCCCATTTGGCGAAGGCCAATCTTATTCTAGACCTCCTATCTTCTACGGTGAAAACTACATCTTCTAGAAGCAACGAATGAGAATATTTTTGCTAACCATAGATTACAAAGTCTAGAAAGTAGTCACACATGATGAATTGATTCTCGCAAAATCTATAGACAATAAAGAAGTCCTTTAAGAAGAAAAACAATGGAATGATATAGACATGAAACAAATTCAAATTAACTCGAGTGCAATGAATGTGTTGTATTTATGAAATGTTCAGCGCGAGGCTATATTAATGAAATTATAGAAATACTATCAATCTATTTATGTTAAACACTATATTATCATGTATTATATGTTATCAGAATCCAGATGTTAGTTTAGTTTAGTTCAGGAGGACAGTACCGTAGCTTATAGATCAGAAATCTATGTTCAAATTGGTGCTAACCACCCCATGAGGGGGTGGGAGATGGATAGTCGATGTGGCTTTCAGTGTAGAGTGTAGACATCAACTTGGTAGTTCGGATCAGAGTATGGCAGGCCCATCGTACTTACAAACATTTTTGACTCGGCAGTGGTCGACCAGCCATTGTTGGGTCCCACCTTCGGGCTGCACAACCCGTCATGGGGGGTAATACATGACGTCAGCTAGCTATTCATCCTGGGTATGTTTTCAGTATTATTAGCTATACCAGACAGTTATGATTAGTATGATTTATTAGAAATATGAAAGTATACGTTTTTGTAGTTTTTGTAGTTATTAAATTATGAATGTTTTCTAGTATGATGTTGTACTGTATATCTATATTATCATTAAGTATTCATGTTGCCACATAGCTGTATTTAGTTTATTTTTCCTTACTGAGAAGTGTCTCACCCCTGAACATTAAATAATTTTTAGGAAACCCAGAAGGATTGGTAGGTCATGGCCACCGTTGAGTTTGTTGAGTTACCCTGCTAGGAGGGTAAGTGTTGTGCTAGGATCAATGGTTTTTGTTGTAGGATCCTAGGAAATAATTTTTGGAATTTTTGGGTATTTTGGAGATTTGTATATAAATATAGTATATTTAGTAATATAGTAGACTCTGGTATTAAGTAATTATTGGTTGATGAATGTGATTTACATTTACTGCTGCTTAGTTTCTGCTGTGTATGATAGGTGTCCCCGTTACCCACGGGTTCGGGTTCACTTTATTATTTATTATGTTTTATTATATGTTAAGATAAGTAGGTATTTACAGTTTTGTATCAGAGCCTAGGATAGTAGGTTCTGTAGACTCTAGAGTGCAGTAGTAATAATACCAGAGTATAGGATAAAGGGATTTGAGGTCTGGTTTTATAATCTAAATGCAAGACTTCTGTGGTGGTTTGTGTGATTTTTATGGGGTGACGATTTCAGGAAAGTCCCAGTAAACATCGTCGGTGGGTTATGGTATGAACCTGAATAGTTTGAGAGTTGATTATAGATATCTAATGGTGCAGGGTATGTGAAGGTTCTGTAATTATTGTTTTTTAGATGACCCTGTGCAGTAGTCCTACGCTGTGGAATAGGTTGGAAGTTTAACGGTGAAGAGTTTGAATTACTTAGGCAATATTTCAAGAGCTAGGGTGGTCCATCTGCAGGCCATGGTAGCTCGATAGAGAAATTCATAAAGATGAATCCTCCGGCTTTCTTAGGGGGAACAGATATGCCAGAGATAGAGGCTGTAGTATTCAAAGGAGCGGGTATTTGCTACCTACAGTGAATGGGTGGTGGACGGGCGGTGATAGAGTAGCATACCTGTGTGGACGTGGGAGCGGTTTAAGGAGATAATCTTTGAAAGGTATTTTCCAGCCTCGTCCAAGGAAGCGAAGATTTAGGAGTTCCTGAATCTAAAGTAGGGACAGTAGACCGTACAACAATACACGGCAAGGTTCATCGAATTATCTCGCTTTACCCCGTATATCATACCAGATGAAGCAAAGAAGGTATAGCAGTTTGAGAGAGGCCTGAGGAGAGAAATATATAAGCAGGTATCAATATTGAAGTTGCATGACTTTGCTGAGGTGGTGGATAGAACCACTATTGCAGAGATTGGAGAGCAGTTAGAGGTTGAGGAATAGAGGCAGAAGAAGAGATCCACACCTTCTGGTTCCCAGCAAGGAGTCGATCGTGGTTCATGGAAGAGAGGTGGCTATTACAGAGACCGAAGATAGGAGACTGGGAATCGCAGTTTTCAGGGTGTGCAGCCATCTCCAGCTTGCCCGTCTTACGGGAGGAGACATCTGGGGGAGTGTCGTTCCAGGCGAGGTGTTTGCTATAGGTGCGGGGAACCAGGACATATGATGAGGGAGTGCCCAACACAGATTGGTGCTGCTTCTACTCCTAGACCTACTAGAGGAGGCTACTAAGCACCACGTGGAGGCCAGTAGTGGAATATGGCATTAGCTAGGGTTTTTGCTTTGATGCCAGGTGATGTTGAGACAACCGGCAACATGGTGACAGGTACGATTAATATGTTTTCATTTAAAGTTATTGTACTTTTTGAATCAGGGGTCACACACTCGTTTGCATCTGGGGAATGTGTTAAATTATGTGGGGCTAAAACACAGACATTAGATGTTGAATTATTAGTGGCTACATCGACCGGGTCAGCAGTGAGATGTAGTAGGGTACTCCGTGGTTGTCTAGTTGATGTTCAGGGGAGGATCCTATCTGCTGATCTGGTAGTGTTAGACATGTATGGGTTTGATATTATTTTCGGCATGGATTGAATAGCAGCTAATTTGGACTGTATAGACTGCCATGTGAGAGAAGTAATTTTCAGACCTCCAAGAAGACCAGAATTCAAATTTATAGGGTCACGAGTGCAATCTTTACCTTAAATGGTTTCAGCAGTTCAGGCGAGGAGGCTACTTCTGAGAGGTTGTCAGGGATTTGTGGCCTTCGTGAAGGAAACAACAGGGAATGAAGTAAAGCTCACCAGCACGCCAGTAGTAAAGAAGTTTATTGATGTGTTCCCAGATGAATTGCCAGGTTTGCCACCTGATCGTGAGGTAGATTTTCCCATTGATCTACTTCCAGTTACAGTGCTAATCTCTAAAGCACCGTACCGAATGGCACCAGCAGAGTTGGCAGAACTGAAAGATCAGTTGCAGGATTTGTTTGATAAGGGCTTCATATGACCTAGTGTATCACCATGGGGAGCTCCAGTATTATTCGTGAAGAAGAAAGACGGGTCTATGAGGATGTGCGTAGACTACAAGGAGATTAATAAAGTGACCATCAAGAACAAGTATCCTCTACCTCGTATTGATGACTTATTCGATCAACGCCAGCGTACACAGGTATATTCTAAAATTGACCTCAGATCAGGTTATCATCAGGTAAAGGTAAGAGCAGAAGATGTATCGAAGACAGCTTTCAGGACAAGGTATGGGCATTACGAGTTCCTTGTTATGCCATTTGGCTCGATGAATGCTCCTGCGATATTTATGGATTTGATGAATAGGATTTTTCATCCATATTTAGATTAGTTTGTGGTTGTTTTTATTGATGATGTACCAGTCTATTCGAGGGGTTATGAGGAGCACAAGATACATTTGAGACAAGTTTTGCAGATGTTCAGGGAGAAGAAGTTGTATGCAAAGTTCAGCAAATGTGACTTCTGGCTCGAGAAAGTTGTGTTTTTGGGGCATATTATCTCAAGAGATGGAATTTCTGTGGATCCTAGTAAGACTGATGCGGTAGTGAATTGGGCTAGACCGAGAAATGTCCGGGAGATATGGAGTTTCTTAGGGTTAGTTGGATATTACCGTCATTTTTTTTTAGGGATTCTCAGCTTTATCAGGGCCTCTAACATGACTGACTAGGAAGAATGCCAGATTTAAGTGGGACGACAGCTATGAGCAGAGTTTTCAGGAATTGAAGCAGAGGCTAGTCATAGCGCCAGTGCTGATCATCCCATTTGGGGGTGAGGGTTATACTATCTACAGTGATGCGTCCTTGAAGGGACTTGGATGTATATTGATGCAGCATGGCAGGGTGGTGGCATATGCTTCCATACAGTTGAAGGAATACAAAAAGGAACTACCCTACCAATGATCTTGAATTGGCTGCAGTGGTACACGCATTGAAAATTTGGAGGCATTACCTGTACGGTGAGCAGTGTGGGATTTTCTCCGACCACAAGAGCTTAAAGTATTTCTTCACCCAGAAGGAATTGAATATGAGGCAGAGAAGGTGGTTAGAATTGATTAAGGATTTTGACTGTACTATTAGTTACCATCCAGGAAAAGCAAATGTGGTAGCTAATGCACTGAGCAGGAAGTCTGGGGAATCAGCATTGATAGCTATGGAGATCCAGCGTCTGATCATGATGGATCTAGAGAGACTCGGCATAGAGTTGGTAGAGAGTGATCCTCTAGTATATATCGCCAGTTTAGTGATACAGCCTACTCTGCAGGAAAGAATTAAAGTTGCTCAAAAGGAAGGTCCATAATTAGAAGACGTGATAAATAAAGTGCAGACTGGTCGGGGTAAGGAATTTTGCATTACAAATGACGGAGCTTTACGGTTTCATTCTAGATTATATGTTCCTGCCGATGTTGGAATCAGGAAGACTATTTTGGAGGAGGCTCACAGATCATTGTATACAATTCATCCTGGCAGTACGAAAATGTACGGGGATCTGCGAGAGTTTTATTGGTGGAGTGGTATGAAGAGAGAGATTGCCGAGTATGTATCCCAATGCTTGACATGCCAGTAGGTAAAAGCTAAGCACTAGAGGCCAGCGGGTCAGTTGCAGCCATTATTTATCCCAGAGTCGAAGTGGGATCATATATCCATGGACTTCGTGTCATGGATGTCATCGACATCGCATAGCCATAATGCGATTTGGGTGATAGTAGACCGGTTGACTAAGACTACCTATTTCCTACCCATCAAGATCAGCTATTCCCTCAATCGTTTAATGGAGATTTACGTTCAGGAGATAGTTCGTTCTCATGGAATGTATGTATCTATTGTGTCATATCGAGACCCGCGTTTAACTTCACGGCTCTGGAAAAGTTTGTAGGAAGCTCTAGGGTCTCAGCTATCGTTTAGCACGACATTCCATACTCAGTCAGATGGGCATACTGAGACGATGATACAGATACTAAAAGATATGCTCCGAGCATGTGTATTAGATTTTGGGAGTAACTGAACTCGGTTCATGCCGCTGGTGGAATTCGCGTATAATAACAGTTTTCATACTAGCATTGGTATGACACCGTTTGAGGAACTGTACGGTAGGAGATGTCGATCTCCTTTGTATTGGGACAAGATGGGTGAGTGGAGAGTTGTGGGGCCAGAGCTGGTACAGCAGGCGTACGATAAAGTTTGGCTCATTAGGGATAAAATCAGTGCAGCACAAAGCCAACAAAAAAGTTACGTTGATAATCGCCGTAGGAATTTGGAATTCGATATTGATGACCATGTATTTTTAAAGATAGCTCCATTAAAAGGAGTTATGAGGTTTGGTAGGAAGGGTAAACTTAGCCCTAGGTTTATCGGTTTTTGAGATTTTAGAGAAAGTGGGGTCAGTTGCCTATAGGCTAGCTTTGCCACCTACGCTATCCAAGATGCACGACATATTCCACGTATCTATGTTGAGGAAATACATCCCAAACCCTTCTCATATTATCAGTTATGGTGAGTTAGAGCTCAATGATTCACTAATCTATGAGGAGGTACCAGTGCAGATTTTGGACAGAAAGGAATATGAACTATGTAATAAGAAAATTCCTTTGGTAAAGGTTCTATGGAGGAATCATGCAATAGAAGAGGCTTCTTGGGAGCTCGAGGAGCTAATCAGATAGAAGTACCCACAATTATTCCAAGAAGTCCACATGTGATTAAGAAATGTGAGTAAATATGTACTGTTTCTTTTGCAGGTACATGTAATGCTTTAGTAAATCAAATTTTAGTTTTGGGGGAATTTTCTTTTGGTATATGTAATCTCCTAGGACTTGAAATGTAACCACGGTATTCCTCCACCATAAGTGAGGGTAAGTAATAAAATAAGTAGACCATTTTGCCTAATAAGGGATGATGAATTGTATGAATAGTAAATTTTGAGGACAAAATTTTATAAGGAGGGGAGAATGTAATGACCCGAATAAGAAAAATGGTATTTAAATAGAGAGAAAGGGAAATGAAAACAGAAACAGAAGGAGGCAGCAGACTTCATCAGATATATCTATGTTTAGATTGGTGCTAACCAACCAACAAGGGGGTGGGAGATGGATAGTCAATGTGGCTTTTAGTGTAGAGTGTAGACATCCACCTGGCAGTCCAGACCAGGATGTGGCGGGCCCATTGTACTTACAGACATTTTTGACTCGGCAGTGGTCGGTCAGCCATTGTCGGGTCCTGCCTTCGGGCTGCACAACTCGTCATAGGGGGTAATACATGACATCATCTAGCTATTCATCCTGGGTATGTTTTCAAAATTATTAGCTATACCAGACAGTTATAATTAGTATGATTTATTAGAAATATGAAAGTATACGTTTTTGCAGTTATTAAATGATGAATGTTTCCTAGTATGATGATTGTACTATATATCTATATTATCATTAAGTATTCATATTGCCACACAGCTGTATTTAGTTTATTTTTCCTTACTAAGAAGTGTCTCACCCCCGAACATAAAATTATTTTTAGGAAACCAAAAAGGACCGACGAGTCGTGGCCGCCGTTGAGTTTATTGAGTTACCTCGCTAGGAGGGTAAGTGTTGTGCTAGGATCAATGATTTTTGTTGTAGGATTCTAGGAAATACTTTTTAGTGTTTTTGGGTATTTTGGAGATTGTATATAAATACAGTATCTTTGGGAATATAGTAGACTCTGGTATTAAGTAATTATTGATTGATGAATGTGATTTACATTTATTGCTGCCAAGGTTCCGCTGTGTATGATAGGGGTCCTCGTTACCCATGGGTTCGGGTTGACTTTATTTAATTATTATATTTTATTATATGTTAAGATAAGCAGGTCGTTACATAAGAGGATTGGAAATCTATGCAAATAAATGCTACGGCAATGAATCTGTTATTCTGTGCACTAGATGTGAATGAGTTTAATAGGGTAATGGCATGTAACTCTACTAAAGAAATACGGGAAAAATTAGAAGTTACATATGAAGGCACTAGTGATGTAAAAAATAGTAGGATAGACATGCTCATTAGTGAGTATGAAACATTTAGAATGACTACTGATGAATCTATTCAATCCATGTACACTAAATTCACACACATCACAAATTCTTTATATGCACTTGGAAAATCTTACCCTACTTATGAGTTGATCAAGAAAATACTTAGGGGACTACCTCCATTTTGGGAAGCTAAAGCTACTGCAATAGTAGAAAGGAGAAATCTCAAGGAGATTTCGGTTGACCAACTAATTGGATCGCTCATCACCTATAAGCTTGCAATAAATGAGAGGAAGAATGAGCAAAGCAAAGCAAAGAAAGCCACAATGCTTAAGGCATCATCTCACTGCTCTTGAAGGGAAGTGATTCAGAATCGGATGACAACATGGCACTCATCACTAAGAGATTTGGAGAGTTCATGAGAAAGAATAAGAAATACACCAGAAAATTCAGGGGCTCAAAAGTAGAAAAGGGAGAGTCAAGCAGAATGAAGCAAAATGATGATCCTCCCATGTGTTATAATTGCAGAGAATTTGGACACATCAAGTTGGATTGTCCCCAACTAAAGAAAGTGTTTAAGAAAAAGAAGAAGAAGGCTTTAAAAGTGGGTTTGGACACGCGCGGTACCAGTAGTTCAGAATCGGAATCCAGTGATAACGAGATGGCGAACCTATGTTCGATGGCACATGACGACCACGAGGTACAATCATTTTGTTCTGCATCATCTTATTATTCTAGTGATTCCGAAAATGAAAATAGCAGGCTTTTGTATGATGAATTGCATCAAAAATATTTGTACACCCTTAAAATGCTTGAGAAAATGAATAAGAAAAATTCTGGTTTGAAATTAAAACTGAAAGAATTTTCAAAGTTAGTTGAACGTCAAAATGGATCTCATGCATCTCTCTTGAAAGACAAGGATTTGAAAATTGAGGAGTTAGAAAATAATTTGAAAGATAAAACTAAGATTATTTGTAAATTTACTGAAGGTCAAAATAACTTTGAAAAACTCCTAGGAGCTCAAAGAAATTCCCTAGAGAAAGAAGGCCTTGGTTTTAATGGGAAGAAGAACCTAAAACAAAAACATCTTTATATGGGATATGTTGCAAGAGAGTCAAAATCGTATGTTCCAACTAAAGACAATCATAGAAATACTACTTGTTTTAAATGTAAAAGGTTGGGTTACATAAAATTTGATTGTCCTTTTAAAAATAAAATGTCAAAATTAAGAAAGTCTGAAAAGTCAAAGGAGAATTTAACACTAACCCCATATACCCAAGAAAATTTGGGTACCAAAAGTAGTTATCTAATTATGTCCTGCAAATGTGCTTGAGATTGTCCTCCTTGAAGGACAAGTGGTATATGGATAGCGAATGCTAGCAACACATGAGAGGAGATAAAACTAAATTCGCATCGATCATATCTAAAGATGAAGGATTCATTACATTTGGGGATAACTCTAAAGGTAAAATCACTGGAGTTGGTAAAGTTGGTAAGGAACCTTCACTTGTCATTGATAATGTGTGGTTAGTTGATGGATTGAAACATAACTTATTGAGTATAAGTCAACTATGTGATAAGGTTATAAAGTCTCATTTGAACATAACAAATGCACTGTAGAGAACAAGTTTGAAAATAAAATATTGTTTACTTCTGATCATCATGAAAATGTATACATCACTAGCCTTGACAACCTTGCATCTCAACATGTTACTTGTTTCTCTGCTATAAATGAAATTAGTTGGATTTGGCATAGGAGACTAGGACATGCAAACATGGATTTAATATCTAAACTTGTTAAGAAAGAATTGGTTAAGGGATTGTCTAAGACTAAATCCATGGAAGATAAAATCTATGATACATTCCAAGTAGGAAAACAAGCAAGAACGAGCTTTTAGAAGAAGAAAGTAATCTCTACTACTAGACCAATTCAAATGCTACACTTAGATTTATTTGGCCTAAACCCAATTCAAAGTTTAGGAGGAAAATCATATGCATTCATTATAGTTGACGATTATTCAAGATATACATGGGTTCTATTTTTAGGTCACAAAGATGAAGCGTGTGAACAATTCATAAATTTGTGTAAGAAAATTCAAAATGAAAAGGGTTATACTA
Organism: Malania oleifera; assembly: GCF_029873635.1. Classification (NCBI taxonomy): domain Eukaryota; kingdom Viridiplantae; phylum Streptophyta; class Magnoliopsida; order Santalales; family Ximeniaceae; genus Malania; species Malania oleifera. The sequence continues at coordinate 66,651,149 of NC_080426.1, forward strand.
TCACTAAAATCAGAAGTGATAGGGGTAGAGAATTTAAAAATCAAAGCCTGGAAGACTACTGCAATTCGTTAGGAATATCGCATAATTTTTCAGCTCCTAGAACACCACAACTGAATGGTGTAGTTGAAAGGAAGAATAGGTCTATACAAGAAATGGCCAAAACTATGCTTAACGAACACAAGCTACCTATGTACTTCTGGGCTAAGGCAATGAATACCGCCTGTTATGTTCTAAATATAATGTTGATTAGACCATCTCTTAATAAGACTCCTTACAAATTATGGAGTGGCCATAGACCAAACATCTCATATTTTCATGTCTTTGGCGGTAAATGTTTTGTGCTTTGAGACAATGAACATTTAGAAAAGTTTGATGTGAAATCAGATGAAGGTATCTTCCTAGGGTATGCCTTAGATAGTAAAGCCCACGGAGTTTACAATAAACGAACATTAACTGTTATAGAATCCATTCATGTAGTGTTCGATGAGTTCAATCCCTTCTCAAAAAGGACTGATGAAGATGAAATTGAGGTAAATAAGGAATTTGAAAAACTATCCATTAAAGATGATTTAGGAAAGAAAAATGAAATTAAGGAACCATCCGCTGAAACTACTCAAATTGAAAATGAGGTTAATGAAGTACATAAAGAATCATCCCATTGATCAAATAATAGGTGAACCATTACGTGGAGTAGCCACTCGATCCTCACTTAGGAATATGATTAGTCATTTTGCCTTTGTATCTCAAGAAGAACCTAGGAATGTGAGTGAAGCAATTGAGGATGAATCGTGGGTGTTGTCCATACAAGATGAGTTAAACTAGTTTGAGAGAAACAAAGTATGGACAATAGTTCCTAGACCTAAGGATAAGACAATTATCGAAACAAAATGGATATATAAGAACAAGAAAGATGAACATGGAATAATTGTTAGAAATAAGGCAAGACTAGTAGCTCAGGAATATAACCAAGAAGAAGGAATAGATTTTGAAGAAACCTTTGCACCTGTAGCTAGAATGGAAGTCATTCGAATGCTTTTAGCATATGCTGCTTTTAAGGATTTCAAGCTATACCAAATGGATTTCAGAAGTGCATTTTTAAATGGCTACATAAGTGAAGAGGTATATGTTGAACAACCCCTAGGCTTTGAAAACCATAAGAATCCAAATCATGTTTATAGACTAACAAAAGCATTGTACGGTTTAAAGCAAGCTCCTAAAGTTTGGTATGAGAGATTAAGCAGTTTTCTACTAGATAATGGATTTATCAGAGGAAGGATAGACACAACACTTTTCATAAAGTCTAAGAAAGATGACATGCTCCTAGTTCAAGTATACATAGATAACATCATATTTGGGGCTACAAATAAAGACTTGTGCAATGAGTTTGCAAACACTGTGCAAAATGAATTTGAGATGAGCATGATGGGTGAACTAAATTTCTTCCTAGGACTTCAGATCAAACAAGAGAAACATGGAATCTTTATAAATCAATCTAATTACATTAAAGATCTGCTTAAAAAGTTTAATATGAAAGATGGAAAAAATACTAGGAACACCTATGAGCTCTTCTTTGAAATTAGATAAAGATGAACAAGGTATATCAGTAGATGTCAAGCTCTATCGTGGAATGATCGATAGCTTACTTTATCTTATTGCCAGCTGACCTGACATAATGTTTAGCGTATGTTTGTGTGCAAAATGTCAGGCTGCACCAAAAGAGTTACATTTGTTAGCTGTCAAACGAATACTTAGATACCTGATAGGAACCGTGGAACTTGGGTTATGGTATCCTAAGAATACATCTTTTGAGATTATCAGCTATTCAGATGCTGATTTTGCTGGTAGCAAAGTCGATAGGAAGAGCATGAGTGGTACATGTCATTTCTTAGGACATTCATTAGTTTCTTGGTTTTCTAAGAAGCAGAATTCAGTTGCTCTTTCCACAGCTGAGGTTGAATACGTAGCGGTAAGAAGTTGTTATGTTCAAACACTATACATGAAGCAACAACTGATAGATTTTGGATTAAGTTATGACACAATTCCTATAATATGTGATAATATGAGTGCAATAAATATCTCAAAGAATCCCATATTACGTTCACGAACTAAACATATATAAATAATACATTACTTTCTTCAGGATCATGTGTAACAAGGAGATGTGACACTTGAGTTTGTATGCACAGATAAACAATGGGCAGACATATTCACGAAACCACTTGTGGAGGATAGGTTTATCCAAATTAGGCGTGAATTAGACATAATGCATAGTCGAGAGGTTGCCTAAAATTATATTAGATGATACAATTCAGGGGGAGCAATGTCATTTAATATTCATAATTGGTTAAAAATTTCAAATTCAGCTCATTTGTTCTCATTTGATATCACATTTGTTAACATTTGGTATTAAACTCACATCATAATAAGAGCTTATCGACTTACACATGTTCATCATCACATAATCTTTGAACCTTAGTGATATATGAAATTTGACACACTGCGTATGTTCACATTGCAATCTACATTCAATAGCACAACTTTTTGAATTAGCAAGCGAGAGACGTACATTGATTTAAAACAGGAAGACACGTCCCATAGTACAATCTTTCAAATCTGATGGTTGAAAAAGTTCAAAACTTTAAGATTAAATAGGGGAGAAGATTATAAGATTATTTCCATTCATATATTATTATTATACACCTTTTTGTTGATGTCAAAAGGGGGAGAAGAATCAGGCTATAGCAAAATTGGACAAAAATGTTTCGGCAAAACTAATTGTGTATGAGCATGAGTATATTTCATTCATATTCCATTTGGCATGAGCAAATTTCATTTGCTATATTTGTGAGTTATTTTAGGGGGAGCCTTGTTAGGCGTAACCCATTTTATATTTTTGCTCGTGTATTTGTCATCATCAAAAAGGCGATATTGTTGACTCTATGAGTACAATCCAGTTTTGATAATGACAAATCACTTGGTATTTGATCTATGCATTGAGATTGTGAATAGGAACATTATTTAGTATGCACGGAAGGATAACAAGTCATGGAAGCCATGAAAACTAAAGTATATACATCTTGGTAAACTCCATAGAACTAAAAGAGCAAAAGAATGATGATTCAAACGGCAAGTTCAAGAACGTCATGGGAATGGGTATTTAGAACTGAATGTATTCACATCTTTCATATGATTTAATTTGAGGCTCAACATATACCCTAGACTGACCTTAGGACTCATGCATCTTATGAACATCATTAGAGGATATTTATGGACTTAGAGATATTTTTAAAACCCCGGAGAATATTTTATTAAAGAGCAAAGAAAGAGAGCAAAACAAATTTTTGAAACTAAAAAGGAAAAATCCAGAAAGTGGTCAGTTAAGAAGACCGAAATCAACGTTCAGTCGTCTGAAGATTTAGCTTCAAAAGACCGAAGTTAAGCTTAATCGTCTGAACAATTTCTTCAGAAGACCGAAGATTAAGTCCAGTTTTCTAAAGAATTTATGGTGAAACACAGAACTTGGCAAAAGCACGTCAGAAGACTAAACTCAGACTTCAGTCATCTGAACCTGACACTTCAGCAGACTGAACCCCAACTTTAGTAGTCTAACCCTGTGTCCAGGTTAATTTTTCGAAGCTCTAAGGAACTTTAGTCGTCTGGGCTCTAACCCTCAGTCATCTGAACCTGCGGGAAAGTTTAAAATTTTAATTTTTAATGAGAGAACACGCAAGTTATTTTTTTTCCAACAGTTAGGATTGATTCTAAGGGCAAGGTACCTATATAATGAACATCTAAACCCTAGTGCCCTAACGAAGTTCAACAAGAACAAGAAGAATGATAAGAAACAACCATAAGAAGAATAAAATCAAACCTTTGGCATATGATTGAGCATATTAGCACATCCTGCGAGATTATACTACTGAGGTTGTGATTGGAATTTCGAATCTTATACTACATATCTGAGCTAAAGCTACTTTGATCCTCAAAAGGCTTTCTTGTGATTATTGTGCAAGCATTTTGATATTGATGTTTGGTAAATCAAACTACTTGTTAATATTTAGTCTCATAGAGTTCTTCATATAAACTGATTTACTTGTTCATATTTAGTTTTTCAAAGAACTTTTCATCTCAAAATCTATTATTGAATATAAGCTGAGTGATTGATCTTGAGTATACTTACTTATAGATTATTTTGATAAGATCAATACTTGAGAAAAGTTTTTGCCATTGGTTAAACGGTTTTGATTCAAGTGTGTATTCAGTTAAAGACTCTATCTATTTGATATCTTAAAACCACTTCATTCAATATCCTTAGTGTTCATAACTATATATTTTATTGAGGGATATTTTCTAGAAAACATTATATTCAGTTTTTTATCTTTGGAAATCATATTATATATATATATATATTTTCATATTACAAAGATCGTATTGTGGTTGAATATTTGATAGAAAGCTTTTTGATTTTGATCGATAAAATATTTAAGACAAAGCTTTTGATAAGTTCACATTTGATATTCATGCATTTTCACAAAGTGAACTAGAACCCTAGTTTTCTCCAAAGCTTTTACTTATATCATTACTTGGGAGATTCGAAAAAAAAAAGAAGGGGGATATTGGTTGAAGCATTTCATTTATATAACGATTGTATCGTTTCATACATACTGAGCTTCAAGTTTCATCATATGGATATGTGTTAGGATTTCAATTGTACTCACTAATTTTGTTAGACGCAAATCTTGAGTTGTTTTACAGATTCGGAATTATATTGTAATCACAGTTCGGATTTTGAACCGGGTAAGGAGGAAGTTGTGCCTCTTGTAAGAAGCGGATGTAGAGGAAGCTCTGTCCCGGTTAAAGGAGTAAGGCTTTAGTGGAATCCTTGAGTGGGCTGCTCAAGGCGAGGACGTAGGCCGAGTTGGTTGAACCTCATAAAATCTGTGTTTGCCTTCTCTCTTCCCTTACTCTCTTTACTTTCTGCACTGTATTTCATTACTTATACTTCATGTGTGCATGTTTGAATGAATTCACACACACTTAATAATTAATTTGGAAGAATTCATTGGTGAAATAATTTAAATCGATCTTATACTTTAGCAATCAATTTACTAAATTTAGAAATAGGGAGTAAGTGGTAAAGGTTTTTGAAAATACCCAATTCACCCCCCCCCTCTTGGGATTACACCTAAATTAACATGAAATACTACCGAGGCATGATAGGAAGTTTGCTCTATTTTATGGCTAGTAGACCTGACATTATGTTCAGTGTCAACATGTGTGCTTGCTTTTAGGCAGATCCTAAAGAATCTCACCAAATAGATGTAAAGAGAAAAAGTACAAGTGGTACTTGCCACTTTTTAGGATGTTCTCTAGTGTCTTGGTTCTCCAAGAAATAAATTTTTTTGGCATTATTTACTGCTGAGGATGAATACGTTGTAGTAGGTAATTGTTGTGCACAAACTCTATATATGAAACAACAACTTTAGGATTTCAATTTGGAATATTCGATGGTACCAATTAAATGTAATAACACTAGTTCCATAAATATCTCAAAGAACCTTATCTCTCACTCCAGGACTAAGCATATTGATATTCGTCATCATTTCCTGAGAGATCATGTGCAAAAAGGAGACATAATTCTTGAATTCATAGATACTGATGAACAATGGGCTGACATTCTCACAAAACCTCTTTCAGAAGATATATTTATCTTAACACAACAAGAATTAGGTCTATTACATTGTGTGAAAGGTGAATTAAGAAGAAGACACTAAAGTGGATAAGTGGGCGAGCTAAAAGAATATATATATATATATATATATATATATATATTGTCACTTGCCTGAAGGGCAGGCGACTGATTCAGTGAAGTGTAGTCGATTGACTTGCTACTGACTTGTGAAATTCGAAAGAACACACATGTCAAGTGACTGACTCTTTGAGCAAAGTCGATTGACTCACAGTAGTATATATATTTATTGTGTGTAAAAACCCTAACTTTTCACATTCAAGTCAACTGACCACATACCTCCACTCTCCTGAACTCTTTGTTGTTAGTCTTGAAGTCGGATTCATGAAGATTCAATCTATTAAACTTCAAGATTTCCTTCAATCTTTCATTTCCACCTCATTCTCAAGGATTTTTCTAATTAGTTCTTTAGAAAAATGCCAAGAATCAAGCATATGGCTAACAAAGGTTCTTCGTTTGGAAAAGATGATGCAAATGACATTGAAAAATGATTGGTGGCTCTTCAAGCAAAGAAAATCATCGAAAACATCTTCGATCCACCGAACCCATTTTAGGTAAAATTCTGGACCTTGAGTTCTTTTGAGATGAATTTTTTGATATTTTACCAATGTTTAATGCCTTGGGATGGGAAAGATTCATAACCTATCAAGCTAGAGGCATGTATCTGAATCTGGTTAAGATCTTTTATGCAAATCTGGTGAAAGGAGAAAATGTAATTTCTACTCAAGTCATGGGTATTGTTATAGCTTTAACTCCACAGATTTCAGCTACTAGATTTGGAATTCAAAATGGAGAATTTGAATGTCCTCTGATTGGTACATCTTGGATAATGGAGCAAAGTTTTACAACTAAGGAATTTTTGCCATTGATAATGAAAGAAGCTCATGTTTATTTTGGTAATCCTCTATTGTATCATTAGCTAAATTTTCAAGAACAAATCCTATAGAAACTCATCACATACAATATTTTTCCTATAGTAGGATCACATGATCACATTACCTACCTCGACTGTTTTATGATGTGGTGTCTCCTCAAGGAGGAGAAATTTGATCTTTCTGTTCTTAGTTTAAAAAAGCATGATCACGAAAGAAGAGGCTAGATGAGTTATTCTTCCATATGGAGGAGCATTGAATAAAATCTTTGATCATTTAGGTGTTACCACTTCATCTACCCTATTTATAGCTCGTTCTCACTATGATATGATTTCATCTACTACGATTAAGCAAATGGGGTATGAAAGACATGATCAATGGTGGTTTCTAAAAGGTAAATGTACATGTAGACAAGTTTCGGAACCTAAACAGGCTCCTGAATAGTAGGAAGATGCACCTCCAGCTAAGGATGCTCCATCTTGTTTTATAGCTTATCAACAGCAGCAAAATGCTATCTATGGTGAAGTGCGAGCAAATTTTAGTTCACTTTAGGCACGTTATAATTCCCTAGATCAATGTATTGGATGCATTGAACAGTATATAGGAAGTTCTTCTTCATCAAGTAGAAAAACTCCAATAGAAACAAATTCTGGAGATGAAGATGAAGATGCTAAAGAAGTGATTACGCGTCAAAACTGCGTAATTGGGCATTGTTATCCGGGCTTTATAGCTCATATTTTTAATTAAATGTCCAAATTTATCCAATATTTTAATAAAGTGCAGAATTTATCATTCTTGAGTTTTATTGCACAATTTATGAATTTTTGGTAATTTTTTGTCACAAGAAAATTTCTGGGAACCAAAACCGATACCTGTTTGTATTTCATGTATAACTTTTCTGTCCAAGCTCCAATTGAAACAATTCAAATTTCTAGAGAAAGAGGAAAGGATTATCTACAAATTTTGTGTTTTGAGTTTTGTGAGAAACTAGCTCTAAAAAGGTCAAACTTGACTGTGAACGCGAAGAACAAAAAAAAAAGAAAAAAAAAATACATATATCATGATATTTGATGTGACCCGGCCATGCAAGCCGTGTAGGGTTGGTCTCGCGGGTCATAGGGTTTCAAACCTCTTCTATTTATATATATTTTTTTCCCTTTCTCTGGTTGTTGGGCGCTGCCCCCAGCCGAGCTTTCCTCTTCTCTTCTTCATTTATCTCCATCTTCTTCATCATCTTCTTCTTCTTCTTCTTCTTCTTCTTCTTCTTCTTCTTCTTGTATCTCTCCCTTTACCTATCTCTTTGCCATATTTTTTTTTTAGTTTCTCTTTCTTTCCTTCTCTTAGTTTTTCTTGGGTTCCCCTCTTTATTTTCTCTCTGGTTCTCCTTTGCCTCGCCACCACAACACAGACTTGAATCCCCCAACTCCAACCTCTCCGCTGCAACTCTGGCCACCAGCTCAACTGCCTGCTGCCAGCAACCACACCCTGCTTCGACCACACACAGCAGCCCCCACAGTAGCTTCAGCATCACCGCAGCTGCCCTCTACTCAGAAACTCAGCCCCCGTCGAAGGTCTTCCAGCTGCTGCATCCGAACAAGTTTCCTCTGCTACAACTCCCTCTGCTCCAGCACACAGCCATGCCCCATCATCTACAACAGCCACGGCTAGCTTCTCTCTCTCTCTCTCTCTCTCTCTCTCTCTCTCTCTCTCTCTCTCTCTTTATCTTTTTCTTTAATTTATTTCTTTCTCTTTTCCTTTCTTTTAGTTTTTTTTTTCTTTTTCTTTAATCTTATTACTATTTTCTTGAACAATAGTTTAAATTGCTAAAGTTTCTTTTGGACTTGACTACCTTTGGGATTTTTATTAAAGTGAGAGTTTTTATGGTAATGTAATTAGGTTCTTTTTTTTTACTATAGTTTTCATTTATTTATCTATTTGTCTTTGTCTTAGAAATTAAAGTAGTTACCTTTTAATTCTTGATTGAAGTTCGATTAGTCTAAGGTTAGTCTTACCAAAGTTTTCATTTTTATTATGTTCCGTTACCGTTTGCATATCTTAAATTGTGATGTTGATTCATAATTTTTTATTCACGTTAAAGATTTGGTTTTTATTGCATGCTTGCGTGTTTGGTTGAGTTTCCTTTCCTACGTGTTTTAATTCCATGTTTAAAGTTCCCATTTTTAGTTAATGTGCTCCGGTGTTTCCTCAAGTAGACTAGGGTTTCCATTTTTGCTCGTTAATTCAATGTGTGTTAGTTTTAGGATTTAAATTGCATGTTGTTTTAATTGGTTAAAAAGAATCTCAACAATTTCAAAATCCTGAATCTGAACTGAGTTCAGTACCTTTTTAATTTCAATTGGAAGAATGTAAAATCTGAGATTAAACGCATTCCTTGAGGAGACGATCTAGCCCTTGGGCTTAATATTACACGAAAGAACTCCTATACTTGGGATAGCTTCCGAGCTACACATTTTTCGAGTGAGTCAAGAAGGCACTGACTCCGATGGAGGCAATGAAGATTAGTTTATTTTTCTTCTAAACAAATAACTTGAGTTGTAATCTTTGAGTTGTTCTTAGCTCTTTACACTTTATTTTGTTCGGAGATGACATATTTTGGTGCTTGTTTGTGCTCAACTTGAAATTTATTTATTTTTTTGCATAATGCATAAGTATCTTTTTGGTTATTGCACATTGGTTTGCATTTACCCTAATTGTTGATGTCAAAAGGGGGATAAATATGTGCAAAATGAGATTAAATGAGATATATTGATATGTTGCCATGTTGGAAAAATCTGTGCAAAATGAGATTAAATGAGATATATTGATATGTTGACATGTTGGAAAAATATGTGCAAAATGAAATATATTAATATGATTGTTTGAGAAATATTGAAATGTTTATGACTATATGACTGATAAGTATCATTGGAACATATATTTAGGGGGAGTTACTATACATGAGTTATTGAAAAGCATGAGATATATTAAAAATTTTGAATGCTTGATTGACATGAGTTATTGAAAAGCAAGATATACACTAAAAATTCTAAATGTTTGAAATTACTATGATATAAATGTGAAAGCATAATTTTCTAAACATGTGATATATTATCATATGTATGAATGATTTGTTAAGAGTATGCTTATTATAAGGGGGATCCTTTTAAAGCTTTCTCATTTTTACTCCTTATTTGTCATCATCAAAAAGAGGGAGATTGTTGGCCTAACAAGGCTTAATCTCATTTTGATGATAACAAATTAAGGTTACTTAACATGACTTTGTGAGTATAAGTTTCAAGACTTAAGTGATCTTATGGTTTCAAGTGGATATAGTTGAAGAATCTAAATGGAAAATCACACTTAAGTCTATGAGACATGAGAAACATGAAAGATCAAGTCATTTGAAAAATGAAGCTCATTGAAGCAGTGCATAAAGCTCAAAAGACATTTTGGAAGCTTCACAACATGAAGACTTAGACACTAAGATAGGAATATCATATGAAAGTCTCATGTAAGTACTTCAAAACTCAATACTCATTGATTGAAGCTCCTAGGAAATGTCATTGGACTTAGATACCTGATTTTATTCATGGAAAATATTTTCTCAAAGTCCAAAATGAGTTTTCAAATATATAAATTCAGTTTTGAACCAAAAATCGTTGAAAAACAAGTTTGCTGAAAGGACAGGCGATTGATGATGAATCATCAGGCGACTGTGGTGCTTTTGTGTTTGAAAATATTCAAATAGAATAGGCATAGGCGACTGACCTATCAAGCACAGACGACTGGCCTCATTCTTATTTTCAGAATACTCTAATTTAAATGGAGCACAAGCAAATGACCCTTCGGGGACAGGCGATTGATGCAAGTGTTTAAACGTTGAACATTGTTGATCTTATTTCCAAATCTTGTGCAAATGGTTTCCAAATTAAGAGAAATTTCAAGGTAAAGTAGTGCTCTATTTAAACGTATTATTCTCGCACATTAAAGAAAAGAAACGCGAATTGAAGAGCAACGACACGCACAACTCTCTTTTATTCTCTTTGCTGAAAGCCTACTACTGTGTTCTTGATTCCTTCACTTGGAAAAGACTAATTTGATCTTCCAAACTCACATCTTTCAATCAGTTCTGGTGATATACTTCGAGCTTCAAATTTCATATTATTTTTGAAGTATTACTTTTAAATCTAATGTGTACTAATCTGCTCGTTTAAGGATCTTTTTATTGTACAAGCAAGTATTTGTTGTTTCTTGTATTTTATATGGTTCAGGGGATTGAATTGTTGCCTAGAAGGAGGGGATTCTTGTTAAAGAGGAAAACTCCACCTTTGAGGGAGAGAAGGTGTAACTTCACCTAGTAATGAAGTTGGTAAAGGAAATCCTTGCAGCGTGTTACTGGAGGCAAGGAAGTAGGCTGCGGCCGAACTTTGTGAAAACAACGGTGTTCAGCTTCCTCTTCTATAGAAACCCAAACCCAAAAAATAAAGGAAATAAATAATAAAAAAAAGGAAAAAAATAAATAAAAAATAAAAAAGGGGGCAAACAGCAAGATTCGTTGACAAAGCCCCTGATTTCGTCGACGAAGGTTCTTCTATGGTTTGTCGACGAAGTTCAGAGCGTCGTTGATGAAGAGATCCTGAATGACTGAAATTTCTGGCTTAGAGTTCATCGATGAAGCCCTTCTTTCATCAACGAATGCCCTTCTCTAATTCGTCAACAAAGGCGCCAATTCATCAACAAAGTTGGCTAGTTCAACGGCCTATAAATACATTTTAAAGTTGCTTAAGGGTTAAGAAATCATAATTTTCCTCTCTTTCTCTCTCTAGATGGCACCCTTCACCCTCTCTCTTCGGTTTCCTTGCCGTTCGTCACCCGAATCGACGATCAGAAGTTACCACGAGGATCAAGGGGAAATTCTCTACAAGTCTAGTAGAGTAGATTCTTGAATGAGGTCTTTCCAGGCACCACTCCAAAAGGCTAAGTAGGTATTATGGAGTTTTGTTGTCTTTTTTAAGTATAGAGGGCCTAGGGAGCGTTTAATGAAAAGTATTCTATGGGTTGGGATGATTAATTTGGGAAAAATGTATTTCAGGGTTTGAGCTTTAACACCATAGGCCGTGGATTAAGGGTGTCAGAATGTTTCCCAGTAAGCCAGGTAAGGGGATTAAGTTAAGTTAGAGTTTTTATTAAAGTTGAACTGAATAAAATGCTATATATATATACGTATATTTATGTTTTCAATTGTTATTTCGAAACCAATCGTTCAAATGGTCATTTCAAACCTAGGATATATGTTATGGTATTTTCAGTAAAAATGAACGATGGAAAGTATAGTTTGATGTTGTAAATAGGATATACTGTATACATAAAATTATGTGGCAAATGGATAATATTTTGTGGTTATTGTATAACCGAAGTTATGAAATTGATTATGAAACACAAGAAATTTGTGAAATACTAGAACTATTTTTGAAAACATAGGAAAGTTTATATGATGGCCGCGAGGCCGGGATTATGTTTAGCAGCTGTGAGCTGAGTTTCATATGATGGTTGCGAGGGCCGAGTTTTAAAACATGACAGGTTTTATATCAAATGGGTTGAAATACATTTTTTATTACTTAAATTGCATAATATGCTTTAGGAACCCTGAGGACCAGTTATGTTATGAACACGGTACTGACTCACTCGAAAAATGAGCAGCTCGGAAGTTATCCCAAGTATAGGAGTTCTGTCGTGTAATATTCAGCCCAAAGGCCAGATCGCCTCCTTAGGGAATGCGGTTTAAAATCAAATTTTACGTTTTTCCAATAAGAATTAAAAAGTTACAGAACTCAGTTCAGATTCAGGGTTTTCATGATTGGTTGAGATTTCTTTTGACATTTTAAACAAACACACAAATTAAACCCTAATCCTAGCATGCACCGAATTAAATAATAAGAATGGAAACCCTACATCTAATCAAGCAGGAATCGAAATACGCGTTAACTAAATACGGTAACTTTAACACATAATTAAAACACGCAATAATGAAAACTCAATCAAACACATACGTGGATGATAAAAACCGAATCTTTAAAAAAAAATCAAGAACTTGAACCAAGACCAAACTTAAACGCAAACACGAACACAAATTTAATGCTTAAACAACTCAAACGATAACAAAACACGATAAAAATGAAAACTTTAATACGACTAACCCTAAACTAATTTGAGCTTCGACCAAAATTAAATTTTAAAAAGAACAACAAATTTTATTTCTAAAAAAAAAACAATTTTTTTTTTCTTTTTGAATTTTATTCTTTTTTTTTTATTTAGAACCAAACCAAATTTAATTTAATCTTCCACTAATTGAGAGAAAATAATTATATAAAAACTTCAATAATAATTAAATACCTTAAACAATATTCAACATTTAAAATTTCAAATAAACTTTAAAAGACTAAACTTTTATCAATATCCAACTAACTAACAAATAAAAAAGGAAAAGATAAAAGGGAGAGAGAGAGAGAGAGAAAGAAAGAGAATGCAATTCGTGGCTATGGGATGCTCGGGTATTGCAGGCTATATAGGAGGTGGAGTTGTTGGTGGCCTCTCGAGTGGTTATAGTAGTCTGGAGAGAAGGTAGCAACAACTTTCAGAAGGAGATGATCGGATGCACTGCTATGGTCTCGGCTGGCAGCAGGTGGCCATAACAGCTGGGGTGGCTTCTCGGGTCTTCTAAACAGCTGTGTCTTCTCGACTGTGCTGGAGGAAGGAAGATGGAGGTCTTAAGAGTGGAGGGTGGATGGTCGACAGTAGTAGAGATGTGCTCGGCTCGTGCGTGGCTAGGTTGCAACTAAGAGGAGAGGGAGAGCTGGAGGAATAGGGAGAAGTGGGAGAAGGAGAGGGATAGAAAGAGGAATAGGGAGATAAAGACTGAGGGAGAATGGGAGAGCTGAGAGAGAGACTGAGGGAGTGTTAAGGAGAGAGCTGAGAGGGGGAGGCCAAGAAGAGAGAGGGAAGGAAGGGAAGGTTAGGGAGAATGAGAGAAGGGAGAAGGGTGCGCTGCCCTATGCCCACAAGACATTGATAGGAAGACCTGACCCGGCCTACATGGCTGGGTCACATCAAAGCTAGTGTATTTTTTTTCTTTCTTCTTTCTTTTTTTTATTCCTTTACGAACGAAGCCAATCTTGACCCCCCTAAAACCCATATCTCTTAAATATCAAAACACAAAAAGTTGTAGGTAATATTTTCATATTTCTCCAGGATTTCGAATCGTCTCGTTTGGAGCTTGGATTATGCCTAAATTACGAACTGGTGCCGGTTTTAGCTCCCGATAATTTTTTTTGCAATAAAAAAATACCAAAAATTCATAAATTACTCAATAAAACCTAGAGATTATAAATAGGATACTTTGTTAAAATATTGAGAGTAATTAGGTATTTAATTAAAGATATAAGCCCTAATGCTCGGATTAAAATACCTAATTATACAGTTTAAATGCGTAATCAAGTACCATTGCTAGACATTCAGTATTTGGCCATTTGCGCCCACACTATTCGCAAGGAGGTGTAGGGTGGTCTCAACCAATTAGCCTTAGTAGATGGGGTACCTTCCCTGGAAGTCCGGACTTTTAAGATATGGTTGGGCAATCGGATTCCTACAAGCAAGTTGTGGATGCTTTTTGAAATTAGGAATAACTTCCCAAGAGGGGGGTGAATTGGCTTTTAAAATTTCTTTTAATTCTTTTTTAGAATTCTTAAACTTATTTTATTTCTTTTAACCAATTCGTGACTGATTTGTTTAATTTGTTAAGCACTCAAGAACTTAGTTTCTTTACTTAATTTTTAACCATACAAACATCCAATCATTCAACCAAACCAATCAACTAAAATTATAAAGTAAACAAACAAGCCAATACACAACACTTATGTAATACAACAACTCAAGATAGTTGTTTGTTTATATTTTCCAAATTTGAACCAAGCCCTATCGTGAATGAGAATTTATGCATGTTGATGTAAAGCCCTGTATAGATGAATCAAATCACTCTTTCCAAATATTTAGAAGTCAAATAAAGTCTTGGTAAGTTTATCTTTGGGATGTTAACCAAGTAACGTACTCCCGTAAGGTTTCCGCAAGATATGGTGTAACCAACGTACTTCCTTTCAATTTTCGCAACACAAATCAAAATTAAACCTTAAGTTTGTTTGATTTCCAAATATTACGTAGTATATATGATTATCAAATAAACCATCCACGCAATTTAAATATGCTGAAAATAAAGAGTAAGGGAAAGAGAGAATGAGATGGAGATTTTTACGAGGTTCAGCTTATACCCAGCCTATGTCCTCGCCCTTGGCAATCCACCAAAGGATTCACTAAACCTGTTCTGTTGATGGGTGGAACAAACCTTTACAACCTCCTTGGTTAAGGCTAGAGCCTGCCTTCTCCAAACGATATTCCCTCGTTCGGTCACTCCTTTAGGCTAGAGCCCGCCTCTCTAAACAATATCCCCTTGCTTAGACAATGATCCAAACAATCCTTAGAACGTCAAAGAACTACAAGAAATATAAGATAAGATCTGAGTACAAGTATACTCTCTTAAAGAGCAAGTTAATACAATTTCAGCACTATATACTTGAATGCAAAATATCAATATGATATACAGTGAAGCTCAACTGTAGAATTCACCAATATCCTTCTTAGATGAGAATTAGCAGTAGAAATTCAAAGGAGGAAGGATTAGCACTTCATAATATCTCAGTAAAATAGTTTTGCAATGAGTGAACAAGAGAGCTTTGGAAGAACAAGAGTGCTTTCAGCTTTATAAGCAGATTTTTCAATTCTTGGATGAGTTTTGATTTGCAAAACCATGTATTTATAGGCTTTCAAACTTGTTTCCATGTCGAAAATGTTTCCTTATAGAGTTTCTCAAATTTTTAGAAATTTTGGAGCTCAAACGGCTATATTTTCAAATATTAGAATTTTAAAAATTTGCCCGTTGAACAGTGTTTAGATGTCTGACAACAGTGACCTCACTTTAGTGTTTTGGCCATAACGTTTTCTATATAATTCAAAATTAAGTGTTCTTAGTGTCAAAAGAAATCTAAGAGAAAATCCTACAACTTTCTTGTTTAGCACTTTTTAAAATAATGAGGTTTTGATAGAGAAAAATTTACCTAAATGCGGCTATATAAAAACTGACAACATTTAGGAAAACTCTTTTTCGTGCTTTTTATTCCAAAAATGATTCTAACATTTTTTAATATAATTTTTGACCTTATAAAAATATTTTTCAGGTATTTTAAAAGGTATCTAGGTCTAGTAAATTAACCTATGAGTTTCAAAATATTTCAAACGATATTTTAAACATTAAAGCACTTACATAAAGACTTCTAAGATATTAACATTCTAAGTTCTTGAGTCTTCATGCTTTGTCCTTGGATTGAGTTCATCTTTTCTTCAAGCTTCCATATTATTTGAGCTTTCTCACTTTGCCTTTCTTTGGCTCTTTGGACTTTAATATGCCTTGGCTTTCAACAACTCATTCATGTCCTCATATTCTTCAAGGTTTCATGTATCATCTTTAAATCCATGCTTTGACTCATTTAAGCTTCATTTGATCCTTGTGAGCACTTTCACCTTAATTTCTTATATGTGAGCCCTAAAATAACATTACTCACACAAATACATTAAATTTCACTTGTTTGTTAGCATCAAAACAAGATAACAAAATTTGAAGCCTTGTAAGGCCAACACTTTTGTAGTCGTAGTAGATGCAGACAAAAGTTCTGACTTAGTCGGGGTTGATATCCCCTAGGGCTAAGTCTAGCCTTCGCATCGCACGACCCGTGCCATGGGGGAAGTAAATGGAGTTAGTCCCAGGGAGTGTCTTTTATGCATATCTGTAGATTTATGTAAATGATATTATTTATTTACTAAATTGTTTATACCAGGAGAACGAGATGAATATTTTTAATGGTATAAAGTGAGTACAATGTAAAAATTCTATTTTCAGTTAAATGAAGGATGGTTGTTTTCTGTAAACACTTAATGAATGCTGACCACACTGATATGAACTTAATCTTCTTTACTAAGAGGTGTCTCACCCCAATATACAAATTATCTTTTCAGGACCATCTCGAGGTTGAGTCTAGCAATCTCCAAGGCGAGTTGACAACCAGTTAGATTTTTGTGAGTGTTAGTAAGAACTCTATTGTAATTAAGTTGGGTTTGAAGCCCTGAGTATGTGATATGGATGTCTAAACTAAGTTAGTTCTAGTATTGCATTATGGTTTGTATTATGAGTTCAGAGAGATGTCGATGTAAATTAGTAGCATAGAACTCTGGTGATGAAGTATGGAGACTATATTATTTATTTCCATTGCAATTCTATAATAATTATGGTGTCAGGTACACAAACGTCACTAAAGTGGCACCCCGGGTCCATGTGGCGGGTTGGGGCGCTATATGTGGTATTAGAGCCTAGGTTTACTAGGTTCCGCAGACTTTGACAGTTGATAATTACCAAAGTATAGGTTAAGATAAGTTAAGGATAATAACAGGTAGGTTAGGTTTGGTTTTAGTCTAGAAGCTTAGAGATGGTGATCTTTTGATAGTCTTCTGTGTTTTTCCTAGAGTGACAATTTCAAGAAAACCATGGTAAATCCATATATGGTTTCGTTTCTGGGTTGAGATACTGGAGCTCAAAAATTTAGGTTGGAGGAGTATGTACGTAGTGTCAGCGTTATGATTAATGGTCGGTACCTTGGCAATTCTGTAGCAGAAGTGTATAAATGATTCCTTTAACTACAAACTCATATGTTTTAATTATTAGTCATTCCATACTTGCATCAACCTTGACAACTGTGGAATTTCTAAGTCAGTTTCTATCCTATGTTCAGGATGGATCCTAGGGGAAAATAGGTCATGGCTAGAGGGTATAATCATGTGAATACCTCCAGTGAGGATGACGTGGATGCCTCTGCAGTGTTGCGCAATATAGTACGTCATGCTAGGAAGGAAGCCTGGAGGGATTCTTAAGAGCAAGATCAGTGATCGGCTAATAGAGACTAAATGTTCCAGCAGTTTACATGGACAAGTTTGCTGGCGTTTCCAGGAGGAGTGGACCCGATTGCATCTGAAAATTGGGTTTAGGAGATGGAGGAGCTATTAGGTGTTTTTGAGTGCATAGAGGAATAGAAGGTTCGGTTTGCCCCCTTTAAATTGGTAGGGGAAGCAAAAATATGGTGGAGGTTAGCAAATCTGGTGGAGGAACAGCACCTAGGGCATGCATCTATTACTTGGAGTTGTTTCAGGGAGGCTTTCTTTAGCAGATACTTCCTTGTTGCCACCCGAGAGGCGAAGGCAAAGGAGTTTCTACATCTGACCCAGGGGCCAATGATTGTGCAGCAATATGCGTCCAGGTTTGTGGAGCTGTCCCGTTCACTCTGCATATGGTCCCAGATGAGCTAAATAAGGCTTGGATGTTCGTGAAAGGTCTGAGGTAGGGTATACGCTCTCAGGTAGTGGTGTTATACGTAGAGTTTCACTGAGTTGGTGGACAGGGTCATGGCAGTCGAAGCCAGTATTCAGGAGGGGGAGAGAGCAGCAAATCAGAAGAAGAGACCCTTACCTCAGGGTTTTTAGTCTAGCACCAGCTAGAGTTCATGGAGATGACCTGGTAATTTTATGGTCCAGCGATAAGAGATGGGCTCTCCCTCAAGGAAATTTTCAGTAGTTTTCCTATCCCAGATTTCATAAGAAGCACTGGGGTGAGTGTAGGGTTGGATCGACGGGCTGTTATTGGTGCGGTGGGGTAGGACATCAGATGCAGGACTATCCAGTGACATTAAATTATGCACCTCCACAACATCAGTTTGGAAGAGGTACTCAGGCACCCTGAGATGGTCACCAGAGGGGAACCGCCCAAGCGTGGGTGTATTCCATGACTCTAGGTGACGCCGAGCATACAGGAGATGTAGTTACAGGTAATATTTATGTGCTTTTAAATAAATTTATCGTGCTCTTTGATTTTGGTGCGACGCACTCTTTCGTGTCTCGGGGATTTATTAAACTATACGGGGTAAAAACGCAATCATTAGATGCCGTGTTGGGTGTGGCCAAGCCGACAGGGTCAGTGGTAGTGTGTAACATGGTAATTAGAGACTACCCAGTAGAGATTCAGGGGAGAAGGCTACTTGCTAGTCTAATCGTCTTTGATATGCACAGGTTCGATGTTATTTTGGGGATGGATTGGCTAGCATCTATTTATGCAAGCATTGACTGTCGCAGAAAGGAGATAGTGTTCAGACCTCCAAGGGAGCATGAATTTAAATTTGTCGAGTTATGTGTACGCTCTATACCACAGATCCTTTCAGCGATTCAGGCGAAGAGGTTGCTTCAAGATGGCTATCAGGGGTATTTTCCATTTTTGAAAGAAGCATCGAAGGAGGAACTTAAGCTAGAGGATATCCCAGTGATAAGGGAATTCTTATACATTTTTCTAGAGGACTTACCAGGATTGCCATCAGATCATGAGGTGGAATTCACCATTGAATTGACTCCAGGGACAGCGCCAATTTCCAAGGCTCTATACCGAATGGAACCAACAGAACTGAATGAACTAAAGAAGTAGTTACAGGAACTTCTTGATAAGGGGTTCAATCAACCGACCATATCACCCTAGGGAGCACTGGTGTTGTTTGTAAAGAAGAAGGATGGGTCGATGAAGATGTGCATCGACTATAGGGAGATTAATAAGGTGACATTAATAAGGTGACAGTGAGAAATAAGTACCTGTTACCTTATATTAACGATCTATTTGACCAGCTGAAGGACACTCATGTCTTCTCTAAGATCGATCTGCGATCCGGGTATCATCAATTAAAGGTGAAATCAGAGAACGTATCAAAGACAGCTTTCTAAACCCGGTATGGCCATTACAAATTTCTGGTTATGCCTTTTGGTTTGACGAATATGCCTGCAACATTCATGGATCTGATGAATAGGGTGTTTCATGAATATTTAGATCAGTTCATCGTGGTGTTTATTAATGATGTCCTCGTGTACTTGAGGAGTCATATAAAGCATGAAGTTCATTTGAGGTTGGTACTGCAGGTACTTAGAGAGAAGAGGTTATTTGCTAAATTCAAGAAGTGTGAGTTCTGGTTGGAACAAGTTGCATTTCTGAGACATGTAGTGTCCAAGGAAGGAATCTCAGTGGACCTAAGCAAAGTAGAGGCGATAGTAGATTGGGCAAGATTGAAGAATATGCATGAGATTATAGGTTTCTTGGGTCTGGCAGGGTACTATTGCTGATTCATTGAGGGTTTCTCCAGGCTATCAGGTCCTTTGATGCAGCTTACAAGAAAGAACAGTAGGTTTGAGTGGACTAGTGAGTGCGAACAGAGCTTCCAGGAATTGAAGCGGTGACTAGTCACAACCCCAGTGTTGACCATTCCATCAGGGGATAGGGGTTTTGTAATTTATAGTGACACATCTCTAAAGGGACTTGGGTGTGTCTTGATGTGGCAGGGGATGGTTATTGCATATGCTTCTCGCCAACTCAAGGAGTACGAGAATAATTATCCTACGCATGACTTGGATCTGGTAGCAGTAGTGTATGTGTTAAAGATCTGGAGACACTCCCTATGCGGTGAAAAGTGTGAGATCTTCACTGATCATAAAAGCCTTAAATACTTTTTCACCCAGAAGGAATTGAATATGAGGCAGAGGAGGTGGCTTTAGATGATTAAGTACTACGACTGTACCATTAGTTACCACCCAAGAAAGGCTAATGTTGTAGATGATGCTTTGAGTCGAAAGGCAGTGAATGCGTCAATTTTAGCAGTTGGGGTTCAACATAAGATTGGGATGGACCTAGAAAGGTTGGGTGTGGAGTTAGTGGAAGGAAATCACTAGGCGATCATTTCTAGCCTTGTAGTACAGCTGACCTTATGACAAAAGATCAAGACAGCTTAGATGAAAGATACAGAGCTGGTAAAGATTGTGAGTGGAGTTTAGGATGGGTTGATTGCATATTTCAATGTCTCTAGCAATGGGATGTTGAGGTTTCACATCAAGATATGTGTGCCTTATGATGCAAATATTAAAAAAATGATTCTGGAGGAGGCTGATCACTCTCTCTATACTATTCTTCCTAGAAGTATGAAGATGTATAGAGATCTACGAGAATTGTTCTGGTGGAGTAACATGAAGAGGGAAATTGCCAAATTCATGAAGCAATGTCTGATATGTCAGCAGGTGAAAGTAGAGCACCAAAGGCTAGTGGGACCACTTCAGCCACTAGATATTCCCCAAATGGAAATAGGAGCATATCTTAATGGATTTTGTATCAAGGTTGCCTTTGGTGGTGCATGGTCAGAATGCTATCTGGGTTATAGTGGATCGGCTGACAAAGACTACACACTTTGTTCTGATCAAAGTCAGTTACTTTATGAATAAGTTGGCAAAGCTTTAGGTGTAGAAAATTTTATGACTTCATGGCGTCCCGATTTCCATTATTTCAGATCGTGACCTATAATTCACTTTTCGGTTCTGGAAGAGTTTGAAGGACACCTTAGGATCTCAACTCAAATGCGGTACCGCATTTCACCCGCAGACCGATAGTTAGACAGAGAGGACCATGCGGATTATAGAAGATATGTTGCGGGCATGCATACTAGATTTTAAGGATAGTTGGATTCGATCTCTACTGCTCGTGGAGTTTGCATATAATAAGAGTTATATTAGCCTAACAAGGCTTTCACCTCTTCTTTTGATGGTAACAAATGAAGGAAATGTTTAATGTGTTGTGTGTTCAAGTAATGACGTTTCAGGAAACTCAAAAAGCCAAAATCAACAAAGCTTCCAAGGAACTATCAAAAGATCACCAACAACTCAAAGGTGTATGATGTGTCATGAAGTGATAAAAAAGGGAAGCTCAAAGACAACTAAATATGGAATGAACTCTAAGCTCAAAGATAACCATGAAGTTTTCAAAAAACAAGAAGTTTTTATATTTTTAGGAAATCTTCATGTAAGTACTTCAAAGGTAAAAATGTCATTGTAAATGAAAAGAAGCTCATTAGGGAATTGATATGGACTTTAAGACTTTATTATAAAACCCCAAAAAATATTTTTCAAAAGAAAGAAAGCAAGGAAGCCAAATACTTTGAAAAAGAAAAGAAAAATCAAAAAAAGGTAACTTCAGGCGACTAAGGTGTAAACCGCAGGCGACCGAAGTTTTGCTGAAGAAATTTAAAATAGGTAGTATGTCTTTAGGTGCCTGACCTTATATCTTCAGGCTACTGAAGTGACTTCAAGTGGCTAAAGTTGCACTTCAGGCCACCGAAGTTCGGCAATGGGCAAATTTTTTAAAGTTCCTCATTTCAAAAATTAAATTACTTGTGTAACAACCTACTTAAATTTTCATATATTTTTTCTTCCTTTTATAATAAAACTCATATAATAAATCTAGTAGATCATAATCCACATGGAACCATGGGTACCAGGGATACATCAGAAAATAGCACAGAAGCCTAAGCAACAAGAAACATAAAATCATAAATAACTCATAAACCCAACATCACTTATCACAATACCAGAGTTACTACGACCATTGTATTTAAGTTTATACACAATACACAACCCAAAAGATGCCCTAGGGTCATTTCTCAAAAGTCCATCCGACCTTATCTAAGTACTTACCATTTAGGAAGGGCAGATTGTCAATAACTACCTCAGCGAAGCTTTATCCGCTCTCCTTTCTGGGGCTCATAAAATGTTTATAAAATTTTGGGTTGAGACATCTCTCAGTGAGGGAAATAAACTAATACTAGTGTGTGGTAACATGAATATTTTTATGTTCTATATAAAATCATACATAAACATATCAGTATAACTGTCTGTATCATATCTGGGAAACTTATATTCTTATATCATGGCAGAACATACATGATTTTCATAAGCATAATTCATCTCATATAAATAATAATACGAAAACAACCATGGTAGGTTAGTTGGTTGTTGTCATGTATTACCCCCACATGACTAGGTTGTGTGGCCCGAAGGCGGGACCTGACGATGGTTGGCCGACCACTGCCAAGTCAAAAGTACAGTCTGTAAGTCCAATGGGTCTACCAGACCTGGTCCGTACACCAAGGGTGCTCACACTTCTTAAAACCACATCGATAATTTGTCCTCACATTACTCCATATAGCAGCGTTAACACAATATTGCGATGATCACGAACACATAGCATCGGTACCATGCAAGTGCTAGCCTAAACCAAGCCAACCAGGTTCTGATAACATATAGCATATAATGAAACTGTGATACATGAATATTTCAAACCCTTAATTACCAAATCAATATCATTATATCATTTTTCATATATACGTATATCATGAAAATCATCGGCCCGTATGCCGGTATTTCATATTTTACCACAACTCGGCTTGTACATCGAAAAATCATATCCATAGCTCTGACCGTACGCTGGCAAATCATATGAAACTCTCGGCCCGTACGCCAATTTTTCATTATAAAAATCCATATCTTTATCATATTCTCATAAAATAGTATTTCATTATAAATTCTACTCATACCACACAAAATAGGTTTCATATATATATAAACATATAATCTTTTATAGCAGTATTTCCCATACACAAAGCATATATAAATATATTTATTTTCCTAAAATTAGATGCTGTAATAACATACATACATTTCCATAAAATAATTAGCTTAGTTTATCCCCTTACCTGATTCCTGAGATTCCCCGCTCAACACCCTGAAAACGATATTTTCCAAAACGAAACTTCATTATTTCTACGTGTACTACGCTTTCTACAACTATCAAGAAGTCAAATGTTGAGTAGAAAGTCTTACCTTGAATTTGGGATGAATTCTGCTGGCAAACATATCCATAGCTCGGCTAGTACGCTAGTAAACATATCCATAGCTCGGCCCGTACGCTGGCAAATCATATAAAACTCTCGGCCCGTATGCCAATTTTTCATTATAAAAGCCCATATCTTTATCATATTATCAGAAAATAGTATTTCATTATAAATTCTACTCATGCCACATGAAATAGGTTTCATATATATATAAACATATCATCTTTTACAACAATATTTCCCATACATAAAGTATATATAAATATATTTATTTTCCAAAAATTAGATGTTGTAATAACATACATACAATTCCATAAAATAATTAGCTTAGTTTGTCCCCTTACCTGATTCCTGAGAAGCCCTTAAAATAAACCATCCCGCACCTGCAGGGTTCCCTATTCAACACCCTGAAAATGATATTTCGCAAAACTAAACTTTAGTATTTCTATGCGTACTACGCTTTCTACAACTGTCAAGAAGTCAAATATTGAGTAGAAAGTCTTATCCTGAATTTGGGATGAATTCCGAACTAGCCCCACCAACGATTCACTCCAGCAGATATGTAGAGAACTTCCCTAGGAGTGTCGTGGTGGCTTTGGATCATCGATCCGGCGAAGAATGGACCCAGAAATTAAAAGAGAAGAGTGGAAAACCGAACGGAGAGAAAAGGGAGAATTTTGCGCTGAAATTCTATTAAAAAATTGCATTTAGGGCTATTTATACTCTAGCCCTTGTGACGAGCCACGTCACCTCGTTGACGAGGTCATGAAGGAAGTTCATCAATGAACTCTATTTCTTGTCGACAAAATTAAGAGATGAGAGAATTATCCTTCGGTATTTTCTCATCGATGAGCCCAATTGTAACTTCGTCGACGAGGCATGTTGCCTTTTTCCTTTCCTTTCCTTTCCATTATTATTTAAAATATTATAATTTCTCTAGGTCACTACATTCTCCTCTCCTTATAAAATTTTTTCCTCAAAATTTACTATTCACGTAACTCATCATCCCTTTAAAGAAAAATGATCTACTTATTTTATTATTAACCCTCACTTATGGCAGAGGAATATTGTGGTTAGATTTCAAGTCCTAGGAGATTACATACACACAAGACAATTTCCCCAAAACTAAAATGTTATTTACTAACTAAACTATTATATGTACCTGCAAAAGAAATATTACCTAACTACTTAAGCTTTTTGAAATAATTGCAGATAGTTTTGTTTTATCTGCTCCTCGGACTCCCAAGAAGCCTCTTCCACTGCATGATTACTCCACGAAAATTTTACCAAAGGAATCTTTTTTTGTGTAACTCCTGCACTTTCCAATCCAGAATTTGTACTGTTACCTCCTCATACACCAGTGAAATACTAAGCTCTAATTCACCGTAACCAATAATATGAGAAGGATCTAGGACGTACTTACTCAACATTGAAATGTGGAATACATCATGCATCCTGGATAATATAGGTGGCAAAGCTAGCCAATAGGCCACTGGCCCCACTTTATCTAAAATCTCAAATGGACCGATAAATCTAGGGCTAAGTTTACCCTTCTTTCCAAATCGCATAACCCCTTTCAACGAAGCTATCTTAAAAAATAAATGATTACCCACATCAAATTCCATATTTTTGCGGTGATTATCAGCATAACTCTTTAGTCGGCTCTGAATTGCATTGATTCTCTCTCTGATGAGTTGAACCTTATCATGCGCTTGCTGAACAAGCTCTGTTCCCACTACTCGCTGCTCACCCACTTCATCCCAAAATAAAGGAGAACGACATCTCCTACCATAAAGAGCCTCAAACGATGTCATGCCAATGCTGGTCTGATAACTGTTATTATACGTAAATTCCACCAGCAGCATGAACTGATTCCAACTACCCCCAAAATCTAATACACATGCTCGAAGCATATCTTCCAATATCTGTATCGTCCTCTCAATCTGTCCATCCGACTGAGCATGGAATGTCATGCTAAGATACAATTAATACCCCAAGGCTTCCTGCAAACTCTTCCAAAAATGTGATGTAAAGCGTGGGTCTCGATCTAACACAATAAATACTGGCACCCTATGTGACTGAAATATCTCCTTAATGTAAATCTCCGCCAACCTGTTGAGGGAGTAGTTGATCTTGATAGGCAAAAAGTGGGCTGTCTTAGTCAAACGGTCAACAATCACCCAGATGGCATTCTGGTTGTGCAACGTCGTCGTCAATCCTGACACAAAATCCATTGATATATGATCCCACTTCCACTCTGGGATGAATAATGGCTGCAACTGCCCTGCCGGCCTCTAGTGCTCAGCTTTTACCTGTTGGCATGTTAAACACTAGGCTACACACTCAGCAATCCCTTTCTTCATACCATTCCACCAATAAGACTCACGCGGATCTTTATATATCTTTGTACTGTCGAGATGAACTGTGTACAAAGATCTATGAGGCTCCTCTAAAATAGTCTTCCTGATCTCAATATCAGTAGGAACGCATAATTTAGAACGAAACCGCAAAGCTTCGTCATTTGCAATATTGAATTCCTCCCCCTGACCATGGTCCATCATCTATTCTAATTATGGGTCTTCTCTCTGAGCAGCTTTAATCCTTTCTTATAGAGTAGGTTACACTACTAAACTGGCGATACATACCTAAGGATCACTTTCAACTAATTCGATGTTGAGTCTTTCCAGATCCATCATGATTGGATACTGAATCTCCATAGCCGCCAACATTGATTCCCTAGACTTCCTGCTCAACGCATCAGCTACCATGTTAGCTTTCCCTGGGTGGTAACTGATAGTGCAGTCAAAATCCTTAATTGGCTCCAACCACCTTCTCTATCTCATGTTCAATTCCCTCTGAGTGAAAAAGTACCCTAAACTCTTATGATCGGAAAAGATCTCACACCGCTCGCCATACAGGTAATGCCTCCAAATCTTCAATGCATGTACTACTGCAGCCAATTCAAGATCATGGGTAGGGTAGTTCTTTTCACATTCTTTCAACTGTATAGAAGCATACGCCACCACCCTGCCATGCTGCATCAATACACAACCAAGTCCTTTCAAAGATACATCACTGTAAATGACATAACCCTCACCCATTGACGGAATGATCAATACTGGTGTTGCGACTAACTTCTGCTTCAATTCATGGAATCTCTGCTCACAGTTGTCATCCCACTCAAATTTGACATTCTTCCTAGTTAGTCGTGTCAGAGGTCCCGATAATGCTGAGAATCCCTCAACAAAACGAAAGTAATACCCATCTAGCCCCAAGAAACTTCTGATCTTCTGGACATTCCTCAGACTAACCCAATTTACAACCGCCTCAATTTTACTAGGATCCAAAAAAATACCATCTCCAGATATAACATGCCCTAAAAACACGACCTTCTCGAGCCAGAAATCACATTTATTGAACTTGGCATACAACTTCTTCTCCCTAAGCATCTGCAAAACCTGCCTCAAATGTATCTCGTACTCCTTATAGATCCTCGAATAGACTAGTGCATCATCAATAAAAACAACAACAAACTGATCTAGATATGGATGAAAAATCCTATTCATCAAATCCATAAATATAGTAGGAGCATTCTTCAGATTAAATGGCATAACAAGAAACTCATAATACTTGTACCTGGTCCTAAAGGTCGTCTTCGAGACGTCTTCTGCTTTCACTTTTACCTGATGATAGTGGATCTGAGGTCAATTTTTGAATACACCTGTGCACCTTAGAGCTAGTCAAACAAATCATCTATACGGGATAGAGGATATTTGTTCTTGATTGCCACTTTATTAATTTCTCTATAATCTATACAAATCCTTATAGACCCATCTTTCTTCTTTACAAATAGAACTAGAGCTCCCCACAGAGATACACTAGGCCGTATAAAGCCCTTATCAAGCAAATCTTGCAACTAATTCTTCAATTTTTCCAATTCTGCTAGTGCCATTCGATAAGCTACTTTGGAAATCGGCATTGTACCTGGAAGTAGATCAATAGGAAAATTTACCTTGCGATCAGGTGGCAAGCCTGGTAACTCCTATAGAAAAACATCCATAAACTCTTTTACTACAGGCGTGCTAGCAAGTTTCAATTCATTCTCTAACATCTCCTTTACAACTGCCACAAACCCTTGACAACCACTCAACACTTGTCTCTTGGCCTGGATAGCTAAAACTAGTTGAGGCAGGGATTGCATTCGTGACCCTACGAACTTGAATTTTGCTCGTCTCGGAGGTCTAAATATCACTTCTCATGAATGGCACTCTATATTGGCAAAATTAGCTGCTAGCCAATCCATGCCGAAGATCACATTGAATCCATGCATATCCAGCACTATTAGATCAGCAGATAAGATTTTCCCTTGAATATCAACTGAACAACCCCGGAACACCCTACTACACCTCATTCTCGACCCAACAACTCAGTATCTAACAACTGTATTTATGCCCCACAAAGTTAAGTGCACTCCGAAGACACAAACGAGTGTGTAGCTTCTAAATCAAATAATGCAATAACTTTAAAAGAAAGCATACTAACCATACTTGTCACCACGTCATCGGGTGCCTCAACATACCCCGGTATCAAAGCAAACACTCTTCCTAGAGCCATATTCCTCTGCTGGCCCCCTCGTGGCACCTGATAACCTCCTTGGTACGGTTTGGGAGTAGGAGCTGCATCTGATGGTGTAGGGCAGTCTTGCACCATATGACCCTACCTACCGCAGTGGTAGTAGATAACTCCACCTATTCGACACTCTCCCTAGTGACTCCTCCCACAAGTCTGACATACAGGAGGACCCTATACTGCCTGAACCTCGCATCCTCTAGTCTTTAGCCACCGTCCTCCGCCATGGTTACCTTTCCTCCATTGATTCTGTCTAGGACCCTGCTGGTAGCCCGAAGATGTAGATCTTTTCCTCTGTCTCTGCTACTCTACATCCAGCTGCTCACCAACCTCTGCCAAGGCTGCTCTATCGACTAACTCAGCAAAATCCTGGATTTGTAGTACTACCACCTGCTTGAATGTACTCCGCCTCAAGCCTCTTTCAAACTGCCTCGTTTCTCCACCTCATCCGACATAATATACGAAGCAATATAAGAAAGCTCTATAATTGAGTTGCATACTGCTGGACTGATAACTCTCCTTACTTTAGACTTAGGAACTCCTCCACTTTAGCCTCACTAACAGTAGTTGGAAAATATCTATCAAAGAACAATTCCTTAAACCAATCCCAAGTCATGGCTATCGGTGTAGTCCTCTACTGCTCCAAAAACCTCACAGTAGCCCACCACCTCTCAGCCTCTCCTGTTAATCTATAGGTGGGGAAAAGGACCCTCTGTTCTTCGGTACACTGCAACACGGCAAAGACTTTCTCAATCTCCTGTATCCAGTTCTCAACAACTACAAGATCGACCCCTCCTGAAAATGCCAGAGGATTTAGTAAACTTCTCTATGGTGCACCCATGGCCTGCAAATGGACCACTCTGCTCCCTAGAGCTCTATCGATCTTAGCCATAACCTGCTAAACCACGCTACGTAATACTGCGTCAGACTCTGTCCTGCCTACACTTGAGGGCCCTGCCCCATCATTGCCCCTCGCATGGGCACTACCTCCTCCTGGATCCATCCTGAAAAATAACAAATACAGCTCGATAATCCTATCCTTATCATTTACCTGCCTAACTTAACCTCTCATCTTAACAATCTCAGCTTATTTCTAACCCCAGTCCTACATTCTAGAAACATAACTCGACAATAGTTTACTATGGTTTTCCTGAAATCGTCACCCCAGGAAAAACACAGAAACCACCATGGAAGTCATACCTCTAAACTATAGAACAACACCTCAAATCATTTCATATACTCTCGTATTATTTTCGCTGCATTCTAAAGTCTACAGAACCTAGTTACCTAGGCTCTGATACCAAAATATAACAACCTGCTTAAATTTTCATATATATTTTTTTCCTTTTATAATAAAACCCATATAATAAATCTAGCATATCATAATCCACCTGGACCTATGGGTACTAAGGATACATCAGAAAATAGCACGGAAGCCTAAGCAGTAGGAAACAAAAAATCATAAATAACTCATAAACCCAAAATCACTCATCACAATACCAGAGTTACTACAACAATTGTATATAAGTATATACACAATAAAAAACTCAAAAGATACCCTAGGGTCACTTCTCAAAAGTCCATCCGACCCTATCTAAGTACTTACCCTTTAAAAAGGGCAGATCGGCAATAACTACCTCAGTGAAGCTTTTTTCGCTCACCTATTTAGGCCTCCTGAAATGTTTATGAAATTTTAGGGTGAGACACCTCTCAGTAAGGGAAATAAACTAATACTAGTGTGTGGAAAAATGAGTATTTTCATGTTCTATATAAAATTATACATAAACATATCAGTATAACTGTCTATATCATATTTGGGAAACATATATTCTCATATCATGGCATAACAGACACGATTTTCATGAGCATAATTCATATCATACAAATAATAATATGAAAACCACCCTAGTAGGTTAACTGGTTGTTGTCATGTATTACCCCCACATGACTGGGTCATGTGGCCCGAAGGCAAGACCTGACAATAGTTGGCTGACCACTGCCAAGTCAAAAGTACAGTCTATAAGTCCGATGAGTCTGCCAGACCTGATTCGTACACCAGGGGTGCTCACACTTCTTAAAACCACATCGACTATCTGTCCTTACGCTACTCCGTACAGCAACGTTAACACAATATCGTGATGATCACAAACACATAGCATCGGTACCGAGCAAGTGCTAGCTTAAACCAAGCCAACTAAGTTCTGATAACATATAGCATATAATGAAACTGTGATACATTAATATTTCATACCATTAATTATAAAATAAATATCATTATATTATTTTGCATATATACGTATATCATGAAAATCATCGGCCTGTACGCCAGTATTTCATATTTACCATAACTCAGCTCGTAAGCTGGCAAATCATATTCATAGCTCGGCCCATATATCAGTAAACATATCCATAGCTTGGCCTGTACACCGAAAACTCATATAAAAATCTCGGCACGTACACCGATTTTTCATTATAAAAATCCATATCTTTATCATATTCCTGGAAAATAGTATTTCACTATAAATTCTACTCATGCCACACGAAATAGGTTTCATATATATATATATATATATATATATATATATATATATATCATCTTTTACAACAGTATTTCCCAAACATAAAGCATATATAAGTATATTTATTTTCTTGAAATCAGATGTTGTAATAACATACATACATTTTCATAAAATAACTAGTTTAGGTTATCCCCTTACCTGATTCATGAGAAGCTCCTAAAATAAGCATTCCCGCACCTGCAGGGTTCCCTGTTCAACACCCTAAAAAAGATATTTCGTAGAACAAAACTTCAATATTTCTACGCGTATTACGCTTTTTATAACTGTAAAGAAGTCAAATATTGAGTAGAAAGCCTTACCCTGAATTTGGGATGAATTTTGAACTAACCCCACCAACAATCCACTCCAGCAGATATGCCGAGAACTTCCTCTGGAGTGTCGTGGTGGTTTCGGATCGTCGATCTGGCGAAGAACGGACCCAGAAATTAAGAGAGAAGAGTGGAAAACCGAAGGGAGAGAAAAGGGAGAATTTTGCACTGAAATTCTATTAAAAAATCGCGTTTAGGGATATTTATGCTTTGGCCCTCATTGACGAGCCATGTCACCTCGTCGATGAGGTCATGAAGGAAGTTCGTTGACGAACTCTGTTTCTCTTTGATGAAATTCAGAGATGAGAGAATTATCCTTCAGTATTTTCTCGCTGACGAAACATACCCTCGTTGACGAGCCCAATTGTAACTTCGTTGATGAGACCTGCTGCCTCTTTCCTTTCCTTTCCATTATTATTTAAAATATTATAATTTCTCTAGGTCACTACAACTTGAGCCCTATTCTTTTTGGAAACTTGGGGGGCACTCCAAGTAAACTTAGGCAGCACATTTAAGAAGGATTTCAAGTCTATAAATACATAGTTTTTTTATCTTCACAAGTACAACAAGCATTGAACAATCTTTCAAAAGCTCTCTCACTTAAAGCTATCTTGCTATTTGCTCTATGTTCTAACTTGCTGTGAATTTCTTGAGAAATCTCTGAGCTTTTCACATCTTCTTTAAAGCTTACAAACTGAATTATTGGTTACATTAAAGAGAAGGAAACCAGTGATATTTATATTGAGCTTCTTGCTTCATTCCTTTAATATTTTTAAATTGAAGTATATTAGTTTTTCAATTGTACTAGTCAGCTCTATTTGAGAGCATTCTTTGTACATCTATTTGATTTGTATCTTGTAGATATTGATGGCTCAAGGTTATTTGGATCGTTGGCTAAGTGTAGGGATATCACTTAGAAAGGCGGGCTTTAGCCTAATTGAAGGAATGACCGAGTGAGGGAATATCACTTGGAGAGGTGGGTTTTAGCCTACTGAAGGAGTGGTTGTAACGGTGTTGATCTGCCAAGAAAAGGAACTGATTTAGTGGAATCCTTTGGTGGTTTGCCAAAGGCGAGGATGTAGGCTGGGTAAAAGTCGAACCTTGTAAAAATCCCGGTCTCACTCTCTTTTTCCCTTAATTTCTTTATTTTCAGCACATATAAAATTGCATGGATGTTTTAAATATCTAAATCATATACACTATGTAGATTAGGTATTAAATAAACTTAAGATTAATTTGTTTTTGGGATTTCGGAAACTGAAAGGAAGTCTGTTAGTTTATCAATCTTTTGCGGAAACTGTGAAGTAGTACGTTGATTGATTCAACACCCCTAGACTCTTTAACTTAAAGTTTATTTAAGGTCTAAGTATTTGGAAAGAGTGATTCGATGTTGTATTGGATATCAAATTGAGACAAAAAATTCATACATACAGGGCTTGATGTCAATTTAATTACATAAATAGGGTTGTACACAAGTTGAAAAAGCTGAGAATTTCCATTAAGTTGCAAAGTATATCTTGATTGAATGTTTTATGATTAATTGGCTTGGTTAATTTTTTTGATTGAATGTTTTGTGGTTGTGGATTGAATAAAAAGAATTAAGTTGTTGAGCATTATCAAAAAAAGGTTAAGCTTTCACCAAAGGAATTAAAAGAAAATTTTAAAACTCAATTCACCCCCCCCCTCTTGGGACTACATCTTTATTTTCAAGTTACCAGGCTAGTATCGAGATGGCACCATATGAAGCTTTGTATGGTACCAGTGTCAATCTCCGTTGTACTTGAACGAGGTAGGTGAGCGGAAAATTTTTGGGGCCGGAGTTAGTTCAGCAGACCTCTACAAAGGTCGAGCTTATTAGGGGGAGGATTAAAGCAGCACAGAGTCAGTAGAAGAGTTATGCGGATACTTGCCGATAAGAGCTAGAATTCGAGATCGGTGATATGATATTCTTAAGGATTGCTCCGATTAAGGGGGTGATGAAGTTTAGAAAGCAAGGCAAGTTGAGCCCTCAGTACATGGGGCCATTTGAGATCTTGGAAAGGATTGGTCCAGTTGCCCATCAAGTTGTGTTACCCCCAGCGTTATGTAGGGTTCATAATGTTTTCCATGTATCAGTGCTAAACAAGTACATGCCAGATCTTTCGCACATGATATGTTACTACCAGTTCAAATTCTGGATCGAAAAATTCAGGAACTGCATACTAAGGATATACTATTAGTGAAGGTGTTGTGGTGTAATCATGCAGTGAAGGAGGCTTCTTGGGAGTTAGAGACAAAAATACGCCAGAAATACCCACAATTTTTTAGTGAGGATTAGTGGTAGTCAGACCTAGACAGTTGCTCAGGTAAGTATTAGTTTTAATTGTAGGTCAGGTAAGGTAGGTTGTTTAGTTTGTTAGTTGTTTATAATTTCGTATATGAATGGTCTTTGGGAGAGTTTGGTAAGGATATTGTAATCTCTCGAGACAATATATGTAACTATGGTATTCCTCCGTCATAAGTAAGGGTAGTTAATAAACTTGGGACGGGGCCGCTATGTGGGTGGCTACCGACTCTTCGGTAGAGATGGATAGTGAGATAAGAATATGATAGAAATCAGTTAGCAAATTTCAAGGATGAAATTTTTATAAGAGGGGAGATTGTAGAAACCCGAACCCAGTAAATAAAGGAAATATAAGAAAATAAGAAGGGAAAAATAAAAAGGGGCAAACAACAAGATTCGTTGACGAAGCCCCTGATTTCGTCGACGAAGGTTCTTTAGTGGTTCGTCGACGAAGTTCAGATCATCGATGAAGAGATCCTGAACGACTAGAATTTCAGGCTTAGAGTTCGTTGACAAAGTCCTTATTTCGTCGACGAACGTCCTTCTGTAATTTATCGACGAAGGCGCCAATTCGTTGATGAAGTTGGCCGGGTCAACGACCTATGGATACATCTTTAAGTTTCTTAATGGTTAAGAAATCATAATTTTCCCCTCTTTCTCTCTCTAGTAGGCGCCCTTCACTCTCTCTCTTCGGTTTCCTCATCGTTCGTCGCCCAAATCGACGATCGAAAGTTACCACAAGGATTAGGGGGAAATTCTTTGCAAGTCTAGTGGAGTAGATTCTTGAATAGGGTCTTTCCAAGCACTAGTCCAAAACTAGGGTAAGTAGGCATTATGGGGTTTTATTGTTGTTTTGAAGTATAGGGGGCTAGGGAGCGTTTAATGAAAAGTATTTTGTGGGTTAGGATGATTAATTTGGGAAAAATATATTTCAGGGTTTTGAGCTTTGAATGTCGTAGTGCATGGATTAAGGGTGTGACTCACTCGAAAAATGAGCAACTCGAAAGCTATCCTAAGTATAGGAGTTACGTCGTGTAATATTCAGCTCAAGGGCTAGATCAACTCCTCAGGGAATGCGTTTAATTTCAAATCTCACGTTTTTTCAATCGAAAATAAAAAAGGATACTGAACTCAGTTCAGATTTGGGATTTTCAAGATTGTTCAATTTTACTTTTGACAAATTAAATAACACGCAAATTAAACCCTAAAAACTAACATGCATGGAATTAAATGGCAAAAATGGAAACCCTAGTCTACTTAAGGAAACATCGAAACCTGCGTTAATTAAAAATAGTAACTTTGAACTCAGAATTAAAACACACAATAATAAGACTCACACAAACACAGACACGGAGAATAAAAACTGGATCTTTAAAAAAATCATGAACTTGAACCAAAACCAAACTTAAATGCAAACACAAACAAAAGTTTAATGCTCAAACAACTCAAACGATAGCTGAACACGATAAAAACGAAAACTTTAGTAAGGCTAACCCTGAACTAAATTGAGCTTCAATTAAAAATTAAATTTTAAGAAAGAAAGACAACTAATTTAATAAAAATAATTTTTATTTTCTTTTTGTATTTTTTTTTTCTTTTTTAGAATCAACCCGGACTTAATTTGAGTAAAGAAATAACTTCAATAAAAAAATTAAATATTAAAAGCTAAACTTATATCAATACTCAAGTAAATAACAATTAAATAAAAGGAAATAAAACAACAAAAATAAAGTAAAACATCAAGAGAGAAAAAACTAGAATAATTTAATAATACAAGAAGGTAAATTCCTCAACACATAAAAGAAATTTAACAGTTAACTAAATTGAAGAAAAAGAAAAGAAGAAAAAGAAAAGGAGAGAGAGAGAGAGAGAGAGAGAGGAGAGAGAGAGAGAGAGAGAGAGAGGAGAGAGAGAGAGAGAGAGAGAGAGAGAGAATAACAATATCCTTGGATGGCAGAGTGTGGTTGCTGGTGCTGGAGGCTCTCGATGGTGCTAGGTTCAGAGGGAAACTGGTGGAAGCTGGTCTGCTAGTGTGGCTTGTGGCGGATGGAGAGTGACTCATCGGAGTTGATGCTGCAGAGGGTTGAAGCTGGTGGTGGTCATGGCTAGAGAAGGCAAGAACTTCTGCAGCGAGGTTCACTGGAGCTTGCAGCAAGCTAAGTGGTCCATAGGCTATTGCTGCAAGTTGGAGGATGCAATGGAGTGCTGCGGCGTGGAGTTTGCGGATGGTGCAGTGATGGAGAGGCAGAGGGGCTGAGCAAGATGGAAAAATGAAGAGAAAAATGGGGAGAGAAACAGGGGAAGAGAAGGAGAGATTAAGGGGAGAAGAGAGGGAGAGAAGAGGAGCAGAGAAGAAGAGAATGGGAGAGAGAAAAAACATGAAAACAAAGAGTTCAGAGAGAAGAAGAGAGTAGAAGAAGAATGGGAGAGAGGGAG
This sequence comes from Malania oleifera, assembly GCF_029873635.1. Taxonomy (NCBI): domain Eukaryota; kingdom Viridiplantae; phylum Streptophyta; class Magnoliopsida; order Santalales; family Ximeniaceae; genus Malania; species Malania oleifera. Next base: position 66,686,937 of record NC_080426.1, read on the forward strand.
TAGGCAAGAGGGTGGTGCGCGGGGGCAAACTGAGCATAAGGGAAAGAAGGGGATTAAATAGAAGAGGGGGGAAAGTGAAGCCCTAAACCCGACTAACCCACAACTCGACCCGGTCATGCATGGCCGGGTCACATCAAGTATTTTTTTTTTTTTTTCATTTTTGTTCTCTGCGAACACGGCTTGTTTTGATCCTCTTGGAGCCCGTTTCACTCAAAACTCAAAATGTAGAAATTTTAGATAATCCTTTCCTCTTTCTCCATAAATTTGAATTGTTTTGATCGAAACTCGAACAGAAAAGTTATGCGTGAATTACAAACTAGTGTCGCTTTTGACTCCTGGGAATTTTTTTGCGATAAAAAATTACCAAAAATTCATAAATTGTTCAATAAAACTCAAAAATGATAATTAGGGAACTTTGTTAAAATATTGGACATAATTAGACATTTAGTTAAAGATAGAAGCCATAATGCCCAGATTAAGATGCCTAATTACGCAGTTTTGGCGCGTAATCACACCCCCCCCAACTAACATTTTGCTGGTTTCTAGTAACTGACGTGAATAAATTTCGGGGTAGTGCCCACAACAACGAACTCTAATGAACATGAAATTAATGCACATGCGACACAACCATACCATTCATGTACAATAATATAACTGAATTTCACAAAAGTTTGTTCATATTCAATGCACACAACTCCAAAGCACATTACTCATCCAAGTTTCATCATTTATGTCAGTTAAGAACAGTATACTCATATGAAATTTCAAAGCGGTACAATTCAGAGTTAATACGATCATATAAGTTCAAGTGTAGACAGGTAAACTCTCGAGGTGTTTGTGATGTGTGTGACTCAGTACACCTAGGATACCAATGGACACCTACAAAACGGTCTCTTTGACTCGGCCTAACTGGTATACCCTCAAGAGCACTCGAAGAAAATGGGTTCACTCGTCATATGTGAGGAGGAGTGTCATGATCAAACATCCCACATATTTAAAAGAACGAGCAGTAAGTATATGGAGTGGACTAGTCTAGAAAGGATCTAGCCTATCTATGAGGTGTCGGGTCCTTCACCCTAACATCGTCTCACCTACTCGCCATATCCAACCGGGACCACCCTAGATCAACTTATTCACAAACTTGTCGTGAATACATCTGAGGCATTAACCGGTTGAAGAATCTTCATACGTGAAAAATATGTGTCGTGTCCTTGACTTTTTGTGATATTTATGTGGAGCCAGTATTAGCATTTCATTTCATGCACATGTTTATTACTTATTCTTTCTTGTGCTTATTATTCATTTTCTGTATTTTCTTGATCAATTAGGACAATCTTTACACGTCTTTTGTAATCTTCAAACAGTCAATGGGAATTGAGCTTGAATAGCGGTCCATTAACTAAGTCTATCTCTAAGGGTGGCTCAGCCTTCATATCTTGAGTAGGCTATAAGACCTAGGTTTCTATCTCCCCATTACGTGTCACCTCTAGGCTAACAAATCAAAAATAGAGACTAGTGTACAAAGAATCGTCCAGAAGAAAAGGGAACTGAATTCCGTGAACTCTGATTTGATGTTAAAGCTCAAAAAGACAATAAATAGCTTAAGGACATCTCACAAGGTGTCATAGTCACCACGAGTGTTCTTTCAGTGCTCATATGAAACCCTAAGTGCAATGAATCACGTGAATGTGTTTATTCAGCCTCGTGAGATGTCGTGTAAATACAACAAATTATATAGCCATATTAACATGAGTGTACTACCAATCAATTCTTCAGGTAGTCATGAAATCATATAAAGAGAAACTACGCATGATTGACTCAAGTGTGTCATTCTTAAGTTATACGCAAGTACATGAAGGGTGTGAGTCAATGTTAAGCATGGCACGATGCAATGTAATTCCTCAGTGTTCTTTCTTTCTTTCTCTCTTTCTTTTTGATTTTTTTTAATAATATAAAACCCGGTACGTATACGTGCATAGTGTCACATGTGAATGCTCACCCCACCCCTCAACTAACGTTGAACATTGTCCTCAATGTGAAAGCATAGGGGAAAGAAAAAGGACTGTGCACGGGAAAAGTAAGGCGTACCTGAGTGATGGGGTAATGGAAAAGAAAGACTGAACTACGAGAAAATGGACCTGAAAACTAACTAAAAATAAAATAATATAAAATAAAAGGAAAAGAACGAAAAGAAAAATATCACAATTGGCTGGCAGAGGCTCAGGAGGAATTTTGTCTGGTGGCCACAGGTATATAAATTGCACTGGCGGGTCTCCAAATTTGAGCAACCACAATGGATTAGTTTTCATACCTACACGAAAATCAGCCTCAAATGAATTAATACTCATCAATATACCAAACAATATGTGTGCAGATCGATCCTCTTGTGTTGACAGGAAAGGGTTTTTATTCAACATCGTGTCCAGAAAATTTGCTTCTTTACGAACCAACGTTTGAGATAATGTTATTGGAACAATTACCTGTAATTCTTCAGAAGTATTAACATTAAAGGTTTTCCTTGGTTCCTTGAAAATGAGATTCTCACCAGTCTAGTCACCCTCTTTATTGGGTGTACAAATCATCTTACCACTGCAAAGGTCTGCCTCCACATTGGGCTCCTTGACATCTGATTTAGGCAGGAGTGACAGTTCCACGGTTTCTCATTAACTAACTGCTCCACTTCTGGGTATGTTTTCTTTGATTTTTTTCTGACCTCTTCTAGTTTAGCTATAACTTCTGGTGTTGGGACAACTAGTTGTCCAGCGATGAGCATCTCAGGTTGGGAAACTTCTTTTTCACTTCTCGGGGTAATGGCAGTCTCTACTATCTCAAAGAGAACATCGTGTATTTGTTGTTGTGGCTGCTGATACTCTTGAGGACTAAGCTGAGGTTCCGCAAGTAATTCCTCTTTTTCTAAGTTGTCCAACTGCATGTTTATTGCATTAATGGTATCCCATCATTCATTATGACGATCGACTTGAGTTTACATGAACTGCTGGAGCATGTTCACCATCCGTGTCATGCTATCCTCCAGAAATTCTGATGGTGTACAGCTCTAAGGGATCTATTGTGGCTGGTATTGAGGCGGAGGAATATTTTGGTAGTTTGGTGGCTCGTATACATCTTCACCACCGATTGTGCTGATAGGGTGTGCATTCATGGGTGCTTGAGTGTATCGTGTGTTCCACTGATCTAGATCCTCGCTAACAGACCCTCCATTAGACATGGTCTAGACAAAGTGCTTGCAATCAGGGGTAAGAGCAGTATAAAAACAATCAGCTAACCTCCATGAGTCAAACCTGTGATGTGGACAAGTACTTAGCAGATCCTTGAATCGCTCCCAGCAAAAGCGCAAAATGTCTCGTCATCTTGTTGCACAAAATTAAGAATTTGTTGCTACAAAAATTGAGTTTTCTGTGAGGGACAAAACGCATACATAAATTCACGCTCCATATCAGCCCAATTAGTGATAACGTGAGGTCTTAAGGAATGAAACCACATCTGTGCCCCATCCTGCAAAGTAGAAAGAAATAAATTCAGTCTAATAGATTCATCAGTTCTAGCATGAGAGAAAAACATGTTGCAGGTTAACCCAAACTCTGTTAAGTGCTGATAGGGGCACTCAGATTCTGTCCCATAGAACTAGAGTAACAATGACGTCCTCCCACGCTGCATCATGAAATTAAGCTCTTCATTAGGCAAAACAGTGGAAGAGGATGCAATGGCATATTCAAGCTGCAAAAAGTCTATTATCGTGCGCGGTGTAGGTGCGGCCATATTTATGTGTCTTATTTTTTTTCAAAACTCAATTTTTTTTCTTTTCTTTTTCTTTTTCATAAAACTAATAAAAATGATAGGAAAAACGCTAATTTGAGACTAAGTTTGACATTCCCCAACAATGGCGTAAAAAACATGACTCACTCAAAAAATGAGCAACTCGGAAGCTATCCCGAGTATAGGAGTTACGTCATGTAATATTCAGCCCAAAGGCTGGATCGTCTCCTTAGGGAATGCGTTTAATTTCAAATTTCACATTTTTCCAATCGAAAATAAAAAAGGATACTAAACTCAGTTTACATTTGGGATTTTCAAGATTATTCAATTTTACTTTTGGCAAATTAAATAACACGCAAATTAAACCCTAAAAACTAACATGCATGGAATTAAATAACAAAAATGGAAACCCTAGTCTACTTAAGGAAATACCGAAACATGCGTTAATTAAAAATAGTAACTTTGAACTCAGAATTAAGACACGCAATAATAAGACTCACACAAACACAGACACGAACAATAAAAACTGGATCTTTAACAAAATCAGGAACTTGAACCAAAACCAAACTTAAATGCAAACACAAACAAAAGTTTAACGCTCAAACAACTCAAACGATAACTGAATACGATAAAAACGAAAACTTTAATAAGGCTAACCCTGAACTAAATCGAGCTTCAATTAAAAATTAAATTTTAAGAAAGAAAGACAACTAATTTAATAAAAATAATTTTTATTTTCTTTTTGTATTTTATTCTTTTTTTTTCTTTTTTTCGTTTTTAGAATCAACCTAGACTTAATTTGAGTAAAGAAATAACTTCAATAAAAAATTTAAATATTAAAAGCTAAACTTATATCAATACTAAGTAAATAAAAATTAAATAAAATGAAATAAAACAACAAAAATAAAGTAAAACAGTAAGAGAGAAAAAACTAGAATAATTTAATAATACAAGAAGGCAAATTCCTCAACACATAAAAGAAATTTAACAGTTAACTAAATTGAAGAAAAAGAAAAGAAGAAGAAAAAGAAAAGGAGAGAGAGAGAGAGAATTAAAAAAAAAAATCCTTGGATGGCAGAGTGTGGTTGCTGGTGCTGGAGGCTCTCGATGGTACTGGGTTCAGAGGGAAACTGGTGGAAGCTGCTCTGCTGGTGTGGCTCGTGGCGGATGGAGAGTGACTCGCCGGAGTTGATTCTGCAGAGGGTTGAAGCTGGTGACGGTCGTGGCTGGAGAAGGCAAGAGCTGCTGTAGGGAGGTTCGCCGGAGCTTGCAGTAGGCTAAGTCATCTGTGGGCTGTTGTTGCAGGTTGGAGGCTGCGATGGAGTGCTGCGGCGTGGAGTTTGCGGATGGTGCAGTGATGGAGAGATAGAGGGGCTAAGCAAGATGGAAAAATGAAGAGAAAAACATGGAGAGAAATAACGGAAGAGAACGAGAGATTGAGGGAAGAATAGAGGGAGAGAAAAGGAGCAGAGAATAAGAGAATGAGAGAGAGAAAAAACATGAAAACAGAGAGTTCAGAGAGAAAAAGAGAGTAGAAGAAGAAAGGGAGAGAGGGAGTAGGGAAGCGGGTGGTGCGCGGGGGCACACTGAGCACAAGGGAAAGAAGGGGATTAAATAGAAGAGGGGGGAAAGTGAAGCCCTAAACCCAGCTAACCCACAACCCGACTCGGTCATGCATGGCTGCGTCACATCAAGTATTTTCTTTTTTTTTTCTTTTTCATTTTCCATTTTTGTTCTCTGCGAACATGGCCTATTTTGACCCTCTTGGAGCCCGTTTCACTCAAAATTCAAAACATAGAAGTTGTAGATAATCATTTCCTATTTCTCCATAAATTTGAATCATCTCGATCAGAATTTAGATAGAAAATTTATACTCAAATTATGAACTAGTGCTGGTTTTGACTCCCGGAAATTTTTCTGCAATAAAAAATTACCAAAAATTCATAAATTGTTCAATAAAACTCAAAAATGATAATTAGGGTACTTTGTTAAAATGTTGGACATAATTAGACATTTAATTAAAGATAGAAGTAATAATGTCCGGATTAAGATGCCTAATTACGCAGTTTTGGCACGTAATCAGGGTGTCAGAAGGTTTTCCAGTAAGCGAGGTAAGGGGATTAAGTTAAGTCAGAGTTTTCATTAAAGTTGAACTAATTAAAATGCTATATATGTATATTTAGGTTTTCAGTTGTTATTTCAAAAACCAACCATTCAAATGGTCTTTTCAAACCTAAGATATATGTTATGGTATTTTCAGTAAAAATAAATGGTTGAAAGTTTAGTTTGACGTTGTAAATAGGATATATTGCATACGAAAAATTATGTGGCAGAAGGATAATATTTTGTGGTTATTGTAGAACCGAAGTTATGAAATTGGTTGTGAAATACTAGAAATTTTTGTGAAATACTGGATCAGTTTGTGAAAATACAAGAAAGTTATATATAATGGTCGCGAGGGCCGAGATTATCATTAGCGGTTGTGAGCCGAGTTTCAAATGATGGTCACGAGGGCCGAGTTTATATGATGGCCTTAAGGGCTGAGTTTTATAACATGACAGGTTTTATATAAAATGGATTAAAATACAGTTTTTATTACTTAAATTGCATGATACGCTTTAGGAACCTTGAGGACCAGTTATGTTATGAGCACGGTACTGTTGCTAGAGATTCAGCATTTGGCCATGTGCACCACACTGTTTGCAAGGAGGTGTAGGGTGGTCTCAACCGATTAGCCTCAGTAGAGGGGGTACCTTCCCTAGAAGTTTGGACTTTCAAGATGTGGTAGGGCAATCGGATTCCTGCAAGCAAGTTGCGGATGCCTGCGTAATCTTAGTAGATGTAGACGTATGTTTTAACTTAGTTTAGGTTGATATCCCTTAGAGCTAAGTGTAGCCTTCGGGCCCCACAACCCGTGCCATGGAGGAAGTAAATGGCGTTAGTCCCATGGAGTATCTTTTACGCATATCTCTAGATTTATGTAAATGATATTATTTATTTGCTGAATATTTTAACAGTGTAAAGTGAGTACAATGTAAAAATGCTATTTTTAGTTAAATGAAAGATGGTTGTTTTTTGTAAACGCTTAATGCATGCTGACCACACACTGATATTAACTTAATCTTCCTTACTAAAAGGCATCTCACCCAAATATAAAAATTATATTTTCAGGACTATCTTGAGGTCGAGTCTAGCAATCTCCGGGGTGGGTTGATAACCGGTTAGATTTTTGTGAGTGTCAGTAAGAACTCTATTGTAATTAGTTGGCTTTGAAGCCTTGAGTATGTGATATGGATGTATAAACTGAGTTAGTTCTGGTATTGTATTATGGTTTGTATCATGAGTTCAAAGAGATGTCGATGTAAATTAATAGCATAGAACTCTGGTAATGAAGTATATAGACTATATTATTTATTTCCGCTACAATTCTATAATGATTATGGTGTCAGGTACACAGATGTCACTAAAATGGCACTCCGGGTCAACATGGCGGGTCGGGGCACTACATCTTTCCTAATCCTTTTTGTTGGCCTAATAAGGCTTACAATTTTTATTTTGATGATAACAAATCAAATGATATATTTAATATGTTTCCAGTAAAAGTGTTCAGGAAAATAACAGAGCTCAAGTGTATAAGAAAGTTCATGGATTACAAAGAGTATGAAGAATGAAGTCATATTGTGAAAAGCTCAAAGGAAAGAACGCAACTACAAAGATGGTGGAAGAACAAGTTTTGAATACTAGATTATACTTTTAAGGATATTCTCAAATGTAAGTACTTCAAAGTAAATCTTAAGTAAAAAGAAATTTGAAACTCATAAAAATTCAAAAATATGTTTTTATATATATACTCTAAAGAATATTTCTTAAATCCATAAAAAGAAAGGGTTTAAGAAAAGAAAATTTTTTGAAATAATGAAGTTTTCAAACATATTTATTTCAAAATATTTGGAAAATCAAAAATATATTTTTTAAAACATATTTACTCTAAAAAGTTTTTTTTAATAAATAAAAATGGTTTAAAAAGAGAAGATTTTTTAAACCATGTTTTTAAACATATTTATTTCAAAATATTTGGAAATAAATTTTAAGAATCTTTGGGAGTAATGGATGATTTCAAAAAAACTCTATAAATAGTTCTAATCTCAAACATTTTAAATTAGAGAAAAGAAAGTACAAAGAAAGAGAGAAAGAACTTTGATGAAGTAATCAAAAGAATTTTGAAATTGAGAAATCCTCTAAAGTTTCCATATCAAGTGCTTTTCAACAACTTTTTTGATCCAGAGATATTCAAAAGCTTTTAGATCAAAGTAAGTTTCTTTTTAAAAAAGGTTTTAGATCACCTAATCTTCAAGTATTCAAAATTTTGTTTTCAAAGGATCTGAAATTCTTTTAAGATAAACTCTCTGATTTGAAATCGATTTACATTCTAAAATTAAGTTTTCCAACGATCAAAAATTTTTTATCTTCTTTGGAAAATTTTTTGATAATCCATACCAAGTAATTGAGCTTGAAATTTCTTATATTTAAATTACTTTGAGGTATAAAGTGAGCTGATTGGTGTATTAATTCACTCTACTGTGAGAGTTCTCTTTTGTACACATAGTCCTTCGTTATCTTTCTTAAACGATTCTGAGTTGTTGAATCGTTGAACCAAATAAGGGGTTGTTATTTGGAGAGGAGGACTCTAGCCTAATTGAAAGAGTGCATTGTAAGTTGGTATTGTTCCACCAAGTAAAGGAATTGAGATAGTAAAATCCTTTGGTGTTTTTGCCAAAGGCGAGGATGTAGGCTGTGTTGAAGCCGAACCTCGTAAAAACTCTTGTCACCTTCTCTCTACTTTAATTTACATACTTTGTTCACTTTTGTTATAAAATTTATGAGTGCAGGTTGCAAGATTTAAATTAAGTTCTTGATCAATAGAAAGTACGTTTCGATTAATCTTTTGTGGAAACCCAAAAGGGGAGTACGTTGATTAATTTGCAGAAATCTTAATCAAGTAAAGTGAATAATAAAAGGTTACAGGGAAAGCAACAGAAGCCTAAATGTTATTGATTGATTGATTACATTGATTGAAGTATTATTTTAAATTCCAGTTTTCTTAAGTGTTGTTATATATTGTATTTTTTTGGGTTATTAAAATTAGAAAACTTAAAAATCAAATAAAATTAAAAGATTTCCAATTCACCCCCCCCCCCCTCTTGGGAAGCTATTCTTCATTTCACTTTTTATTTTATACAAGTTATAAACTACGTGCATGATTTTTTTATTTTTATAAGAAATTGCTAAATATTATCTCGTGCTCAATATTAAATCTTTTTGAATATTTGAGGTTAAGCTAAATATTTGAAAATCTGATGAAAAGAGGAATCTTGTTAAACATAGTGAACTTATTGAACATATTTTGTTTGAGATAAAATATATATCAGTTGTGTGAACAAAGCATTGATTTCACTATTAAAAAGGGTTTACAACTTTGAGTTTGAAAATAAATAATCCAAGGATTAACTTGTGTGTGAACATAGTTTGTGAATGAAGTATATGTGCTGAAGCTAAACAAGCATTTTACAAAATCTATTTTGAAGGAAAATACATGTGCTGAAAGTTAGATCTTAATATTGATTTTCATTAAGGCATAAATCAATCACTGAACTTATTCTTGAGTACATTATTGTGAATCTTCTTGAACTAAGCTAAAAGTTATAATACGAACAAGTGCTCAACTGAATGTGTTATCTCTTATTGTAAATTCAGTTTGTAGATCCATATTCATATCTAAAGGCTTGTAATTAACATAGTTCTGATTGTTGTATATCTACATATACACATATACATAAATACATACATATATATATATATTGGAAAGTTGAATAGTTAAGGGTTGAAGTATTTAAAATTTCGCGAATAATTTTTAAATAGCCCAATTCACCCCCCCCCCCTCTTGGGAATACATCCTAATTTCAACCAAGATGTTAAAAACTTGTCCCTTATGAAAACATATTTTGAGTATAAGATTCTTTTTTCAAACTCTTTTTTTTTTTTTATCGGTCTTTAAAAAGTATGAATGTTGAGTTTGTAACTTTAGTGAAATCCTATAAACTCATGTATCCTAGTATGTATGTGCATTTTGCTCAACTCTTGCTCATAAATCATGCATGAATCAAAACCGTAAGAGTTACAAAGATTAATACCTCAAACACACCCCCATTAAGAATAATTTTACATTATGCTTGAATCTTGTCCGAGTGAGTGTCCTTTTGATATTTCCTATTCAATGTCTACTTGGTCCGATCTTTGCCTTTGATCCAATAATTCATGAATGCCTCCCTTGAACTTGTACTAAACATGATCTACAAAAATGGAATGCACTAAAAACAACAAATATGTTAATATCATCAAAACACATTAATTATGATTATGTAACCACTAAGGCTAACAATCTCCCCATTTTTTATGACAGCAAACCATTGGTGTTCTCTATAGGGTATAATTTCAAGCTCCCTATTAATTTATGCGTATTATTAAATAAGGTATAAGTTTTTCTCCCCTTACTATAGGCATATAAGGCACAATAAAAACATTACATATCCATTGGAACTTTATCATATTCAAAATATAGAAAGTTCATTCAAGATAAAACAATAAGCAAAATGAACTTTCATATCACCATATGCATTTCTCCCTCACATACATTTTTCTCCCACATACAAAAAACCTCAAAACTTCTCTCCCTTTGATCATCAGCAAAAAAAGAGGTAAAAAAAAAATTATTGCCCTTAAAATCAGTTCCCATGGTGGTGAGGTGAGTATGTGCAAACCACATATGCCAATAGTTGGTGCTAAACCATAACATTTGAAATGCCTAGATTGGCTTCCTTACTTACTCATGAATGATGATTTCTAAGGTTTATTACCACTTGTCGTTGGATCAATCATTCAATGAAAATTCTCCAAATGTTGTTATGATTAGCTCTACTAAAACTCAACTTCGTGTTTGGGATAGGTTTTACTATGCTTAGACATTCTTACTATGTATTCAAGTTTAAGCATATATCATCAAAACATAATATATTACTAAGGAATACATCTTTTGCCTAAAAGAAATGGACTAACCTATCATAGCATGCTTTTGAACCTTTATTCATACAAGGTTTTCAATTTACTACTCATGGATTTTGTTCCTAAAGAATAAGCTTTGAGCACATGCTATTTCATCCCATAAACAATAGCCAATACTTTCAATAAACCAATAAATAAGGATATATATTCTTAAAGCATCATATTGGTTTTATAATTTTCATTTATCAATATTGGCTTGATCTTCTAAAATTCCCAAGCAAAGTAATCAAATAATTTAAAAAGCATAATCTGGGATTTTTATACTTTGAGATCAATCCAAAAAAAATTTAATAAGTGTTTCAAATTTAGCACTATATAAATTTACTTAGTCAACACTTATTCCATTTCACCTAGGTTTGGTTAAATTTACCTAAATCCTATTTCCTAATCCTAGGTTCTAAGGAAGTAATGTTCGAAAAATCATGTAATTCTCTTTGGTACCCATTATTCCTTGGGTCCCAATGGGTTGGTTTTCTTAACTACCCACTCAAGCTTCCTCTCTTTGCCTCTATTTCCTCTAAAGAAATAAAAATGTCATATGTTACCCTTTCTTTCACAATATAAACAAATTTTGTTTGTTTGAAAGGGTTTTGACTTATTTGCACTATTTTTAGTCATTGAGGCATGACCATGTGATTTACAAGAGGATTTCAAATTCTTTTTGGAAAGATTATTTCTTTTAACTCCCAATAATTTTTTGGAGTTTTCTTCTCCTCTTATGGCTTTACCATGATCTAGATCTACCTTTTTCAAGCGAGTGTTTTCTTTCAAAACATTTCCAATTTGATTTTTCAAATTTTCTACTTCAACTTGAAAAACTTTATGGTCTTTTTGAGTTTTTTCAATAAGCTCCTCATTTTACCTTTTAAGGGAAACATTTTCATCTTTTAAGGTGCAACAAATGCAAGCTTCCTTTCCTTTGCATTTTAACAATTTATTTTCCAAATTTTGTATCTTTACTTCCTCTTTTTGAGAATTTAAAATAAGCTCCTCTTTCTCCTTTTTAAAAGAATCATTTTCTCCTTTCAATGAGGATTCTCTTTGCTTAAACATAACAAGCTCTTTCTCAAAATTTGTGTTCCTCCTTTTTACTAAAACTAATTCATTAAACAATTTAGCAAAACTATTTACTACTTCATCATATGAAGGAATATAATCATCATCATCCAAACTAATTTCCTCTTCTTCATTGGCCATGAAGTAAGAATGTGCTTCTCCTAATCTGTCTTGGTGAATAGCACAAGATAAATCTAAGGTAACATCTATTTCCTTGTTAGGCTCTTCACGGGTGCTTTGAAGCATATCCCACATTTCCTTTGCGATTTCACATCTGCAAACACGACTATATTCAACTTCATTTAAAGCACAATAAACAAAATGTTTTGCTTTGAAGTTAAGTTGTACTAACCTTCTTTCCATGCTTGACATCTCTTCTATAGATACCAAGATCGTACTTTTTGGACTTTTCTAGCAAATATTATACCCCATATATCGAAAAGTGTTTAGGAAATTTGATAGATGCATAACTGAGGTTTTAAGTCCAACCCAGACCAAGTTTGTAAAAGATTATAACACTCATATGATTTAAAACTTGTCCTTATGAACTTTTTGTCAAAATCGGGATTGAGTATGTAAAAGTTCATAAAACCAAGATGTTAAAAACTTGTCCCTTATGAAAACATTTTTTTAGTATAGGATTCTTTTGTCAAACTCTTTGTTTTATCTTTAAAAACTATGAATGTTGAGTTTGTGACTTTAGTGAAATCCTATAAACTCATGTATCCTAGTATGCATGTGTGCATTTTGCTTAACTCTTGCTCAAAAATCATGCATGAATCAAAACTGCAAGACTTACAAAGATTATATTAAGCTTCCTTTGGTTGTGCTTGAGTCCTTTCCTAGTGAATGTCCCCTTGATCTTTCCTATTCAATGTCTAATTGGTCCAATCTTTGCTTTTGATCCAATACTTCATGAACTCGTCCCTTGAACCTATACTAAACATGATTTGCAAAGATGGAATGCACTAGGAACTACAAATAGGTTAATATCATCAAAACACATTAATTGTGATTATGTAGCCACTAAGGCTAACAATTGGTAAAGACCCTTGAAATTTAACTGATTACTAGCATAACATTCTCTTGTTGTTGGCTGCTGGTAAAAAATCTTGTAATACCACATGCTCATATTTCTAGATGTTTGAAGTCTCAAATTTAAATAAAATTAATTAAAATGACTTGAAAATGGAATTGAACCAAAACAAAAATTTTATTAAATTCAAATTTGAATTACTATAATATTAAATCATCTAATGTATACAAGTAATTAAGATAAACATAAAATTAGTAAAACTTCTCTTGTCTTAAAATCACATTATTAAACCAAACAACAATAATTAATCCCATAATCCTTAACAAAAAGTTGTTTCCCCTATTTTTCGCCATCTTGATATGTCCTCCTACATATTCCAGCATTAGCAAACCCCCTTTAGCTTGTTTTATAGGCTTGCTTTTAACTTTCTTATTCAAAAGTTGCCTATTCACGATCAAAGGTTAAGAAGTATATCCTTGAACACTTTCAGTTATATAAACAAACACGTACATCAGCGCATACACAGATTATTTATGTTTCATCAAATGAGGAATAGTGATACTTCGATATAACATATAGTAGTAAATCTCAATTTACTTATGAGGCAAACATCTCAACATTAATATAAGTTAACATGATACTAAGAAAATCATAAACATCACTTCAGACAAATATCATAAATATATATTATGTTGTGACAAGTCTACCTTCTAAAAAAACATGTATGATATATCTTAGAGAATCAAAATAAGAACCTAAAAACAGCAAATGGACCTGCTGAATTTTACGAGAAAAACAAGAAGCACCCAGTGATGAACTCATATCCCTTATCAGACCAACTAATCCACAGTTTAAAAAAGGAGTGCATACTTCGCAATGAAAAAAATATTTTACTCAATATGCAAGGGAAGGAAGACAAGATGAAGGCCCTAGTGCTAACTGAATCACGAGAAATTCAAACTCAAACTATCACTAGGAAAAAAATATATGCACATGAGTTATCATGACTTTTTTTCCCTTAAGACACTAAAAAATCATTAGTATCACTCTAGACAAATATAACAAATATATATTATGTTGCAACAAGTCTACCTTATAAACAAAATACATATGATATATCCCAGAGAATCAAAATAATAACTTAAAAACAAGAAGCACCTACCAAAGTTTACGAGAAAAACAGCAAGCATCCAATGATTTATGAACTCATATCCCAAAAAAGTTACATCGGACCAACTAACCCACAATCAAACAATGGAATGCATACCTCGCAATGAAAAAAATATTCCTTTCTCTCCATCAGTTTTACTTAATATATATGCAAGGGAAGACAAGCCAAAGGTCCTAGTGCTAGTTTAATCACGAGAAAATCAAAATCAAACTATTACTAGTAAAAAAATATATACACACGAGTTATCATGATTTGTTTGCCCTTAGACACTAAGAAAATCACAAATATCACTCTAGAAAAATATCATAAATATATTTTATGTTGCAACAAGTCTACCTTCTAAACAAATATGTATGATATATCCTAGAGAATCAAAATAAGAACTTAAAAATAGCAAGTACTTGTCGAAGTTTACAAGAAAAATAATGAGCACCCAATGATATATGAATTCATATCCCCAGAAGGTTACATCCGACCAACTAATCCACAATTGAACAATGGAGTGCATACTTCATAATTAAAAAAATATTCCTTTTTCTTCATTAGTTTTACTCAATATATATGCAGGGGAAGGAAGACAAGCAGAATGTAATAACCCAAAGAATTAGAAAGGTTCTCATCAATGAACACAGGGGATTCATCGACGAGGATACAAGAGGAGCTCATTGACGAGGACAGGTTTCGTCAATGAGAAGATACCAAGAGGGGTTTTTAGGAAGTCTGAAAATTGTCGACGAGGGTGCAGTTTCGTCGATGAACTTTCTATAGGACTCGTCGACGAGGTGACGTGTCTCGTAGACGAATCTGGATCTATAAATAGTGAAAACTCATATTTTTAACAGAATTCCAGCGCAAATTACCCTCTTTCTCTCCCTCTAAAACATACCCCTCCCCTTCTCTCTTCGATCCCGGGTCCGTTTCTTGTAGGATCGACGATCCGAGGCCACCACGACACTCCTCGTATAGTTCTCTGCAAGATTGCTGGAGCTGATCGTTGGTGGAAGTGGTTTGAAATTCATCCCAAATTCAGGGTAAGGTGTTTTATTTAGAATATGTTTTCCCTACAGTTATAGGAAATGTTGTATGCAAGAAAATACTGATGTTTTGTTCTAGGGGACATCGTTTTCAGGGTGTTGAGTGGAGAATCCCGTGGGTGTAGGGCCAGAGTTTAGTGAGGGCTTTTCAGAAACTAGGTAAGGGAAATATGCTATACTAGGAGATTTGATTATATTAACAGGAATTTTACATATATGCATGTATACCAGTTATTATGTAATTTTTACAGAATATAAGATTCTAAAGTATGTGTGGCCTAAGTAGATATTATTTAATGTAGAGTTTTATAAATTTTTTCCAGTATATGATGTTATACAGAATATACAGATATAGCCGGATATTCATCGATATTATACAGACACATATAAGTACATATACAGTTTATATTCAGATAGCTTCACAGATATATATATATATATATATATATATATATATGTACACAAATATTTATTCAGATCAGTATACATAGTATTTACAAAATGTTATGTTTTCTTAAATGTCATAACACTCAAAGTATACAGACAGATTACACATATAGAAAGTACATACAGATTATACAATTATAGCATCAAGACGCTACAGATATTACAGTATTTACTGTTCAGATTAATTGTGTTATAGTTATTTTGGAAACATAATGAAAATAGTAAAAGAGTACTGTATATATGTATATAGTATCAGATCCATGTGGAAAGATTATAGACAGATACAGTTACAGAGCACGATACCGTTGCAATATACAAAATAGAGTGCAACCACATATCTCAGATGGTGTATGGGTACCGTCAAACTGTGCTCGAAGAGGATGCAGCTCCCTAGTTTACTGGGTTGAGGGGGCCAATTTGACGAGGTAGCAGCCAGTCCCGAGCTTAGGAGTGGATGCAGTTTGGCCGGACTGAGGTAGTGTAGAGTATGATGACTTACTTGGAGGGCCGACCAGAGTTAAGTCCCGCCTACGGGCCTCACAAACCTGTCATGAGGTGTCAAATCATGACATACAAATTCCCAAGGAAAGAGCACAGTTATGTATGTGTATATGTATACAGTTTTACAGCTTTTGTCGTATGTAGTATGATATAGCAGTATGAATGATAAAAAGTTCAAATGATACAAATATTTCAAGCTACTATACATGTGTTTTACAAATTTTCTAGATCATGCAGTTTTAAATACTATTATTATAGTTTTACGACTCGGTTGCCACACACTAGTAATTGCATATTTCCACTTACTGAGTGTCATCTCACCCCATTACTTTACCACTTTAGGTGAGCCAGCTAGGCGAGCAGATCAGGCTCGCGGATAGAGAGTTGACTTGGTTACCCTAGTTGTAGGGTAAGTTTGGGACAAGGTTTTGTATTTTTTTTTTTTTGGGTAGATGATGCTAGAGGGAGTTATTGTATATGGCTATGGTTTGAATGTACTGAATTCTGATATTATTTTGTATATATGGTTGTATGGCTTGTATATCCGCTGCGTAGATATGGTTTTATATATATATATATATATAATGGTGAGAATTTTGAGGTCGTTACATTTTGGTATCAGAGCCTAGGTAGCTAGGTTCTATAGACTCTAAAGTGTAGCAAGAAACAATATCAGAATATAGGAAAAACATTTTGAAGTTTTGTTCTGTGATCTAGATACAGGATTTCATGGTGGATTCTGTGTTTTTCCTGGAATGACGAATTCAGGAAAATCATAGTAAACTATCAACGAGTCGTGTGTTTGGGTTGCAAAATTGGATTTTGGGATTAGGATCAGGAGGAATGGTTAATAAAATATTTGAAGTTTTAGTTAAATAAGTTAGGCCTGTATGGGGAATAGGATTTTGAAACGGTGTTCTATATATTTCTAGGATGGACATAGGAGGTTGTAGCGCTCACACCAGTAGGGATGATGGAGTGGGTCCTTCTGGCATGGGAGGTGGAGATTCAGATGTTGTGCTACGTAGTGTGGCTCAACAAGTTATAACTGAGATAACACAGAGCTCTAAAAAGCAGGGAGGTCCATCTCTAGTTCAGGGATGTACCATAAAAAAATTTATGAAGATAAATCCGCCAGCCTGTTCTTGAGCGGCTGACTCTGTAGTTGCTGAGAACTGGGTGTAGGAGGTAGAGAAGATCCTGATAGTACTTTACTATACCGATGAGTAGAGGGTCTTATATGCTACATATAGACTGGCGGGGGAGGTCGAGAGATAGTGGACAACTACCAGGCTATTGAAGGAGCAGAGGGCTATACCAGTATCGATGACCTGGGCTCGATTCAAGGAGACATTCTTCAATAGGTACTATCCTGCCTCAACCAGAGAGGCTCGGGTACAAAAGTTTTTGGTTCTATGCCAGGGGTCGATGACAATCTAGCAGTACGCGGCAAGATTTATCGAGCTCTCGCGTTTCTTCCCATATATTGTCCCCGATGAAGTGAAGAAGGCCAAAAAGTTCAAGAGAAACTTGAGGTGAGATATTTATAGGTAGGTGGCGATACTGAGGATCCAAGATTTTACAGAGTTGGTTGACAGGACTATTATAACAGAGGAGAGTTTACCTAGGGAGACTGAGACACAGAGTCAGAAGAAGAGGACTGCGCCCTTGAGTTTTCAGGCAGGTCCTAATCGAGGCCCTTGGAGAGGAGGTAGATCTGGAAGAAGTCAGATACATATGGTAGAGCATGGGGATTTTAGAGTGGACAGTTTCCTGCCATATGTCCTATATGTGGATGGAGACACCCTGGTGAGTGCCGGCTGGGAGAGAATGTCTATTATCATTGTGGGAGGCCCGGTCATATGGCTCGATCTTGTCACATGCCACCAAGTTATGTATTGGCTCCTAGGCCATTTCGGGGAGGATACCACGTGCCTTGCGGAGGTCAGCAGAGAAATACCGTGCCGGCGAGGGTTTATACATTGACGCCAGGAGACGCTGAGATAGTTGGAGACGTGGTCACAGGTACCCTTACTGCTTTACCATATAAAATTATTGTTTTGTTTGATACAGGTGCCACCCACTCTTTTATATCGATGGGGTATGTCAGATTAACTAGGGTAGAAACACAACTATTAGATGTAGAATTATCTGTGGGTACGCCGATGGGATCTGTGGTAAAATGCAGGAAAGTGCTTCGGAATTTTCTAGTAAGTATTCAGGACAGAGTGCTATTAGCCGATATTGTGGTCTTGGATATACAGGGGTTTTACGTGATACTCGGCATGGACTGGCTAGCTACTCATTACGTTAGCATAGATTGCCACTAGAAAGAAGTAATTTTTAGACCCCCGAATGAGCAAGAATACAGATTCATGGGTTCACGTGTACGTGCCTCACCACAGCTGGTGTTGGCTATTCAGGTGAGGAGATTGTTACAGGGTGGTTTCTAGGGGTATGTTGCATACATAAAAGAATTGCCAAAAGAATAATTAAGACAAGCTGACATACTAGTAGTGAGGGAATTCCTATATGTCTTTCTAGAAGAATTTCCTGGTTTGCTGCCTGACCGTGAAATTGATTTTACTATATATCTGTTGCTGGGATCTACACAGGTATCTAAAGCACCATATCATATGGCTCCAGTCAAGTTGAAAGAATTGAAAGATCAGTTACAGGAATTGCTGGACAAAGGATTTATCAGGCCCAGTGTGTCGCCCTATGGAGTGCCAGTTTTGTTCGTGATAAAGAAAATGGAACCCTGAGATTGTGCATTGATTATAAGGAGATAAGCAAACTAACAGTTAAGATAAATATCCCCTCCCTAGGATTGATGATTTAGTTGATCAACTTCAGGGGACCCAGGTTTACTCTAAAATTGACCTACGGTCGAGTTACCATCAAGTGAAAGTTAGAGCAGAAGATATTTCGAAGACCACATTTCGAACCCGATATAGGCATTACGAGTTCTTGGTAATGTCATTTGGGTTGACTAACGCACCAACAATATTCATGGATTTAATGAATTGAGTGTTCCATCCGTATTTGGACAAGTTTGTAGTTGTATTTATTGATGATCTACTAGTCTACTCGAGGAGTCTTAAGGAGCATGAACATCATTTGAGTCTGGTATTGCAGATATTGAGAGAGAGAAAATTATGTGCAAAATTCAAAAAATGTGAGTTCTAGTTAAGGCAAATTACTTTTATTGGCCATGTGATCTCTAAGACGAGTATATCAGTTAATCTAAGTAAAATAAAAGCAGTACTGAATTGGGAAAGGCTGGGAAATGTTCAGGAAGTTAGGAGTTTTCTAGGATTGGCAGGCTGTTACCGATGCTTTGTAGATGGTTTCTCCAAGTTATCAAGCCCATTAACACAACTTACGAGGAAAAATGTAAAGTATGATTGGACCAATGATTGCTGGCAGAGTTTTCAAGAATTAAAGTGACAATTAGTTTCAGCTCCGGTATTAGCTATTCCATCAGGGGAGGACGAGTTTTTAATATACATTGATGCCTCTTTGAAGGGACTTGGATGTGTATTGATGCAGCATGGCAGGGTCATTGCTTTTGCATCTAGATAGCTTAAAGAATATGAAAAGAATTATCCTGTGCATGATTTGGAGTTAGATGCAGTGGTGTATGCTCTCAAGATCTGGAGGCATTACCTATATGGTGGAAAGTGAGAGATATTTACAGATCACAAGATCCTGAAATATTTCGTCACCCAAAAAGAGCTGAATACAAGGCAAAGAAGGTGGTTAGAGCTTATTAAAGACTATGATTGCATGATTAGTTACCATCCAGGGAAGGCAAATGTAGTGGCAGATGCTCTGAGCAGGAAATCAGAGGGACCCGTTTTGGCAGTTATGGAGATTCAACACTCAATTCTGATGGATTTGGAGAGGCTCAACATATAATTGATAGAGGAGAGTCCTCAGGAAGTCATTACCAGTCTCATGGTTCAGTCTATGTTATACAAAAGGATTAAAGTAGCTCAGGGTGATGATGCAGAGTTGGCAGAGGTAATGGCTAGGGTATGAGATGGTCAAGGTAAGGAATTCAGCATACCAGATGATGGAGCCTTACGGTTCCATACTAGGCTCTGTGTTCCTACAGATACCGAGATCAAGAGAACTATATTAGAGGAGGCTCACAGATTCCTATACACCATACATCAAGGTAGCATTAAAATATATCGGGATCTACGGGAGTACTTCTGGTGGAGTGGAATGAAGAGAAAGATAGATGAATTTGTACAGCAGTGCTTGACATGCCAGGAGGTTAAAACTGAGCACCAGAGACCAGCAAGGCAGTTGCAGCCATTGTTTATTCCAGAATGGAAATGGGATCACATTTCAATGGATTTTGTTATAGGATTACCACTAGCGCGACAGGGGTTGAATGCAATTTGGGTGGTTGTAAATCGTTTGACGAAGACTGCTCATTTCATTCCAATTAAAGTCGATTATCAGATTTTAGAATGGAAATGGGATCACGTTTCGATGGATTTCATTTCAAGATTACCACTAGCGCGATAGGGGTTGAATGTAATTTGGGTGGTTGTAAATCGTTTGACGAAAACTGCTTATTTCATTCCGATTAAAGTCGATTATTCTATGGACAGATTGGCAAAAATATATATTCAGGAGATAGTTCGTGTCCATGGTGTGCCGGTATCCATAGTCTCCGACCGAGATCCTTGGTTTACTTCACAATTTTGGACGAGTTTTCAGGATGGGTACACAGCTAGCATTCAACACTACTTTCCATCCCTAGATAGATGGACAAACCGAAGGGACAATTCAGATACTAGAGGACATGCTTTGTACTTGTGTGTTTGATTTTGGAGATAGTTGGATTCAATTTATGCCGTTAGTCGAATTTTCTTATAATAATAGCTATCAGGCTAGTATCGGCATGGCACCTTATGAAGCATTGTATGGTATCTCCTCTTTTCTAGAATGAAGTAGGCGAAAGGCGATTTTTAGGTCCAGAAATAATATAGCAGGCGTCCGACAAGGTTTGACTAATTAAAGAAAGAATCAGTATAGTGCAGAGTCAGCAGAAAAGTTACGCAAATACGCGCCGCCGGAAACTAAAATTTGATGTGGGGGATCGGGTATTCTTGAGGATAGCTCCCCTGAAAGGAATCATGAGATTTGGAAAGAATGGCAAGTTAAGCCCTAGGTATATTAGTCCTTTTGAGATACTAGAGAAAGTGGGACCAGTTGCCTATAGGCTAGCTTTGCCGCTAGCTCTGTCTAGAATACATTATGTATTTCATGTCACTATGCTAAGGAAATACATTCCTGACCCATCCCACATAATCAGTTATGTAGAGATAGAGCTTAAAGATTCACTAGCTTATGAAGAAGTGCCAGTACATATTTTAGATAGAAAGACACAGGAACTGCACACGAAAGAGATCCAGCTAGTGAAAGTTTTTTGGAGGAACCATGTTGTAGAAGAAGCTTCATGGGAACTCGAGGATGAAATCAAACAGAAATATCCATGAATATTTTAAGAGGTTTAATGGTAAACAAGTAAAGTATGAGTAGATAGGTAATAGTAATTTTATTTTGTTTAGCACAATGGATTTGTAATGTAATATATAGGATAGGTAGTATTTTATTTTTGTGGGAATTTTCTCTTATAGTTGTAATCTCCCAGAACTAACCATGTAACCATGGTATTCCTCCGCCATAAGTGAGGGCAGGTAATAAAATAAGTAGACTGTTTTACCTTTAAAGAATGATGAGTTATATGAATAATAAATTTCAAGGACGAAATTTTATAGGGAGGGGAGAATGTAATAATCCAACGAATTAGAAAGGTTCTCGTCGACGAACATAGGGGATTCGTTGACGAGGATACAAGAGGAGCTCGTCGACGAGGATAGGTTTCATCAACGAGAAGATACCGAGAAGGATTTTTAGGAAGTCTGAAATTCTTGGACAAGGGTGTAGACTCGTCAACGAACTTTATACAGGACTAATCGACGAGGTGACGTGTCTCGTTGACAAATCCGGCTCTATAAATAGTGAAAACTCATATTTTTAACAAAATTCTAGCACAAATTACCCTCTCTCTCTCTCTCTCTCTCTCTCTCTAAAATGCACCCCTCCCCTTCTCTCTTCAATCCCGGGTCCGTTTCTCGCAGGATCGACGATCTGAGGTCACCACGACACTCCTGGTATAGTTCTCTGCAAGACTGCTGGAGCTGATCGTTGGTGGAAGTGGTTTGAAATTCATCCCAAATTCAGGGTAAGGTGTTTTATTTAGAATATGTTTTCCCTACAGTTATAGGAAATGTTGTATGCAAGAAAATACTGATATTTTGTTCTGGGGGACATCGTTTTCAGGGTGTTGAGTGGAGAATCCTGTGGGTGTAGGGCCAGAGTTCAGTGAGGGTTTTTCAGAAACTAGGTAAGGGAAATATGCTATACTAGGAGATTTGATTATATTAACAGGAATTTTACATATATGCATGTATACCAGTTATTATGTAATTTTTACAGAATATGAGATTCTAAAGTATGTGTGGCCTGAGTAGATATTATTTAATGTAGAGTTTTATAAATTTTTTCCAGTATATGATGTTATACAGAATATACAGATATAGCCGGATATTCATCGATATTATACAGACACATATAAGTATATATACAGTTTATATTCAGATAGCTTCACAGATAGATATATATATATATATATATATGTACACAGATATTTATTAAGATCAGTATACATAGTATTTATAGAATGTTATGTTTTCCTAAATGCCATAACACTCAATGTATATAGACAGATTACAAAGATAGAAAGTACAGACAGATTATACAGTTTTAGCATCAAGATGCTACAGATATTACAGTATTTACTGTTCATATTAATTGTGTTATGGTTATTTTGGAAACATAATGAAAACAATAAAAAGAGTATAGTATATATGTATATAGTATCAGATCCCTGTGGAAAGATTATAGACAGATATAGTTACAGAGCACGGTACCATTGCTATATATAGAATAGAGTGCAACCACATATCTCAGATAGTGTGTGGGTACCATCAAACTGTGCTCAAAGAGGATGTAGCTCCCCAGTTTACTGGGTTGAGGGGGCCAGTTTGACGAGGTAGCAGCCAGTCTCGAGCTTAGGAGTAGATGCAGTCTGACCGGGTTGTGGTAATGTAGAGTATGATGACTTACCTAGAGGGCCGATCAGAATTAAGTCCCGCCTACGGGTCATACAACCCTTGTCGCGACGTCCCGGACTCGGCCCAGAGAACCAATCTCTGCTTTAAAAATGGGTTCGGCTTGCGAATTGGGAAAAAAGAATGTGTATTTTGAAAATGTGAATTTTTGTGGAAAATGATGTGTGGTGGAGTCGCCACTAACCTTTTGAAGTGTGGTTAGAACACTTGATTGCTATCCCGTTAGGGGTAGAATCGGTCTGCGTCACCAAAGTCGGGCTCGGGAGTATGGTTATGTAAGGGGAAGGTCTTAGCACCCCCTACACGCCCGTTCTTACGAATGGTACCAGATTAATAAAGAGTTTTCTCGAAATAAATGTAATAAGCCTTTAAAGATTACTCCCTTTCAAAAGTAAAAAAAAATGAAAATACTATATAGGTATTCCCGCATAACTGGGGTAATCCAATACCCCAAAGAGCCAATGCTCTTGGTCGCAATCATCGGGAAGGAAAATCGAAAATAGGATACAAAATACGCTCCCGGGGATTTTGAAATCTATAGGGTTTTTCTTAAAGTATCAAAAATACTATTTCGGGAGGTTTTTGAAATTTGTTTGGGATTGTAATGATTTTTTCTTGTGCCTAAAAAGATATTTTTGTGATTTTTCCCAAGTGTGAAAATGATTTTTGTGATTTTTCCCGAACTTTCAAAATAACACAAATGAAATCAGTTGAAATCAAAATGTGAAAATATTTTTGGAAATTTTGAAAATTTCATGATTTTTGTGAATTTTATGGATACAACAATAATATACAAGCGAAATGGAGAAAACCGAGGTGAAACAGTTCGGGAATGGTGAGCCGGTCAAACGTTGACCAGTTTGGGGGAAAAACCAGTTTAAGGTCTTGGTCGAGACTAATGATCTTTCGGGGTTTTCCAATGTTCTTCCAAATACAACCGAATTTTAGACAACAATCATGAAAGTCATAGTTTTAAAGATATAACTTTAAAATGTATTTTTGAAAATTTTGAATGTAAAGAAACAGATCTAACCTTTGCCAAACATGTTGGAAACTTTCTTGGATTTTCTTCAAAAGTTTTCAAATGTAAATAAGTTTCAAAGCCTTAAAAATTTTTGAATTTTCTTTGAGAATTTTTCTGAATTTTTGTGTCTTTTATGAAGTTTCCCTTTTTTTTTTATGGGTTAAAAAGAAGCTATTTAAAATAAAATAAAAAATAAAATCAAATCAAATAAACTAGCAGAGGCCGGTTCGGGAAAGGGGGCAGAGATGTAACATAGGAAGAGAAAGTTCATTGGTTTTACCTATCGTATTTTTCTCCTCCGGTCTTCCTTTCCTGTCTGTGAATCTGCAGGGGTTAATCTGCAACGTCTTCCCAATGGTTGTTCTTGAGCTCTAACTTGAGGCACTACGAAGTACCTTCTTCGGACGGGGTGACTCGGCACCAGTAGGAAACGGGATCAACACCGCTTGATCTTCTTTCGTTTTCCTCTACTCCAGTCTTCTTTTCCTGTTAGTGAGTCTACTAGGGCCACTCTACAGCGTCTTCCCGAGAGTTGTTCTTGAGCTCTAACTCGAGGCACTACGGAGTGCCTTCTTCAAATAGGGTGACTCAGCACCGATAAGAAACGGGATCAATTGACCTCTTGATCTTCACTCAAAAAAAACTAGCTTCACAAACTTATAATAGAAAACTTCAATATTTGAAATCTTCTCCTTACCACCACTAAGAACTCTCCTCCCCTTGTGCTTGGAATGAGAGGGCTATTTATAGGCTTAGCTTGGGGCAAGCATAGGAAAGAAGACATAATGGAGTGATGATGGGGGGAACCAAGTATGGGGGGAAGCATGATGAAGGGAAATTAGCATGGGAAGAATGGTAAAAGAAGATAACATGACATGTGGTGAGTGATGATGGGGGGAACAAAGTATGGGATGAAGAATGATTAGGGGAATATAGTATGGGAAGAATGATTAAAGGAGATAACATGACATGTGGTGAATGATGATGGGGGGAACAAAGTATGTGATGAAGAATGATGAGGGGAATATAGTATGGGAAGAATGATAAAGGGAGGAAACATGACATGTGGTGAGTGATAATGGGGGGACAAAGTATGGGATGAAGAATGATGAAGGGAATATAGCATGGGAAGAATGATAAAGGGAGGAAACATGACATGTGGTGAGTGATGATATGGGGACAAAGTATGTGATGATGAATGATGAAGGGAATATAGTATGGGAAGAATGATAAAGGGAGGAAACATGACATGTGGTGAGTGATGATATGGGGACAAAGTATGCTTGCTTTTGACAAATTAAAATAAATAATAATAATAATAATAATAATAATAATAATAATAATAATAATAATAATAATATGAGGGTTCTAGAAGCTGTGTGGAGCCCATTGGAGATGTGTGGGGCCCACGCGCCATGTGGGGTCCACAAACCGTTTGAGGGTTACGAGAACCCGAGCTAGCAAGGCACCGGATATGTGGATCCGAACTAGCGTACCAAAGGGGCTAACGTGCATCGGATGTAGGAATCCGAACTAGCGTACCAAGAGAGGTGGGGCCCACCAAACATGTGAATGAAGATATGTGGGGCCCACAAGCCACGTGGGGTCCACGAGATATGTGGGGCCCACAAGCAATGTGGGGTCCACGAGCCATTTAAGGGTTATAGGAACCCGAGCCTGCATGCACAAGCATGCCAAAGGAGGTAACGTGCATCGGATGTAGGAATCCGAGCTAGCGTACCAGAGCGGGTAACGTGCACCGGATGTAGGAACCCGAGCTAGCGTACCAAAAGGGGTAACGTGCATCGGATGTAGGAATCCGAGCTAGCGTACCAGGAGAAGTGGGTCCCACTAACCGTGTGGGGGCCAAATGGAGATATGTGGGGCTCACAAGCAATGTGGGGTCCACGAGATATGTGGGGCCCACAAGCAATATGGGGTCCACGAGCTATTTAAGGGTTATAGGAACTCGAGCCAGCAGGCACAAGCATGCCAAAGGAGGTAACGTGCATCGGATGTAGGAATCCGAGCTAGCGTACCAGAGCGGGTGACGTGCATCGGATGTAGGAACCTGAGCTAGCGTACCAAAGGGGGTAACGTGCATCGGATGTAGGAATCTGAACTAGCGTACCAGCGAGTAACGTGCATCAGATGTAGGAATCCGAGCTAGCGTACCAAGGGGTAATGTGCATCAGATGTAGGAATCCGAGCTAGCGTACCAAGGGGTAACATGCATCGGATGTAGGAACCCGAGCTAGCGTACCAGATGGGGTAACGTGCATCGGATGTAGGAATCCGAGCTAGCGTACCAAGAGATGTGGGGCCCACAACACATGTGGGGCCCAATGGAGATATTTGGGGCCCACATGCAATGTGGGACCTACAAAGATGTGTGGGGTCCACAAGCAGTGTGGGACCTATAGGATGTGTGGGGTCCACAAGCAGTGTGGGACCTATAAGGATGTGCGGGGTCCACAAACAGTGTGGGACCTACAAGGATGTGTGGGGTCCACAACCAGTATGGGACCTACAAGAATGTGTGGGGTCCACAACTAGTGTGGAACCTACAAGAATGTGTGGGGTCCACAACCGTATGAGAAGGTTTTGACATGAGGTCTCCTCGGAAAGGTTTGGTTAAAATTAGGGTGTCTACAACCCTGTCATGAGGGGTCAAATTATGACATATAGAGTCCCAGGGAAAGAGCACAATTATGTATGTGTATATATATACAGTTTTACAACTTTTGTCGTATGTAGTATGATATAGGAGTATGAATGACAGAAAGTTCAAATGATACAAATATTTCAAGCTACTATACACGTGTTTTGAAGATTTTCCAGATTATGCAGTTTTAAATACTATTATTATAGTTTTACGACTCAGTCACCACACACTAGTAATAGTATATTTTCACTTACTGAGCGTTATCTCACCCCATTACTTTACCACTTTTCAAGTTAGCCAGTTAGGCGAGCAGATCAGGCGCGCGGATAGAGAGTTGACTTGGTTACCCTGGTTGTAGGGTAAGTTTGGGACAGGGTTTTGTATTTTTTTTGGGTAGATGATACCGAAGGGAGTTATTGTATATGGCTATGGTTTGAATGTACTAAATTCTAATATTGTTTGGTGTATATGGTTGTATGACTTGTATATCCACTGCGTAGATATGATTATATATATATATATATATATATATATATAATGGTTACTAAATTCCGATATTGTTTGGTATATATGCTTGTATGACTTGTATATCCGCTGCATAGATATGGTTATATATATAACGATGAGAATTTTGAAGTCATTACACTGAAGGCCCTAGTGCTAACTAGGGGTGGGTATGGTTCAATAAACCAAGCCATTACCCTTGAATCATTAACCGAATTGAAGTTTCAATTCGTTAGAAAATGCGAACCAAAACCAAATCATTTAAAATGGTTAATCCAAATTTAGTTAATTGGTTTTTGAATATCCATTGGTTAACCAAATCGAACTGTTAAACATAATTTACCATTTTAAAATCACTACAAATAATATTTTCTTTCATAATAATCAACATATAAATTTAAAATGTTCAAAATAAAAATTTGTACATGAATATTATATCAATACAATTTTTTAAATTTAAATTATTATATTTTTATATAATGTTATATACAATATAAATTTTTTAAATATATTTATAGCATATCGGTTTGGTTCAGTTAATTGTGGTTATTTGAATTGATCAAACTGAAATCGAATTGACAATCGAAAAAATAAAAAATTCATAACCAAAACCAAATCGAAAAAAAATGG
Source organism: Malania oleifera (assembly GCF_029873635.1). Classification (NCBI taxonomy): domain Eukaryota; kingdom Viridiplantae; phylum Streptophyta; class Magnoliopsida; order Santalales; family Ximeniaceae; genus Malania; species Malania oleifera. Next base: position 66,715,115 of record NC_080426.1, read on the forward strand.
TTAACTGATTTTTTTTATTCAGTTTGGTTTGATTTTGTAGTTTGGTTCGATTTTTTAATTTTTATTGCCGACCCCTAATGCTAACTAAATCACGAGAGAATCAAACTCAAACTATCACTAGTAAAAAAAAATTATGCACATAAGTTATCATGATTTGTTTGCCCTTAAGACACTAAGAAAATCATAAATATCACTATAGAAAAACATCACAAATGTTTATTATACTGCAACAAGTCTACCTTCTAAACAAATATGTATGATATATACCAGAGAATCAAAATAAAAACTTAAAATTAGCAAGCACCTGTAGAAGTTTACAAGAAAAACAACAAGCACGCAATAAGAGAAATAAATGACAATCCTTTTTCAGCATTTTTGCTTGTAAGTTAGACAAAGACAAACTCAGACATAGCCAAGCATGAGGATGTATTGTCCTCCATAAGTCTTTCCTAGTTTGTAAGCTTTCATAGGGATAAAAACAATAATAGGATATGTATTGAGGTAACACGAAAACCATTAGAGAAATAATATTATCAATCCAGTTGTATGGAACATTCCAGTAGGGTGCTGGATTCGTAAACCACAGGCGATCTTCAAATATATCGATAAAAACAAGCATGAACAATAGAACCTTTAAACAATTTTTGATTTCTCATTAAACAGTGGTTGAGGTAATTTAAAAACAAATTTGATTTTCCCTCAGAAGAAATGCCATTGTAATGCTCGAATTCAACTTGTGACCTATTGCCCTAAAAATAGTATTTAATGAGTTAACCAATAGATCAATAATCTCTAATGGTTTAATAAGATTAAGCATCCTTCAACGAACCGCATACCTTTGGTTAGGATAAGTCTTTGCAAAAACTAATTTTAAGCATTGGAAACACCAAATTTACAAAATGTCTATAGACCATGCTAAATAACTCCAACGCGTGGAGGTCCTGCAGCCAATTATATATCAAACAATATCCAAACTGAACAAAACCGCGGTCCATAATCCTAAAGCATATAACAAAAAGTTCATAAAGGCCATCCAACACTGACAAATTATATGTCATTAATAGAAAAAAAAATATAAAAAAAAATCCTACACCGACAACAAATGTATAGCAACAAGAAGAGCTCATATTAACTTTAGCTTCAAGATTGAGTGCTCCCAAAAGAAGACCCATGTGCACCAAGAGAATCTACAATACCACCACTACCTATGTCTTGAGCCTGTATTCAAGAAATAAAATTAAAGGTAAAAACTAAAGAAATCTAACAACAACTAATGTAATGTTACAAACTTCTTCATGTTAATTGTAACTTGTGTAGGCTGATGTTGTTTCGATTAGACATCATCATCTCCATTAGCATGGCTAGTGCCTGTTGGGTTTGTTTGTCCTTTCCCCCTAGCATAGCTAATGTATGTTGGGCTTGTTCCTCCAGTGATCTTAATAGTAGCTATCTACTCGGACAACAGCAATTATTAGTGCTTGCTTCCATAACGTTCTTATGCATGTAACTCTTCTAAATGCTCAAAACAATCAAAGGTTGAGCCACTAAACATAGAAAGAGTTAGTCTTGGTCCTAAACCATAAATATATCTGTACATCTCCTTTCCCACTAGATTAGAGGAACCTCTTATTAAGTAGGACGTTGGAATGTCCAAGCAAGCTATCCCTTACTATCTCTTCTAGCACCGTGCCTTCAAAAGTAAGTTTGCTTTGTAATCATCATAAGAAAAAAATAAAAAAAAGAACCATCCACACCAGAACAAAAATATGGTGCTAGATTTGATAGAACTTTTTGGATGAAGGATACTGTCGTCAATGTCCCAGGATCAAGGGAGCCCAGGGGAGGCAAGAGATATGGGATAATATATATGATGATTGCACATTTGAATTTGGATATGTTGCACCATACTAATCCTATTATTACTTCGGTTGCTGGTTAGAACACCTACTTATTAGTCTTCATTGATGATCATTCGCCTTATAACCTAGGTCAATTGGGACCAAGTAGTTTCGGGTTCTACTTTTTTAATTAAACAGGGTGATTGAGAGTTTTGCGTTAGAGGGGAATGGTATGCACTCCTACACAAGTATTGTTCTATAAATGGTACTTAATTAATTATGAATTATCCCTAAATTAAATTTAGTAACTTTAATTAACTCATTTAAAATAAAAAAATAAAAAAATAAATGAATAAATAAATTATCCAATGAGGAGATCTTGTTAGAAAAACCCCCCTTAAAGCCAATACAGGTGAGGTCCAAAAATACCTCATTGGCCATTTCAAAATCATAGGGACACACCCACAAAAAAAATTGAAAAAATTATCAAAATTATCTTAGAAAATATTCTAAGATTGTTTCAAAATTTTGTAGAAATTTTTCTAAACATTTTAACAAATTTTTTTTTCAAAAACTTATGAGATTTTTTTTTTCAAATATTTTTCTTTATTTTTTTATTTTCCATTTTTTTGAGTCAAAAAAACTCAAAATATTTTCCTTCCTTCAAAAATAATTTTTCCAAAATTTTCCCTATTTTCCTAATTTATTGTGATTTTTTTGCTATTTTTATTTAATTTTTAAAATTTAAAAATAATTCACAATTTAAATAAAATAAAATAAAAAAAGAAGTAAAAATAAAAATAAAAAGGGTTCAGACTTGAACCGGATCAGCTGGTTCAATTAAATTAAATCGGACGAAGCCAGTAGGTGCCACGTGTCCACCCTCTGTGGTGACATGACATCTTTTTTTTTTTTTTAATGGGGTGACGTCACCCTAACACGTGTTAACACCTAGTTATTCCTCTCTTTTATTTTTTCTTTGTTGAAATAAAATAATAAATTGTGTAAAGTAGGGTGTTGGTTATGGTGACATCGTGACATCACTCTTTAAAAAAAATTTGAACGTAGTGGCCTCTTAGGTGAATCATGCTGACACATCACGCTGACAAGCGAGTACAACCCTATGCCATTCCGATCTCACATTTTAAACAAGATGGATCGTTGATTCGTGGCGAACATCTGACTCGTCTTCTTAGAGAGAACATTTAAATCACAACGGTGGGATATGAGTCCATGTTGTCCTAAATTACCTTGGCCCTTAGATATTACTTTGTGCTATCATGGTGCACCGCACGATGGTGACATATGGCACACTTTCCCATAATATAAAAACCATTTTTTTATTTTTTCAATCTTCTCTCTCTCTCTCTCTCCTCTTTTTCTCCAATTTTATCCCTCTCTCTCTCTCTCTTGATTCTTCTCCACTCTCTGTTCTCTTTGTCTATTCCCCTTCTCCTTTCTCATATGCTCTCTCTATTCCCCTTCTATCCTCCTCTGTGCTTCCTGGTTCTACGAAGCTCTCTCTATTCCCCATTTATCCTCCTTTGTGCTTTTTGTGCTTCCTAGTTATACGAAGCTCTATCCATACTCTCAGACCTATGAGGCTTCCCCTCTCACTCTCTATCTAGGGTTTCAAGTCTGTGAGGGTCCCTCTCTCAGATCTGTGAAGCTCTTATACCCACAAGGCTCATTCTCTATTTAGGGTTTTAGATCCGTGAGGATCCCTTTAGATTTGATCTATTAGCTCTATTTGCTAGTTTCTAATCTCTATGAACTCACTTTTTTTTTTTTTTGTCTTGTAGGTTTGATTTATATGAAGAAAATAGGCTCTCAAAATCCCTCAGATTTGATCCCCAAAACTCAAGATGAGACACCTTTTTCTTTGCTTTTCATTATTGCTTAGATCAAGTGGTCTAAATTTGTATTTTGGGTTCGATTTGGATCTATGTTCTAAGCTGAGTTTTGTTCTATATTCTAATTCAAGTTGGGTTCTAGGTGAGTAAACTCACTTCGATCCCAGTGGGCTGGATTCGGGTTGACTCGGGTAAGTCAACTAGCTGGGTTAGATTTTGGGGTGACTCGGGTGAGTTAACTCATTGGGTCTCCTGGGGATCTTGGGCTTGGTTTGGTAGGTGTGAGTTTAGGCCCTTGATGGGCCTGGTTTGGTACACGTAAGCTCAGGCCCCTATTAGGCTTGACTTGAATGGGTCAAGTTAAGCTCTGGGTTAGGGCTTGGTTAGGTCAAGTTGGGTCTTAGTCTAGTTGGACTCTGGTCTTAACACCGTGGACTTATATATGGGCTTTTGAAAGCAGTGGGTTGTGGGCTTGGGGCTTTTTTAAAAAAAAAAAAAGTGTGGGCTTGGGCATATTTTTTTAAAAGGTGGGCCTTTGGGGCTTTTTTTTTTTTTTAAAAAAAAAAAAAGGCTTCTGGGTTTGTTTTTAAATCAGGGGGCTTTGGGCTTTTCAAAACTAGGCCACTGGACTTCTCAAAACTAGGCTTTAGGGATTATTTTTAAAACTAAGGGGCTTTTGGGCTTTTAAATATTGGGCCTTGGGCTTCTTTAAAAACTGGGGGGATATTGGGCTTTTAAACACTAGGCCTCTGGGTTTATTTTAAAAAGGAAGGGCTCCTAGGCTTAGTTTATAAGGACAGGCAACTAGGCTTATTTCAGAGCGAGGCTTCTGGGCCAAGGTTAGTAGGTGGGTTTGGACGCTTGGACAAGGTGCCTAAGGATTATATTGGAAAATGGGCTTAAGGATTTGGGTTGGTTAGTAGTCTTTTTGTGTCTGCCTGCATGGGAGATGCTCCCTTCCTTCTTCTGACTAAGTACCTCTAATATATTACAACTATGGAAGAAAAAAGCCAAAAGTGGTCATACTAACCTTGTGTCTTCTACCCTTTCGGGTCTTCTTATCCCTGTATTCTCCTCTTTCTGTGCTCTTACTCCTCTGATTGGGTTGTTCTCTAGGCTAGACTTTTGTCCCCTCTAGTTGGTAGGAAAGCCTTCAGGTTACAGGGCAAGGGGCCTCACAACTTTCTTCTATGAGAAGGGTAGGATGTCACCCTCCTCTCTTTTCTCTAGGGTTTTATCCTTGAGACTTCACTAGCAATCCCTTTCACTCACAATGATACCTCTCAATTCTTTTCTTTAGAATTTATTCTCTTTCTTGTTGTCCCTTCTATCTTTTGCGAAGGCCCCTATTTATAGGTTTGGGGCCTTAGTCGAGATAGGCAATAAATAGAACCTTTCCTTTCCAACACTTTCCTTATGTCCAATTTTCGCACGTAAGCTTTCCTTCCTATAACAAGAAATCCCATCCTTCTTGTGATTTGGCAAATTCTTTTTCCCTATGGGTCTTTGGCTGAAGAGTGGGATGGGGTACATGTCAATCTTAATATGTTCTATAAATAATTGCATAATCAATCAAATTTTGCTCTCTTTACTGCTTGCAAAGATGCGTGCGAAATTTTTGTTTGCCCCCCCCTCCCACCCTATATTTTATGTGTATTTCTATTCTTCTCATGTATTTACCTGTATTCCAGTATTTCCCTGTGTATTCCCCACCTTTACGTATATTTTCTTTATTTCTGATGTATTTCCCTATATTTTGTACTTCAAGTATTTGTAAAAAAAAAAAAATGGAATGAATACAAAAATGTTATTTTAAAAAGGCCCAATTAAAATTGGGTATCTAAAGTAATGAAAAGAAAACACACATCAATAAAATTCAATTGTACAATGTTTTGCGTAGCCTTCACAGTGATGGGCTTGTCATCCATATGAAGAGCCATATAGAGTCTACCTTTGGTAGGAGCAATTCTAGTTAATTCCAACTATAACAAATCATTACAAGTAAAAGCATCATGCTATCAACTTTTCATAAAAAATAAACATTTTTCTAAATAAGTAGAAGAAAATAACTTCTAATACCATCTCGTTTGCATGTTGGGTAATAGTTTTTGGACCAGCAGCATAAAATTTTTCTTGCTTGTCCCTATTTCTTTTGTTTACTATGCTACATTGCTATAATACATAAAGACAAGTTGAAAAATAACTATTTGTTTATAAAGCAACTATTTTCATAGAAGGACCACTAACACCTGAAAAAGATATAAGAGATAGAATGCATGTAAAAAATATATACCTTGCCCTTGTTAGAAAGTATGAAATCAATAAAAGTGACATATTGAGAAAAATTGACATGTGAAGGTGCCAATTCCAAAATTTCCTTCCTAGATAATGTTGGGTTAAAGTACTTTGATTTAAAATAGCATTTGCAGTTCCTCCAAAGGTCACCAAATTTTCTCATTAAGTTGTGCGAAATAATTTTCTTTTGTCCAAGATCATTAGAGAAAGAATATTTCGAATATAACAAAACATATTCATGTCACCTCTAGAATCTTTCAATAATCATTTTGTTCTTAGGATCCATATTATGCCAATCAAAGCAATCAATTGGCAATAAATTTGGTTTCCAAACTATTGTGCCCATGAATGTATGAAGTAAAGCACATTCTCTACCAACAGCCTAGAAGAAATCATTAAAATGCACTATAAGACGTTACCCAGGTGGCAAACCCCTTATTTCAGACATATGGATGAAGCCTCGTCTCTTGGATACATTGGATTCATCTAAAGAAAAATAACTTTTAATACCATCATATACATGTTACATCACTAAAAGAAGTGTGTGTGTTCACTAAAGAAAAAAACATATACTGACAGGAATGGTGTATTCCCAAAAGGGGGTGAATTGGATATTTATAAAAATCCTAGGTCAAATATGTCCTATTTAAAACCAACCAATATTACGCAACCTAGGGTCTTTTTAAGCAATCTCAAGTCTCCCAAATAATCAAGTATGCGAATATATAAAACAAATATAACATTCACAATAAATCATATATTAGCATACAAGTGTGGAAAATAAATAGCGTAGGGAAAGAGAGAATGACACAGTTATTTTTTGCAAGGTTCGGCCAATCCTGCATACATCCCTACCTTCAGCCAACAACCTAAGGATTCCATTGTATGCTCACTTGACCGGGCAGAGCGACGCTGTTTAAAAATCTCCTTACAGACAGAGTTTCCCTAACTCACTTACCGGGTGGAGCCAAACCAAATCTCCTTACAGGGCAGAGTCTCCCTAACATACTTACCGAGCTAAGCCAAACTGTTTCTCCTTACAGTGAGGAGTCTCCATAACTTACTTACCGGGCTAAACCAAACTATTTCTTCTTGTAAGGCGGAGTCTCCTTAACTCACTTACCGGGCAGAGTCAAACTAGTTTCAGATATAAAAGTTTGTGTACAAATAAAGTGCTACTCAAATAAGTAGAGATGTACAAATTACAGCTCTATATGCACTCTCGTATGATATGAAATAATGCTCAATAGAGTAGATATATTTTTCTCTCAAAAATGATCTTCCCAATAAAAATGAGAGTGAAAATAATTTTCTCAAGATTAAGAGACCTTTCAAGAAAAAATATATATAGTAAATGCATGCTCAAGGCACTCTTCCAAAACCCAAAGATTTTCTCAAAAATATTTTCAAAAATGAAAAATTGGAGAAGCTAGGGTTTTTGCGCAAAAGTATTTTTGCAATAAAAACTAAAGAGCTTTTGAATCTTGCAATGAATGTGTAAAAATTCACAAGCAACAAGAGTTTTCCCAAAAAATATATTTCGACGAAATAATATAGGAGAAACTTTAAGCTTACTCTTAAAAATTGATTTATGAAAATAAAAGCTTAAGTGAGAGTAAATGCTTTTGAATAATGAATGTCCCAAATAAATGATCCTTTCAACAACTCTCAAATGCAATTAATTTGCCAATGAAAGAAGTTAAAAGAGAAATAATAAAAGCTCTCTTTCAAAAAGGTTTTTCAAATGATTAATAGAAAGAGAGTAACAATGCCTTCTTGTTTTTGAAATAGAGCCCAAAAAATATTTTAGAGGATTTTCAATTTGATCAATAGGTGCTAACTAAGTTTATGAATGGGCTATATATAGAGCTCTTAAAAATATGGCCATTAAGGGACACGGAGGTCATTTTTAAAATATTTAATTAAAAAATTAATGAACATTTTATGCTGAAAATTTAACCAACCCGAGATGTTAAGCCAAAATTTAAATTTTGGAGAGGTTCGGTCGACTAAGGAAGGGACCGGTCGGCTGGCCTTTGGTGAATTTCCAAACTGCAAGAAATAGCATGCCATCTTGAGGAATCGGTTGGCTAGGCATTGAAGTTCGGTCGGCTGGGGCTTTTTGAACTAACATGGTCAGTCAACCGAGCTTTAAAACCTTTGCCAAAATACAATGGTTGTCGACTAGGGCATTTAAATCAAACAAAAAATAATTGGCTAGTTGACTAAGGCAATTTTAACTAGAAAGGGCCGGTCGACTGAGGTCATTGAGAATCTTAAGTTTGGCCCTATTTTTGACCTAAAACCTTTCAACCCTATGTGTATGAGATTGGAATTATGAGTAGAGGATTTTCCATGAAAATTTGAGATTCCCTAAAGTCAGTCTATGGCCTATGTTTGAGCATTCATCCACATTATGAAAGATATGCAATTATTACAGACAAATCTAAACGAAATGCAATTACAAATAAATATATGTCTTATTCTTTTTCTGCTCTTCATATTTCCATGAAATACACCAAGTTGTATGATCTTTAAGTCCCTTCTGGCTTACATTTCTTCTTTACCTTATGTGTGTGCTGAAATATAAACCTACTCACATTCTAAATACACACATAAGATACAAGTGATTTTTCATAATCAAAAATGGGATCGGAATCAAAAGGTCAACAATCTCCCCCTTTTTGATAATGACAAACACACGAGAGCAAAATGGGTTCAGCCTAAAAAGGCTCCCCGTAACAATATGCATAATTGAAAAGTTAAGCAGTGTAGCTTAAGCATATCCAAAGAAAAAAGACATTTTAAAATTATAATGCATTTAGTTTTAGAATTAAGGCACAGATGCTCATCCTATTTAAAGTTTAAAAACTCAGGGAGTATAAAAGATAAACCTTATTTTGCTCAAACATCTCTCCCCCTTTTGGCATTAGAAAAAAGGGCTAAGTTAGGTGTAAAACTATTTGGGTATTAAAAAAATCTTAGCTTAAAAGAGAATTCCCCTTTTAAAAATTTTGACTTAAAAATTGGGCATAGCAAATAGTTTTATGACTGTTTAAAAAGATTTGGCATTTTTGCACACAAAATAGTATAACTAGTCATTTAAAATAGAAAATGACATGATAAACATGGTCAGACCAAAAACATCTTCAAACTATTGCAATTTAAACACTACATAAGACCCGTGAAAGATTTGAGTTAAAAACATATGGCATATGATAGCAAGTGTAGGTATGAGTATAAAATCGGTCTAACTAGTTCGCATACATTTCATGTATCATCGACGAACCAGTCATGCAATGCCCCTTTCAAGAAAATAAAAAATCTTTAATTTAAATAAACTTCATGACACAAAAATTTGCATAACAATCCTAATAGCACATGTCATAAAGGCATTTAATCAAACAGACAAGAGACAAGAATTTTAGTTAAGAAGAACTTCTTGCCATAAAACATAAAAATTTCCCCTTTGAAATTTTCAAAAATTATTTGGGGACGATGCTTGCTAAAAAAGAAACTTTAATTCAAAGCTCAAGCAAGCATTAGTTTTTCTAGTTAAGCATTTAAGAGCATTCCAAAATATAACTAGAAGAAGCAACCATATGAATCTTAATGATTAAGCAATTTGAATGCACGATCATATGGCAATCCGAGAGTAATTGTGCCTAAGCACAAATTTTCATTTAGTGTGAGCAAGTAATAAGATATCATGCTTTGAGAGTCCTATGCTGCAGTAAGCTATGAGTCAAATCTAAAGCTAGGGTGAGCATAAGAAATAGGATTTTATATAATTTCCCCCTTTAGGTTTGAATGCTAGCTTAGATGAAATGGATTACTTATACCTTTTAGAACTGATTTCACAAAGCATACCAAGCACTATAAGTAATTGTCTTAAATTTCTTAAACTAACTATACTGAATATTTATCAATTAAGTTTATTATTTGATCAGTATAGTTTCCCTAGGGAGCACAAATGCATCAGAAGCTAGATATTAAGGCATGATAAAAAGCTCATAAACCAAGAACAATTCATATCTATTCATAGAGCCTTAAGAGTAGGATATGATGTTCAGGGTTTCTAGAAAAGCCTCAATATTCAAAAAGCAAAACATGATGCATATGAGTCCTTTATGCTCTTTCTCTAGGAATGGAACTCAACTCCCAAAATGTGCAATGATTATATAAGGATGAAATTTAAATTTTCATTTAACATTCAGTTATCCTTTCAAAAATATTTTAGTATGCATCATTTCATAATCACCTTAGCACACGGTTTATGAACTTCAATTATTTTGGAAAAAATCTAACGAAATTTTGGCAGCATGTCGTCTGTAAAATGGAACATTTTCCCATTTTGCATATCACAAAACCATGCACCAGATATCCTATGAGTTTCTACAGCATGCAATTCCTAAATCCACTACCAACATGCAATACACAATACTGCATCAGCCATGCAGTTGGCGTTCCAAATTAAGCATGCAATCTAGTAACTTAAATAACAATTTATATAAAATATAAACCATCCATCAAAGAAATTTAATCATTCAATACATTATGGATAGTAATCTACAGTGTTGTACTCATAAAGGCAAACAAGTATAGACAAAGTAAGATCATGAGAGCATTTAATTAATATAGCTAAAAAGGCATACCACTAAGCCTCTCATACCAAGCTCTAGGAGCTTGTTTCAATCCATATAAGGCTTTAGACAACCAGTAAACATGATCGGGATATTTATGATTTTCAAAACCGGGTGGTTGTTCTACGTATACCTCTTCATTAATTTAGCCATTTAGAAAAGCACTTTTAACATCCATTTGAAACAATTTAAAATTTTTAAAAGCGGCCAAGGCAAGTAGCATACGAATGGCTTCTAACCTAGCAATAGGAGCATATGTTTCATCAAAGTCATTTCCTTCCTACTGGTTATACCCTTGGGCAACTAGTCTAGCCTTGTTCCTAGTTACTACCCCATTCTCATCTTTCTTATTTCTATATACCCATTTAGTTCCAATGATGGTGTCCTCATTAGGCCTAGGAACTAGAGTCCACACCTAGCTTCTTTCAAATTGATTAAGTTCTTCTTGCATGGACATTACCTAAGACTCATCTTCTATTGCTTCTTTAATATTTTTAGGTTCTTCTTGGGATAAGAAAGCGAAATGATTCACTAGAATTCTTAGGGAGGATCTTATGGCAACACCACGAGACGGTTCACCTATGATTTGATCTATAGGATGATTTCTAATGAATTTCCAATCTCTAGGCAGCTCCTGATTTTTATTTTCATCATCTTCAGGTGATTTTCCATTTTCTTCCTGATTTTCTTTTGCACTGTTTTCAATAGACATTTTTTCCAAGCATTTTCTTATATCAATATGATCTTCATCAACTTTATTAGAAAATGGATTTGATTCATCAGACACAACATGAATAGATTCAATTATGGTCAATGTTCGTTTATTGAAAACCCTATATGCTTTACTATTGAGTGCATAACCTAAAAAAATGCCTTCATCAGATTTAGAATCAAATTTTCCTAAGTGTTCATTATCCCTAAGCACAAAGCACTTACGACCAAACACATGAAAATAGGAAATATTAGGTTTATAGTTGTTCCACAATTCATAAAGGTTTTTATTTATTGATGGTCTAATCAACACCCTATTCATAACATAGCATGTAGTATTCATGGCATCGGCCCAAAAATATTTAGGTAACTTATGTTCATTCAATATAGTTCTACCCATCTCTTATAGTGACCTATTCTTTCTTTCAACCACACCATTTTGTTAAGGGGTCCTAGGTGTAGAGAAGTTATGTGATATGCCCTCTAAGTCACAATATTTTTCTATGCCTTCATTTTTGAATTTCGTGCCTCTATCACTTCTTATGTGAGTTATTTTATATCCCTTTTCATTCTGGATTCTTTTACAAAGTTTGGTGAACTGTTCACATGAATTATTTTTATGTGCAAGAAACACCACCCATGTGAATCTAGAAAAGTCATCTACAATTACAAAAGTATAAGATTTACCCCCAAGACTTTGCACAGAATTGGGTCCAAACAAATCTAGGTGAAGCATCTCTAAGGGTCTAGTAGTAGATATGAATTTCTTTTTCTTAAAACTAGATTTTGTTTGCTTACCCATTTGACATGCATCGCAAATTTTATCCTTTACAAAAGACATCTTAGGCAAGCCTTTAACTAATTCTTTTCCAACAAATTTAGATAATAAATCCATGCTAGCATGTCCTATATGCCTATGCCATAACCAGCTAGCTTCATTTATAGTAGAAAAACATGTTACTTGTTGTGAAGCTAAATTATCAAGAGAGGTAGAATAAACATTTTCATGGCGGTTTGCAGTAAAAAGCACTTTGTGATCTGATTTATCTTCTACTATGCATTTATCATTCTCAAAAGATACTTTATATCCTATGTCACACAACTGACTTATGCTAAGTAGATTATGCTTCAACCCATTAACCAACAAAACATTGTCAATAGTAAGAGATGAATCCTTACCAACTTTACCTACTCCGATTGTCGCCAAATGTCACGTAGCCTCCATCCTTGGGAACAATTGAAGTAAATTTTCCCTTGTCATAGGTCATATGCCATGAGCACCCACTATCCAAGTACCATTAGTACTTGGAGGAGGACGATCTTAGGCATACCTGCAAAATAAGCTAAGAAATTGATGCGGGCCCCCAAATTTTGTTGGGTCCACAGGGGTTAGTAGCAGGATCTCCCTTAACTACCCATACTTTCCTAATTCTAGCATGTTTATTCCTAAGTGGATAGTCAAATTGAATGTGACCAATCTGTTTACATTTAAAACATCTTAATCTACACTTAGGCTCTTTAGAAGAAACATGAGATTTTGACTCATTTGTAAAGTGTCCTAAGTAAAGGTTAGGTCATCTAACATTTTCAACACCATTAAAATCAAGACCCTCTTTATTTAAGGAGTTTCTTTGGGCACCAAGTAATTTTTCAAAATTATTTTTTCCCTCAGTGAATTTAAAAATGATTTTGGAGCTATCCTCCAATTTTCACTCAAGCTCAACAATAGTAACATCTTTTTCTTTTAAAATAAAGGCATAAGAGGTTTTTGCCATATTAAATAATTTTTACCAATTTTCACATTTTTTTTTCAAATCATTATTTTCTTTGGTCATTTTGCCTAACAATTTTGAAACACAGATATATTCAAACTGTCATTCTCTAAATGTAGGCATGCAGTTAGAATCACAATCATCAGACGAACAAAAAGAAGATAATGAACTAGAAGACAATACCTTATCCTCGTGTGCCATCAAGCAAAGATTAGCGACCTCCATCTCGCTATGATTTGAATCTGAGTAGCTGCTGGGGAATTTGTCCCATGAAGTCCTAGCCTTGTTGCAGTTATAGCACATAGGAGCATTTAATTTTTCTTTTATTTTGCTATACTCTCCCTTCTCATTAGTAGACTCTCTATATTTTTTATATGGCCTCCTATTCTTTCTGAAGAACCTGCTGAATTTTCTGGTTAGCATAGCCATTTCATCATGAGTATCAGATTCACTACACTCGCTAGATGTGTTAGTGGAAGCTTTTAATGTAATAACTTTGTCGCGATGTCCCAGAGCGTGTGTGCCCCAGGCGGCAAAATTAAAAATCGATTTTAATATTTTCAAGGAAAAATAAGAATATCGGAGTCGCCACTAACCTTTTAGTGTGGTTAAAACACATGATTACTACCCCGTTAAGGGTAGAATGGGTCTATGTTACCAGAGTTGGGCTCGGGAGTTCGGTTACGCGAGGGGAAGGTACGAGCACCCCCTACGCGCCCGTTCTTACGAACGGTACCTAATTAATTTGGAATTATCCCTAAGTCAATCTAGTAAGTCTTTAAAATTACTCCTCTAGTAAATTTACTAATACACGTACAAAGTGGGTAAATAAATAAGTAAATAAATAATACAAAAATATATATAAAATATAAATATTTACATATTCTCTCGAAACCAAAGATACGTAAAGCCCAAAGGCTCATACCCAAGCATTAAAATCATAGGGATACTCACACGAAAATAAATAATGAAAATAAATACCGCAATACATAATACAAAATATAAATACACCAAATAAGCAAAAATACTAAGAATATGTAATAATAGTAATAATTAAAAAGTAATAATAATAGTAGTAATAATAATATATCACATTAATGACAACACGTATATAAAACATATTACTATAATAATAACTCTATAATAATAATGTCATTTTAATAATATAATGCAATATTATAGTAGTAACACATAGTAACAATATCATAATAACACTACATAAGTAATAATTTCATAGTAATTGTATATCAGATACTACTAATAATAACACATCACAATAATATCGTAATAGTAATACCAATAAAAACAACCCTAAATATATATAACATGGAAACATGTAAAGCCCTAAAATTAATATGTAAACATACAATAATATATATGGAAACAAATCAACCCTAAAATTAATGTACAAAATGCAAAATAATAAGTATGGAAATAATTGAAATTATGGAGACAAATCGACCTGAAAATTAACATGTAAATATACAATAATAAATATGGAAAACAATTAATGAAATTATGGCAACAAATCAACCCTAACATTAATATGCATAATAACCTAAGACAAACAACAATGATAATACAATAAATCAAAATATGATATACAATGTTAAAAATATATAACAGTAATGCAATAATTTTAAATATGCAATAATATACAATATCAATAAACACAAATATATAATAAGGATAAAGCCTTAAACGATTAAACATTAATATGGACATCCTGAATAAATATACAAATAAAAATAAATATATTGTCATATAAACCCCCTAAATACATTTACAAATAATAAAAATAGATATGATGAAATATACCATAATATTAAAAATGCCCCAGACAATAACAATGAACATGTAACAATGGTAAAAAAAAAAAAAATACAACAAAATTAAATGTCCTAAATTAATATACAAACAATAAAAAATGAAGGAATAACAATGATGACATACACAACAATATTAAACCATCTTAAATAAACATACGAATAAAAATATTAAACAACCTTAAACCACCCTAACCAATATACAAACAAATAAATAACGAGAACAAAATACTAAATCACCCTAAACAATATACAAACAATAAAAAAAATGCATATATAAAAATGATGAAATATTAACAATAAAAATGCCCTAAACATATATACAAATGAATAAACATGAACCTATTGCAAATGGTAAAATATTTATGACCAATATGAATATACATGATCAATAAATAAATAATAATAACAAGGAGGAAAACATACAAAAGAAATCACACCTTTAGAGAGTGTGTGTTTTAGTGTGTGTGTAAGTGTGTGTGTGTGTTGTCTGTGTGCTTATTTACTAGTGTGTGTGTGTGCTATGGGTGGCCGAGAATCAAGGAGCTCACAGTGGGGTGCGGCCGGAGGGACTGATCGGTGGTGGCTGGAGTTCAGCGTGGAGAGGGGCAGCAGCAGCAGTTGCAGAAGGGGGGCTCGGCTGTGGTTTTGGAGTTGGCCGTGGGAGTTGCGGGGGTCATCGGAGTTGCAGGTTCGTCGGAGTTTCAGGGGGCCTTCGGAGTTGCAGGTTCGTCAGAGATGGGTGTGGCCGTCGGAGTTTGTAGGGGAGGCCACCGGTGTTGGCCGTGGGGGGCTATACTGTTTGCTGCTCTGGCGCTGGGCACGACAGGAAGGAGGGGCTGGCGAGAATGGAGACAAAGGGAGAGGGGATTGAGATAGAAACAGAGGAGAGACAGGGAAAGAACAGAGGACTAAGAGAATGAGAGAGGAAGAAAATAGAAGGAGATGGAGAAGGTGAGGCTCGGGAAAGAAGACAGGGAGCAAAGGGGGGCGCGGGGCACTGCTGTTAGTGAGAATAGGGGTTTTTTTTTGTGCTTGGCTCCTCCTTGGCCTCTGCGCCCTTGGCCTCTTTATATAAAAAAATTTAGAAAAACCCTAAAAAAACCTTCCTTTTTGATTTTCTTTTCTTTTTCTTTTCTTTTTCTGCTTTTACTATTATGGTAATAATGAAAATAGTAATAGTAATAATAATTATTATAATAATAATAATAATATAAGGATCAATAAGGTAATAATAATAATAATAATACTAATAATAAATAATAATAAATGATTATAATAAAGATACTATCAGTAAAATAATAATAATAATAATACTAATAATATTAATAATACTAATAGTAATAGTAAAAAATACTAAAAATAATGACAATAATAATAATAATAATAATAATAATAATAATAATAATAAATATATCCAAAATAATAATAGTAAAGTAATACTAATAATACTACTAGTAATAAATAATAATAAATAAAAATAATTATAAGAAAGTAATAATGAAAATACTAATAATAATAATAATAATAATAATAATAATAATAGTAATAAAAATAAGGTAATAATAATAATAATGAAAAAAATAAGAGGTTACCCCTTGTTCTATTTGGCTAGGGCAAAATAGGGTGTCTACAAACTTTATTAGCCCTATTATGCTCATTAAGTCTCTCGTTTATGCTCAATTCATATGTGATCAGGGAACCTATCAATTCATCTAAGGTCATGGCCTTAAAATCTCTACCCTCAGCAATGGTCGTAGCCTTGACTTCCTAAATAGGAGGTAAGCCTCTAAGGATCTTCCTAATCATCTCATATATGGGATAGGTCTTTCCTAATGCATGCAGTGAGTTTATGATGTGCGTAAATCTAGTATACATGCTCTGAATGGATTCACCTACATTCATCCTAAAAGCCTCATACTCACTGGTCAACATATCTATCCTACTGTTCTTCACATCTCTAGTACCCTCATATGTGACCTCTAACTTATCCCATATTTCTTTTGCAGTAGAACATGCCATAATTCTGTTAAATTCATTCACATCAAGACTACAGTATAAAATATTCATGGAAGTGACATTAAGACTAACAGCTTTCATATCATCATCATCATACTCATCCTCAGTCTTAGGAACCCTAGCTGCACCCTCAGTTTTCATAGGGACATAGTTTCCCTTTGAGACAATCATCCACACCTTCCAATCAGTATTCTGAAGGCAGATGTGCATCCTTTGTTTCCAGAAGGTGTAATTAACACCACTGAAAATAGGAGGTCATGTGGAAGATGGTTCCTCGGGGAAAGGGGTCACGGAGCTATGAGTCATAAGTGATCTTTTTGCAAAATAACAGCTAGCCTATGCTACGTGGTTTTGATACCAATTGTTAGCTTTACCGTGATCCCAAGAGGGCTAATGAATTGGTATTTTTAAAATTTAATCCCTATGTCAATCTCCTAACACTAGTATATTCACAACCCTATGGTCAATCTAGTGCAAGTAAAGTAAATGTATACCAAAAAGTAAATAAAGTAATTGAATTAATCACACAAACACCAAAAAGCAGTAAAGAAAGGGTGACATTGGCTAACAATTGCCTACGTCCCCGCCTTGGCTAACAAGTACAAGGATTACCACTATCACTTGCTCACTTAAACGGGTGGAGTGACACCTATACAAACCAGGTCAATTCAAGGGGCTGACCTCAACCGTCACATACAATCCTTACCGAGTTGGATTACTGTCCCCTCAGGTCACTCCTGGAAATACTCAGATTTTACAATCAAATGGTACAAACAAAAGTGCTTTCACGTTAAGCAGATATATACCCAAATGCGTTCAATCACATACACCACAAATGATTTAAGATGTAAGTTCATTGTGGTCCAATAGACTCTCAAATGTATTTTCTATCAGTGTAATGAGTACGTGAGAGTGTCAACAATCAATCTTTGTATTTCAAGATGTTCTCAATCAAGGTGCTCAAACAAAGATATCACTCAAATATCAAATATTCCAAAGAGCAAAATATGTCAATTATGCAAATAGTGTATATGCTTGGTTTGCAAAAGATATGCAATCTTTGTATTCAGCAAATATTGTATACTTGAATAAATATTGCAACAAAGATTGATATCAAAAATACAAATATCTTTTCACAAATATGTCGATGTAAATCCTACAAGATATTTGAGTAAGTTTTGAAAAAATTTTGCAACCCAAAACAAATACAAACTTCCTAAGTTATTGCAACGAAAATGCAACACTCAGAAGTTCAATACAAGTCTTCTTAGGATAGGCTTATGAGCAAAGCCCCCTAAGAACACTTAGGTTTTGTTTTCATAAAAATCGATTCAATCTCACAACAATGAGAGAGCAAACCTCCTTCAACAAACACTCAACACACTTATAGAGGATATGGAAACTTGAAGAAGGTAAGTTTGAGTGAATTGAGTGAGAGTGTGAGCAATAGGAATAGAAAAGAGTATTTTTGCTAGAGAGAAAATTTTTTATTTTTTATTTTCTAATCAGATTGCTAATTTTCCCAAATGAAGGGGTATTTATAGATGCCCCAAGAATTTTTACCGTTAGGGACAAGGCTGGTATTGTTAGAAAAGTTTAATGATGTATTAGCTATTTTAACCCTGTTTTAAAATATTAACCATGGTAAAAAATTCACAGTAACCCGAGAGACTCGGTCGACGGGAAACCTTTTGGTCGACTGAAGTTCATATGGCTCGGTCGACCATGCCAACTTTGAACTTTAGGGTCGGTCGACCAGGAGAGGGGATTTTCCCAACTTGCGCGGTTCAATCGACGAGGGATATTTGAACTGGGTGATTCAGTTGACCAGACCATTGGGACATCTCCCGAGGACCCTCGGTCGACCAAAGCTTTGAAGTTCATTTTGTGCTCGGTCCACCAGGTAGTCAAAAAGTTGACTCCTAGGAGGTTTAGTCGACCGGGAGTATTTGAACTAAATTAATTCAGTCGACCAGGCTGTGGTCAACTGGTTGACCTAGACCGGGGCAAAATAAACTGCATGGGCTGGTTGACCGAAAGTACACAAAGTGTGCATTTCGGTCCTATTTTGATTCACAAACACCCTATTCAATGTGTCTAACATATATGAGTGCAAGGGTGGGTGTCCTAGGGTCATTTATGCGTCCTTTTGTAGACATCGAAAAAATCTGGTGTCGACTGATCCGTAAGGTTTTTCTAAGGTCATTTTCATTTTGAACTTATACATTATATCATGTAGGTGATGCATGTAATTATTACAACTAAAGCCCTAATTACTATTACAGACCAAATGATTGAATTATATATTACAATACAATGAGATATGATCTTCAATCTTCACTTGCTTTACGTGCATCTTGATCTTGACAAGTTTAGGTTCCTGCACAAAGTCTCAAACACTCATTAGAAACAATGAGTATTTGTCATAATCAAAACCGGGCGTGACCTGTAAGGTCAACAATGTACTAAACTTATTTTTCCTCTTTTCTTATGAATTTCAATACGTAAGAGGCTCAAATTTGAATGGCTTTCAGATTTTAACTACATGTGCTTAGGTTTTCTTGAATTTTTTATTCCTTCATCTAAATTGACACCTAATGCAACCACGTTAGCCATTCAATACCATTTTAAGGATATGAAGCTCTAAATGATTTGACTTAAAGTTTTGAGAGCTTGTGGAGGGAATTTGAATAAATACTCCTAAAGATTAAATTTCTATTAACCTCAGAAGAGTATTCAAAAGTGAGCACAAGTGGACAATACTTTAAACATTTTCGTGTTGGTGAATATGTACAAACTTTTTAGGTGAAGAGCATTTAGGAATATATGAATTTCTGAACACTGCTCTTTGGTGATATATGATTTTTCACACTTGGAGGGCATCCTTTAGATATGATCATAATTTAGAGCAAGGATACGAACCAATGAAAGGATGAATCTTTACCAGATATGATCGTGGTTTGGTAGAGATTTCCTATGGAGTAGAAGGCTTCAAAATTAGAGAAATTCTACATGTTAAGCATAAAGGGAAAGTTATATTTTGACTTGATGGAAAACTTGAATCCCTTAGTGGATGTCTCTAATTTGACTTTGAAATGATGTCTTTTAATAAGCACTTAATAAATATGGAATTTTTGATGATCAGTGCTTATGACAAGAGTGGTGACTAAATTTTGATCAGGCTTTTAAGTTCAAAGATGAGTTCAGGGTAAAATGATATATATTATAATACAGATCCCTAAAGCTCAATTCTATACAACGGACGAAAGATGCTTAACTTGAGATATTCATGTTTAGTCATGGGTTAAGCATTAAGAATTATGTCCCAAGTAAGAATGCTTTTGTCCATTAGAAATTGGATTTGCTCCAAGCATGCTTCTGAGAATTTATTCAAGACAATGATTTATGGTTTATATCTCAAAAATATAGTCAGTTAAGCTTTTAACCTTTATTTTGAACAAATCAAAGGGATGATATGAAATATGTGGAAACTGACATCAACTCAAGTTGAGATTTGCTCATTCCTTTTTAGGATAAAGTTGGCATGCTTTGGCCAATATTTTCATATTTTACCCAATCATTATGATGTATACGTTTAGTGATTAAATTGGATATATTATTTGAATTTTCGTATTGTCTTGATTCTCTAGTGGTTTTTAGTATTACAAAAGGTGTATTGTAAATGCATATACTAAGAGTTTTCATTTTCAGCACACACCACTTCCCTAGCCTTTTTGTTATCACTACCCCTAAACCTAATCTTAGAATCTAAGGAAGAATTAAACACTTATGTAATTCCTATTGGAACCCATTCTTCCTCAGGTCCTACAGGGTTTGTTATCCTGATCACCCATATCATTTTCTTATCTTTGCCTCTAGCACCTCTAAATGGGCAAGTGTACCATATATAGAATAAGCACGTTTTGTA
Source organism: Malania oleifera (assembly GCF_029873635.1). Classification (NCBI taxonomy): domain Eukaryota; kingdom Viridiplantae; phylum Streptophyta; class Magnoliopsida; order Santalales; family Ximeniaceae; genus Malania; species Malania oleifera. Next base: position 66,736,000 of record NC_080426.1, read on the forward strand.
TATACATGAAAGTGTATGCTTATTTATTATAGTTTTACTAGATGAGGCATAAAGGTTCTTATGGGATTTAAAAGATGAACCCTTTTTGAATTATTTATTTCTTTTAGATCCTAAGGGTTTCTTTGAATCGTTCTTCTCACTTTTAGCCATGGCTATTATTCTAGAATCTTCCCCCAAGCAGATAATTTTCAATATCTTCTCAATCTTTTTCTTCTCTAGAATAGCACTATAATCTTTTAATTTTTCTAATTGTCTTGCCAACTTTTTATTCTCATTTTTCAAGAGTGTTTTCTTCTTAGACATTGTAATAAGAAACTTATGAGCATTAATGAATTTCTTTTGTGGTTTCTCATAAGATGTCATGCTTTCAATATCGGATGCACATGATTCACTATGAGATTTATCACAATATTTATCTTTTGAATCATTGCATGTATCATTTATAGTTTTATCACTAGATTCAAATGATGATTCAACACATTACATATCACAAAGTTCAACACATGAATCAACACATGAAACATTCAATGAAAGAGACTGAGGTACATGTACCTCCTGATCAACTACTGAAGTTAAGCAACAAGTTGCTTTCTCCTGATCTTTTGTAGTTGAATCAATTGGAGTACTGATCTCCTTCTCTTTAGATCCTTTGTATCTCCTATCGAGCTCTTCCCATATGTCTCTTGTGCATTTACATGCCATGATCTTCTGAAAGATGTTAGACTCTAAAGTGCAAAATAACATATCCATTACATTTGAATTTGCATGCATTAAGCTAATAATCATTTTCATTAATTTGCATACAAGTTCCTCTAACAATCATCTGCCAGGCCCTCCAATCCATTGTTTTAATAAAAATGTTCATTCTTTGTTTCCAGGTGGTGCTGTCAATACCACAAAATACTGGAGGTCTGACACATGATTGTCACTCACCGAATGGGGATACACAAACGTGAGCCATTGCGATCTTTAACACAAGCGGTTAAGTTTTTGCAACAAGGCTCTGATACCGATTGACAGACGTGGTGTATTCCCAAGAGGAGGTGAATTGGGTACTTATAAAAATCTTAGGTCAAATATATCCTATTTAAAACCACAACCAGTATTGCGCAACCTAGGGTATTTATAAACAATCTCAAATCCCCCAAATAATCAAGTATGCGAATACTTAAAACAAATATAGCATTCACAAATAAATCATATATTAGCATACAAGTGCGGAACATAAATAGTGTAGGGAAAGAGAGAATGACATAGTTATTTTTATCGAGGTTCGGCCAATCCTGCCAATGTCCCCACCTTGAGCCAACAACCCAAGGATACCACTATATGCTCACTTGACCGAGCGGAGCGAAGCCGTTTACAAATCTCCTTACAAACTAAGTCTTCCTAACTCACTTACCGGGTGAAGCCAAACTGGTTCTACTTACAGAGTGGAGTCTCCCTAGCATACTTACTGAGCCAAGCCAAACCGGTTCTCCTTACAAGGCGGAGTCTCCCTAACTTACTTATCGGGCTAAGCTAAACTATTTCTCCTTACATGGTGGAGTCTCCCTAGATCACTTATCGAGTGGAGCCAAACCGGTTTATAGATATAAAAGTTTGTGTACAAATAAAGTTCTTCTCAAATAAGCAAAGATGTAGAAATTAAAGCTCTAGAAGCCCTCTCGTATGATATGAAATAATGCTCAATAGAGTAGATATATTTTTCTCTCAAAAATAATCTTCCCAATAAAAATGACAGAGTGTGAAAATAATTTTCTCAAGATTAAGAGACCTTTCAAGCAAAGATATATATAATAAATATATGCTCAAGGAACTCTTCAAAAACCCAAAGATTTTCTCAAAAAGATTTTCAAAAATGAAAAATAGGAGAAGCTAGGGTTTTTGCACAAAAGTATTTTTGCAATAAAAACTAATGAGCTTTTGAATCTTGTAATGGATGTGCAAAGATTCACAAGCAACATGAGTTTCCCCAAAAAATATTTATCAACGAAATAATATGGGAGAAACTTTAAGCTTACTCTCAAAAATTGATTTATGAAAATAAAAGCTTGAGTGAGAGTAAATGCTTTTGAATAATGAATGTCCCAAATAAATGCTCCTTTCAACAACTGTCAAATGCAATTAATTTGCAAATGGAAGAAGTAAAAAGAGAAATAATAAAAGCTCTCTTTCTAAAAGGTTTTTCAAATGAATAATAAAAAGAGAGTAACAATGCTTTCTTATTTATGAAATAGAGCCCAAAAAATATTTTAGAGGATTTTCAATTTGATCAATAGGTGCTAATTAATTTTATGAATGGGCTATATATAGAGTTCTTAAAAATATGACCGTTAATAGACATGGAGGCCATTTTTTAAATATTTAATTAAAAAATTAATAAACATTTTACACTAAAATTTTGACCAACCCGAGAGGTTCGGTCAACTATCCTTAAGCCAAAATTCAAATTTTGGAGAGGTCCAGTCGACTAAGGAAGGGACCAATCGGCTGGACTTTGGTGAATTTCCAAACTGCGAGAAACAACATGCTGGCCGAAGGAACCGGTCAGCTGGGCATTGAAGTCCGATCGACTAGGGCTTTTTGAACTAAAATGGTCAGTCAACTGAGATTTAAAAACTTTTCCAAAATAAAAAGGTCTTTCGGCTGGCCTTTGGTAGTTAAAAACAAGTTGGTCAGCTGGGGCATTTAAATTAGACCAAAAATAACTAGCTGGACGACTCGGGCAATTTTAACTGGAAAGGGCCAGTCGACCGAGGTCATTGAGAATCTTAAGTTATGCCCTATTTTTTTACCTAAAACCTTTCAACCCTATGTGTATGAGATTGGAATTATGAGTAGAGGATTTTCCATGAAAATTTAAGGTTCCTTAAGGTCACTCTATGGTCTATGTTTGAGCATTCATCCACATTATGCAAGATATGCAATTATTACAGACAAATCTAAACTAAATGCAATTACAAATAAATATAAGTTTTCTTCTTCTTCTCTTCATTTTTCCATGAAATAGGCCAAGTTGTATGATCTTTAAGTCCCTTCTAGCTTCCATTTCTTCTTTACCTTATGTGTGTGTTGAAATATAAACATGTTCACATTCTAAATACCAACATAAGATACAAATGGTTTGTCATAATCAAAAACGGGATCGAACTCAAAAATTCAACATATACCTATTGCATGAGCTTCAATTCCTACTTCTAATCGATCATCATCACTAGCTGAAGGTGGATGAGTGGGCTATTGAGGTGGTTACTGAGAGCTTGAAAGTTGTGTACGTGGTGATGATCATAAGTCATGTGTGGGTTGTTGAGGTGGCTACTGAGAGCTTGAGAGCTTTGTGGGCTGTTTAGGGGGCTATGAACACCCTGAAGGTTGCCAGGAATCATATGAAGAGCTTAAGGGATGTTGAGGAGGCTATGTAGAGCTAATGGGTTGTTGATGGGGTTGCATAGGTTCACCATCATGTGAGGTGGATTCTTTAGAGGCTCTCTCAATGAAACATAACTATAGAAGTGTTTTATTTGGCATATCTATACAAATAAGTTGAGTAATATTTATTAGAAGGAATATAAAAAATAATCACAAAACTAAAGAAGAACTCATCAATAATACACTTACCAATGTATACATGTATGACAATACATCCATCAAATGTATGAACTTACACATTGTATTCAGACTTAGAATCATATGTATATTCATCTTCTTCTACATTCAGGTTGGCTGTGGTCCTATTTATATCATTTCTAATCTAGTTAATGTTGTCATTCATTTCCCCCGTTATACTCTCCAACAACAAATTGTATGGCTCATTATCATAGTATGTATCCTCATTATCTTCATGCATGTTATTGTCACCAATACTAAATATATCCCAAAGTTTTGATTTAAGAGCAACCAACCAATCCTTATACCTATCATCTTTAACATAAAACACATGTTGAGCTTAGGAAGATAGGATGAATGGTTCATCAACTATTTGATGTTCGGTATGGATCAAGTGTGAGAAATTCACAAGGTCAAACCCAAACTCATCTCTTTTATAGCCCTTATCTTGAGTCTCGTTTGCCCAATTGCACATGAACAACAAAAATCTCAGATTATCAATATAATTTAGTTCAATAATGTCTGTTAAGACGCCATAGTATATTACTCCTGCTTCATTTTCCACGTGAACACCACTATTTTGAGTTCTTTTGTTTTTCTCATGCTCTTTGGTGTGAAATTTGGTGCCATTTACAACATATCCTTGAAAGCTTCTACACATGTTGTTTGGTCCATGAGTCAACCACCTAACTTTATCATTGATTGATTGCTTTATTCCATCGTCATTCATCTTAACCTATAATTTTATGAAGTGAATTAAAACAAGGCACTTAGCATTTATAGTATAGTCATATATGTGCACTAGTTATAACTTTAGAAACTTATAAACATTACTTACATATGCTTGGAACTAAAGAACAAAATTCTCCATGTGAATTTTTTCTATAAGCGCATCACTTAGGCGTGTTCCACATTTTTTTTTTCCTTTTATTAAATCTTTGTGAAGACTATAGGAGAAAAATTTAGAAAAGCACTATTACGGATGATAACTAATAAAATGGTATATGAATGCAGATAGTCTTCATACTTACACACAAAAAGGAGCTATCTCATCGCTATTAAATAACACATAATGATGTGCTTGCGTTAATAGGATTTGGTCAAGTATGATGCTAGATATTGCTTCGATAGCATCTTCGGTGTTTCAAACTAGTCGATTGAATATTGTTTCAATAGATTATAAATATCTTAAGAAAAATGTAAAACACTTCTCTACCAAAAACCCTTCTATGAATTTAGGAGTAAACCAAGAGGGGGGTGAATTGGGTATTTAAAAATTGTTTGGTCTCTTAATCCCTAATTTAAGAAATCCAACAATACAAGCACAAATTTGGAGATACACAGATTTTAGTATTACACAATCTAATCAATTCAATCTGTGGATATCTCAACCTATTCAGTATAACCCAATTAATCTCAAGTATTCTAAGATATTTAGATACGCCAATATTTATAACATGCATAACATATCAAATATGAACACAAGTGCGGAAATATAAAGAGAGAGAGAGATAGATAGGATTTTTAACGAGGTTTGGCTAAACCTGGCGTACGTCCTCGCCTTGGGCAAACCACTCAAGGATTCCACTATTCTGCTCCTTAAATTGGGATGGAGCGTCCCTTTTACAATCCGCTGCTTACAAAAGGCATAGCTTCCTCCTAATCCACTGCTTACAAGAGGTACAACTTCCTCCTAATCTGCTGCTTACAAAAGGCACAGCTTCCTCCTTCCTGGTTCATAGCCCGAACCAATACAATAGACGAATAAACTTTTGGAACACTCAGATGCTTCTCAACAAGGTAATGAGTACAATAAACTCTAAACACACTCACAAGATATAATGTGAAGCTCAATGAGTGTATGTGATGTTTTCAATGATATTTTTGCAATAACAAATGTATGATCTTTGTATAAAAAGAATACATGATAAGCTTACTCCAAAGATCAAAACCAAATATATGATCTTTGCATATAAAAATATATGATAAGCTTGCTCCAAAGATCTAAAACTTATTTAAAATTTCTCTAAAAAAGATTTCTCAAAATTTTATATTTTAAAGATTTTAGGGTTTGTTCTCAAATAGTTTTTGCAATAACAAAATAAGATGAAATATTTAAATAAAATATAAAATATGAATACTTTCGAAGATTCAAACTTTAGCAAAACTTTTTCCCAAATAAAATTTTCGTGTAAATGGATAGATGAAGAACAAGGATTTTTCTTCTCAGTAAAACATCATATATAGCATATGAGAGCAGAAAAACTATTGATATAAAGTTTTGAATGTGCAAAAAAACTACTTATTTATCAAACCTCAATACCCAAGGATTGCTTGCAAGATATGTATGTGAATGCCCTTTGAAATTGAGATAATTGCCCAAAAAATGTCTGAATGCAATGGAGTGTTGGCAATAGGTGTAAAACTAGGTTTTAGGGTTGATATTTATAAGTGCTCTTGGCATCTAGACATTTTTTGACTGTTTGATCAATCAAAGATATTTTAATTCAAAAATATTTGCCCGTTCAGTGCTGGAGTGTTAGTCTGCCAGACGTACTCATCGACGAGTGGATACATTCGTCACCGAGTGCCCTTCATTAGTTCATCGATGAGACTGAGGGATTCGTCAACGATTAGTCTGTCTAAGAAAAATAGGGTCTCGATATTTTCTCTTCCACAAGAGCAGAGCTTTCAGTGACGAGTAGCCTTCAGTTATTCATCAACGAGACCAGGGGAGTCATTGACGAGCAGCCTATTATTCAACCTAATCCATTCTAGGTCAATGCATATGAAAATGTCATGAAAACATGCATCCTAAGGTCAATCTATTTGAGCTTCCAACTATATCATGTGAGTATGCATATACAAATATAATCTAAAACAATACAACTGAAATATAACTACGTCTTCACTCATTTGCTCTTGAATTTTCTATGGAATAAGCCAAGATGTGTGAGCTTTATGTTCCTTACGGCTTACATTTTTCCTTTTCCATGTGTGCGTGCTTGAAGTATAAACCTTTTCAAGTACTAAATGCACAAATGAGATATTTGTGCTTTGTCATTATCAAAATAGGATCAGACTCAAAAAGTCAACAATCTCTTTCTTTTTGATGATGACAAATACAAGAGAAAAATGCATAAATTAAAATAAACATTGTAATTCAATCATATCCAAAGAGAAGACATTGAAATATTTTAAGTTAAGAATTTTAAATTCAGCTCAATATATTTCTAGATTTAGCATATAAGCATATCTCATTTAAACTTTAAAGCTCATTTAGAAAGTAAGGAGTATAATAAAATTTATCATTTTGCTTAACAATACTCTCCCCCTTTTGTCATCAGCAAAAGGGTTAAGTTAGGTGTAAAAAAAAAATTAAGAAAAAAAATTCCTTAGCTTTAAAAGGATAACTCCCCCTTTTTTGGCAATTAAGCTCATAAAGATAGTATAACTGGCCATTAAGAGATTAAAAGGACATGTTAAACATAGTTAGAACATAAGTATCTACAAACCATTTCCATTAAAAATATATCATAAGACTCGTTAACGATTTAGAATCTAAAACATACGGCATATGATAGCAAATAGTAGGTTTGAGCATGATTTCCATCTAACTAGTTCGCATGTATTGTTATGTGCAATTAATAAATCAGTTATGCAATTTGAAAACACACACACACACACACACACACACACACACACATATATATATATATATATATAATAAGTGCAAAGAAGAAAAATTTTAGTTTAAAAAAAAATTTCCTTGCCATAAAAATATGATATGAAAATATTTCCCGTTGATATTTATCAATTAGAACTAGGGATGATGTTTACTGAAAAAGAAACTATACTTCAAAGCTTAAGCAAACACACATCTTTCCAGTTAAGCATTTAAGTACATTCCGAAAAGAAATATAACCATAAAAACTAACTATACAAATCCTAATAACTTCAACGCATTTTAAAACAAGATCATATGGTTAACTCAAGGAACTTATGGCAAAGTAATATATTTTTCATCTAGAGTATTCAATAAAATCATCATAATTAAGTACATGCCACAGAAATTTCAATGCACATCTAAGCATAAAAATATTGGTGAGCATAATAAGATAGGAAATAATTTTCAGATGCTCCCCCTATGAGTTTGAAGACTTGCTTAGATGAAATGAAATGTTTATACTTATCAAAGATTAACTTCACTAATATTTCCAAGTTGTATAAACAATCATTTTAGAATAACTTAGACCAACTATAGCGATACCATGATGCACATAAGTTCTTTATGCTCTTTCTCTAGGGATGGAGCTCAGCTCCCCTAAATATTTTCAAGCATGCAACAAGTTTAGTTCAGTGTAGTTTAAAAAAAAAATCATGTGGTTAACAAGTTGCATCGAATATGCATAAAAGAATTTACACACACCATTCATTATTTGATACCAAATGTAAATACAAAATATGATACCAAATGTGATTATGCTTATTTTTCAGAGCCATAGTATTTTCAAGTTAATTTGCTTCCCTTAAGTTATGCACTTATCATCGTCTTATGTCTTTTTCTTTTAATCATTCTTCACCGGTTTAGCCTAGTGTTCTAAGATTTTCAATGATTTATACTTGACTTTACTGGCTTTGGCTTAGAGGACCAAAAAGTCATAAACAATTCTTCTTTAGGGTCATAAGCCTATATTGCCTCTTTTCTTATGGATCTCAATGCATAGGTTTCCTAGTCATTTGCATTTTCATATAGATTGAAACCTATTGCAAATAACTTAACCATTTGACATATTCAAAAGCTTCTAATAGAATTGATTTGAGGTTTGAGAGCTTGTGAAGTGAGATTGGACAAATACTCTTACCAATTTAATTATCATTAAGTTCAGAAGAATATTCATTATGAGTGGACAGTATTCAAAATATTTCTTCGAAGCGAATATATCCAACTACTTAGGCAAAGAGCAATTTGGGAGAATATTAATTTTTTAATACTGCTCTTTGGGTATTTCTGATTATCCCACCGTTAAATGGTATCCCACAAGTATGATCGCAATTTTAAGAAAAGGAACGAGCCAAGGATAGATGAATCTTTACCGAATATGATTGTGGTATGGTAAAGATTTCTTGTGGAGGAAATGAGTTAATCACAAATCAAAATTAGGGAATTTTATATTTTAAGCACAAAGGGAATATTTATTAAAAATTTCTTGATAAAAAATTTGATTCCTTTAGAGAATGTCCCTAATTTGATTATAATAGTATGTTTTTTAATAAGCACTTGATAAATATGAAATTTATTATTATTAGTGCTTGTGGCTAGAGTGATGACTGATTTAAACATTTGAGGCTCCAAGGATGAGTTTAGGATTAGAAGATGCTTAGTATATGATTTATTTCCTAAGGCTCGGTCTTATGCAATGGACATGATCTGCTTAACTTAAGATTTTAATATTTAAGCATTGTAAACAACGATGCTTTAGTCCATTTGGAAGTGAACTTAATCTTCAATATTATGATTTTTGTTACTCATTGCAAAGATATAAGGTTCTTGATATTTTAGCTATTTAAGCTTTCAACCTTTTACCTTGAACAAATCAAAGTTAGCATGTTTTAACCAATATTTTTATATTTTACCCAATCATTATAATATATATGCATTAAGTTCAGATTGGATATATTATTTGAGTTTTCATATTGGCTTAACTTTCTTGTAAAATTCTTAGTGTGCATGTACTAAGATTTTTCATTTTAAGCATATACAACTCCTCAGGCTTGTTAGTCATCACGACCCTTTTTCATTTATGTGGTTGGCTCCACTAAATTCTCAATCCTGAGGTCTAAGGAGGAGTTTTTGGGGTTCGTTTTTTGTACCCATTTTTCTTTGACTCTCCAAACCTATTTAGGTTTCACACCTTTCCTTTTAAATGGACAATCAAATTTAATGTGCCCTTTATTTTTACATAATACACATGTGGTGTTAGCATATGGACCGGAGGAGGTACTAGCATAGAATTTTGATGTTTTAACAAAGTACCCCATGTATAGGTTCTTTCTTCTCCTATTTTCAATTCCATGATAACCTATACCTTCCTTATCTAAGGTCGTCTTTTGAGAACCCAAGAATTTATCAAAATTTTCTTTACCCCTAGTAAACGTGTGGATGATCTTAGCTTGATCCTCTATCTTTCTTTCTAAGTCTTGAGTTTCTAAATTATTTAAGCCTTTGCAAACAACTTGTAATTTTACAAATTCATTGGTCATTTTTTTTTTGCTTTACATCCAAGTTCAGAAATTTGAAGATCTTTTGCACTATCACTCGAAATTTTGGAGCTTAACTCTTTCAACTCTTTTGCCATCATATCATTCTTGTTTTCTAATTTCATGATTTTCAATCTTTTTCTTTTCCAACAAGAATTTTTTATTCTAATTCCTTCAGTGATGTCTTATTTTTGTTTACTAATCTCTTAATTTCTAATTCCTTTTCAATCTTTTCTTTTTCCCAAGAAGTATGAGACTCTCTAGAATCTTCTAATTGTTTTTCTAAGTTTTTATTTTCATTTTCCAACATTGTTTTCTTTTTAGACATCTTCGCTAGAATCTTATGGGCCTTAACAAATCCCTTTTGTAATTCCTCATAAGTTGACATGTTATCATTATATGATTCATCATAAGATTCACTACAAGAATTATCACAATATATATCACAAGATTTATCACAATCATTGCATGAATCATTTTGAGAATCATTATGAGAAGTAGAAGGAGAGGAATGTACCTTTTCGTCGATTAATGCAACTAGGCCACAATTTTCCACTACCTGATCATTTGAGCATGAATTTTCCAAAAAGGTGGACTTCTTTCCTTTGGTCTCTCCAAATCTCCTATCGAGTTCTTCCCATATCTCCTTAATACTTTGACATGACTTGATTTCATGAAAAATATTAGTATCCAAAGCAAGCAATAGAATATTAATGGCACCGAAATTTATTTGCATTAATTTCATGTCATTCTTATTCAGCTCATATTCAGATTTAGGAATTTCAACATTATCAACAATTTTTATAGGTACTAAATTCCCTTGAGCAATTACTCTCCAAATCATCCAATCCATTGATTTGATAAAAATAGTCATTCTTATTTTCCACTCGGTGAAATTTTCACCATAAAACGTTGGAGGCTTTGCAGAGATTTCTCTCACACCAAATGGGGACACACCAAAATAAGTCATCGTGATCTTTTTACAAAAACGTTTAAGTCTATTCAATGAGGCTCCGATACCAAATGTGAATTTCGGTGTAATCCCAAGAGGGGGTGTGAATTGGGTATTTAAAAACTCTTCGGTCTCTTAATCCCTAATTTAAAAAATCCAACCATACAAGCACAAATTTGGAGATACACAGATTTTAGTATTACACAACCTAATCAATTCAATCATGGATATCTTAGCCTATTTAGTATAACCCAATTAATCTCAAGTATTCTAAGATATTTAGATATGCCAGTATTTATAACATGCACAGTAGATCAACTATAAACCCAAGTGCGGAAATATAAAGAGAGATATAGAGAGAGAGAGAGAGAGAGAGAGAGAGAGAGAGAGAGAGCAAACACGAGATTTTTAATGAGGTTCGGCCAAACCCAGCCAACATGCTCGCCTTGGACAAACCACCCAAGGATTCCACTATTTCGCTCTTTAAATGGGGTTGGAGCTTCCCGTTAACAATCCGCTGCTTACAAGAGGCGTAGCTTCCTCCTAATCTGCTGCTTATAAAAGGTGCAACTTCCTCCTAATCCGCTACTTACAAAAGGCACAACTTCCTCCTTCCCGGTTCACAACCCAAACCATTAATACAATAGATGATAAACATTCTGCTCACTCAGATGCTTCTCAACAAGCTAATGAGTACAATAAACTCTAAACAAACTCACAGGATATAATGTGAAGTTCAATGAGTGTATGTGATGTTTTCAATAATATTTTTGCAATAAAAAATGTATGATCTTTGTATAAAAAGAATACATGATAAGCTTAATCCAAAGATCTAAACCAAATATATGATCTTTGTATATAAAAATATATGATAAGCTTGCTCCAAAGATCTAAAACTTATTTAAAATTTCTCCAAAAAAGATTTCTCAAAAATATATATTTTAGAGATTTTAGGGTTTGTTCTCAAATAGTTTTTGCAATAACAAAATAAGATGAAATCTTTAAATAAAATATAAAACGTGAATACTTTCAAAGATTCAAACTTTAGCAAAACTTTTTCCCAAATAAAATTTTCAAGTAAATGGATAGATGAAAAACAAGTATTTTTCTTCTTAATAAAATATTAGATATAAGTGTATGAGAGAAGAAAAACTATTGATATAAAGATTTAAATGTGCAAAGAAACTACTTATTTATCAAACCTCAATACCCAGAAATTGCTTGCAAGATATGTATGTGAATTCCCTTTGAAATTGAGATAATTGCCCAAAAATGTCTGAATACAATGGAGCGTTGGCAATAGGTGTAAAACTTGGTTTTAGGGTTGATATTTATAAGTGCTCTCAACATCTAGATGTTTTCTGACCATTAGATCAATCAAAGATATTTTAATTAAAAAAGATTTGCCCATTCAGCACTGGAGCGTCAGTCTGCCCGATATACTCATCAACAAGTGGATACATTCGTCGCCGAGTGTCCTTCATTAGTTTGTCGACTAGACCAGGGGATTCATCAACAATTGGTCTATTTGAGAAAAGTATGGTCTCAGTATTTTCTCTTCGACAAGAGCAAAGTGTTCGGCAACAAGTGGCCTTCAATCATTCGTCGACGAGACCAGGGGAATCATTGACGAGCTGCCTCTTATTCAGCCCGATCCAACCTAGGTCAATGCATATGAATATGTCATGAAAAACATGCATCCTAAGGTCAGTCTATATGTCATTTTGAGCTTCCAACTATATCATGTGAGTATCCATATACAAATATAATCTAAAACAATACAATTGAAATAAGACTACGTCTTCACTCATTTGCTTTTGAATTCTCTTTGGAATGAGCCAAGATATGTGAGCGTTATGTTACTTATGGCTTCCATTTTTCCTTTTCCATGTGAGCAAAATTATTTCTTAACACATGCTTAAATATTAAAATCCTAAGTTAAGCAGATCATGTCCAATGCATAAGATTGAGCCTTAGGAACAAAACATAGATTAAAAATCATCTAATCCTAAACTCATTCTTGGATCTTCAAATGGTCAAGTCAATCATCTTTCTAGCCACAAGCACTGATAAATCATAAACTCTATATCTTTCAAGTGCTTATTAAAATACATCCCGTTATAATCAAATTAGGGCATTTTCTAAGGGAATCAAATTGTTACCTAGACATTTTTAATGAATATTCCCCTTGTGCTTAAAATGTAAAAATCCCTAGTCTTGATCGATGATTAAGCAACATCCTCCATAAGAAATCTTTACCATATCCTAATCATATCCGGTAAAGATTCATCCATTATAGGGTAGTACCCTTGCTTAATATTGAAGACATACTTATAAGGTACCGTCCAAGAATTGGATAATCAGAAATACCTAAAGAGCAGTATTCCAAAATTAATATTATTCAAAATTTCTTTTTGGCTTATGTAGTTGGATATATTCTCTTCCACAAAAATATTTTGAATATTGTCCATATACAATGAATATTCTTCTGAACTTAATGATAATTAAACTATTAAGAGTATTTGCAAAATATCACTTCACAAGCTCTCAAACTTCAAGTCAAATCTATTAGAAAAGTTTGAATGTGTCAAATGGCTAAGCTATATGCTATAGGTTTCAATCTATACAATAATGCAAATGACTAGGAAACCTGTGCATTGAGATGCATAAGAAAAGAAGCAATATAGGCTTATGACTTTGAAGTAAAATGGTTTATGTCTTTTTGGTTTTCTAAGCTAAATTTGGTAAAGTTAAGAATAAATCATTCAAAAATCTTAGAACACTCGACTAAACTGGTGAAGAATGATTACAAGGAAAAGACATAAGATTATGATAAGAGTATAACTGAAGGGGAGTAAATTAACTTGAAAATACTATCGCTCTGAACATCAGCATAAGCACACTTAGTATCATATCTTTTGTTCACATTTGGTATCAAATCATAAATGGTATGTGTAAATTCTTTTGTGTAGATGTGATACAACATGTTAACCACATAATTTTCTAAGCTATTCTAAACTAAACTTGTTGCATGCTTGAAGATATTTAAGGAAGTTGAGCTCCATTCCTAGAGGAAGAGCATAAAGAACACATGTGCATCATAGTTTCATTATAGTTGGTCAAAATATTTTACAATGACTACTTATATGGCTTTTAACTAGTAGTGACATAAATCTTCGATAAGTATAAGCATTTCATTTCATCTACACAAGGATTAAAATTCATAGGGGGAGCATCTCAAAATGATTTCCTATCTCATTATGCTTAGATGTTTAGTGAACTTTATGTAGCATGCACTCAATTATGATGATTCTATTGAACATGCAAAATGAAAATATATTGCTTTGCCGAAAATTGCTTGAGTTAACCATATGATCTTGTTTTGAAATGCATTGATAATTAGACTCTGTATGGTTAGTCTCTCTAGTTATAATTCTTTTTGGAATGTACTTAAAGAAAATATCTATAGCACAATTAAGTTTGAAGATCCAAAAGGTGAGAGATATATACTAGAGTAAATCTTTGATGAGAACTAAAGTGGGAGAGATATTTTATTGCATAATCCATAATGTGTTTGATCTTAAGGAAGTAAGACATGGGAGAACTATTCTGAGGTAAAGTAAGTGTGGTTGCCTAAAATGATATTAGATGACATAATTCAGGGGGAGCAACGTCACTTAAGATGTAATCACTTGGTATCAAATCAATCAACTTTTGGTATCGCATTAATCAACATTTGGTATCAACATTTTGTTCACATTTGATATAACATTAGTTCACATTTGATATCCCATCAATAAATAATTGGTATCCTCACATAATCGCTGAAACTTATGCAAGGGGGATGGTTGATGTAAAAAGGGGAGAAGTAAAAGTTTTCCAAATCTGATGGTTGAACAAGATTAAAACTTTAAAATTTCAAAGGGGAGAAGAACATAGGGTATGTCCATTAATTTCTTATTATTATACACCTTTTTTTTTATGTCAAAAGGGGGAGAAAAATAGAGAGCAAAAATAATAACACACAAAAATTAAAAGCAAAGAAAAATCGGGATCTAAAACTGTTATTGATGTTATGCAAAGGGTGAGATATACAAAGGGGGAGAAACTATTGTTGATGTCATGGTTGACACATCATGAGCATATTTATTATTAGCATATTTCATATTTCATTTGGATTCATGCTAAAAACTTTGTGTATGAACATGAGCATATTGTCATTCATTGAATATTTGATGCATTAATTGAGGGGGAGCCTTGTTAAGCTAAACTGTTATTGATGTTATACAAAGGGTGAGATATACAAAGGGGGAGAAACTATTGTTGATACCATGGTTGACACATCATGAGCATATTTATTATGAGCATATTTCATATTTCATTTGGATTCAGGCTAAACACTTTGTGTATGAACATGAGCATATTGTCATTCATTGAATATTTGATGCATTAATTGAGGGGGAGCCTTGTTAGGCGTAACCCATTATATATTTTTTGCTCGTGTATTTGTCATCATCAAAAAGGGAGAGATTGTTGACTCTATGAGTCCAATTCGGTTTTGATAATGACAAATCACTTGGTATTTGATCTGTGCATTGAGTTTGTGAACAGGACCTATATTAAGCATGCACGGAAAGATAACGAGTCATGGAAACCATAAAGTAAAGCTAACATATCTTGGCAAGATCCATGGAAAGAGTACGAGAATCAAGATGCAAGCAGCAAAGTCCAAGAACATCTTGGGAATGGGTATTTAGAACTCATGTACTTACATTTTCATATGATTTAATTTAAGGCTCAACATAACTTAAAATGACTTTAGGATTCATGCATTTTATGTATATCGTTAGGGGACTTTCATGGAATTAGAAATACTTTTAAAATCATGAAAAATATGTTTTATAAAAGACCCAAGAAAGAGAGCAAAGCAAAATTTTAAATTAGAAAATAAAAACTGAGAAAAGGACCCTTCAGTAGCTTGAACTCAACTTCAGTCACTTGAAGAATTTCTTACAGAACCTGAAGATTAAGTTCAGTAGCCTGAAGAATTAATGGGAAACACAGCAAGGTGGCCGAGGTACTTCGGTTGCCTGAACTGGAACTTCAGTCGCCTGAAGTCACTTTAGGAGTCTGAACTTCAACTTTAGTAGCCTAAAGTTGTGGGAAAGTTTAAAAATTAGATTTTTATTAATAGAACTCGCGAGCTTTTTCTTTGATCCAAGGGTTGAGATCAATACTAAGGGTGAGAAGCTATAAATACTAAATATCTAAACCCTAGAACATAACTAAGACACACAAGAAGAGAAGAACACATCTTATTGAAAGAATATTGAGAAACTTACTTTTATTGCTATACAATTGCCTACACTTCAACTTCTACTCATCAAGCTTGGGCAAATCAACTCAGAATCTTAAAGGGAACTTGTTTACTCATCTTGGTTTTCATTCTCTTATTGAGATTTGATCATTCAAGTTAATATTTATAAGAGTTTCTCATCCCATCACTTGTTATTGAATATCGTTAGAAAAGTTTGATCTTGAGTGTGCACATACATATAAAAATTGCTTTTGACAAGATCATTACTTGAGAAAGTTTTTAAGCTATTGGTTGATTGGTTTTTGATTCAAGAGTATATATATATATATATATATATATATATATATATATATATATATTGTTTATAAAGCTTATTATTGAAAAATCTATTTTTGATTAAGTATTAAGAGGTTGATCTTCAGTGTGCATATATATATTAAATCTCTTTGATAAAAATACCACTTGAAAAGAGGTTTAGCTATTGATTAAATATTTTAGGTTCAAGTGTGTTTTTCCATTCAAAGACTCGATTCTTTTAATATTACAAATCCACTTGATTAGATATCCATGGAATTCTTAAATACATATATTGTTGAAGGATATTTTCTGAATTAGATCCCATTGTTTTTTATCTTTGGAATACATATCTATATATATTTGCAGATTGCAAAGGTTGTGTTGTGATTGAATATTTGAAAGAAAGCTTTGTGATTTTGATTGATTTAATATTCAAGACAATTTTTTTATTAATAAGTTCACATCAAATATAATTGCACAACTAAGAACCCTAAAATTCTCAAAAGCGTTTTAAAAATATCATTACTTGGGAGTTTTGGTTAAATAGGGTTTGTGTGTTGAAGCATATCATACATAAATGATTGTATCGTTTCCATACATTCTGAGCTTCAAGTTACATCACATGTTAATGTACTAGGACTTTGAATTGTACTCACCAGCTTTTGTTAGAAGCAACATTGAGTGTTTGCATATTTGAGCCTAAATTGTATTCACGATTCGGTTTGTGAACCAGGTGTGAGGAGGAATTTGTACCTCTTGTAAGCAATGGATTAGGAGGGAGTTGTACCTCTTTTAAGTAGCCGAGTAGGAGGGAGTTGTACCTCTTGTAAGCAGCATATTGTAAGGGAAGCTCCGTCCCAATTTAAGGAGCGGGTATTTTAGTGGAATCCTTGAGTGGGTTGCTCAAGGCGAGGACGTAAGCCGAGTTCACTGAACCTCGTAAAATCGTGGTTGCATTCTCTCTTCCCTTATCCTTTTTATTTTCTGCATCATATTTCAATTTCCAACTCGCTTGTGTACGTTGAATAATTTCACACCAACTTGATAAGTAACTAGTTAAACATAGAAATAGGGATTGATTTGTAAATAAGTTTCAAAGAATTTTTAAAATACCCAATTCACCCCCCCCCTCTTGGGATTACACCTAAATCAACACAACATTTTTCTGGTTTGTTGATTAAGCACATACTTAGAATAAGAATTTATGTTTAGATGCTCCCCCTTTCTTTTTGAGTGATAGCTTAGATGCTTCTAAGTGCTTATACATATCACAACTTACTTTCATTTAATCTTTTAATATAGTATACTGGATATTAACTGATTGCAACCAGTATAGCCTCCCTAGAGACTACAAATGCATCAAAAAGATAGATATCGAGGCATTGCTACAAAGCCCACAACCCTAAGAACAATCCATATCTATTTATAATGGATATGATGTTTAGGGTACTTAGAAGAGCCTCAATAATCAAAGAGCAAGATGATACATATAAGTCATTTATCCTCTCTCTCTAGGTATGGAGCTAAGCTCCTCTAACTATTCATGATTATGCTAGGATGAAATTTAATATTCAACTAGTTTTCACTCATCCTTTCAAAAATGGTTTATTATTTATTTTAACATAATCATCTTTGTACGTGGTTTTACTTTGGAAAAAATCTACTGAAATTTTGGTAGCATGCCATCTGTAAATTGGACGTTTTCCTATAAAATCTAAACCTGATAGGTTCAAATAAGCAATTTATAATTTAGTTCAAGGCACACAAGAGCCTATATCCACTACCAGCATGCAATACATATCATTGCATCTGCCATGCAAAAGGCTTTTAATACAAGCATGCAATTCACTAGTAATTATCAATAAAAAAAATATCCATCAAATAATATAAAAAGTAAAGAGCAGTGGATAAGTTTGCATTCAGTACAGTATAGTTATTCATTAAGGCATATGAAGTATGATCATGAGAACATTTTAATTTACTAGTCATGAAAGATAAATGCTCCTCGTGAGTTAAGCACACAACCAAATCATGCCTTTTCTATTTTTCAAATTCTTTAGCCAAGTTTTTTAAGATTTTCAATGATTCATACTCGGCTTTACATGATTAGGCTCAGAGGACCAAAAAGTCACAATGAAAATTTCTATAAATGAACTAACCCTACACTGCCTCTTTTCTTTGAGAATCCTAATGAGTGAGAGAAATAAAGAATAAATACTCTTAACAGTTAAATTTCTATTAAGTTGAGAAGAGTATTTAGGAGAGGTAGGGCATTGTTCAAAATGTATTCGTGCTGGCTAATATGTCCTAACAGTTAGACTAAAAGCAACTAAGAGTATATTATTATTTATGGAACAGTGCCCTTTGGAGGATGGAAAGTATCTTTTAGATATGATCACAATTAAAGCAAGGATACGAACCAAGGAATGGGAGAAACCTTACCGAATATGATCGTGGTTTGGTAAAGAGTCCTATGGATGGAATTGTGAACCAAAATAGAGGATTTTTATATTTTAAGTTCAAAGGGAATATTTTGATTTAATCAATAAAACTTGAATCCCTTAGAGGTTGCCTCTAATCTTGATTATAGTAAGATGTCTTATGAAAAGCACACTTAATATATATTAATCATTTATGATCAATAGTATTTTAAGCCTTGAGTGATGACTTGATTTTGATTTAAGCTTTTCATTTTCAAAAATGAGTTTAGGGTAGAGTGATATATGATATAAGATGGATCCCTAACACTCAATCTAGTGCAATGGACAACGGTTGCTTAACTTAAGATGTTTAAGTATGAGTTAAGCATTTGAAATTAATTACCCGGCAAAGAAGCCATGTCCAATTGGAAGTGGATGCAGATACTAGGCTTATATATTTTAACCCCGAACCACTCCCTAAGCCTACATTCACCACAACCCCTAAACCTAGGAACTAAGGGAAGATTAAAATAATTAAGAAACATTAACTTAAATCCATTTTTCCTTAGCTCCTACAGGGTTCGCATTCATGATAACTGATATCATTTCTTTGTCTAAGCCCTTGGCACTCCTGGATGAGCAAGAAAATCGAATGTGCCTTTTTCTTTTACAATGTAAGCAAGTTTTGTAAATGCATGAAAGATCATGCTTACAATTCTTATGATTGTTCGTTGAGGCATGACTGTGGGAATCATGCGATAATCCTAAATCTTTTTTGAAAAGATATTTTTCTTAATTTTTAAGGATTTATTATGATTATTCTTTTCATTTATAACTTTAAGTGTAGCTCTAGAATAATCATCTATTTCTTTCTCTAAGCTGATAATTTTTGAAACTTTCTCTACCTTTTTCTTCTCAAGAATAGCATGATAATCTTTTAATTCGTATAATTGTTTTGCTATCCTTTTATTCTTATTTTTGAAGACTATTTTTCGCTTAGACATCCTAACTAGAAGTTTATGCATTTTAAATAAAGTATATTCTATTTATTTGTTCAATGGTTTGCTTTCATAAAAAACTTCAACATATGATTCATTACAAGATTTTGTACAATAAACATCACATGAATCATTTACAGTATTATCACAAAGTTTGACAGATGATTCAATATATAATATATTGCAATATTTTCCATGAGAATCATCGCATGCATCATTAACAGAATTGTCATGAAGTTCAACAGATGATTCAACATTTGACATAACATAGCATTCAGCAATAGAATCATCTATAAAGGCTGAGATAGGAACATATACCTCTCTTTCTGTTAATGCAATTTCCTTAATATTTACCACTAACTGAGTGGTGGTCTTATTCTCCCGGGAGTCTCCATATTTCCTTTCAAGTTCATCCCAGATATCCTTTGCACTTGCAAATGTCAAAGTCTCAAGCAAAATATTAGAACTCAAAGCACAGTATAATAAATCTATGGCATTTGAATTCGCATGTAATAAATTTATATCATTTTTGTTAGTTGGCATACAAATTCCTTTGATAATCACCTACCATGCCCTCCATTCCATAGATTTTATAAAAACGCTCATTTGAATTTTCCAAGCGGTGTAATCAACACCACAAAATAATGGAGGACTGGAAGGTGACTGACTCTCGTCGAATGGGGATACACCAATGTGAGCCATCTCGATCTTTAGAAAAAATGTTTAAGTCAATGCTACGAGACTCTAATACCAATTGTTGGAATTGGTGTATTCCCAAGAGGGGGGTGAATTGGGTACTTAAAAATTATTTCTAGGTTTAGCTAATCTAACAGCAGTATTTCACAACCTAGGGTCTTTCAAAGCATATACTAATTGCACAGATAATATGTGGAAATTAAATTATGCGCAACATTCACAAAATAACGAATATAACATACACGTGCAGGAATATAAAGTTCTAGAAATATAAAGTACATACACGATATGTTCTCAGGGTTCAGCCAATACTGCCTACGTCCCCGCCTCAGCTCGCAAGCCCGAGGATTACCACTATTGCTCACTCAATGGGTGGAACGGCACAGTTTACAACCAAATCAAATTCACATGGCTGACCTCAACCTCTACACACTCTTCTTACAGGGCAGAGAACGCCCCTCCAGGCCACACCTGGAATACAAAAATGAATAAAAATTTCTTGTACAATAAATAGTGCTTCTGATACAAGCAGATATCTACTACAATTCAGAACAGTATAATCAATGCACACCAATAATGTAAGAACAATAAGCTCAATGTTATATGTGTGCAATCAACACTCAAAGTAATGTATATATTCAATCAAGTGCAATAAGTGTATCAACAAGCTAATCTTTGAAACTATGTATAGATGTATATCTCAATCACAGTTTAGGGTTTCAAAGATTTTCACCAAGTGTAATAAAAATTTCTCAAAAAGATTTTCTCAATATTCAAGCACAAAGAGATATTCAAAACTAAGCTTGTGAAAACAATTTTTGCTCAAATAAAAACACAAGCCAAGGTGTCTTACAATTTGAATACCAAGGCCCACAAGCTTCAAGTTTTCCCACACAAAAGATTTATAAAATTAAATTTGGGGGAAAACTATGCTCAACTCTCAATCTCAAAATCAAGCAAACAATAAATGTAATGAGAGTTTTTAGCAACAACAAACAATGAATAATCACTCAAGGATACTCTCACAAGGCTTGATTTAGCAAAGGAACAGTAGTATGAGAGAGTATAAGAGTTGTGTTTTGAAAAAGGTCTCTTAAAAATTCAGATAAAATTTTGGCTAATCAAATCCCCTAATCTTAGCTTAATTTGTGCAAATGAAAATATATATAGGCACACTCAAAAATATTATTGTTGGGACACAAGGGTAATTATTAAAATTTTTTTAAATGTGTTTAATAAAATTAACCATATTTAACCCCAATTAACCGTGGTAAAAATTAGGCTAACTCAAGAGTTTCGGTTGCCCGAATAGACACATGAGAAAAAGGCAATTTTGAACTTTGGGTATCTGAAAAATGGTTTGGGTGGACGAACAAAGCGATTTTTCAAACTGTCTGCGATTCGGTCACCTGTCCGTAAGTTCGGTTTACCAAAATCACATGTTAAATCACCCGAGGGTATTTTGAACGTAAACATTCGGGCGCCCAAGTTGTTGGAAAATGTTAGGGTACGAGTTCGATTGACCGTGAACACTCAGTTCATTCTAAGTTCGGTTGCCCGAAGTCAAGTCAACTATTTGACCATTCAATAGTTCGGTCAACCGAGGTGTTTTAAACACTAAGATTCAGTCGCCCGAAACCTCACTATTTAAGTCCTTTAAGTCCTATTTCAATTCAATTGTTTCCCCTGATAGTATATGTGATTTTGCGGACAAACCTAAGTACAAGTGCAAGGACCTAGGGTCTTTCTAAGGTCTTTGAGCTTATTAGTTCCTAAATGCATTATGCACATCAATTATTACATATCAATCCTGCTTTACTATTACAGACCCAAATTAAATATAAAATATAAAAGTACAAATTGATATACACAAAGGCTTCATGCTCTGCTCCTTGGAAATTCTGTGGATTACATCGAAAAATATGCTTATTTAAGTGCTTTTCGGCCTCCATTTCTCATCTGTCAACCGTGCTTAGAAAAGTAAACCTGTTTATACACTTAGCACATAGATGAGATATTATAGTTTGTCATAATCAAAATAGGAGGCGGACTCAAAAAGTCAACACCAGGAACATCCGTCGATAGTGAACTGGCCCTTCAATCTTAGGTTCATAAGCCAAATGAATAACTAGATGAGCCATAATCGTGAAAAATGAAGGGGGGAGATACTCTTCAACTGGCACAAGGTCTCAAAAATTCGAGACTCAAGTTGCTCAAGATCTTGTATAGGCAAAACATTGGAACACAATTCCCTCAAGATGCAACATAAATCAATTGAAGGGGTTGTCACTTTCTTCGGCTAAGCATTGCGTAAGGCTATTGGAAGTAGTTGTTGCATCAAAATGTGACAATCATGGCTCTTCAAACCAATAATCTTGCACTCTTTTAGTTGAACACAGTGAAACAAGTTTGATGAATAGACATCTAAAACTTATGCATTCTTTAAAACTTTTAAGAAAGAATCATTCTCCACTAAAGACATTGTGAAGCAAGCTATTGGCTTATACACCTCATTTGGTCCGTTTATTTGTGGATGTAGCTCACTTCTGATACTTATATCTTGAATATTAAAACTTGCTTTCAGGTTATAGTTGGTCTTACCATTCAAATTTAATATTGTACTAAGCATATTAGCGCACACATTCTTTTGTGTATGCATCACATCAAGATTGTAGCATAGTAAATGATGCTTCCAATAAGGTAATGTGAAAAATATGCTCCTTTTAGTCCATGGTTGGAACTCTTCAGGTTCATCCCACTTTCATTTTTTCCTTGCAACATTAATAGACTGACCAAAGTTACAAACAAAACTTTCAGTGTGTCTTAAAACATCATCACCAGAAAGCATCCTAGGCTTTGGCTCCATTTCTTGCCTACCATCAAATAATTCCTTATCTTTACAAAATCTATGATTTGCAAGAATAAATCACCTATGACCCATGAAGCAATATTTTCCACTGTGTTTCAACCATTAAGACTGAGTTATTGTTGTTGCAAGAAGAAAAAGCAAGACCACTTTTAGTTCTCCAACTAGACAAATCCCCATATGCAAGGAATTCATTTATAGTCCATAATAGAACTGCACACATTTTAAAGCTTTCTCCATTGATACATCACACTTTTCAACACCATCCTCCCTTTAGTTTTTAAATTAATGGTTCCAAATACACATCTATCTTGAAAGAAGGTGAGTTTGAGCCAAGAATAAGCAAAGATAACAACAACAACAAAAAAAAAGATGATTGTTTCATGCATGCCCATGGTGGCATATTTAAAGAAACTAAGATAATAGGCCAACAACTATAAGGTGGATTCATAAATCGAAAAGGATGAAACCCGTTAGCTACTAAACCAAGTATAACTTTGTGAGGATCTAAAGAGAAATCTACATATCACTCATCAAAAGCCTTCCACACAAAAGAATCACTTTGATGTCTCACTAGACCATAATTTGTTCAACCTTCAATAGACCATCTCATCAAAGATGCCATTGTTTAGGACATAAATAACCTCTACAATCTTGGCTTAAGGGGAAACCATCTTTAAACCTTTGCAACTTTTTTATTTTTCATTGCATGACCTTCAGCATCAAAATTGACCTCACTTTCATTTATTTGCCACCTAATCAACATTTTGGACATATTTCATCATTTGCAATCTAATTTCGAAAAAGAGTTCTCATATTGAAGTTCCATATTGAAGTTTCAAGTCCTTCATATAATTGTTTGCCTCATAACTATTTTTTGGTAACAAATTTCCATAAGGAAGCATATCCTTCAAAACCTCATGCAATAATGTAAATGAAATAATGCTCCATCCAATAAGGCATTGTAAATGATATAATACCACAATTGTTGACATATTGATATACTTATTACATCTAGCATACAAAGGTACGCTAGCGTCTGTGAGCAACTCAAAGAAATTTTTGGCATACTCATCTGGGCCTTGCCTATGTTGTTGAGAAGCAAAGCTCTAGCATAAAAATTGTGTCTATCCTCAAATGCATTCTTATTCTGGCCATGCATTTGGAAGAATTCATGCAACATACCATGTGTATCACCAACCACATTTGGGACTTCATGTCTAATGACCTGATTTTCATGCAATTATATATATTATCAAATTATACTACTCTGATACCCTGAATAAAATCTATAACTTCATCCCGATCTAAGTGGGGACCATGAAACCTGAGCATCCATATAATTTCCTATATAGTGGTAAATGTAAAGATATACATCCACATTTACAATACCATAGTTTCAGTATTCCCAAAATACATACATACAATGTAAACATCCCCCAAAAATCTTCCATTAGATCTCCTAAAGACCACTCAAAAATGCATCTTTCTAACAATACTCGCCCTACAGATAGGGCAGTACTGCAATCCCCTCTACCTCCGAGTCTAGTCTGCTCGCCTATCTTGTTCGCCTAAAAAGTGATAAATTACTGGGATGAGACAACTCTTAGTAAGACGAAGTAAGCTATTACCAGTGTGTGACAGATGAGTTTGTATAACTGTAATATCTGATTAAAAGTATTGTATGCGGTAAACAATTGAGTCTAAGAAAACACACAGAAATAAAACACAATATAACACATACTTATGTTGCTTAACATCAACTATTTTTCTAAATATTCTATTTAAAATACTTTTAATATTTATGAGTATGGCTGCAGTTTTTGTAAATCTAGATATATAATAATATCTGAATAAACTTCCCTGGATGGATAACTAAAAGTCATGATTTAACCCATCATAACAGGATTGTGCAACCCGTAGGTAAGACTTAACACTGATTGGACGACCAAGATATGTCAACTAAACTCCGATAGTCAGATCAGCCACCTCAATCCTAACTGATGGGGAGCCTGTCCACAACAAAAGCGTGATCAGCTGCTGAAAATCCACATACTATCTGAGACCCTGATCTGGTCCATTAGGGTCTGATACTATATATATTTAAATAATTGACATTTCTATATTACTATTTAACCATGATTCTATTTAACTGAAATAACCATAACGTTGTAATTAACTAATCTGAATAAACTGATATATCTGAATGTTATGGTTCTGGAATCTGAATATCATGATTTACTGAAATTGAATTTCATATTTCTGCATAAGCTATAAAAATCATAATCTTGTATAAATCATAATTCTGGCTAATACTGCACATCGTGCTTTCTATATAAACTGTATAATTATGGTATTGAAAAAACTGGATATTTTAACTATGTAAAATTACATAAATCCCGATAACATAAATGTTGTATAAATTCCGTTCTGTACTAATAATCTCTCATGCCACACAATTAATTAAATAAAACACATATACTAAAATCTGTATAACTATATAATTTTCTTACTCTAAAAACACTTATAATCATATATCATGTCTTTACTGGTAAGTATTTCTAAATCAGCTGGCATAGCATATTTCCCTTACCTATCTGACTGGGAGGCTTGCCTCCAATTCAACCCTCATGCCCTCGACATACCAACCACAAAATCCTGTAATCACATATATATAAATTTCCTAGTAAAACACTGAATTTCCCAGAAAATCAACACACTCATATTTCCTGAGCTTGCCTATTTGTAATTTTCTAAACTATAATTTACCCAGGCTTTTGGAAAAAAATATCTGCTAGGGTCCTCAACCCATGCTTGCAAGGTCCCAAAAACACCCTAACCCTGAATCATGACATCCTAATTTTACTCCACAAAACACCAGTATTTTCTCATGCAACACAAAATCTGGGCTTAGATAAACCTGGTAATACTAGAAATACCTAAATAATTTACTTATCCAAATTTTGGAATGGTGCCCAAGTTTCCCTAATCAACAATTTGTTTCGGCAAACTTGTAGAGATTCTCCTAGGATTAACGTGGGGGCTTCTAATCGTCGAAACGGGAAGAAACTGAGCCAAAAATCTAGAGAGAAGGTAGAGAAGCCATCTTAAAGAGAGAAAATTTGAAGAGAAAATGTTTTTTTCTCACAAAATCTTGAATTTGGAATTTTATAGAGTGTTGTCCATGTGGCCTCATCGACAAACCACGACACGTCATCGATGAATCCAAGAAAGAGGTTCGTTGATGAACACATAACCCTCGTCGATGAATTTCAGACCCTGAAATCAACCCTCTCAGTAAGTTCTCGTCGACGAGATATGTGTCCACGTCAACGAGCCAAAGAAGACTACTCATCGATGAATGCTCTATGTTCGTCGATGAGACCCTGTTGAGTCCCCACTTTGAAATTTCCTTTCCTCTCATTCCTTTTATTATTCAATTGCTATAATTCCCCAGGTCTCTACATTCTCCCCTCCTTATAAAATTTGTCCTCGAAATTTACTATCTGTGTTATACACCATCCTCTGAGGAAAAATTGGCTACTTATTTAATTACTTACCCTCACTTATGGCAAAGGAATATCGTGGTTACATCAACGGTTCTGTGAGACTACAAATATACTCATAAAATAAAAAATTTCTCCCAAAACCAAAACACTATCTTATCCTATAATCTAAAATACAACCATACATTTCTATTCCAAATAAAACAAACTGACTTTATCTAAATAATATTAATTATTGTTGTACCTCACTAAACAGGTGTGAGTATTTCGGTATGATTTCCTCCTCAAGTTCCCACGAAACTTCCTCTATGGCATGAATCCTCCACAAGACTTTCACTAACTGAATTTTCTTGGTGCGCAATTCCTGTTCCTTTCTTTCTAAGATATGCAATTCTTGGGACGCATTTCCTCAACATGGAAACATGAAATACGCCGTGTATTCTAGATAAGGCTGGTGGTAGAGCTAGCATATAGGCAACTAACCCCACTCTCTCATGTATTTTGAATGGGCCAATGTACCTAGGGCTCAGCTTACCCTTCTTCCCAAATCTCATCACTCCTCTAAGTGGAGCTACCTTTAAAAATACCTGATCTCCCACGTCAAACTCTAACTCCCAGTGGCGAGTATCTGCGTAACTTTTCTGCGAACTCTGAGCTGCACTGATTATGTCCTTAATAAGTCGGACTTTATCGTACGCCTGCTGCACCAATTCTGGTCCCAAAACTCGCTTTTCTCCCACTTCTTCCCAATATAATGGAGAACGGCACCTCCTATCGTATAGAGCCTCATAAGGTGCCATGTTGATGTTGGCATGGTAACTGTTATTATAGGCAAACTCAACCAATGGCACATACTGGGTCCAATTACCCCCGAAATCCAGCACACAAGCTTGCATCATATCCTCAAGTATCTGAATTGTCCTATCTATCTATCCATTTGTCCGAGGATGAAAAGTTGTGCTAAATGATAACTGTGACCCCATAGTCTCCTAAAAGCTTTTCCAAAATCATGACGTAAATTGGGGGTCACGATCTGAGACTATGGATACCGGCACACCCTGTGAGTGAACTATCTCCTAAATGTACAACTCTACTAGCTTGTCTGGAGAATAGTTGACTTTGATAGGGATGAAGTAAGCGGTCTTCGTCAGTCAATCTATGACCACCCAAATAGCATTATGTCCTTGTCACTCTAGCAGTAGCCCTGTTACAAAGTCCATATAGACGTGATCCCATTTCCACTTGGGGGTGTAGAGTGGCTGATACTGCCCTGCGGGTCTCTGGTGCTCAGCCTTTATCTGCTGGCACGTCAAGCACTGCTTCACAAATTCAGCATTCTCCCTCTTCATGCCGCTCAACCACAAGGATTCCTGTAAATCCCAATACATTTTCGTGCTACCCGGATGCATAGTGTAAAGGGATCTATGAGCCTCCTCTAAGACCATCGTCCTAATCTCGGCATCTACAGGAATGCACAACCTGGTACGGAACCTTAAAGACCCATCATCTGAAATACTAACCTCTTCCCTCTATCCGTCCTGTACTTTTTCTTTCGGCTCTACTAACTCTGCATCATTCCTCTGAGCGGCTTTAATCCTCTCTTACAGAGTAGGCTGCAACACCAAATTAGCAATAAATACTTGGTGATCACCCACTACTATCTCTACCCCCAGGTCTCTCCAGATCCATCTGGATCGGATGCTGAATCTCCACTGTCGACAACTCTACCCCCACTGATTTCCGGTTCAATGCATCAGCCACCACATTTGTCTTCCCTGGGTGGTAGCTAATTGTGCAGTCATAATCTTTAATGAGCTCTAGCCACCTCCTCTGCTTCATATTCAACTCTCTCTAGGTGAAGAAATACTTCAAACTTTTGTTGTCCATGAAGATTTCACATTTTCCTCCACACAGATAATGCCTCCAGATCTTGAGAGCATACACCACCGCAGCTAATTCTAAATCATGCACTGGATAGTTCTTCTCACATTCTTTAAGTTTCTTGGATGTATAAGCAATAACTCTCCCATGCTACATCAACACGCACCCAAGTCCCTTTTGGGACGTATCATTGTATATGAAAAATTCATCCTCTCCTAATGGAATAGCTAACACCAAAGCAGTAACCAGCAACTGCTTCAACTCCTAGAAGCTCTCCTCACTCTCATCGGATCATTCAAACCTCGCATTCTTCCTTGTGAGGCATGTCAAGGGACCTGATAGTCTAGAAAAACCATCTACAAAGCGCTGGTAATACCTTGTCAGACCTAGAAAACTCTTGATCTCCTAAACATTCCTCAGTCTCAGCCAATCTACCACTGCTTCTATCTTACCTGGATCAACTGATATGCCATTCTCGGAGATCACTTGCCCTAGAAAGGTAACCTGCCTCAATGAAAATTCACATTTCTTGAATTTTGCGTACAACTTCTTTCTTTCTCTCAATATTTGCAACACCAGCCTCAAATGATGCTTATGCTCCCCAAAAATCTTCGAGTAAACCAGTATATCATTTATAAAAACCACAACGAACTGGTCTAGATACTGATGGAACACCCGATTCATCAGGTCCATGAATGCAGTCGGTGCATTAATCAGACCAAACGGCATAACTAGAAACTCGTAATGCCCATACCTAGTCCTAAAATCTGTCTTCAAAATGTCCTCCACTTTAACTTTAACCTGGCGGTAACCTGACCAGAGGTCAATCTTAGAATAGACTTGAGTCCCTTGGAGTTGATCAAATAGATCGATGATTTTGGGAAGAGGGTATTTATTCTTGATTGTCACTTTGTTTATCTTTTTATAATCAATACACATCCTCATGGTCTCATCCTTCTTTTTCACAAACAATACTGGCACTCCCCAGGGCGACACGATGGGTCTGATAAAACCTTTCTCTAACAACTCTTGTAGCTGGTCTTTCAATTCTTTCAATTCAGCTAGACTCATTCTATAAGGTGCTTTAGATATTGGTGTCTTCCTTGGAAGCAAATCAATTGCAAATTCTATCTCTTGATATGGTGGTAATCTAGGTAACTTCTTTGGAAAGACATTTGAAAATCCTCTAACTACTAAAATGTTAGCCTGTTTCAGTTCTTCCTTTGACAGCTCTTTTATGTAGGCAACAGATCCCTAGCAACCACCCTAAAGTAAACTCCTCACCTGAATAACCGACATTAACTATGGCGACGCATGCACATGTGAACCCACAAACCTAAATTCTTGCTCACCTGGGGGTCTGAAGATCACCTCTTTCTTATGGCAATCAATGCTGGTGTAATTAGCTATCAGCCAATCCATACCTAATATCACATCAAACCCCTGCATGTCTAACACCATAAGATCGGCTTGTAACACTTTTCCCTAAATACCCCCTAGATAGTTTCTAAGTACCCTCCTACATCTCACTACTGATCTAGTTGGTGTAGCTACTGACAACTCAACATCTAATAACTAAGCCTCGACCCCAAATACTCTAACATATCCTGACAACACAAAGGAATAGGTGGTACCTGAGTCAAATAAAATAGCAGCTTTATATGGTAAATCAATAAGTGTACGTGTAATAACGTCTTCAGTAGCCTCGGTGTCTCCCGGTGTCAAAGCATAAACCCTCGCCAGAGCTACGTTCCTCTGCTGACCTCCACGAGGCACCTGATAACCACCCCGGAATGGTCTAGGAGCTGGTGCACGGATCAATAGTCTTGGACATGCTCGTGTCATATGGTCAAGCCTCCCACAACGATAGCAAACATCTTTCCCTGCTCAGCACTCTCCCAGATGTTTCTTCCCACACATCTGACACACAGATAGGTTTGCCCACCTTGATTTTCTTAATGTCCCATCATCTGCCTCTAACCTCCACTATATCGGCCTCCTCTCCAAGGACCTCGGCTAAAACTAGTCTAAAAACCTGAGGGAACAGACCTCTTCTTCTAGCTCGATGTTCCTACATCTCCCTTATTGCTCTCCTCTGTTATGGTGGCCCTAACTACTAACTTATAGAAATCATGTACCTTAAGAGCTGCCACTTGTTTATAAATGTCCCACCTCAAACCCTTCTCAAACATCCTGGCCTTCTTAGCTTTATCTGGGACAATATAAGGGCAAAAGCATGACAACTCAATGAATTTTGCCACATACCTCTGAATTGTCATCTGCCCCTAGGAAAAATTCAAAAACTCTGGTACTTTAGCCTCTCTCACAGTGGCGGGAAAATATCTATCAAAAAATATCTCTCTAAACTAGCTCCAGGTCATAGCCACCAGTATGGGTCTTTTCTCCTCCAATAACCTCATAATTGTCTACTACATCTCGGCCTCGCTGGTCAATTTATAGCTAGCATACAGGACCCGCTACTCATCTGTGCACTGGAGCATCATCAGTATTTTCTCGATCTTCTGCATCTAGTTCTCAGCAACTGCAGAATCAACTCCTCTTGAAAACGCTGGAGGATTCATCTTTGTAAACTTTTCTATGGTACAGTCTAGGCTTGTAGCCGGGCCTCCCTGTACTCTGGAGTTTCGTGCAATCTCAGCCATGACCTATGTAATACTACATCTGAATTAGCTTCACCTGCATTCGAGGGCTCTGCACTCTCACTACCGCTCGCATGAGCACTGTCACCCCTAGGTTCCATCTTGAAAAAAATAATAAACATGACTTAGGGACCCTATCCATATAATTTATGTATCTAACCAAAATCTCATATTATCCCTCTATCCTAACATCCTTATCTTAATTCGAGATTCAATCCTACACTTTAGAAACATAACCTGACAATAGTTTACTATGGCTTTCCTGAAATCATCACCCTATGAAAGACACAGAAACCACCATGGAAGTCTTACCACCAGACTGCCGATCAAAATCTCAAATTCCTTTTTCCTATATTCTAGTATTGTTTCCACTGCATTCTAGAGTCTACAGAACCTAGCAGCCTAGGTTCTGATACCAAATTATAATGACCTGATTTTCATTCTATTATATTTTATATATATATATATATATATCATAAAATTTTACTACTCTAATTCCCTAAATAAAATTTGTTGACCTTATAGGTCACACCTGGTTTTGATAATGACAAATACTTAGGTATTTGATGGTTGTCAAGTGTTTGTGCAGGCTTAGATGAACATTTCAAGAAATGACACCGGAAGAAACATGAAGACCCTGAAGATTTTAATTTGTATTGTCAATTAAAATTATTGTAATATGGGTCTGTAATAGTAACCTAGGATATGGTTTGTATTTTCTTACCTACGTCTCATGCATATAGGATATATAGTAAGCTCAGTAAGGCCATAGTATGACTTTAGGTCCCAACACTCACACACATATCATATAATATACATCAGTATTGAAAATGTGCTTCAATTGAACATTATTAGATAAATTAAAAGAGCTCGGGCGACCGAACCCCAGGAGTTCAAAACTCCTCGGGCGCCCGAATTGTTGAAAATTCAACAGTTGACCTAGGCTCTTGGGCAGTCGAACATATTTATACACACTGTCCTCGGGCACCCGAACCCTTCAAAAGGGACAGTCTACCGACTCGGGCGACCAAGCTATTTAGTTCAAATTGAGCCCTGGGCGACCAAACACTTGAGTTCGGGCCATCAAATATATGACCGGGCACCCGAAGTTATGAAGAAATGCTACTAACTTTGATTCGGGCCACTGAACTTGAATCTGGGCGACTGAACTGATTTAAATGACTTTTATTTCTGTGTCTGATCGGGCGACCGAACCCCGGTTCAGCCATCTGAACCTCAGTCGGTTAAAATTATTTTAACCGCAGTACAACTGGGTTAATTTGGGTTAATGGTGTTTTAACTATTTGAAACTTTTTAAATAATTCCCAACAAGTCCCAAACAGTTATATTTCTTACCTTGCCTATAAATATAGGTTTATTTGTGAGGATTAGTAATAATTAGCAAGTTGATTAGCCAAAGAATCCTCTCTTTTCAAATATACACTCTTTGTCCAAATACTCTCAAATCTTCACTTCCTTGATATATTCTGAGTTTGTATAAGCATATTAAGAGTGCTTGTGATTGCTACAGCTTGCTAGAAACTCTTATTTGATTAACTAAGTGTGATATTATTTTTGGGGAGTTTAGCTTAGGTTTATCCCATATATTTTGATATTATAAATCTTGTGCTGGGATAAACTAAGTGAGCTTAAGATATTTGCATTATTATTACAAGTGTCCAATAGTTTGGATTTTTGTTGTGCAGAGATTTTTCAAACAAGTAAAATATTTTCAAACTGGTATTATGCTTATCTTATTGAGGAAAATCTTCTTGAACTAGTTTGATTATCTGATTCATATCTTTGGAATATTGATTTGCTATTGAATTGTGTTTTGCTCAGATTCCAAAATATTGCTTGTATTGAATACTCTTGAGCATTTCACTGATTATACCACATTAAGTGTTGATAGCATAATTATTTGCATCACTGATCTTACACTATATCTATATCATTGATGTGATAGCACAATTATTTACATGAAAGCATAATCATTGTACCATTTGATTGAGATAATAATGTTGTATTCTAGGCATGACCTGAGGGGGCGGTAATCCAGCTCGGTAAGGATTGTGTAAAGGTTGAGATTAGCCTTGTGCTAAATGACCTGGTTGTTTAGGTGTCGCTCCACCCGTTTAAGTGAGCATTATAGTGGTAATCCTTGTGCTTGTTAGCCAAGGTGGGGACGTAGGCAATTTGCCAAACCTCGATAACACTTCTAAGTGTCACTTCCTTTATTGCTTTCTGGTGCATGCTTAGTTGATTAACTTGCGCTATTTAATTTCTGCTACGTATTATAGTTGATTTACTTTACTTGCACAAGATTGACTTTAGGATTGTGAATATACTGGTGTTATGATACTGACCTAAGGTTTTAATTTTAAAAATACCAATTCACCCCCCTCTTAGGATCATGGTAAAGCTAACAAAATCTATAATGTCATCCCGATCTAAGTGGGGACCGTGAAACCTGAGCATCCATATAATTTTCTATGCAGCGATAAATGTAAAGATATACATCCACATTTACAATACTAGAGTTTCAGTATTCCCAAAATACATACATACAACGTGAACATCCCCCAAAAATCTTCCATATGATCTCTTAGAGACCACTCAAAAATGCATATTTCTAACAATACTCACCCTACAGACAGGGTAGTACTGCAATCCCCTCTACCTCCGAGCCTGATTTGCTCGCCTATCTGGTTCACCTGAAAAGTGATAAATTACTAGGATGAGACAACTCTCAGTAAGACAAAGTATGCTATTACCAGTGTGTGGCATATAAGTTTGTATAGCTGTAATATTTGATTAAAAGTAGTGTATGCTATAAACAACTAAGTCTAAGAGAACACACATAAATAAAACACAATATAACACACACCTATGTTGCTTAACATAAATTATTTTACTAAATATTCTATTTAAAATACTTTTAATATTTATAAGTATGATTGCTGTTTCTATTAGATATATAATAATATATGAGAAAACATCCCTGGATGGATAACTAAAAGTCATGATTTAACCCCACATGATAGGGTTGTGCGCCCCGTAGGTGGGACTTAACACTGGTTGGCTGACCAGGATAAGTCAACTTAACTTCAATAGTCAGATCGGCCACTTCAACCCTAACTGACGTGGAATCTATCCAAAACAAAGGCATGATCGACTGCTGAAAATTCACATACTATCTAAGATATGCAGTTGCACTCTAAACTGAAAAAACAACAGTACCATGCTCTGAAAACTGATCTGGTCCATCAGGGTTTGATACTATATATATTTAAAGAATTGATATTTCTATATTACTTTTAACCATGATTCTATTTAACTAAAATAATCATAACGTTGTAATTAACTAATCTAAATAAATTGATATATCTGAATGTTATGGTTCTTCAATTTGAATATCATGATTTACTGAAACTGAATTTCATATTTCTATAGAAAGAATCTTTGGTACAAGGCTAGGCTTGTGGTAAAAGGCTTTGGTTAGAAATAGGGAATTGACTTTGATGAAATATTCTCACCGGTTGTGAAGATGTCATCTATTCAAGTTGTCCTTGACATGGCATCATACTTGAATTTAGAAGTTGAGCAATTAGATGTGAAAACCACTTTCTTACATGGTGACTTGGAAAATGAAATTTACATGAAACAACTGGAAGGCTTCAAACAAAAAGGGAAAGAGAAATTTGATTCTTTCATGATTGATCATGGATACTCAAAAACCTCTTCGGATGATTGTGTGTTTGTTAAAAAAATTTCGGATGGTACTTATATTATTCTTACTCTATGTTGATGATATGCTCATTGTCGGACAGGACTTCTCCAAGATTGACAAGTTGAAGTTGAAGTTGAGTAAGTCTTTTGCTATGAAAGACTTGGGACCGGCAAAGCAAATTCTTGGAATGAGAATTGTTCATGATCGTGAAAAAAGAGCAAATTTGATTGTCTTAAGAAAGCTACATTAGAAAAGTGCTCAAGAGGTTCAACATGGATAAAGCAAAACCCGTTGGTTGTCCACTTGCTAGTCACTTCAAGCTTAGTACAAAACAAAGTCCTACAAGTGAGAAAGACAAGGAAAAGATGAAGAAAATTCCTTATGCTTCGGACGTTGGTTCCTTAATGTATGCAATGGTTTGCACAAGATCGAATTTAGCTCACGCTGTTGGAGTTGTTAGTCGGTTTCTCTTTAATCCTAAAAAAGAGCATTGGTTAGCGATAAAATGGATTCTCCAATACCTTGGAGGCACTTCAAAGGTGTGTTTATGCTTTGGAAATGGTAAATTGGTAAATCTACGCTTCATGGATTCACGGATGCCTATATGGCCGATGATGTCAATTCTAAAAAATCCACTTCGAGTTATTTGATGACTCTTGTAGGGGGAGCTGTGACATGGCAATCTAAATTATAAAAATGTGTTGCTTTATCTACTACTGAAGCTAAGTTTATTTTCATTGCGGAGGCTTGCAAAGAATTGCTTTGGTTGAAGAGATTCTTAAAAGAGTTGGGCATAGAACAAGAAAGGTATGTTCTTTATTGTGATAGTCAAAGTGCAATTCATTTGAGTAAGAATTCTATCTTCCATTCAAAGTCAAAACATATTGATGTTAGATATCATTGGATTTAGGATGTGTTGGACAAGAAATTATTGTAGTCAGACAAAATTCACACCAACGATAATGGTTCGAATATGATGACAAAAGCATTGTCTAGAGACAAGCATGTGAAGTGTCGAGTTTTGGACAATTTGGTAGGGTCGTCCCCATAAGTCGGGAGGGGGAGATTTGTTAGGTGTCCCTCTTTAGTGGGGGACATGCATTAAATGAGTTACTTTTTTTAATTGGTTTTTTGGCTTCTCAAGGTGCATGCCTTGTCTCCCATTAAATTTCAAATCTTCCGGGTGAGTCCCACTCCTGTTGTAGCATTGAGCGCATACAGCAGTGGCTGGCCCTTCATTATTTTTATCCATTTTTGGATTTTCACTCACACAAAAGTCTACAGCAGCACCTCACCAGCACTGGTCGCCTTCTTCACTGCAACAACCTGCTATTGCTCTTCTCTTCTCTTCTGTAACTACAACCTTGGATTAACAGTATTTTGGGATTTTTTCTGGTTGTGCTCCTTTTGGTTGGTTCTTTGAAACTTTGTTCAGAATATTTGGTGAGACATTTCCATCTTACTACATTTGTTTATACACTCTTGTATATTTGTAAAAAAACTTGACCGGTGCAAACTGCAAGTGCACAGTATCGTAGTTTTATAATATAATGATGTGTAGAGTATCGTCCTCAGGGATTGATGTCTTAATTTTACCAAGTACCAAAATTTTACTAACCTTGATTTTATTTAGAAAAATTAATAATTTTAGACTGCAAAATTTAAACAAGGCTACTTTAAATAAACTATTCAGGAGAATTTAAAACTGGATACCGCGTGTCAAATTGATGATAGTGAAAACTTCTAGGAAACCGATTTCACCTAGTTTCTCACTATGCTTTACTCATTTAGCAATTTTAACTTCGTTTTCTCTATTTGTTAGCAAATGACCAATTTTTCCAAAAGCCTCTTTCAATAGTCAATCAAAGCCTATTCTTGTTTATTATTTAACATAAGAGTATGCAAATTAATAACGCAAGAACGCAATAAGACCCTCGATTTTTAATGCTACGTAGGTTCATACAAGTCTTTCGATCTCTATATTTACCTACGCTGAATTATCCAAGATCTATCCTATAATCCCCCCTTTTGGTAGCAAATCACAAGACTAAAATCATTTAATTAATGGCCAGTTAATTAAATGCATTAGGCACAGAATAACTCAAACAAATATTAATGAAAACTACTTCAGATTAGCATCAAAGAGCAAGCATAGTTCGAAACTGGCTACATCATTTTCCTAGAATTCAAAAATTTAGTTCATTCTGAAAATTAAATCCAATATAACAGATTTTACCATATTTTCTTCAATTTGGAGCGTACGGAAAAAATCAACACTCGCCGCACCGCCGTCGCGCGTCACGAACACCCCGAACACCGCCGTTGTTCGTCGCCTTCCGATTATGAAAAGATAGTATTTTTTGCGTGCTTCCAACTCTCCTTTGCTGGCTGTGTGTGTATCTTCGCAGCACCCCCAAAAGAAAACCACAAGAAAGCTCCCCAAAAAATAATATTTCTAAGAAACTTTATGTGTTTTTTTTTTTTTTCGCCTCCCTTGTGTTTCTCTCCCAAGAAAAATCTTTTTTTTTTTCCTATAGTGCGGCCTCTCTCCCCTCAGCCCCAGCGCATGCTGCTCTCTCCAAATCTCCTCTTGCACACGGCACTCCCCCCACAAGGAAACCTCCTTTGACTTTTCCTTTTTCAATCCTTTCCTTTTGCTTTTCTTTCCTTTTTTTTTTTTTTTTTTTCCATTCTTTTGTCTTTCCATTCTATGTACCCAGTGCACACTGCCCTTATGAGATGACCCGGCTGCATGGCTGGGTCACATCTCATTTTTTGATTTTTTGATTTTCTTTTTTTTTTTCAAAGGTACATGAACTGCCCTCCTCTTTCAAGCCCACTTTCGATCCTCTTACAGCTTGTAACTCTCAAAGATTAAAACACAAAAGATGTAGAACTCTTTTTCATCTTTTCCCAAAATTTTGAATCATCTCGATCGGAGCTCGTATGAGAAAGTTACGCCAAGATTATGAAGAATTTTCAAAAAAATCTATAAAACGGCGTATGGTAACTTCACGTCTGATTTTGGCCTTGATGCTGCCAGTATTTTGCAAAACACAAAACACGAAATTGTAGATTGTTTTCTTATCTTTCTACGGCATCTTGAATCATCTGAATCAGAGGTTGGATGAGAGAGTTACGCACAGATTGCAAAGTACCGTCAATTTTTTTTTAGCTTCCAACAGTTGCTCTGCAATAAAAAACACCAAAATTTCATACATTACTCAATAAAACCCAAATTTTATAAATAGAACACAATGTTAGAATATTGAGAGTAGTTAAGCATTTAAATACAAAATATCATTTGCAATGCATGAATTAAAGCACCTAATTACGCATTTTAAGCGCGTAATCACAGGCTTATGCCTTTTGTATCCACTTTGTACAACATATTTGGTGATAATGAATTTGGACCGCCGTGCCTTGTGGACATACCTCAACATTTGAGAGAACCACTTTAAATTTCTTGTGTCTCATTTTTCTTTTATTGTTTGCATTACTCCATTGATTTACTTGTGGGAATTGTTTCATATATATATATAATTTTTCCTAACAACAGGTATGCTAACCCTCTGCTTTAATTAACAAATATTACCTTTTTTCCATTAATCTCTTGATGTCTTTTCAGTTTTTCGTCTTACATTAGTTAATTTCGAGTTGTCAGGTCTCTTTTAGGTTATATCATTGATAATCAATTATAACAAAGGAAAATAAAAGAGCTTGGAAGACCCTCTGAGCATGTGACAATCTTCTTTGAAACTTAAGTTATAATAAGGATAAAAGCATAAAAAAACATAATTATAGTCATTTTAGAGTGTCTTAGAGAGTTCTTGCCTTCTCTTAACCTCCCTATTTATAAATGAGCCCCAAACTTAAATGCCCATATGATTTTTAAGTGTCCAAATTGATATGGAAGCTGTAACTTTTATGCAAGGTCCATAAACTTGCCTTACGGTCACACATAGCTTATCTATTGGGGCAATGAATGATCTTTCACATTGAATTACTACTAACCTTAAGCTTATCAATATATGAATCTTATATAATGTACCAAAAAAAAGTTTGGTTAAGAAGGTGTAAAAAATCAATGTGGTGCCCCCTTTTGTATAAGTATTTCTAAAGATTGCCAATTCAAAAAATGCAAATCAAATAATTTTTTTTAAAGTGTTCCTACACTGACACACTTATGACATTATCTGTTAGATTCAAATATATTTTATTTTGAACATGAATACATAATTTATACTTAATTATCTTTTATCTCAATCAATCACATAAAAAAGGTGGTGTCAGCTAGTGCATTTCCAACATCTTTTTAATTATCTTGTTGTCAAGAGAAAATTGATATGTTATTAACATGTATAGCTTGATTCATATTAATTCCACATCAAATTGATTCGAATCTTACTAGAAAACTTAAAATCAACTAAATTGTTGCCAAATCTATCAAT
Source organism: Malania oleifera (assembly GCF_029873635.1). Taxonomy (NCBI): domain Eukaryota; kingdom Viridiplantae; phylum Streptophyta; class Magnoliopsida; order Santalales; family Ximeniaceae; genus Malania; species Malania oleifera. The sequence goes on from NC_080426.1 coordinate 66,775,644, forward strand.
TCACCAATAAAATCTAACGAATCAATTTGAATCTATTGATTCATACAATTCTAGACCCATTGTATCTTAGCAAGCTTGACTAGTTTAAAATCCAATTTAAAATTGTTTTTTTCTTACACGATTATCTTCCATTCCTTGTCTACATGAGTTTTTTTGCTAAAAAAGAGAGGAAAATAGAACTTTAGATCTTATGTTGCTTTCACAAAATCATCCTTCATTATTGGAGCATAGTTCTCTACCATTGAGAAGGGTGTAGAACAAGAATCGACTAAAGTGTCATGCTATTGGCATGCATAGCTCAATTCATACAATTCATATTAATTACACATCAAATTGATTCAAATCTTTCTGGTAAAATTAAAATCAACTAAATTGTTGCCAAATCTATCAATTCACCTTAAAAACCTAACGAATCAATTTGAACTTATCGACTCATCTGATTCTAGACCTATCATATCTTGTCAATCTCGACTAATTTAAAACCTAATTTTTAAAATTATTTCTCTTACACAATTACCTTCCACTCCTTGCCTAAATCAGTTTTTTGTGCTAAAAAAAAGGAGAAAATAGAACTTTAGGTCTTATGTTGCTTTCACAAAATCATTCTTCACTATTGTAGTATAGCTCTCTACCATTGAGGAGCAGAACACGAATCCACTAGGATGTTACACACAATTTGTTTTATTTTGTTTAGATTCAAAAGTTGCTTTGTTCAATTATTATTATTATTATTATTATTATTATTATTATTATTATTATTATTTAATGTTCATTATTTTTAAATTTTTTAATTCAAAAAAGAATATGCAAGAAATGTTTTTTTTAATTGTCAATAAGCACCAAAAGTTCAAATTTTTTACTAATTCCTTTACTTTTCACTTATTTAGGGAAAGCATACATATGAAATATGATTCTTTTTATTATCAAATCAAAATGTAAATATATGACATGCTACAGAATATATGTATTTTTTTTTAGAATTAATTTGAAATTTGTCTCATGTTTAATTCCATTCTTGAGTCAAAATTAGAATTTCAATCACCATTCAAGTTTTGATTTGACAACTATGGTGAGTGAGTACACTCTAACCACTTTTATTTAGGCAATGAAACTTTAAAAAAAAAACCCCGATAAAGGCCATCTAAATATTTTACACTTTTAATAAGAGTTTTTTCCCATATTATTATTATTATTTTATAATAAAATATTAAAAAATATTTTATTTGGGAAAATTTTTCACATTTTAAGGCTTACGTAATCTCGCAGGATGGTCCTGCGAGATTTAAATGGCGAGGGAAGTCCTTATGTTGACGCGTGACGGCCAAATCTTGCATAATAGGCCTGCGAAATCCCAGTTTACTCTCCGTGAAAATAGAGCAACCCCTAACTTAATTCTTAGGAAGAAAAGCAAAATTCTTTTTTTTTTTTTTTTCAGTGAGGGGTGCAACATGAGGACTTCCCAGGAGGTCATCCATCATAGTACTTCTTTTGCCCAAGTATGCTTAGTTATGATGGGATTCGGTACATTAGTACCGGTATGATCGCAACCTATGCCTTCTTCTTCTTCCTCCCTTGTCATGTCTCCAAATGTATGGTCTCCCCATACCACAAATCCAAAATTAAGACTTTCAAGCCCCTCGCCTGCGTTCAAGTTACGAAGGTGAGGAGCACAATTATTAAAATGGTGTAAAATATCTATTTGGGGTAATTTATATATGAACATATGAATATCTAGTGATATTAGAATTTAAAATGCCAAAACATTCAATAAAAAAATTGGAAATTTAATAAAATTGCCAAGACGAAACCCAAAAGCATCAACAATTCAACATAGTTCAACATCAAAAGAAAAGAGTACAATAAAAGATTTCAAAATATAAAATCTAAAAATCCTCCTCAATCATCACTCATCACTCATCATCAACTAAGTCGGCGAAGATATCATCATCAGAACTGTTTTCTCCAACGTCTTTTTCCTCTTCCGTCTCCTCTACACTATCCACTTGAAATTCATCCTTATCTACAAGTTCCAACATTGTGGTCCGACCCTTAGCACTGGTTGCACTACTAGATGAAGCCCTTCCTCTTTCTCTAGACGATGATGGCATATTTGTACTTATTCTTGATCTAGTGTGATGCGGGGGGTTATTTAGTCCAGCAGCTCTAACAACAGAATCGCAAGTCAAATTATCATCTTCAAACACAAGTTCACCATCCTCATCAGAATCACCATCCATCCTACCAATCAACCACTCATTACTATCATCAATGTCTTTTAGGAGGATGGGATCAATGGTGTCATGTTTGTCGTAGCGACGCCTCAAAGTTCGATTATATTTCACAAATACCAAATCATTTAAGCGTTGCTGGGATAGCCTATTTCTCCTTTTGCTATGAAGCTGCAAAAAGTTTAAAGTAATATGGTTAATAATGATTCTAAAAAGCAGTAGATTGGTAGTTCTTGTTCTTTAATAATTAATCCATGATATACTAATGACTTACATGTTGGAATATGCGCCAATTTCTTTCGCAGCCGGTAGCACTACACGTGAGGCTAAGAATTTTCATAGCAAACTTTTGCAAGTTTGGAGTTGTTAATCCATATGCCATCCACCATTGCGCTGTTATAAAATAAATTTTAAATGAATACCTACTAGGTAAATAGCAAAATTAATTTTCAAAAATAAAGAGGTAGTACAAATGCCACTATACCTGTTGCTTTTGTCTTCCTTTGTCTCACTGCCAAACTAATTCCAAAGACGCCACTAGCGGCATTGTATTTTTCCAACTCATTTGAAACTTTATCTTGCATTTCAATAGTTGGCAGTAACCTTGCAATACATTTGTACAAACCCGTCATAATTTCTTCATCTTGCAAAATGTTGGGGTTTAAATAGAAAAATTCTGGATTCAAGTAGTGTGCAGCTGCAAACAACGATTGATGAAGTTGGCATCCCTACCTCGTATCAATAATTTCAAATGCCTCCTTGAATTTATCCTCTCTCTCACCAAAAGCCTTAGCTATGGCTTCCTTAGCCCTATCCATTGCTTCATAAATGTATCCCATTACAGACTTCTTTTCCCCATCAACCAAACGGAGTACACAAACAAGTGGACCTGTAACTTAAGAGCATAGACGGTGGTACTCCAAAACGTAGGCATCAAAACAATAGTAGCTGCTCTTTTGCCAGCCGTCTCCTTTGCCCATTCAGTAGTATTCCAATCTTCAGAAGTAAACATCTTCCTCAAGTTGTTCTTTTGAAGATGGATTGAACGAAGGGTGATGAAGACAGTTGCAAATCTTGTAACTGCAGGTCTTAGTAACTCCTTTCCTCCAGTGAACTGTCTCATCAAGTTGACAACGCCAAAACGATTATAGATATAGCCATTCAAAAAAATTGCCCTTTTCAAAGTTGCATGAATTGAAGGCATCTTCCCAATATCCTCCAAAATTAAATCAATGCAATGAGCAGCACACGGTGTCTAATATAAATATGGCCTCTTTGCTTCCAACAATCTCCCTGTTCAAAAATCAAGGAATGAAGCCATTAAAATATTAAAATAAACAATATATACACTATAGAAAGTAGTTCTAAAAATAAGTTCTTACCTGCTGCAACATAGTTTGACGCATTGTCAGTTACCACTTGAATCACATTTGATTCTCCAATTTCCTCTACCATCTTATCAAGTAATCTATACATTCTATCTGCATTCTTGACAATATTAGAAGCATAAATAGACTTGATGAATATTGATCCCCTTGGAGAGTTCACTAAAAAGTTGATTATGTCCTTATTAGCAACCGAATCTCTCCAACCATCAGACATAATTGAGCAGTCATATTATGTCCATTCCTCCTTATGGACCTTCAACAACTCTTTCATTCAACTAACTTCCTCCTTTAGGTAAGGAACTCTCACTTCATGATAGCTAAGTGATTTTATTCCATGACCATATTGTCCAATCGATTCAAGTGCCACTGCAAAGCTGCTCAAACGTACAACATTACATGGTATCCCAGCATCATACATCCACCTAGAAAAATCTCTCATTGCCTTTTTTCTTAGTTCTTTCTTGCATGCTTCATTTATTGATGTTTGCTTCATCTTCCCTTCTTTCCTAGCTTGAACCGCTTTCTTTAGACCGGGAGTAAAAAACAAGTCTATAGGCCCCTTCTATTTTGGTTTCTTCAAGTTGGATTGGTATGATCTTTTACTTCCATCACTAGGAAGCACTCTCTTGCCACGAATGTCAATTTCTTGAACTTCATCTTATTCATCTTCACCGTAATGATCTATATCATCAAAGTCGGGCAATAACTCATTTTCCTCCTTTTCCATATCTTTCTTCAACATATACTCTTTAATTTCCTCACGTACATAAGCAGGGCACTTAGAGCATTCTTTCACATTTTGAAATCCTCTGACAATGCGTTGTTTTGCCTGAAATATTCCTCCCCTTGTGACTTTAGCACAAAAATTGCAAGTCAAATTATTTCTAGTTTTTTGATCCTCCAATTGTGCATACTTTCATGCAGGATCTTTCTTTGCCGAGGCCTCACATCCAGAACTAGAATCCATTTAAGATTTTAGACTTGGTATCCCGTATCCTAACTGAAAAAACAATGCATCATATATTTAAAATTTAAGATTTACATAATGTATTTTCAAACAAATTAAAAAATAGTAGCTAAATTTCAATAAAAAGAATAACTATTATGTATTTGTTATAATTTATAAACTTACATTAATTAAACTTAATATTATAAATTAAAAAACAGTAGCTAAATTTCTGTAAAAAAAATAAATATTATGTTATTAGTTATAATTTATAAGCTTACATTAATTAAACTAAATATTATAAATTAAAAAACAGTAAGCTTACATATAAAGAAGAAGAAGAAGAAGAAAAAGAGCAGTCAGCAGCACGCAGCAAGCATGCAGCAGGAAGAAGAAGAAGAAGAAGAAGAAGAGAAGAGAAGCAGCAGGCAGCAAGACGCAAGCAGCAGCAGCAGCAGCAGAAGAAGAAGAAGAAGAAGAGAAGAAGCAGGCAACAGGATGCAAGAAGAAGAAGAAGAAGAAGAAGAAGACTTACAAAGGTTCAAAGGCTTAAAGACGATCTCCAGCTGGTTCGAAATGTTGAAGGCGACATGACGAACTCACGTCGTGCTCGAAGGTAGTCAGACGAACTCACGACTGCTTCAAAGGCAGGTAGACGAACTCGCGAGGGCTCCGGCTGGTTCGAAACGAAGTCGTGCAGGTCGTGGTTCTTCAAAATAGCAGAAATGAACTCACGATCCTGGTCGAAGCTCAAAGACGAAGTCGCGAAGGCTTCCAGCTAGTTCAAAGGCTCGCAGACGAACTCACGAAGGGCTTCGAAGGGTCGAAAGGGGCTAGGGCTCTGTTCGTTTGAGTCGAATGAGGGATACGAGTCTGGCTTGGGCTATTTCTTTCCTTTAAATGGCTTAAAAATACACAAGGCGCGCCTCACTGCGCCTTGTCTCGCTTGGGGTCGCCTCTTGCAGGTCGCCTCGCCCCACCTGGTATGAGGCGGCAGACTCATCGCCTCACTGCGCCTTGCGCCTGAGGCGTGCTTTTAACTACTATGTCGGGAGGTATGGAAATGCCATGCTCTGGAAATTATTTTTGAGTCCAAATGCCATACTTTTGATCAAGAATTTTCGATTTCTAACAATTTGGTACATGGATTTATGTTCGGGCTTGTAGATGTTTTGTGTTAAGACACACTTCCTCTGGTGAGGGATTTTTAATTTTTGAGTGCCGATTGTTCTGTTCATATGGATCGAAGGCTGTGAGGGAAATGCAAGAAAATTATATGAAGAAATTGACTATTTTAAGGGGCACTCAAACTAAACAGCGGGAAGAGTTTCTTCAGCTTGATGCCCAATGGCGGCAATGTGCTCGCCAACAAATGCCCACTTCGGGGTTTGGTGGTTATAAACAGCCCAGTTTTGCTGACTATGATGGCTCTTTGGCAAACCCTCACTATGCAGCAGCCAATTTTCCTATGGATCCAAGGGGCAGGTATTCAAATGCTATAGAAGATTATCCTTCATCAAGGCCTCATGACACTTGCAGTGATTTCCAGTGGCCAAGGCGAGATGATTTTGGGAAATCCTACAATCGTTAGTGAATCGATTTATCAGAATTGAGTGGGGTGAGTTGTTCAATTCTCTGATCATGGCATCTGAATCTGTTACCTTAACATTTTTTGTCTGCCCTTGTAAAGCATTGGATTTCCCCAGTCTCTTCAATCCACATTTAGTCACTTTGATTCCATATTTTTGCGATGCTTTGCACGGTGTTGGGCCTGGGTTATTGGGCCATGGATGGGAAATGTTAAAATGCTTTGCCGGCATTTCCAATCTTTTGCTCGTGCAATTATTGCTAGTGACCCGTGCACAGTAAATGTAAATTGATTTAGGTTTTGTAGGAATAGGATGGCAAGTTTTCTCTCATTTGGCATTAGTTTAAATTTCGCCCCAAAAATTTCAGGGTCCAGATCTTGGTGGACATGGGTGATGCACATGGAGCCTCTAATCTTAGGTAAGTACGTTGGTCTGGTCTATTTTATTATAACCATCACAAAGAAAAAAAGTAAAGTTGGCTTGTAGAAATTGGTCAGGGAAATGTTGCACTGACCACTGTGTGCGTCTTATAACCTTGGAACCTCAAATCATGCCTAAAATTAATTTCATCTGGTCGCCATCAGTCATTACAAATTAAGCTAATAATATGTGTGTGTCTATATGTCTAATCATGCTTCTAATTTGTTTTTGCTGAATATTTTGAAGTAGAAGGGTGATTGAAATTTGATATTTTATTACATCAAAAGCAAAATTGGGAATTCAATTCTTTTTTTTTTTCTTTTTTTTCTTTTTATATAAAATTTGTAGCCTGTTATTGATATTATATATTAACTTTTGCACAGCAAAATTATGAATGTAAGAAAAAAACCGAATGAATTGGTAGGTAGGAAAAAAAATAAATAAACAGTTGTAATTATGTGATAAGGTTCTTTTATGCATAATGGAATTTTGATATATGGGAGTAAGCTCATAGGTTCTACATAAATTTCATTAGGGGTAGAGAATTCATTTTTATTTTTTAAATTACTTTCTGAACGTCCTTTTTGGCGGAGCCAAAACTTCTTGTTTCTAGGAATTAGTATTTTCGGCATGTATTTACTAAAGTTCAAATTGGGAGTTCAGTTAAGTGAAGAAGATACTAGCACCCTCTATATGCTAATTTTATGAGTTGTATATAATTAATCACAAATTATTCCTAAACTAAATTTAATGGTATTTAATTAACTCCTTAAAAAATTAATAAATTTTAAAATTTTAAAAGAAAATGTGAAATAAGGTTCAATATAGGAATGCATAATTAGACCTTCAAAGGAGGGGATTGTTTTAGATAAATCTACCTCAGAATTAATATAGATGAGATTTGAAATATATCTTTATCCTTTACTTAATCATTGAAATGCACACACGCAAAAACAAAATATGTGTTGATAATTAAAATTGAAATAATTAAACAAATTAATCAAAATCAAGCAAAAAGTGTTTAAATGTAACATCTCGACCTAGGTCTGTTAGGGAGCATTGCATCTCTTCTTTTTCACCTCGACCAGACAATAAAGGGACGAGCCTTATCAGGCTAATGATTGGTCCAACTGATCAATACGTGTCATTTTCAGCGTCTTTTGTCCTCACTCACACACTTTCTGAGAAAACTTTTCAGAAGGCCACCCATTCCAAGATTACTTCAAGTTAAGTACGCTTAACGGTGGAATTCTTATAGGAAGACTTTCTAAAAGAAGGGTGTATTTTGTTAATATGGGTAGTAATATCAAATCCTTTTAAGCCTTTCTTCTACGGGGTATCGCATTCTCTCTCACTTACAGAACGCAAAGTTCTCGTTGCGAACCTACACATTTTCAAATTCAGGCGATGTGAATCTCATCACACTTTCAGTTGGGTAATCGCTTTGATACCATTTTTTAAAGCCCCGACCTGGGTTTGTCAGGGAGCAGTGCGTCTTTCCTCTTCCACCTGGACCAGACAATAGGGGGTGCGGACCTTATTGGACTAATGACTAGCCCCATAGACTAACACGTATCATTTTCAGTGTGTTTTGTCCTCACTTATCATGAGAAAACTTCCCAGAAGGTCATCTATCCTAAGATTACTTTAAGTCAAACATGTTTAACCATAAAATTATTATGAAAAGGTTTTTGAAAAGAAAGGTATACTTTGTTGATATGAGTAATAATATCTAATCCTTTTAAACCTTTCTTTCACGAGATATCACATTAAACATTCCCAAGATTTTTCAAAAAAAAATTTCTCAAAATTTTAGTTTTTTCTTGCAATTTTCTAGGATTTTAAAGAATTTTTTATTCATTTTATTTTTCCATTTTTTTATTTGAATAAAAAATGACTCAAATAATTTTTATTTGTTTTTTCTAATTTTTAAAATAATTTTGCTTATTTTTTGTTTGATTTTTTTTTATACTATTTTTCAATTTTTTTTAAATTTAAAATATATTAAAAACTATTTTTTTTGAATTTATAAATAAACTGGCGTTTTATGATAGGTCAAGTTGGTTCAATCGATCTATACATTGGGTTAACGAATCAACTCGAGTTGATTTGAGTCAATCAAGATGATTTGATTCAAGAACATGTTCACCACATGTCAGCAGATGCTGGTGATATGTGACACAAGATATATATATTGCACCGTATTTCACCATCCGTATGGTGACAAGTGTTTCAATATCTATTTTTTTTCCCCATTAACTTTAGTTTCCTTGAACCTAAGAATATCGTAGAGATCATTGAACTGGTAGTATCTTAAATAGATGTTTTAACCTTATCTAGGGTAGGTAAGAATCGGTTGATGGTGACTTCATCACCACATACATTCTCCCTTTTATATAATCCGAGTGCGCCATTTGGTTGAGGTAGTTCGAAGATTCGATCCCTGTATTTCAAGAGTTGACCCCTTCGGGGATGTTGCGATAATATGCATGCACGAAAAGTGAATGTATGTGATCATGCATGTGGGTGTTTGTGCCATGTGCATGCATGTGTGAGTTGGTGGTATGGGTGTTTATGCATGAGAACACATGCTTGCATGGGTTTTTATGTAAAAATGGAAGCATGCATACATGCATGAATGTGTATCGTGTATGTAGGAATATTTTAATATGCATGAGCATGATTATAAATATATATAGATTCTCTTTTACCGAACTTTGTTCATATATTGGGTGGCTATAATTTTATTTTTCCTCTTTAACTAGGATATTCATTCATCATTCTCTTGAATATATCCTTTAAATGAGAAAAATGGGTTAGTAATTAAGCTTATTTTAATTTTAAAATTATTTTATTTCTACTCTTAATTTCTTGCAAGAGAAATTTTTTGCCAATTAATCAGTACATGATGGATACATAAATTGCTATCCCCGAGGGAAGAAACTTAATGTAATGTAATAAATTAACAAAAATATATACAGTGGTCAATGAATATTTCAATTGAAGTTTTAAAAATCAAACTAAATCTATTTGATAATTCAATATTTTTGTGATTAGAATCAATCTATATGCATCTAATTATCGACAATTTAATTCAGTTACTTGATCTAAACTAAATTTCACTATATTATTATTTTCTAAAAAAGTATATATTTTAGGTGCTTTTGTACGAGTCTTACAAGAGCAACTAGCTAGTTAATGATAAGTTTCGAGTGGACTTTTAATTAGTCTATAATTTTAATATTAAATAACTAATACTTTATTTTCAAGACAAAATAATTTTTAAAATTTAAATGAGTTAAAAAAATTTAAATGTCTAAATCTATCCTAAACAATCCCCTTCTAACCCACACAAGATTTTAACAAAAAAATTAAAAATAGGAAGTTTACTTTTTAAATGAAAAAAATTATGTTATGTAAAGTTACGTAAGAACATTCAATTAAAATAATGAGATTGAAGAAGACTTGGAAATGACTCGGAGTTGGAATGACCGAATGAATGGAATATAAATGTTTAGAGGTACACATAATTCAAAAAATTAATGTTAAAGACACTTAATATTTTGCATAAGCTGGTGCATTTTTCTACTTTTTTTTTTTTGTAAAAAGGAAAAGAGATGATCCAGGCCATTCATATTAAGTGATGGTTCCCATACATATATTAGGTTATGCACCTGACACATTATAAATCTAACAAAATGAAAAATCATTAAATATATCATTGGAATACTTTATTTTATGTTTTTTTTTTTCTAATATCACGTAAATACACATAAATATATGTTGAATCACACTGCATACGTGACACTATTTTATTGGATGTACAAGCATTTCTACATATGTCACTATGATGTTGGTTATATCAAGAATTTGTGATATAATATAATCTTTATTTGGAGCGAGTTTGAGGTCAGTTAGAATAATATATATATATATATATATATATATATGTATATATGAAAAAAAAATCTACATTTTAGTCATTATATAAAAAGTGAAATCGAAAAAAAAATGTACTAAATTTGAAAATAAAATTTTGATTTTGCATACATTAAAATTTGATTTTTCCTAATTTAAAATTAAAAGCAATTATTACTTTTAGTGGTATTTGATATGGAGAGAACATAAAATAGAAAATGGATTTCCTTTCTATTTTTCCCTATTTTTTCTTAAACAAAACCCTTGATCTAAAAAAAATATATAAATATAAATAAACCACTCTCTCTTTTTTGGCTAACGAGGTATTTAATTTTTCTTTATGTTTAATTTTATTCGAACAAATTTCATATTTAATAATATTTGATAGAGAGAAAACATAATAGAAAATTGGCTTTCTTTACATTGTCCGCTTCTTTTCTTTTTCAAATAAAGGAAAGGCAGGAAAGGCAAGGCAAGAAAAAAGAAGGGAACATCAAAATCACATCATATGGATGTAATTATTTTGACCCCAATTATATATAGATACTTTGTCCTTTATAGTGAGGGAGGGGAGGGGCATTAATTACCAAAACACATTTGCCTTATAATACATACAGATATTTTCAAATGAAAAATTAAAGCGTCATCTAGAATTTAAGGTGACTCATTTACAGAAGATAACTTCTCTTACTTCTTTTAATTGGGCTAGTGCATTAGTGAAAAATTTTCTTTTTTTATTGTGTACATAAACATTAAAAGCCTCTCATTTCATAGTGGTCAACTCTTACTTTTCTTGCAATTTTTATTTATTAATCGAGGTTTATGCTTAAATACAATTGGATACGTTAACTCCTCTGATAATTATAATGCAATAACAAACACGTTAAGTCATTAAAATAAGATTGTCATAAAGAAAAGGGTGATTGCTTTTCGTGGATTTGGTAAGAGCTCGTTGCAGTAATTAATTGGCCATGGATTATAAAATTTTGATTTCAAATAATGCGCAAGTTTACTTATGATCAAAGTAGAATTATAAATAAAATACAATAATAAATAAAACAATAAGTTGAACCAAATCAAATCCAAGATTTTTTTAAGTTCAAGAAAAAATGTATTTTAATTTATTTATTTTTATTTTAAATTCAAAAGTTTTAAAATGTGAATAATTTAATTAAATATAAAAGGTGAATATGTTTATATTTTTTTTAACTCAGAATTATTATTGGGTTATTTTTAACAATTATAATAACTAATTCACATCCCATTACTAAGTGTTTGGTTCAAAGAATCATAAAACCAAAAAATAAGATGCTTTTTGTAATAATATGGACTATCGTTTGTCAAAAATTAGGGAATAAAATTGTCCAGGGGGTTATCAATTCATACGCCCTTCCAAACTTAAGCCGATTGCAAAAGAGTTGCAAAGAAAACTTTGGGACTATTTGGTATAACTATAAAAAAAATTAGACAAATGAAAATAAAAAATTAGAAACAGATACCATAAACTAATACAAATTTAAACTTTAACTAAAAAATGCTCATTTTCACCTTTAAATCAATTAGTATTATAAAAATATGATTAAAATAAATTTTTTTACAAATAATACATATTAAAAAAATATTATAATTAAAATAATTTTTATTATAATTATTTTACTTTAAAATTTTTAATTGGACATGACAATTGAAAAATAGTAAAAGTATTTTGTAATTGGCTTTATTATTATTATTTTTAGAATTTATGTATATTTTTCTTTTAAATATATTTAAATTCGCATGATCATTTAATTTTGATTCTAATTTAAAAGTGTATAAAATAAATAATTTATTCAAAAAAATATTTCTGGATATTGAAATTTGTGACAATAGGTTACCAAAACAGCTAAAATCATAAAATTTGGTTTTTGATTTTTTGAAAAATAGTTGAAAACAAACAACAAAAATAGAAGAATTGACAACATAAAGGAACACATTTTTGTAATCTATTTTTTCACTGTGGAAAAATAGAAACAAGAAATAAAAAATAACAACGATACTAAATAAGTCCTTAAGAATTGAGAAATTTTGCCTACTTCTTTCTTGCACATTCTTTTTCTTTCAAATAAAAGACTATTGATAAAAATGTTTCACATCTTATATGAATTCCAAATCTTAAATTTGGATAAAGTATAATTTATAATTATATTAATTATGTTTAATCAATTAATTAGGTCAGCTTAATTTCTTTTTTTTTTTTTTTTGATTGGTAAATGATAAATTTTATTGATCAAAATGGATATGTACAGAAGCTCTGAGCATACCCGAGAGGATGCAAGCCTAAGCTCCAATCAAAGAAACATCAAAAGCGATTATATTTAGCCTGGGCATTCCCAGGGGCGCAAAGACCAAACAAAGTTTAACTAACAAAATCAAAACTTGTAAACAATATTTAGAATTATCAGTTGATCGAATGGACTCAGTCAACCAAATTTTCTCACTCCCTAAAAATACCATACCAAAATCATTTTGCCAGTATCCGTCGATGGAATGAAATGAACCGTTGGCGGAATGGAACGAATTGTTGACGGTTCAACCTCTTGAATCTCCTCTTTAGTGGTATGCTTCCATGGGACGTCGATCGGTTTTTTAATGGTATGCTTAATCAACCAAATCTTCCATGGTATGTTAAACTTATTCTCTTCTTTAATGGTATGCTTAATAGCTCGATTAGTTCTTTAATTTAATTTAATGGTATTCTTAATATGTTAATTACTTATCAGTTTGAGTGTGGGGATGACTATGATGATTGGAGGTCTCACTCAATCCCCATTGCGTGAAATAGAGCAATATAATTTAGTGGTACGGGTATGATGGTGACTTTCATGTTACATAGATACAAATATAAAAAATTATTTAAATTAACTTAATGATAAATTATATCAGTACTAGCTCTTGAATCTTGAATTAATTAATTAGTTAACGTATGTCAAGTTTACCACTAGACATTTGTCCGGGTGTAACTAAGGATCTATTCTTATACGCATAAAGCATTATACCACTGTTTAGACGGGTTATCAATTTTACCCTTTTATTTTTATTTATTTTTCCTTAAACCAAACCCTTGATCTAAATAGAGTACAAGAACTCATTTGAAACTAGAAAAATATTAAAAATAAAAATAAAAATACAAATGAACCACTCTTTCTTGTTTGGCTAACGAGGTATTTAATTTTTCTTTATGCTTAATTTTATTTGAAATTTCATATTTAATAATATTTGATAGAGAGAAAATGTAATAGAAAATTGGTTTTCTTTACATTGTCTTCTTCTTTTCTTTTTCAAATAAAGGAAAGGCAAGGCAAGAGGAAAGAAGGGGAACATCAAAATCACATCATATGGATGTAATTAATTTGACCCTACTATATATAGATACTTTGTTATTTATAGAGAGGGAGGGAGTAGTTGGGCATTAATTACCAAAGCATCTTCACCTTATAATATATACAGATATTTTCAAATGAAAAATTAAAGGGTCGTCTAAAATTTGAGGTGACTCGTTTATAGAAGATAACTTCTCTTAATTGGCTAGTACATTAGTGGGAATTTTTTTTTATTGTATACATAAACATTAAAAGCCTCTCATTTCACAGTGGTCAACTCCTGCTTTTCTTGTAATTTTTATTTATTAATCAAGGTTTATGCTTAAATTCAATTTGATACGTCGACTCCTTTGGTAATTATAATGCAATAACAAACACATTGAGTAATTAAAGTAGGATTGTCATAAAGAAAAGGGAGATTGCTTTTCGTGGATTTGTTCAGAGCTCTTTGCACTAATTAACTGGCCATGGACTCCAAAAATTTGATTTTAAATAATGAGCTAGTTTACCAATGGTCAAAGTAGAATTATAAATAAAATACAATAACAAATAAAATAATAAGTTGAACCAAATCAAATCTCAGATTTTTTTTTTAAGTTCAAGAAAAAATATATTTTAATTTATTTATTTTTATTTTAAATTCAAAAGTTTTAAAATGTGAACGATTTAATTAAATATAGAAGGTGAATATGTTTAAAATTTTTTACTTTGAATTATTATTGGGTTATTTTTTAACAATTATAATAACTAATTCACATCCCATTACTAAGTGTTTGGTTCAAAGAATCATAAAACCAAAAAATACGATGCTTTTTGTAATAATATGAACTATCAAAAAATAAGGAATAAAATGTATTGTAGGTATAATCTGTCTTAGAGAAATATCACACTAATAATTGGAGAATAAGTCCAAGCTAACGGACGTACAACATATTCGTTTCTATGAAATTAATGCATGTTGCAATCACGTACTATAAATAGGCCAGCATACGGTGGCCAAACACTACTACTCTTGTATTGATGATATTTATAAAAAAATAATAAAATATGCTTAAAATTAAGAAAGTTAATCAAAAATTATCATACCACTTCCAATTGTCAAAGAGGTCTAACAATCATACATTAATTCAAAATGTCTAACAGAAGTATTAAGAAAATATATTTTCCTTCAAAATCCACAATTATGTTAGAAGTGAATGAAATTCTAATTTGTTGGATTGAATGTATATACGTATAAGAATTAGCTTATATAATAAATAAAAGGGTAGAAGATACTCACCTATGCAAACTACAAGGGAAGATTTGTGTTTTTTTTTTCTTCCCTTGTAGTTTGCAAATATAAGTACTTTGAGAAAATATTTGTATCAATTTGGTCGATGAATGAGATCCATGCCGATGAATCCTTGGGCTTTTGAAGTTGTAAAGAATTAAATTAAAAAAAAAATCAAGCAGTCAACTAAATTAGTGGTACGAGTATGATGGTGACTTTCATGCTACATAGATATAAATATAAAAAAATTATATAAATCAACTTAATGATCAATTATATCAGTACTAGCTCTTGAATTAATTAATTAATTAACCTGTACATCAAGTTTACCACTCGACATTTGTCTGGTTCTGAGGAAGGGATCCCATTATTGATATTTTATTATGATCGGAGTTTTACATTAGATCAAGAAAAGATAGGATCCCAATCTTGGGAATCCAACTATCCTCACTAATAAAGTTTCTAACTGCATATAACCATTTAATAAACGAGTTGAACAAATTTAAATCCATTACCCATCAAGTGACCTATTTATACTTTTTTGTATACAAACACTCAGCCCTCACTCATTTTTCCAATACAAAACAAACCCACAAAGTAAAATTCTTCATATGAACATATTTCTACCTAAGGAGTTATATAAATTATACCCCTTACTATTTCTTATAATTTTGGGGATTCAAGCAATCCCCCAAATGGCCTCAAGCTCTTATGGAGCTATGGTCATATTTTACTTGCACTCAAATGCTCCCACTCCTAATCAAGGTGAAGAATATGATAGGTACATTAATTTCCATTTCCATGAAATTAATGCATGTTGCAATCATGTACTATAAATAGGTTGGCATACATGTGTAGGTACACTATTCTTGTATTGATAATATTTTTAAAAAAATAATAAAAATATACTAAAAATTAATGATAGTTAACCAAAAATTATCATACCACTTTCAATTGTCAAAGAGCTCTAAGAAACATACATTAATTCAAAATGTCTACTTCATTCTTGCACATTCTTTTTCTTCAAGACTATTGATAAAAATGTTTCACATTCTGATATGAATTCCAAATCTTAAATTTGGATAAAGTATAATTTATAATTATATTAATTATGTTTAATCAATTAATTAGGTTAGCTTAATTTATTAATTTAATTTAATGGTACGCTTAATATATTAATTACTTATCAGTTTGAGTGTGGGGATGACTGTGATAATTGGAAGGAGAAGCGGCAGAAGCCTTTATGGAAGATTGGCGTGTACGTCAAGTTTATCACTAGACATTTGTCCAGGTATAACTAAGGATCTGTTCTTATACACATAAAGCATTATACACTGTTTAGATGGATTATCAATTTTACCTTTTCAAATAATCATAACGGTTGAATTCAAAATTTAAACTTATAGTTAATTATGTTAGTTATTTCTTAACAACAACTATTTGGAATTTAATTACAAAATCAAAAAATTAATTTCAAAGATAAAGATCTTTAATTATACACATGCACGTGCTAAATGCTAAATTAAAAGCATAGTATCAAGTGATTAAATTAAATATAAATATCATTGGACTCACCACGATTTCCATCCATTCAAAAGAAACCTTTTGAAATTGTTTATTTATTCTGCGGAACATAGGGATCCCATTATTGATGTTTTACTATGATCGCAGTTTTACATTAGATCAAGAAAAAATGGGATCCCAGTCTTGGGAATCCAACTATCCCCACTGATAAAGTTTCTAACAGTAAAATTCATGATAGTGGTAGGGTTAGTTTGGATATGATATCCCGGCCATTGAACTCTACCAGTAGTGTTGGCTGTAGGACCTGTATTATTGTATTCAACATAATATGCCATCTTAGACCTACTTGGAGCTCCCTCCCATTGAAGCCATCCCGCGGGATCTATAACATCACCAAGGTTACTCTGCATGATGATTGATCTTGAGTAATCCTTCCATGGCCTTCCCAAATATGTCATAATTTGTGACTTATAAGGGATGAGATCCGGTGCAACCTTTATTGTACAATTTTGAATCACTATTCCTGTGTTCGATGTAGGCACAGATCTTCCTTGGGTGGTGATTACGTTTGATTGACCATCAAGAGGTTTTCGTACGTAAATAATGGAAATTTGTATCACCACCCTAGCGTCTCAAAATATGAAATCTATGGTTCCATAAATTTCACATTCTTGAAAAAATTGAATTCCATTTTAAGGATTTAGGGTATTTTAATACCCAAGAAATCTGCACTTGTAGAATACAATGTAATCATTACCGCTAGTCAACGCCAGTGCCTGACCATAATACGCTCCCACAGTATTTTCAAAAGTAATATCCATCGCGATGAATCCCAAGGCTTTTATTGCTAAGAAAATATTTTTTAGAAAAAGAAAAAAAAAATCTTAGTTAGTTAACTAAATTATAAACTATTAAGTAAGGGAATATGCAATATAGTATTTTTTTTTTTCTTTTAAATAGTCAAGTTATTACCTACTGTAGTTGTTTGGGTGGTTTGATATCCGGCACCAACACTCTTGTTGCCGGATATGATGGTGGTATCCATACCCTCTCCAAGGAATGCTATGTTTGTTTTTGTGAGATCCACAATCACATTCTCCATATATTTTCCGGGTCGGATCTTGATATAATATATTTGAGGACTGTTGTCCGGAGCGGCTTGGAGTGCTTCAGCGATTGTGGTGAAGTTTCCGGATCCATCTTGGGCCACTACGCTATTAGGGTTTCTGGGTTGGGCGTTGGAGCTCCCAGACAAAACTGATAGGAGCAGAAGCGTGAACAAAAGCCCAGCTGCAGCGAAAGTGAACAAATCAAATCAATTAATTACATAAAAATAAGAACTACTTAATATAGTAAAACATAGAGCTTCAATTATCATGCATGCATTACAAATCGATATATATATATATGACCCGCCGCAGATATATATATATATATATAAAGCTAGTCCAGGCCCCATGCATGTAACCATGCAGACATGTCTGATCGCAGAAGAGGCCGAGAGCGGAGAGAGGCGAGAGGGGAGGCATAAAAATAGTGATGATGAAATAAGAATGAGTGCAGGAATTAAGAGAAAGAAACTAAACGGAAAATTAAAAAGAAAATAGATTGAATTTACTGGTGTCCATCCTTAGTTTGAAGCTTGTAGCTCGCTGGGTGGCTCCAGATGGAGAGCATGAAACCTGCACCATCGTCACCTCAGAGACGCAGCGATTCCATCTGATACTATAGTGGCAGCTTAGCTTAGATTGGTCCAGTGGGGGGGGAGAGGGTGAGTTTTATGCCTCAAAAAATATCCAGATGTAGGAAATTTTTTTTCCTACACGTTGACATACTTTTTTTTTTCCTTTTAGAAAAAACAACTTGTTCACAAAATCAAAGTTTGTATGAACTTTCTTCATATATTGGGTGGCTATAAGTTTATTTTTCCACTTTAAATTATTTAGTAAGGCTTATTTTAAATTTTAAATTATTTTATTTATCATATTAATTTATTGCAAGATAAATCATTAGCTAATTAGTTGCTTCATGATGAATACGTTAATTAATTGTTATACCCATTTAAAAAACAAATTTAAAAACATATATTATTACTTTTAGATAATTTCTATATTATTATTACATAATTATAGATTCAATTATTGAAATTTGTCTAGTGAATTATTAGAAATGAGCCAATGAGCAAGTTTCAATGTTTTCATTGCTCGGTTTGGTGCCGTTTAAATGGGTCTAAAGGGTTCGGTTAGATTGGGGTGTCGAGTCATCAAATTAAATAGAATAAAATTAAAATATTTTTAATATGATTAAAAATTAAAAAAATTAATGTTAAAGATAATATATTTTTCTTCGAACTATAAACGTACATATTTTGTAAGAGGAAAAGAGTTGAATTTGTGGGCTTTAGGTCATGCAGCTACGCAATATAAATCTAAGGAAACCAGAAAGAATTAAAGGTTAAAAATACCTTTTTCTCCCTTCTCTCAATGTAGGGTTAACTTTATCTATCAAAAGAAACTTCATGACCTTTTTTCTTTTAAAGGTAAAGGAGACTATTATTCAATGGTGCAATTTTCGCAAGCAAGGAGCTTAAGGGTGCAACAAGGCAAAACCATGAACAGAATTTCATACCAAAAGAAGAGAGCAAGGACAAAAAAATTCTTTCCGATCAAGGGAAGAGACTTCATGACTACTTCTCCACTAGTCATCAATTAAGTTAATAGACTTTAAGAGATTTATATGTATTTAGACGCTAATGCCTTTGTCCACGTATATACTTAGTAAAAAGAGACCTGCACACATGCATGTGTGTGTGCAAATAATTTTTTCATCTTCACACTTTGATGTGTGGTTTTCTTTTTACAGTCAAGAATAATAAAATTAAATTTTGGTTTGGAGTTAATTATTGATGATGTTATAATTTTCCCCCCGTTCCAATTAGCATACTGTTGAAAATTAAACTTGACTGGAGATATATGGCCGACAGCCCACCTATGTTGAATTTGGGCTGGAGTTAGTAGCAATCTCACCAAACCTCACCAACTCCAGCCACCATTGTTGATTATAATCTTCACCTATCGTCCATCCTTTGCTATAAATAGATGTGTGTGTGTGTGTAATGTAATGTGTGGTGTAAAGCAGGTGAATAACCAGTGAGTGAGAGATTTGTATTGAGATTTTCCTTTGTAATTTATTTCCAGTTTATTATTGAAATTAATTGAGTGTATTTGTGTGTAATCCTCATTGAGTTTCAATCACAGCCAGTGATTGAGTGAGTACCCTCCACTCATCAGTGGTAATAGAGCTTCAGGTTTGTCGGAATTCGTCAAACAGAGGTGAATAGAGGGAAAATTTGAATTTTTTCCTAGATTTGAAGTTGCTCAAAATCCAAAATTGAGTATACCATTGTGAAATTCGCGTCGAGACAAGTCTAGAAGTGGAAACCACATCTCAAATGGAGTCCTAGAGCCTCTACACGCACTGAGAGATGAAACCACGTCCTCCACACGCGCTGGCAAGGGTACTGACCACTGAAGTCACGCCCTCATGAGCTCGCACGCGTCTTCTTTGCCCAGTTGGTGAGATCCGACCCAAAAACCCGATCCGCCACCCTACCCAGCAACCAGCAACCCGGAACTGGTCCCGCGAGCACAACCCAACTCGGCTGACAGACCTGCGTCCAGTCGTCAACACACGACGTGCGCAAAATCCGCCACGTGTCCCTACAGTAATATCTAACGCTGTTAAAACTTTGTTAAGTCAAACCATTTAAAAAAAAAAAAAAAACTGGTCCAGAACTTCTTTTAGCCGGTTCAGTATCATTTTGAATGGTTCTTTGCAACCCAAAATTGGTTCCAAAGTTTTTGGACCTTCTGAACTCATTGGTGGCATTAGATTTTCCAAAATCTATCCTCATCACTTTGTTTTTTGATATATTAAATCTAATGGCTAACAGTACTACACAAGTTGTTATTCCAAAGCTGACACGGGAGAACTATGATAATTGGTCTATTTAAATGAGAGCCCTACTAGGTTCTTAAGATGTCATGGATATCATTGAAGATGGGTACAAAGAAGCCCCATCTAAAGAATATGAAGCATCTATGTCTAATGCTCAAAGAATGATCTTGCGAGCCGATCGAAAGAAGGATTGCAAGGCGAAGTCCATAATCTACCAAGGCCTTGATAAGACCACGTTCGAAATCATTGCCTCCGCCAAAACATCCAAAGAAGTTTGGGACTCTCTCCATCGAACACACAAAGGTGTAGACAAAGGGAAGAAGATTCATTTTCAAACATTGCGATGTGTTTTTGAATCCTTAAGAATGAAATTTACTGAATCAATTGCTGATTACTATACACGAGTTATGGTAGTATCAAATCCATTGAGAAGAAATGGAGAGACTCTCAACGACGAGAAATTTGTGAAAAAAATTTGCGATCTTGGATCCAAAATTTGATTATATAGCAGTGACCATGGAAGAAATAAAAGATTTGGAAACCATGTCTGTAGAAGAACTTGTGGGCTCCCTCCAAGCCCATGAGCAGAAAGTCAACAGAAGGAGTGAAGATAAAGTACTATAGCAAACTCTCCAAATGAAGTTGTCCCTCATTACAGATGGATAGGACAAAGGGGGGGCGGGGGACGTCTCAGCGAGGAAGAGGAAGAGGCCGGGGATCTCATGGAATAAATTATGGAAATTTTGACTTTAGAAAAGGTGGCAGAGGTGGAAAAGGTCCCACTACAGAAGGACGTAATCGATAGAACTATGTCCCATGAGGCAGAGAAAAAGGAAGAAGAGAGGGATATAATAACCATCTGAACATAGGCAAGAGAAACGTTCAACGCTACAATTGCCACAAGTATGGTGTTAACTTTACCGTGATCCCAAGAGGGGGGGTGAATTGGAATTTTTAAAATTAATGCTTTCGGTCAGTATCCTAATAGCAGTATATTCACAACCCTAAGGTCAATCTAGTGCAAATAAAGTAAATCAATTATAATATATACCAAAAATTAAATGACGTAATTTAATTAACTACATATGCACCAGAAAGCAGTAAAGAGGAGTGACACATAGAAGTGTTATCGAGGTTCGGCAAATTACCCACGTCCCTACCTTGGCTAACAAGCACAAGGATTGCCACTATAATGCTTACTTAAATGAGTGAAGCAGCACCTAAACAAACCAGGTCAATTAGCACAGGGCTGACCTCAACCTTTACAACCAATCCTTACCGGGTTGGATTACCGCCCCCTTAGGCCTCACTTGGAAACACAACAATATGTTCACAATAAAATGGTACAGTGATTAGACTTTTATGTAAAGCAGATACGTACCCAATATAACCAATCACATACACCACCAAATGATATAATGAAGTAAGCTCAATATGATTTAATATGTCCACTCTCAAATATTTATGCAAGCGATGTAATCAGTGCCTGAGAGAGCAACTAATATGATATTTGTATCACACAATATATTCAATTACAATGCTCAAACAAAGATGTTTGCCACACTTCAGATATCTCAACAAATAATCTTTCTCAACATATATGTGTCAAGAGATGTATAAATTTTGGTAGTAAAAAGGATTTGATCTCTGTGTTTAAAAGATGATACTATTCAAAGAATATTGCAACAAAGATCTTTAGAGCATAAGCAAATATCTCTTTAAGAATTTTTCTCAAAATAAAATGCATGAGATATTTGAAAATGATTTGAAAATATTTTAGCAATCAAAATCTAATAAGAACTTCCCAAGATATTGCAATGATAGTGCAATACTCAAAAGCCCAAGTGAAGTCTTCTTAGGAAAGACTTATTAATAAAGTCTCCTAAGAAAACTTGAGTTCTTGCTCTCAAACAAGATAATATCAATCAATCACAAATTTGAGAGAGCAAACATATAAGACAAGAACACTCAATTCATACTTACAAACGAAATTTTGGCAATATGGTAACGTAAGTATGAGTGTAGGAAGCTTAGAAGTGAGTAAGAAAGATTTTGGAATTCAGAGAATTTTCACTAATCAAGTTTGCTAATCTGATGCTAATTATTTCAAATGAGGGGGTATATATAGACATCCCCTTGATTAAAGCAGTCTAGGACATATAGGGAATTATTATAATTATTTTAAAACATTTTAACCAAATTAATCCTATTTAAATATTTTAACCACGGTAAAAATAATATAGCAACATGAGAGCACCGATCGACCGAAGGCAAGGTTCGGTTGACTGAGTGTTTCAAGTTCGGTCGACCGGGTGAGATTTGAACTAGAAGTTCGGTCGACCGGTCAACAGGGTTCCAAGGCGATTTTTCTTTTCCACATGGTTCGGTCGATCGTGAGGTATTGAACTAGGTAGTTCGGTCATCTAGACCATTGGATTCTCCCACGTGTGGTTTCGGTCGACCAGGGCGTTGCCCATTTAAATTTGGTCAGTCAACCAAAGAGTCAAAGGTTGACTTTGGTGGGAGTTCGGTTGACTGGGTAAAATGAACTGAGCTGTGTTCGGTCGACCGGGTAGTGGTCAAATAGTTAACTCGGTGACCGATTCGGTCGATCGAAAGATATGTACTTTGTGAAGTACGGTCGATCGGACATACATTTTAAGTGCATTTTGGTTTCATTTAATTATGTGATCACACTTTCCATATAACCATATATATAGGTGTGTGTGTGCATGTATAAGTGTCCTAGGGTCATTCTAGGCCTTTTTCATTTGAGCTTACCTATCATACCGTGCAAGTGATGCAGATAATTATTACAACCTAGAACCTATTTACTATTATAGACTCATAATAATTAATGAATTTAAATACAATATAAATAATGTCTTTAGGACCTCCAACTTCTACTTCTTGTGTTATCATTTTGATTTGCCAATTGTATACCTACACATATCCTCAAACATCCATCAAATACAACAGGTATTTGTCATTATCAAAATTGGGCGTGACCTATAAGGTCAACATACGGAGACTACAGTAATGAGTGTAGAGGTAATCCCCAAAATCACGAAGTAAATGAAAATGCTAACTTTGCATAAAAGGAGAAAATTGAAGGAGAATCGTTGATGCTGATGGCACACAATTCAACCCACCAAGACCAAAATATTTGGTACCTTGACTCTGGAGCCAAAAATCACATGATTGGAAGAAATAATCTGTTTACTGAACTTGATGAGAAATTTTAGGGAGAGATATCATTTGGTGATCTCTTTAAAGTCCTAGTTCAAGGAAGGAGACCATGCTTTTATCTCCAACGTGTACTATGTGCCAGGCATGAAGACTAATATACTTAGTCTCAGATAACTTGTGAAGAAAGGCTACCAAATTAGCCTTAAAGATAAGCAGATGGTGATAACAGATGCTCGAGGTAAGCATGTTACTCGAGTACAAATGGCGAAGAATCGAATGTTTCCGCTTGTCATTCAACATGATATGCCATGGTGTTTGAGCAATCAAAGACAAAGACTGGCTATGGCATCTCAAGTTTGAACATCTGAACTTTGAAAGTTTGAAACAGCTGGGAAGCAAAAATATGGTGAAAGACTTACCCAACATCCACCACCCAAATTTGATAAATGAAAGCTGTGTTCTGAGTAAGCAACACAAAAATAGCTTTGGAAAGCAAGTAGACTAGAGATCTACCATGCCGCTCCAGCTAGTACACACAGACGTGTGTGGTCCATTGAGGCCGTTTTCAAATGGACAGAACTGATACTTCCTCACCTTCATTGACGATTACAGTAGGAAGACTTGGGTCTACTTCCTAAAAAGGAAGTCAGAGGTGTTCGACAAGTTCAAAGATTTCAAAGCCTTTGTGGATAAACAGAGTGGCTATCGCATCAAGTCACTCCGATCAGACCAAGGAGGAGAGTACAAGGACAAAGCTTGCTTGGAATTCCTTAGGCAACAAGGGATACAAAAATAGTTCACATCGACCTACACTCCTTAGTTGAACTGTGTAGCTGAGAAGAAGAACCGCACGATCCTTAACATGGCCAAGAGCATGTTAAAGGATAAGAATGTGCCCAAAAGTTTTTGAGCGAAAGCAGTATCATGTGCAGTTTATCTGCTTAATAAGTGTCCTACGAAAAGTTTTGATACAAAGACACCACATGAAGTCTGGAGTACTCACAAGCCTAGTGTGAGTCATATTAGAGTGTTTGGCTCCATAGCTTACGCCAAAATCCCAGAGGCAAGAAGGACAAAATTGGAAGATAAAGGAGAAAAATATATCCTTGTTGGATACGACAACAACACCATGGGATATCGACTATACAATCCTATGAACAAGAAAGTTATTCACATTAGGGATGTCATTTTTGAAGAAAATGAATCCTGGAAGTGGGACTAGGCTGAATCTTCCAAAGATGCAGAATTGACGCTTGAAGGAGAAGAACCCAAACAGACAAGAGAAGTGGTTATCAAGTCACAAGTTCCCGAGCTGTAGACACCTCCACATGGTTCACCACAGATGAATGAATCTCCATCACCAATTGAGCGTGAAATCTCAAACATGAGGCCTAGATGGGCTCGTAATCTAGCTGATTTGTATGAAACTATAGAACCAATAGAAGAGTATGTTACACTATATTGTCTATTGTTGACCAGCGATCCCATTAGATTTGAGGAGGCTAAAAAAGAAGAAAAATGGGGAAAAGCGATGGATGAGGAGATTCAATCCATTGCGAAGAACAAGACTTGGGAGTTGACAAATCTCTAGAAGGGCCGCAAAACTATTGGTGTGAAATGGGTCTACAAGACCAAGAAGAACACTCAAGGAGAAGTTCAGAGATACAAAGTAAGATTTGTCGCCAAAGGCTACAGACAAAAAGAAAGGATTGTTTATGGAGAAATCTTTGCCCCAATTGCAAGGCTTGAAACCATGAGATTACTAATTTCACTATCAGCACAAAATGGATGGAAGATTTACTAGTTGGATGTGAAATCAACATTTCTAAACGGCTTTCTCGAGGAAGAGATATATATTGATCAGCCACCTGGATATGTAAAAAATGGCAAAGAAGATAAAATATACAAATTGAAGAAAGCACTCTATGGTTTAAAGTAGACACCTCGTGCGTGGAACATAAGGATTGATGACTATTTCCAAAAGAATGGATTTGTTAAGTGTCCCTACGAGCATGCGCTATACATGAAGATGGAGACAGACGAAAGCATGCTGATTGCCTGCTTATATGTTGATGATATAATTTTCACCGGCAACAACTTAGAGATGTTTGCCACTTTCAAGAGGAGCATGGTCAAAGAATTCAAAATGATGGATATTGGCCAGATGTCTCATTTCCTTGGCATAGAAGTCGTGCAAAGCGAGAAGGAAATCTTCATCTCCCAGAGCCGCTATGCAAAAGAAGTACTGAAGAATTTTGGGAAGGAAAAATGCAACCCTGTGACAACTCCTGTTGAAACGGGATTAGAGTTAAGAAAGAATAAGTGAGGAAATGCTGACCCCACATATTTCAAGAGTCTGGTTGGAAGCTAGAGGTATTTGATGTGCACTAGACCAGACATACTCTATGAAGTTGGACTTATCAGTAGGTACATGGAGACTCCTAACCAGTCCCACCTGAATGTAGCGAAAAAGATACTCGGTTATGTCAAGGGTACCATCACTGATGGTATGTTTTATTCATCAAGAGGTGATTGCAAACTTACCGATTATTCAAATAGTGATTGGGGAAGAGATCTTGATGAAATAAAAAGCACGAATGGATTCATATTCTTCATAGGAGATACAGCGTTTACATGGTCATCAAAGAAGCAACCCATTGTAACATTGTCATCATGTGAAGTTGAGTATGTTGCTGCCAGTTCAGCTGTTTGTCATGGTGTATGGATCAAGAATGTACTAAAGTATTTGGGATTTTTTCAAAATGACACTATAGAAGTCTACATCGACAACCAATCAGCGATTGTGCTTGTGAAGAATCCAGTATTCCATGAAAGAAGCAAGCATATTGATACTCGGTATCATTTTATCAGGGAGCATATCAAGAAGGAAGAAGTGGAGTTGATATTGTTGACTCTACGAATCCAATCCTGTTTTGATAATGAAAAATCACTTGGTATTTGATCTGTGCATTGAGTTTGTGAACAGGACTTACACTAAGCATGCACGGAAAGATAACGAGTCATGGAAACCTTTAAGTAAAGCTTTCAAATCTTGGAAAACACCATGAAACTCAAAGAGTACGAGAATCAAGATGCAAGCGGCAAAGTTCAAGAATATCTTGGGAATAGGTATTTAGAACTCATGTACTTACATTTTCGTATGATTTAATTTGAGGCTCAACATAACTTAGAATGATTTTTAGGATTCATGCATTTCATGTACACCATTAGGGAACTTACATGGGCTTAGAAAGGTTTTTAAAATCATGGAAAACTTGTTTTATAAAAGACCCAAGAAAAGAAGCAAAGCAGAATTTTAAATTGGAAATGAATAATTGAGAAAAAGGGGATTTCGGTAGCCTGAACTCAACCTCATGCGCTTGAAGAATTTCTTCGGTTGCCTGAAGATTAAGTTCGGTAGCCTGAAGAATTAAATGGGAAAATAGAACTTGGCAGAGGTACTTTAGTCGCCTAACCCGGGAACCTCAAGCGCCTGAAATTGTCACTTTAGGAGCCTGAACCCCACTTCGGTTTCCTGAAGTCGAGGGAAAGTTTAAAAATCAAATTTTTATTAAAAGGACTCGTGAGCTATTTCATTGATCCAACAACTGAGATCAATCCTAAGGGTAATATACTATATATTTTGAATATCTAAACCCTAAAAAAGAAGTTAGACACACAAGAAAGAGAAGAACACACCTTGTTGCAAGAACGTTGAAAATCTACTCCTAGTGCTATACGATTGCCTAGTCTTCAATCTCTAATCTTCAAGCTTGAGCAAATCAACTCAGATTCTCAAAGGGAACTTGATTACTCAACTGTACTTCAATCTAATATTGAGGTTTGATCTTTCAAGTTATTATTCTTAAGAACATCTCATCTCATCTTATCAAGTGCTCTCGACTATCATTAGAGAAGTTTTGATCTTGAGTGTGCATATTCATATAAAAATTGAGTTTTGAAAAGATCATTACTTGAGAAAACTTATTTAATTTGGTTGATTGATTTTTGATTCAAGTGGGTGTTTTCTAAAGGATTTATATTTTAGAATATTAAAGCTTGATTAAATATCCTTGGTACTTATAACTATACATTTAATTAAGGGATATTTTCTGAAAATTAATATACTCAATTTGTCATTGAATACTTGAAATAAAACTTTGTGATTTTGATTGAGTGTGTGTTCAAGACAAAGTTTTTTGTTAATTAGATCACATCAAACATACTTGTGCATTTTTGCAAAGTGAACCAAGAACCCTAGTTGACTCCAAAACATTTTGAATATATCTATACTTGGGAGTTTTGGTTAAATAGGGATTTGTGTGTTGAAGCATATCATACATAAAACGATTGTATCATTTTCATACATTCATGAGCTTCAAGTTATATCATATGTTAATGTATTAGGATTTTGAATTGTACTCACCAGCTTTTGTTAGAAGCATTATTTTGAGTGTTGATTTTCAGATTCTATTGTATACACGGTTCGGCATGTGAACCGATGTGTGAGAGGAGAGAGCTGTATCTCTTGTAAGCAGCGGAATAGGAGGAAGTTATGCCTCTTGTAAGTAGCGGATTTTAAGGGAAGCTCCGTACCATTTTAAGGAGCAGGGTTTTAGTGAATATTTGAGTGGTTGCTCAAGGCGAGGACGTAGGCCAAGTCGGCTGAACCTCGTAAAACTGTGTTTGTCTTCTCTCTTCCCTTTACTCTTTATTTTCAGCATTGCATTTAAATTATTTATATTGCATGCATAAGTTGGTTAGTCTTGCACAAAAGTAATTGAGTAACACGAATTTATTGGTAAATATATAAGAAGATTTTAAGCTGTGAATTAGTGCCAAAGAATTTTTTAAATACCCAATTCACCCCCCCTCTTGGGATTACACCTGATTCAACAGATATCTTGCAGAACGTATGATCATATTGCTGACATTTCATGAAGTCACTTCGGAATGACAAAATCAGGAGATTCAAGTTTAAGCGAGGATGTTGAAAATTAAACTTGACTGGAGATATATGGTTGGTAGCCTACCTTTGTTGAATTTGGGCTGGAGTCGGCAGCTACAAACCTCACCAAATCCAACCACCATTGTTGATTATAATCTTCACCTATCGTCCATCCTTTGCTATAAATAGATGTGTGTGTGTGTAATGTAATGTGTAGTGTAAAGCGGGTGAATAACTAGTGAGTGAGAGACTTGTATTGAGATTTTCCTCTATAATTTATTTCCAGTTTATTATTAAAATCAATTGAGTGTATTTGTGTGTAATCCTCACCGTGTTTCAATCACAACCAGTGATTGAGTGAGTCCCCTCCATCCATCACATACATGCACATTCGACTTTTTAAATTGTTCTTTAAATGAGCAAAATGTGTGCATGCATATAACTAAGCTCATTTTCATTAATTTCTTGCAAGAGAAATTATTAGATAAGCTACGATTATGCTAATTGTATCTTCTTTTTTTTTTTTTTGCTTTCACAATTTTGTCCAATTGTTGTGTTTGTGTGGTTCTTATACTTGGTGGGGTTCATAAACAAAAGAAGATTCAACTCTACATTTACAAGATGACACCGGGTAAGTCAATTCTTGAATATCTTGATGAACTCAATAAAATCATTCTTGATCTTGAGAACTTTGATATAATTGTAGAAGATAAGGATAAATCTATATTACTGTTAAGCTCTTTAGACTCATCTTATACAAATCTCAAAGAAACAATCATGTATGGTAGATATTATTTAACCTTAGAAGAAGTTCGATCTATTCTGCACTCTAGAGAGCTACAGGCTAAGGAAGAATCTAAAACTAAAACTAGTGAGGATCTAAGTGTTAGAGGAAGAGGGGATAAATGAGAAAACAAAGGGAAAACCAACATTGTTAGCTTTACAGTGATCCCAAAAGGGGGGGGGGGGGTGAATTGGTATTTTAAAAATTTAACCCCTAGGTATTCCTCCTAACAGTAGTATGTTCACAACCCTATGGTCAATCTAGTGCGAGTAATATAAATATATTAGAAATTAAATGAAACAGTTTAATTAACAACACATGCACCAGAAAAATAATAAAGTAAG
The DNA here is from genome assembly GCF_029873635.1 of Malania oleifera. Classification (NCBI taxonomy): domain Eukaryota; kingdom Viridiplantae; phylum Streptophyta; class Magnoliopsida; order Santalales; family Ximeniaceae; genus Malania; species Malania oleifera. The sequence goes on from NC_080426.1 coordinate 66,805,508, forward strand.
AGTGACACACAGAGATGTTATCGAGGTTCGGCTAATTGCTTACGTCCCCGCCTTAGCTAACAAGCACAAGGATTACCCCTATAACTTGCTCACTTAAACGAGTAGAGCGACACCTATACAAACCAGGTCAATTAGCACAGGGCTGACCTCAACCTTTACCCCAATCCTTACCAGACTGGATTACTGTCCCCTCAGGCCACACCTGGAATCACTCAGATTTACAATTAAATAGTACAATATAAAAGTGCTTTCACGTCAAGCAGATTTGTACCCAAATGTGTTCAATCACATACACCACAAATGATTCAATATGTAAGCTCAGTGTGGTCTAAATAGTTCAACTCTCAAATGTATTTTCTATCAGTGTAATGCGTATGTGAGAGTGTCAACAAGAAATCTTTGTATTTCAAGATGTTCTTAATCAAGGTGCTCAAACAAAGATATCACTGAAGTTTCAAATATTCCAAAGTGCAGAATATAACAATCACGTGAATAGTGTATATGCTTGGTTTGCAAGATATATGTAATCTTTGTAGTCAACAAAATGATATGTATTTGAATAAATATTGCAACAAAAACCAATATCACAAATGCAAATATCTTTTCACAAATATATCAATGTAAATCTCACAAGATATTTGAGTAAGTTTAAAAAATGTTTTGCAAGCCAAAACAAATACAAAACTTCCTAAGTTATTGCAATAAAAATGCAACACTCGGAAGTTCAATACAAGTCTTCTTAGGATAGGCTTATTAGCAAAGCACCCTAAGAGAACTTAGGTAATGCTCTCGAAAAAATCGATTCAAACAATCAAATAATGAGAGCAAACCTTTTTGTATAAACACACAAAAACACTTACAAAGGATTTTTGGAACTTGAGAAGGTAAGCTAGAGTGCTTTTAGAGAAAATATGAACAACAAGATACTTTTGGTTTGAGAGAAAATTTTTACTTTGATTTGCTAATCTTATTTCTAATTTTCCCAAATGAAGGGGTATATATAGACACCCCATGAATTATGACCGTTGGGGACCTATTGGGAATTATTAGGAAAGTTTAATAACCTTTTAATTATTTTAACCCTATTTTAAAAAATTAACCATAGTAAAAAAAATTAGGGCAACCCGAGAGGTCTGGTCGACCAGAACCATTTCGGTCGACCGAAGGTCATATGATTTGGTCGATTAAGACACTTTTGAATTGGAGACTCGGTCAACTGAAAGTGCCTGTCTAAAGGGCGATTTTCCATTTCTCCGAGGTTTGGTCGACCAAGCCATTTTGAACTGAATGGTTTGATCAACCATACAATTGGGATTTCTCCCGAGGACCTTTGGTCGACCTGGTAGTTGGTATTCAATTTTGGTTCGGTCTACCAGATGGTCAATTTGTTGACCTTAGAAGGTTTCGGTTGACCGAGAGACGGGACCTTGGTCAACTGTTGACCCAAGCCAATTTTGGTCGACCGAGGCAAAATGAACTACCAAGGTCGGTCGATCGAAAGTGCACAATGTGTGCATTTCGGTCCTATTATGATCCAATCAAACCCTAATCAAGTTCCTAACATTCAAAGGTGCGATGGTGAGTGTCCTAGGGTCATTTTTGTCCAATTAAAGACACCGAAAAAATACGGTGTCAGTCGACTGAAGGGTAAACCCTAAGGTCCTTCTAAGGTCACTTTAGGCTATATTTAGTTTGAGCTTACCTATTAGATCATGCAAGTGATGTGTGTGAGCTTAGTACAAACCAATCCCTATTTATTATTACAGACCAATTGCATGAATGAATTATATATATTACAACACAATGGTTTTCAATCTTTACTTGCTTTATGCCCATCTCAATCTTGACAATTTTAGTGCCTGCACAAAACCTCAAATACCCGTTAGATACAATGAGTATTTGTCATAATCAAAATCAGTCGTGACCTATAAGGTCAACATTCTCCCCATTTTTTATGATGACAAATATGATAAGCAAAAATATAGGGTTAAGCCCAAGAAAACTCCCCCTCTCAATATGCATCCAATTTATTTTTAAACAAAGTCCTTTTACCCATTATTTTTGCCCCTTTCCATCTCCCCCTTTTGGCAATAGCAAAAAGGGTCATATGAGTTAATAACATAGGAAATGGGAAAGTATTATAGTTATACATGACAAATTTTGGAAAGATTTAAAAAAAAAATTTCGGCAGAGTGCCATTTGTAAATCGGACTTTCCAAAATGAATCCTGTATAATTGTAACCTGTTTGAGTTTAAATATATCCTAGCAGTTTATTAACAACTGCTCAAACATTTCACTAATGTCCAACAATCAAATAAGATTTCAATATGATCATGGAGTGGACAAATTGTGCATCACAAATGATAACCAATATAATCATGTAATAGATATATATTTGACATGTGCACACAATCAATAATCAACTTTCACAAAGTCTAAAACAAGAAGATAAGTCAACAATAGAATTAGTTGCTAAGACTTGGAAAGTTCCCATGAGAGAGCTCCCCCTAAATTTATGCAAGTTATGAAATATTTAAGTTTAGGAAGCTTCTCTACTATGCATTAAGCCTAACTCACTTCTACTTTGTATGAACCTATCCTAAGGTAGTGGTTTAGTATATATGTCAGCCCATTGTTCATTGGTGCATACAAACTCAAGTGCAACATCTCTTTTTTGTACATGGTCATGAAGAAAATGATGTCTAATTTCAATGTGTTTAGTTCGTGAATGTGAGATAGGATTTTTAGAGATGTTGATTGCACTAGTATTATCACATTTAATAGGTATTGTATCATAGTGCAATCCATAATCCATGAGTTGTTGTTTCATGTAAAGAGTTTGGGCACAACAACTTCCAGTCGCGATGTATTCAGCTTCGGTTGTGGATAAGGCAACTGAGTTTTGTTTCTTGGAGAACCAAGAAACAAGAGATTGTCCTAAGTAATGACAAGTGCCGCTAATGCTTTTTCTATTAACTTTACTACCGGCAAAGTCAGCATCAGTGTAACTAACAATCTCAAAGGTAGTATGCTTAGGGTACCACAAGCCTAATTCTGTAGTTCCAACTAGATACCTAAGGATTCATTTGACAGCTTTTAAGTGAGATTCCTTGGGAGCAACCTGAAACCTAGCACACATACATACGCTAAATATAATATCAGGCCTACTAGCAGTGAGATATAGGAGACTCCCAATCATGCCACGATATAATTTTACGTCAACAGGGATTCCTTGCTCATCTTTATCAAGTTTAATGGAAGGGTTCTTAGGTGTACCAAGAATTTTGCAATCTTCCATATTAAATTTCTTTAGCAAATCCCTGATATATTCAGATTGTCATATGAAAGTTCTATAATTGGCTTGCTTAATTTGTAGCCCTAAGAAGAAACTAAGGGCACCCATCATGGTCATTTCAAATTCACTTTGCATGCATTTGGCAAACTCATTACACAACTCATCATTAGTTGCTCCAAAAATGATATCGTCCACATAGATTTGAACAAGGAGCATATCATCATTTTTGAATTTGATGAAGAGTGTAGTGTCAATCTTGCCACGGGTAAACCCATTTTCTTGTAGAAAACCACTAAGCCTCTCATACTAAGCTTTAGGAGCTTGTTTCAATCCATATAAGGCTTTAGACAACTGGTAAACATGATCGGGATATTTATGATTTTCAAAACAGGATGGTTGTTCTACATATACCTCTTCATTAATGAAACCATTTAGAAAAGCACTTTTAACATCCATTTGAAACAATTTAAAATTTTTAAAAGCGGCAAAGGCAAGTAGCATACGAATGGCTTCTAATATTGCAATAGGAGCATATGTTTCATCAAAGTCAATCCCTTCCTGTTGGTTATACCCTTGGGCAACTAGTCTAGCTTTATTCCTAGTTACTACCTCATTCTCATCTTTCTTATTTATGTATACCCATTTAGTTCCAATGATGGTGTGCTCATTAGGCCTAAGAACTAAGGTCCACACTTTGCTTCTTTCAAATTGATTAAGCTCTTCTTGCATCGACATCACCCAAGACTCATCTTCTGTGGCTTCTTTAATTTTTTTAGGTTCTTCTTGGGATAAGAAAGCATAATGATTCACTATATTTATCAAGGAGGATCTTGTGGCTACACCACGAGATGGTTCACCTATGATTTGATCTATAGGATGATTTCTAATGAATTTCCAATCTTTAGGCAACTCCTGATTTCCATTTTCATTATCTTCAAGTGATTTTTCATTTTCTTCTTGATTTTCACTTGCATTGTTTTCAATAGACATTTTCTCTAAGCATTTTCTAATATCAATATCATCTTCATCATATTTATTAGAAAATAGATTAGACTCATCAAATACAACATAAATAGATTCAATGACAGTTAAAGTCCTTTTATTGAAAACCCTATATGCTATGCTATTTAGTGCATATCCTAGGAAAATACCTTCATTGGATTTTGAGTCAAACTTTCCTAGATGTTCATTATCTCTAAACACAAAGCATTTACAATCAAACACATGAAAATAAGAAATATTAGGCTTATGGTTGTTCCATAATTCATAAGGGGTTTTATTAATTGATGGTCTAATTAACACCCTATTCATAACATAGCATGTAGTATTAATGGCCACAGCCCAAAAATATTTAGGTAAGTTATGCTCCTTCAACATAGTTCTACCCATTTCTTACAGTGATCTGTTCTTTCTTTCTACTACACCATTTTGTTGAGGTATCCTAGGTGCAGAGAAATTATGTGATATGCCCTCTAAGTCACAATATTTTTCTATGCTTTCATTTTTGAATTCCGTGCCTCTATCACTTCTTATGTGAGTGATTTTATATCATTTTTCATTCTGAATTCTCCTACAAAGTTTGGTGAATTGTTCACATGATTCATTTTTATGTGCAAGAAACAACACTCATGTGAATCTAGAAAAGTCATCTACAATTACAAAAGCATAAGATTTACCACCAAGACTTTGCACAGAATTAGGTCCAAATAGATCTAGGTGAAGCATCTCCAAAGGTCTAGTAGCAGATATGAATTTCTTTTTCTTAAAACTAGATTTTGTTTGCTTACCCATTTGACATGCATCACAGATTTTATCCTTCACAAAAGACATCTTAGGCAAGCCTTTAACTAATTCTTTTCTAACAAGTTTAGACAGTAAATCCATACTAGCATGTCCTAAACGCCTATGTCATAACCAACTAGCTTCATTTATAGCAGAGACACATGTTACTTGTTGTGAAACTAGATTATCAAGAGAGGTAGTATAAACATTTTCCTGTCTATCAGCAGTAAAAAACACTCTGTGATCTGTTTTATTTTCTACTATGCATTTGTCATTTTCAAAAGATACTTTATATCCTATGTCACACAACTGACTTATGTTAAGTAGATTATCTTTCAGTCCATCAACCAGCAAAACATTATCAATGGTTAGAGAGGAATCCTTACCAACCTTACCTACCCCGATGATACGTCCTTTGGCATTGTCCCCAAATGTTACATAGCCTCCATCCTTGGGAACAATTGATGTGAATTTGCCCTTGTCGCCGGTCATGCGCCGTGAGCACCCACTATCCAAGTACCATCTGTCCTTTGAGGAGGATGATCTTAGGCATACCTGCAAAATAAGCTAAGTGACTGATGCTGGTCTCCAAATTTTTTTGGGTCCACGGGGGTTAATAGTAGGATCTTCCTTAACTACCCATACCTTCCTAATTCTAGCATGCTTATTTCTAAGTGGACAATCAAATTGAATGTGGCCAATCTGTTTATATTTAAAACATCTCAATCTACATTTAGGTTCTTTAGGAGGAATATGAGATTTTGACTCACGTGTAAAGTGTCCTAAGTAAAGATTAGGTTGCTTAACATTTTCAATACCATTAAAACCAAGACCCTCTTTACTTAAGGAGTTTCTTTGGGCACCAAGTAATTTTTCAAAATTTTCTTTGCCCTTAGTGAATTTAAAAATGATTTTGGAGCTATCCTCCAATTTCCTCTCAAGCTCAACAATAGTAGCATCCTTTTCTTTTAAAATAGAGACATGAGAGGTTTTTGCCATATTAAATAATTTTGACCAATTTTCACATTTCTTTTTCAAATCATTATTCTCTTTGGTCATTTCGCCTAACAATTTTGAAACACAAATATATTCAAACTGTAATTCTCTAAATGTAGGCATGCTGTCAGAATCACAATCATCAGATGCAAAATAAGAAGATGATGAACTAGAAGACAATACCTCATCCTCGTGTGCCATCAAACATAGATTAGTGACCTCCGTGTCACTATGATCTGAATCTGAGTCGCTGCTGCTGAATTGGTCCCGTGAAGTCCCAGCCTTTATGACTTTCTTCTTTTTCTTAGCCTCCTCTTTCAACAGTGGGCAGTCAGGTTTGATGTGCCCCACTTTGTTGTAGTTATAGCACGTAGAAGCATTTGATTTTTCTTTTATTTTGCTGGACTCTCCCTTTTCATTAGTAGAGACTCTATATTTTTTAAATGGCTTCCTGTTCTTCTTGAAAAATCTGTTGAACTTTCTGGTTAGCATGGCCATTTCATTATCAGTGTCAGACTCACTGCACTCACTAGATGTGTTATTAGATGCTTTCAGTGCAGTCACTTTCTTAGCCTTATTATGCTCATTAAGTCTTTCATTTATGGACAATTCATAAGTAATCAAGGAACCTATCAATTCATCTAAGGTCATGGCCTTAAGGTCTCTGCCCTCAGCAATGGCCGTAGCCTTGGCTTCCCAAATAGAAGGTAAGCCTCTAAGGATCTTCCTAATCATCTCATATGAGGGATAGTTCTTTCCTAATGCATGCAGTGAATTTAGGATGTGTGTGAATCTAGTGTACATGCTTTGAATGGACTCACCTACATTCATCCTAAAGGCCTCATACTCACTGGTCAACATATCTATCCTACTATCTTTCATGTCTCTAGTACCCTCATATGTGACTTCTAACTTATCCCATATTTCTTTTGCAGTAGAACATGCCATAATCTTATTAAATTTATTTATGTCAAGACTACAGTATTAAATATTCATGGAAGTGGCATTAAGACCAACAACTTTTGTATCATCATCATCATATTCATTCTCAGTCTCAGGAACCCTAGTTGCACCCTCAGTTTTCATAGGGACATAATTTCCCTTAGAGACAATCCTACACACCTTCAAATTAGTATTCTAAAGGTAGATGCGCATCCTCTATTTCCAGAAGGTGTAATTAACACCACTGAAAATAGGAGGTCGTGTGGAAGATGGTCCCTTAGGGAAAGGGGTCACAGAGCTACGAGCCATATGTGATCTTTTTGCAAAATAATAACTAGTCTATGCTACATGGCTTTAATACCAATTGTTAGCTTTAGCGTGATCCCAAGAGGGGGGGGGTGAATTGGTATTTTTAAAATTTAACCCCTAGGTATTCCTCCTAACAATAGTATGTTCACAACCCTATGGTTAATCTAGTGTGAGTAATATAAATATATCAGAAATTAAATGAAACAGTTTAATTAACAACACATGCACCAAAAAAACAATAAAGTAAGAGTGACACATAGAGATGTTATCAAGGTTCGGACAATTGCCTACGTCCCCACCTTGGCTAACAAGCACAAGGATTACCACTATAACTTGCTCACTTAAACGGGTGGAGTGGCACCTATACAAACCAGGTCAATTAGCACAGGGTTGACCTCAACCTTTACACCAATCCTTACCGAGCTCGATTACCACCCCCTCAAGCCATGCTTAAAATCACTCAGATTTACAATCAAATGGTACAATATAAAAGTGCTTTCACATAAAGCATATTTGTACCCAAATGCGTTCAATCACATACACCACAAATGATTTAATATTTAAGCTTAGTGTGGTCTAAATAGTTCAACTCTCAAATTTATTTTCTATTAGTGTAATGTGTACGTGAGAGTGTCAACAAGCAATCTTTGTGTTTCAAGATGTTCTCAATCAAGGTGCTCAAACAATGATATCACTCAAGTTTCAAATATTCCAAAGTGCAAAATATAACAATCACGTGAATAGTGTATATGCTTGGTTATATTAAGAAAAATGATATGTATTTGAATCAACAAAGACCAATATCACAAACGAAAATATCTTTTCAAAAATATATCAATGTAAATCCCACAAGATACTTGAGTAAGTTTAGAAAACGTTTTGCAAGCCAAAAAAAATACAAAACTTCCTAAGTTATTGCAACGAAAATGCAACACTCGGAAGTTCAATAAAAGTCTTCTTATGATAGGCTTATTAACAAAGCCCCCTAAGAGAACTTAGGTAATGCTTTCGAAAAAATCGATTCAAACAATCAAACAATGAAAGCAAACCTTTTTGTATAAATATTCAAAAACACTTACAAAGGGTTTTTGGAACTTGAGAAGGTAAGCTAGAGTGCTTTTAGAGAAAATATGAGCAATAGGATACTTTTGGCTTGAGAGAAAATTTTTACTTTGATTTGCTAATCCTATTTCTAATTTTCCCAAATGAAGGGGTATATATAGACACCCCATGAATTATGATCGTTGGGGACCTATTGGGAATTATTAGTAAAGTTTAATAACCTTTTAATTTTTTTTAACCCTGTTTTAAAAATTTAACTACGGTAAAAAAAATCAAGGCAACCCGAGAGGTCCGGTCGACCAGAACCATTTTAGACGACCGAAGTTCATATGGTTCGGTCAATCAAGACACTTTTGAACTAGACACTTTTGAACTGGAGACTTGGTTGACTGAAAGTGTCTGTCCAAAGGGCGATTTTGCATTTTTCTAAGGTTCGGTCGACTAGACCATTTTGAACCGAATGGTTCGGTCGACCAGACAGTTGGGATTTCTCTTGAGGACCCTTGGTCGACCAGGTAGTTGGTATTCAATTTTGGCTCGGTCGACCAGATGGTCAATTTGTTGACCTTAAGAGGTTTCGATCGACTGAAGAATTTGAATTACACTGGTTCGATTGACTGGGACCTTGGTCAACTGTTGACCTAGGCCGATTTCGGTCGATCGAGGCAGAATGAACTACCAAGGTCGGTCGACCAAAAGTGCACAATGTGTGCATTTCGGTCTCGGTCCTATTATAACCCACTCAAACCCTAATCAAGTGCCTAACATTCATAGGTGTGATGGTGAGTGTCCTAGGGTCATTTTTGTCCAATTAAAGACACCGAAAAAATCTAGTGTCAGTCGACCGAAGGGTAAACCCTAAGGTCTTTCTAAGGTCACTTTAGGTTGTATTTGGTTTGAGCTTACCTATTAGATCATGCATGTGATGTGTGTGAGGTTATTACAAACCAATCCCTATTTACTATTACTGACCAATTACATGAACGAATTATATATATTACAACACAATGGTCTTTAGTCTTTACTTGCTTTGTGCCCATCTCGATCTTGACAATTTTAGTTCCTACACAAAACCTCGAACACCCATTAGATACAATGAGTATTTGTCATAATCAAAATCGAGCGTGACCAATCAGGTCAACAAACATATCTAGGTCTAAGTCTAAAGGCAAGAAGTTTAAATGCTTCTTGTTTCATGAGGAGGGACATTTCAAAAGATATTTCCCCAAGAAGAAACTACATCCAAATAAAAGGGAAACTGTTGAAGGGAATGTTATTGTGGTCCTAGATGGATAAGAGAGTGCTGAGGTACTCACTGTGTCCGAGATAACTTCAAGTGAGGAATGGATAATGGACTCTGGCTGTTCTTTCCGTATGTGTCCTCATAGGTCCTAGTTTGAGTCATTCACTAAAACAGGTGGGGGACATGTTCTTTTAGGGAATGATAGGGTCTGTGATTTCCGAGGTGTTGGTATAGTGAGAATAAAAATGCATGATGGCATGACTAGATTGCTTCAAGAAGTTAGATATGAATAAGACCTTAAAATAAACGTAATCTCTTTAAGAATGCTCGATTAGTTGGGTAGCACCTTTAAATATGAATCAGGGGTTTTAAAGGTATCTAAAGGCTCCTTAATAGTGATGAAGGGTAGACTTACAATGGGTTGTACACCCTGATAGGTAAGACTGTGTGCGGTGAGGTTTCTAGTGTGCTGAGTGAACATGAAAAACTAACAAAACTTTGGCGCATGAGGCTCGGTCACATAAGTTATAGAGGACTCCTAGAACTAGAAAAACAAGGTCTCTTTGGTAAGGATAAAATAGGAGACCTACCCTTCTGTGATCACTATGTATATGCAAACTCTACAAGAGTTAGCTTTGGCAGGGGAGTTCATCACATAGCTCAACCATTGGAGTATGTGCACTCGGACTTGTGATCTCATGGAGGAGCAAGGTATTTTCTAACCATAATAGATGATTTATCTAGAAAAGTATGGCTGTTTGTTTTGAAACATAAAAGTAATACTTTTGCTAAGTTTAAACAGTGGAAAATCTTAGTTGAAAATCAAATTGGTAGGAAGATTAAAAAACAAAGAACTGATAATGGGCTAGAATATTTGTCAACGAAATTTAATAACTAGCAAGAAGGCATCGCTAGACACTTGACTATTAGGCACACACCACAACATAATGGTTTAGCCGAACGTATGAATAGAAATATTCTTGAAAGGGTAAGATGTTTGCTGTCAAATTATGGTCCGTCCAAAGCATTTTGGGCAGAGGGAGGAGATGCTGCAGTATATTTGATTAATAGGTGCACTTCCTCAGCTATTGGGTTTAAGACACCTCAGGAACTATGAACTGGACACAGAAGCAGTTTCTAATCACTTATAGAAGGCTTCGAGTACAGAAACTCAACTGCAACAAGAAGAAGGAATTGATTCATACAAGTTAGCTAGAGACAGACAAAGAAGGACTATGAAAGCACCCTAGAGATATGGATACACAAACCTAGCTGCCTTTGCTCTCACAGTTGCTAAAAAAATTATAGATGCTGACCCTAATACTTACCAAGAAGCAACTCAAAGAAAAGATGCAGAGTAGTGGATCCTTGCCATGAGAGAAGAGATGGAGTCACTGAAGAAGAATAGTTCTTGGGAGATGGTTGCGAAGACAAAGAACAAGAAATTAGTAGGTTCTAAGTGGATCTTCAAGAAAAAGGATGGTACTCCAGGAGTTTAAAGACCTAGGTATAAAGCTAGGCTTGTTGCCAAGGGTTTCACTCAAAAGGAAGGGATAGACTACAACGAGATCTTCTCACCCATGGTTAAACATAGTTCAATCAGGTTGTTTTTGACATATGTTGCTTCTTAAGACTTAGAGTTAGAACAACTTGATGTTAAAACTGCATTTCTACATGGAGAATTGGAAGAGACAATCTACATGCAACCACCCGAGGGATTCTATGATTAAAATCACAAGGAAGAAGTCTGTTTACTGAAAATGTCACTTTATGGCCTTAAATAGTCTCCTCGGCGGTGGTATAAACACTTTGACATTCACATGATCAATTCATGATTTAATAGAAGCAGTTATGATAGCTGTGTTTACTTCAGAAAATTTGATGATATCATGGTATACCTACTACTGTATGTTGATGGCATGTTGGTGGCTAGTAGTGATAAGGGTCAGATTTGGCATGTGAAAAACATGCTAAAAGCTGAGTTTGAAATGAAGGAGCTTGGGCCTACACATAAAATTCTTGGCATGGAAATTGTAAGAGATAGGAGCAAAAGGTTGTTATACCTATCATAGAAGGCTTACATTGCTAAGGTTCTAAGGAGATTTGGAATGGACAAGGTAAAACCAGTGAGCACTGCAATGGGACAGCATCTCAAGCTGTTAATTTCACAATCACTTGAAATAGAAAAGGAGAGAACCTTCATGAATAAAATACCCTATGCAAGCATGGTTGGAAGTGTGATGTACATTATGGTCTATATAAGGCTTGAATTAGCTTATGCCGTGAGCTTGGTGAGGAAGTTCATGGCAAATCCAGGAAAGGCTCATTGGAATGCTATTAAATGGATCTTCTAGTATCTAGCAGGAAGTAAGAGCATTGGTGTGAAGCTTGGAGGAATTGAACAGGCAAGTGATGATATTCTAGGATATGTGGATGATGTTTATGCAGGAAATATTAACTCGAGAAAGTATTTGACTGGTCTAGTATTCACTGTATTTGGGAGTGCTGTCAGTTGGAAAGCAAGCCTTCAATCCGTGGTTACTCTCTCTACCAAAAAAGCTGAATACATTGCTTTAACTGAGGCATTCAAGGAAGCTATTTGGCTGAAAGGAATTTCTAAGGAGTTGGGAATGAGCAGAGGAAAGGCTACTGTCTACTGTGATAACCAGAGTGCCATTTTTTTTTAGCTAAAAATCAGATATACCATGAAAGATCAAAACACATAGATATTAGAATGCATTTCTTTTGCATTAATAAATTGAACAATCTTCATGAATCGATCCTTGAACACGACCACCTGAAAAGAGACAAATAAAAGTGGCTTGGAGGACCCAAGGTGTACTCTGGTGGACCTCTCCAATGCCTAAGTAAGGGATGAGTTTGAGAGGTTTTTATGCAACAGTAAAGTGTGTTAGGATGAGATACCTTAGCCTCTTCTCCAAATCCTTGTTTATAAAGACAAAGATTGACCTAAGGGTGTAATGCCATTTATTGGTGAGTTATGGTACGGGTGTGAATCGCTCTGGTTCTTACCTCATTGGCGTGAATCACTATGCTTATTATAAGGCGGGCGTCAATTGCTCTGGTCGGGTGGTGGACTTGGGTGGTAACTGCCCTCATAATGCTACGCTCTAGTCTCTTCTAGGTATTTGATATATTTAGGGTATATCAGTTGCCCCCCCTTAGGTTCGAATTTTTGAAGGTGGCTTCCAAAGTTTGAAAGTTGTTGTTTTGTTTTTGTTTTTGTTTTTTTTGTTTGTTTAGCAACGCTTCTTTTTTTGGAATACACACCGGGTATCCACGCGTCCGTTTTACGATCCACGTGACTAATCCTACGCCCTTTGAAGTTGACCCCACAACTCCAAAGGGAGGGTAAATTCAGGAGTCCAGAGGCAGAAACGAGTCCAGGAGGGTTTGAACACATGACCTCGTGAAAGGCACTCCTGCAACCCGCACTACCACCTGAACCACACCCTGGGGGTTAGCAGATCTTCTTGAGGCATTTTAGGCTGCTTGTGGCTTAATGAATTGTTTTTTTTTTTTTGGCCTAATGAACTGTGCTCATATTTTGGGCCGTTTCTGGGCCTCACAAGCATTACTGGTTAGTTAGGCCAATTCTTCTTTGCCTAATGAGCTGTGCTCATTTTTTGGGTAGTCTTTTGGCCTCACGAGCGTTGCTCGTCAGTTGGGCCGATTCTTCTTCGTCTAATGAGTTGTGCTTATTTTTTGGGTAGTTTTCTGACCTTACAAGCGTTGCTCGTCAATGGGGTAGATTCTTCCTTGCCTAATGATCTGTGTTCATTTTTTGGGCAATCTTCTGGCCTCACGAGCATTGCTCATCAGTAGGGTCAATTCTTTTTTGCCTAATGAGTTGTGCTCATTTTTTGGGCAATCTTATAACCTCACGAACGTTGCTCATTAGTTGGGCCAATTCTTCCTTACCTAATGAGTTGTACTCATCTTTTGGGCTATATCTTCAGTAACATTTTGGTAATTTATGATGCTGGGATGGTTGTTTAATTCGACAGGTTCTTCCAGTTTTGATTTCATTGGGGTTAAATGTGGCGACCTCAAAATTTAAATCATTTATATATATATTAACTACTCTGATACCCCCTGTTATGAAACTCGAGCCTCGGAAGGCACCGGGGTAAATCTGAATATAAAATCATACCTATGCAACGGAAACATAATCCATACATCCATACACATCATACAATACCAGAAATATATATTTCTAAACCATAACTATATAATACATCTCTTTCCAAAAATACCTATCCCAAAATACAAGACCCTGCACAAACTTACCCTCTAAACTAGGGTAATCAATAAACTCTCTATCCTCGAGCCTGATCTACTCGCCCAACTGGCTCACCTGAAAAATGTTAAAGTCATGGGGTGAGTCGATGCTCAGTAAGTGGAAATATGCTATTACTAGTGTGTGGCAACTAAGTTAGGAATATAGTTTAAATAACAACTGAACTATAATACAATAGTAAATCTATAAAGCATATCTTTCTTTTCACAATTTAAAATATAACTGTATCATTTGTGTTTTCTACTTTTCATACTGCTAATATCATAATATACTCATCATATACTGTAAAACTGCATACATATACATAACTGTGCTTTATCCTTGGAACTCTGCATGTCATGATTTGACCCCTCATAACAGGGTTGTGCGGCCCGTAGGCGGGACTTAATTTGGTTGGCCGTCTAGATAAGTCAATATACTCTGCACTACCTCAGCCCGGCCAAACTGCATCCACTCCTAGGCTCAGGACTGGCTACTACCTCATCAAACCGGCCCCCTCCACCCAGTGAACTGGGGAGCTGCATACTCTTCGAGCACGGTCGACGGTATGCACACACTATCTGAGATATGTGGTTGCACTCTATCTGTATCTAGAAATGGTACCGTGCTCTGTATTCTTTATCTGTATCTGTCTGTAATCTTTCCTTAAGGATCTGATACTATGTATGTACATATACACTTTTTTACTGTTTTCATCATGTTTCTAAACTTACCATAATGCTATCTTTCTGTATTGTAAATACTGTAATCACTGTATACTGTATCTGTAGCATCTTGATGCTATCTCTTTATATCTGTTTGTATACTCTATATATATATGCTCGGTGTAACGACCGCGACCCGCAACGTGGGCCCGGAGTGCTACTTTAGTGATGTCAGTGTACCTAATACCTTGTTCATTATATATAAAACACATTTATGCAGCGGAAATAAAATATAAAGTCATCAAATTACATTACCAGAGTTCTAACTATCTTTATACACAAATATATCAATTTTCACATAATTACGTCTTATAAAACTAAACAAAAAGGAAATCTCTATCTACACACTACCTACATAAAATTTACACCTCTAGCTTGGCTCCTCTAGCCCGCTAGACTCAATCTCTAGGATTTCTCGAAAAGATAGTTTCTAAAGTAGGGATAAGGCACAACTCAATAAGGGAAAGACTAAGTTAATGTCAGTGTGTGGCCAGTATGCATTTAGTGTACAGAAAATAACAGGTTCACTAAATAGATAAACACATTTATGAAAACATTCTTATTTTACACTCACACACACAATTAGCCAAGGATAGGGAAGATTACCCACCCATATAGGTAGCTTTCCTCTACTTTAGTACCATTACTGCTACCAGGGCACTCACATTTCTCAATAAGCCCTCGAAATTATCTTATTAAATAACCATATTCACATAAATTAACAGATATGCATATAAGACACTCACTGTGACAAACACGCCATTTACATCCCCATGGCACGGGTTGTGCGGCCCGAAGGCTGGACTAAGCCTGAGTGATCAGCCCAAACAAAGTCAAAACCAACATTCTCTGCAAACACATCTGCAGGCATCCACAGCAAAGCTACAAGTCTGAAGCCCTTACTTCAGCCTCACGCAGGCAGTCGACTGGACCTCCTACACTTCTATCTAGACAGTGTGGGTGCATATTGTCTAACTAGTAACGGTACCATGCTAACAATACACTGGTCCCTAGGATTCTTAAAGCATATCATGCAATTTAGATAATAGAAATCACCATTTAAAATATCAATTCACATATATTTCTTATTATTCCAAAAACCTGGTCCTCGGTCACAAAATACAATCCAACATATAACCATCAATTAAAACTCGGTCCTCGACCATCAAATAATAATCCTGGCCCTTGGCAAATCAAATAACACCCGGCCATTGGTCGTCAGTTCAAACTCCTGCATTTCATAAATAGTTCCAGTATTTTCACAAGCATTTCCAGTATTTCTCAAACAATTTTGTATTTCACAGAAAATTCAGTATTTCAAAATCCCAAATCCAGGTATACAATAATCCATATAAATTAAATCATCTGCCACACAATTTTCCACATTTGAACAAATCCATATAAACAAACAAGTTTTCTACCGTTCATTTTATTCAAAAATACCATACCATATATCCTAAGTTTATAAAATCCATTTTGAACGGTTGGTTTCCAAAATAGCCTTTAAATTCCCAAATGAATAAATAAATAAATAAATTTAAATAAAAAATAATTTAATTGATTCAAATTTTATAAAATTACTGACTTAACTTAATCCCCTTACTTGATTCCTCAAAAAGCTCGCTAACATCCCGACCTATGCCCTTGGTGTTCAAAAACCCTTAAATCTTGAAATTCAAATTTCACCATATTATTCGTCATAATTCCTAGAGTAACTTTCCCTAAAATTTCCCTAAGTTTTGAATACCCTAAATAGCCTAATAAAAGCCTAAGTTATCAAACTTACCACCGATTTAGGACTGGTACCTCGGAACTCCAATTCGAAAACCTGCTTCGGCTAGATTGTAGAGAATTCCCCCACGAGTCTCCTGGCAATTTCCGTTCGTTAATGGGGCTTATAGTTTAAGAGAAATTGAGGTAAGTTTGAGATTTGGACTTACTCCAGGAGATATGCCTACGCTTCTCCTACGATAGATCCGCTCTAGTAGAAATGTCGGTGGCGACGAGCAAAGTCCAACGGTATTTTCAAATTTTTGATTGGCCATATAACGAAGACAAGATGAAGGAAAGTGGGAGAGAGGGGATGAAGGGAGCAGAGGCAGCGCCACTGTCTGCGTTGCTTCTTCGTGAAGGATTCTCATCCTTCAAGATATACTTAATATATATATATATATATATATATATATATATATCATTATAATATTATATTATTATATTATATTTTTTAATTAATAATAATTATTATTTAATTAATTAATTTTATTATTTTTTTTAAAAAATTTTAATTTAATTAATTTTTTAATAATATATATTTTTTAATTTAATTTTTTTTAAAATTTTTAGGATCACTACATTCTCCCCTCCTTACAAAAATTTCGTCCTCGAAAATTTGTTAACTATTACCAATTGTCTCCTTAATTTACGATCTCCGTCTATAGAAGAGTTGGTAGCCACCCACATAACGGCCTTGTCCCACGTTTATTAACTACCCTCACTTACGACGGAAGAATATTGCGGTTACAATACCGCCTTTGGAAAATCACAATAACCATAAAAATTTTTTCTAAAGATTATCCATAATTAAAACTACATACAACTAATTACACAACCTATTATAATCCCTCCATATACAAGCATACCCTTACCCATCTGGCACTAGCCCTCACTGAACAGCTGCGGGTACTTTTGACGTATTTCCATTTCTAACTCCCAAGAAGTCTCCTCAACTGCATGATTCCACCACAACACCTTTACTAACGGTATATCCTTAGTATGCAGTTTCTATATTTTCCGATCCAAAATCTAAACTGGTACCTCCTCGTATGCTACAGTATCCCCGATCTCCAACGACTTATAACTGATCACATGTGAAGGGTCTGGAACGTACCTCCTCAACATGGACACGTGGAACACGTCGTGTATCCTGGATAGCATTGGGGGTAGTGCTATCCTGTACGCTACCAAACCAATCCTCTCCAGAATCTCGAAAGGCCCAATGTATCTAGAGCTCAGCTTGCCCTTCTTTCCATACCTCATCACTCCCTTCATCGGTGCAATCCTCAAGAATATCATATCCCCTCTTTTGAATTCTAGCTCCTATCGGTGAGTATCCGCATAACTCTTCTGCTGACTTTGGGCTGCTTTAATCATTTCTCTAATTAGTTCAACCTTTGTAGAGGCCTATTGAACAAGTTCTGGTCCCAAAATATGCCGCTGGCCTACTTCATCCCAGTACAACAGAGATCTGCATCGGAGACCATACAAAGCCTCATATGGTGCCATTCCAATGCTGGCTTGGTGACTGTTATTGTATGCAAACTCAACCAACGGCAGATATCGAATCCAATTGCCCCCAAAATCTAACACACATGCCCGTAGCATATCCTCAAGAATCTAAATGGTTCATTCGGACTGTCCATCCGTATGAGGGTGAAATGCAGTACTAAAAGTGAGTTGGGAACCCAACGCTCCCTGCAAACTCTTCTAAAAATGAGAAGTGAACTACGGATCCCGATCTAAAACGATGGACACGACCACGCCATGTATTCTGACTATCTTCTGAACATAGAGTTTTGCCAGCTTATCCATGGAATAAGTGGTTCTAACCAGAATGAAGTGGGCAGTCTTCATCAATCTGTCAACCACTACCCATATGACATTCTGCCTATGCAACACTGAAGGCAATCCCGATACAAAGTCCATCGAGATATGCTCCCACTTCCACGTAGGGATGTCCTGTGGTTGAAGTGGTTCTGTTGGCCTCTAGTGTTCTGCCTTCACCTGCTGACATGTCAAGCACTGACCCACAAATTTAGAAATTTCCCTTTTCATGTTGCTCCATTAGAACGAGTCTCTATACATCTTCATGCTACCTGGGTGAATAGTACAGAGAGAGCGGTAAGCTTCCCCCAGAATCGTCTTCTTTATCTCTACATCATCTGGCACACACAATCGAGTGTGAAATTTGAGAACTCCATCCTTAGCAACATTAAAGTCTGTGTGCTGCTCATCCTGTAACTTCTTTACAATCTCCATCAACTTTGCATCTTTCAACTGAGCTGTTCGGATTCTCTCCCGTAAATTCGGTCGAACCACCAGATCAGAAATGAACACCTGATGATTCCCTTCTACCAATTCTACACCCAACCTCTACAAGTCCATCATGGTATGATGAGAAACCATAACTGCTGAGGCTAACGTACCCCTAGATTTGCGGCTCAATACATCGGCTATCACGTTCGCCTTTCCTGGGTGATAGCTAATGGTGCAGTCGTAATCTTTTATCAACTCGAGCCATCTGCGCTGCCTCATATTCAACTCCTTCTGAGTGAAGAAGTACTTGAGACTCTTATGGTCAGTAAAGATCTCACACCTTACACCATAAAGATAGTGTCGCCAGATCTTCAATGCAAACACAACTGCTACAAGCTCCAAGTCGTGCATAGGATAGTTCTTTTGTACTCTTTCAACTGGCGAGACGCATATGCAATGACTTTTCCCTACTGCATTAGAACATAAACAAGTCCCTTTTGTGATGCATCACTGTAAATTACAAATCCACCCTCACCTGATGGAAGGGTCAACACTGGGGCAGTGACTAGACGTTGCTTCAACACCTAGAAGCTCTGCTCGCACTCGTCAGTCTAGTCAAACCTCACATTCTTCCTCGTGAGTCATGTCAAAGACCCTAATAATCTGTAGAACCCCTCGAAAAATCGGCGGTAGTATCCGGCAAGACTTAGAAAACTTATGACTTCTTGCACGTTTTTTGGCCTTGCCCAGTCAACTACAGCCTCCACTTTACTCGGATCCACTAAAATCCCTTCGTTGGATACCACATGACCCAAAAATGCAACCTGTTCTAGCCATAATTCACATTTCTTACGTTTAGCAAATAATTTCTTTTCCCTGAGTACCTGAAGTACTAGTCTCAAATGAGCTTTATGCTCCTCAGGGCTCCTCGAATAGACCAAAATATCATCTATGAAAACAATAACAAACTAGGCTAAGTACTCATGGAATACCATATTCATCAGATCCATAAATACCACTGGAGCATTCGTCAACCCGAATGGCATATCCAAGAACTCATAGTGGCCATATCGAGTTCGAAAAGCAGTTTTCGGTACATCATTTGATCTAACCTTCACCTGATGATATCCAGATTGCAGATCGATTTTAGAAAAAATATGCGTACCCTGAAGCCAATCAAATAGGTTGTCAATTCGGGGTAATGAATACTTGTTCTTCACCATTACCTTATTAATATCTTGGTAGTCGATGCACATCCTCATCTACCCATCCTTCTTCTTCACAAACAACATCGGTGCACCCCAGGGCGATACACTCAGTCTGATAAAACCCCTGACTAAATGCTCTTGTAGTTGCTCCTTTAACTCCTTTAATTCAGCTGGAGCTATTCTGTATGGGGCTTTAGAGATTGGTGTTGTCCCTGAGATCATATCAATTACAAATTCCACCTCTCGATCAGGAGGCAACCTTGGTAAATCCTCTAGAAAAACATCATAGAACTACCTTATCACTAGTATATCTTCCAACTTGAGTTCCTCCTTCAACCTTCACCACCGCAAGGTAACCCTGGCATCCCCCCAAAAGTAACCTCTTCGCCTGGATAGGTGAAAGGATCCATGGTGCCGAACGCACACACGACCCAACAAATACAAACTCCTGCTCCCCAGGAGGTCTGAATACCACCTCTTTCCTGCGATAGTCAATGCTCGCATAGCTAGATGCTAGCAAGTCCATGCCCAGAATAATTTCAAAACCATACATATCAGGGACTATCAAACTAGTAGGCAATACTCTCTCCTAAATCTCTATTGGATAATCCCTGGTCACCTTGCTACATACTAGAACTGACCCTGTCGGTCTGCCCACTACTAACTCTGTCTCTAACAATTGAGCCCCTAACCCACATAGTCTAACAAATCTTTGAGACACAAACGAGTGGGTTGCACCTCAATCAAATAATACAATGGCACTATCTGACAGTGTGTAAATAGGATATAACCTGACTTAGAAATTTCACATTTAACATAATTAAAGCAAATATGGAATAATGGAATTGATATAATATACAGTTTCTAATTTAATAATTCATATTCCAATTTTATCACTAAACCATTAAGGTAAAATCCCCATCCCAACATTAACTTCACGCATATACCTACTCATCCAGACTAAAACCCTTCTTAGCCTACCCACTCCTATCTCTATCTTAACTCAACCTATACTCTGGTAATTATCAACCCTCAAAGTTTGCAAAACCTAACAAACCTAGGCTTTGATACCACCTGTAACAACCCCGACCCGCCACGTGGGCCCGGAGTGCTACTTTAGTGACGTAAGTGTACCTAATACCTTGTTCATCATATATAAAACATATATATGCAGTGAAAATAAAATATAAAATCATCAAATTACATTACCAGAGTTCTAACTATCTTTATACACAAATATATCCATTTTCACATAATTAAGTCTCATAAAACTAAACAAAAAGAAAATCTATATCTACACACTACCTATATAAAATTTACACCTCTAGCTCGGCTCCTCTAGCCCGCTAGACCTGATCTCTAGGATTTCTCGAAAAGATAGTTTGTAAAGTAGGGGTGAGGTACAACTCAGTAAGGGAAAGACTAAGTTAATGTCAGTGTGTAGCCAGCATGCATTTAGTGTATAGAAAATAATCGGTTCACTAAATAGATAAACACATTTATGAAAACATTCTTATTTTACACTCACACACACAATTAGCCGAGGATAGGGAAGATTACCTGCCCATACAAGTAGCTTCCCTCTGCTCTAGTACCATTATTGCTACCACGGCACTCACCTTTCTCAGTAAACCCTCAAAATTATCTTATTAAACAACCGTATTCACATATGCATATAAGACACTCCCTGTGACAAACACGCCATTTACATCCCCATGGCACGGGGTGTGTGGCCTGAAGGCTGGACTAAGCCTAAGTGATCAGCCCAAACAAAGTCAAAAACAACATCCTCTGCAAAAACATCTGCAGGCATCCACAGCAAAGCTGTAGGTCCAACGCCCTTACTTCAACCTCACGCAGGCAGTCGACTGGACCCCCTACACTTCTATCTAGACAGTGTGTGTGCACATGGTCTAACTAGCAACGATACCGTGCTAATAATACACTGGTCCCTAGGGTTCCTAAAGCATATCATGCAATTTAAATAATAGAAATCACCATTTAAAATATCAATTCACATATATTTCCTATTTTTTCAAAAACCCGGCCCTCTGCCTCAAAATACAATCTGTCCTATAGCCATCAATTAAAACTCGGTCCTCGACCATCAAATAATAATCCTAACCCTTGGCCAATCAAATAACACCCGGCCATTGGTCGTCAGTTCAAACTCCTGCATTTCATAAACAGTTCCAGTATTTTCACAAGCATTTCTAGTATTTCTCAAACAATTTTGTATTTCATAAACAATTCAGTATTTCAAAATCTCAAATCTAGATATACAATAATTGTAATAACTCAAAATAAAATTTTAAATTATAATTTTTTTAAAATAATTAATTAAAATAAATAAATAATTAATTGGTTGAACACTATTAAATTAATGTATTAAATAAAAAAATAAAAATAAATAGTATGAAAAAAATAATAATTATTAATTAATTAATTGTTATTAAATTAAATAAATAAATAAATAAATAGTAAAAAAATGGAATAAAGATATACATACATATATATATATATATACACACACACACACATAAGTTAAGTTAAGTATGTAATAAAAAAAAAAAAAGAAAGCTGAAAGCTTTCTTCGAGAAGCGTCTGCGCTTCTCTCTGTGCTCTCTCCCACTCTCCATATACTCTTCGTTTCCGCCTCTCTTTCTTTCCCATCATTTCTCGATGAATATTCAACCAATCGGTAAACGGAAGGTGTTGTTGAATTCCTAACTCCGCCATCAACATTTCTACTGGAGCGAATTTATCGTGGGAACAACTTAGGCACTACTCCTGGGGAAAGGTAATTTTTTCTCATTTTCTCAATTTTGCTTTAAATCTGCTATTAAATCGACGATCAAGCACCACGACCAGGTCCTAGTCGTTGATATCGTCATTTTGGCGTAGGTAATTTTTTAATTGGAATTTTCTAAGCCCCACTCCAAAGCGAAAGTGGGATTTTAGAAATTTGGTAATTTGGCTAAATTTAAGGGTATATTTATTTATTGGGTATTTAAGGGCCTAGAAAATATTAAAATAATATTTTATTCAGGATTAATTACATGGAACTAAGATTTTTGATTCAGGGTCCGGGTGAGCGCCGCAGGTATTTTTCCGGATCCCTGTTGGCGTAGTTCAAAAAAATCAAGTAAGGGGAAAAATATATATTAAATCAGAATTTTTATGAATTTAATAGAAAAATAAATTGTGTTATATGTACATGTATATGTTTCGATATGGGTAAAATGCTAACTGTTTAAATTGTATTTTTTTCGAGTTTAGAGCTGTTTATTAGATATGTACATGCGAAAATGAATGAATGAAAGTGGAAAAATATTTTCAGTGTAATTATGTAAGGAATGAAAGGTATTTTCAGTATATAAACGTTAAATGTTGGTTGGCTTATTTTACAGGCAATGTATGAATTTTACTGCTAAACTATGTGGCATGAGATTCTGTGCAAATATATGTTAAATGTACGAGATGTAGGTTAAGTAAGTAAAGCAATGAGAATAAAATGTGATATGGATAATGTTGCCTGTATATGTTAAATGCAACCATGTAAATGTAAGACAGCTGAAAGACAGTCATGTTAGCAGTTCTAGTTCATTTCTATGTAGACTAACTGATGACAACTAAAAGGAGTTGTGTTAGATTCTAGCGCATTTCTATGTGGACTAACTAATGATAACTAAAGAGCTGCTGTAGTACAAATGAATGAAATGAAAATGTTATGAAATGAAATGACAAGGAATGATAATGCAATGAAATGAAATGTGAAATGTGAAATGTGAAATGTGAAATATGAAATGTGAAATGTGAATGATACAAATGGGAAAGAGTCTCTTAAAGTGAAACGCAAGGAAATGTTAAGTTATGAACATGAAAGAATGTGAATGATTGAATAACGATGGAAATAATGATGTATTATAATATTAGAAGTATTTATGTATGTAAAGCATGTTACGATTGAGCAAGACATACTTTTTGCCTGAGGGCTTGCTGAGTAAGGCAAGTGCACTAGTAGCTACAAATGTGGCAGTAGCTGCATAACGTACTAGGGCAGAGGGAACCTACTTGTATGGGCGGGTAGATTTCCCTATCCTTAGGGCCTTCACCGGTAAGCTATTGTTGAATGGTGTGAGTACGAGATCAATCTAACACTTGAGGGCTTACTGAGTAAGGTGAGTGCCCCGGTATGGTTTAGTAGTGACCTTAGGGTTACCTATCAGAGCGGAGGGGTGCTACTTGTATGGGCGGGTAATCATCCCTATCCTTGGATAATCTTGTGGGTTAAATCTCTGCATGTGTTTGAATAGGATCAGGAAATGATTTTAGAAATTATGTTAAAGATTTGCAAATGTTAAATATTATGTTAATTATAAACTCATGTTGGCTACACACTGTTTTAATATGTTGTTTCTTCCCTTACAGAGATGTGTCTCACCCGAATATGATATTATCTTTTTCAGGATTTCCTCGAGATCGAGATTTGAGAGCTTGAGATTTTTATAGCTTTATTGGGAAATAGAAAGAGAAAATGGTATATTTTTATGTTAATTTTGATACGTATATTTTATATTTTATGATTTATGTTTTAAGTTTATAAGATATAGATGATTGTCAAATATACAGGTATTAGTGGATAATGTTTTGAAGACATGTATATATTTGAATACAAGTGGATGATTAATTTATTATGGTTGGTAGTTAGAATTAGTAAACTCTGATATTATGTTATATGGAGATTATGGTTATGTTTTCTGTTACGTATATTATGGATTATGGATTATTAGGATTTTATCAGGTATAACGCACCAGACCCGGGTTTAAGGGTTTGGGGCGTTACAATAATCCATACAAATTAAATAATATGCCACACAATTTTTCACATTTTAACAAATCCATATAAACAAACAAGCTTTCCACAGTTCATTTTATTCAAAAATACCATACCATATATCCTAGGTTTGTAAAATCCATTTTGAACGGTTGGTTTCCAAAATAGCCTTTAAATTCCCAAATGAATAAATTAATTAATTAATTTATATAAACATAACAATATAATTGATTCAAATTTCATAAAATTACTGACTTAACTTAATCTCCTTACTTGATTCCTGAAAAAGCCCGCTAACACCCCAGCCTATACCCTTGGTGTTCAAAAACCCCTAAATCCTGAAATTCAAATTTCACCATATTATTCGTCATAATTCCTAGAGTAACTTTTCCTATAATTTCCCCAAGTTTTGAATACCCTAAATAGCCTAATAAAAGCCTAAGTTATCAAACTTACCCCCGATTTAGGATTGGTACCCTGGAACTCCAATTCGAAAACCCGCTTCAGTTAGATTATAGAAACTTCTCCTACGAGTATCCTGACAATTTCCGTTCGTTAATGGGGCTTATAGTTTAAGAGAAATTGAGGTAAGTTTGAGATTTGGTCTTACCCCAGGAGATATGCCTACGCTTCTCCTATGATTGATCCACTATAGTAGAAATGTCGGTGGCGACGAGTAGAGTCCAACGGTATTTTTGGATTTTTGATCGGCCGTATAACGAAGACGAGATGGAGGAAAGTGGGAGAGGGGATGAGGGAGACAGAGGCAGTGCCTCTGTCTCCGTTGCTTCTTCCTGAAGGATTCTCATCGTTCAGGATATACTTTATATATATATATATATATATTTATATCATTATAATATTATATTATATTTTTTAATTAATAATAATAATTTAATTATTTAATTTTATTATCTTTTTAAAATTTTAATTTAATTAATTTTTTTAATAATATTTTCTTTAATTTAATTTTTTTAAATAAATTTTTTTTTAGGATCACTACACTCTGTCTGTATACTTTGTATTTTATGGTAATAGAAAACATGACATACTATAAACACTGTATATACTATTCTGTATAAAGCTGTAATATATACTGATTCGAGTTAAATTGTAACATACTATTCTGGATAAATATCTGTGATATACTGATCTGTATAAAACTATAGCATACTGATTTGAGTAAAACTGTAATATACTGCTCTGGATAAATATCTGTAATATACTGCCTATATCTGTGTAATCGGTATAGTATGATATACTGTAAAAACTATATAAGTTCTTCAACACGTAATTATCTACTCAGGCCACACAAGCATTTAAAACTCATGCTTTGTAAAACTAAGTAATAAACTGGTATATACATATGTGTAAAATCTTTGATAACATTATAAAAATTCCTAGCATAGCATATTTCCTTTACCTTAGCTCTAAAATGCCCTTACTAAATTTTGGCCCTATACCCACAGGGTTTTCCACTCAACACCCTGAAAACCACATCCCCTGGAAAAAAACATCAGTATTTCTTTGTGTGTTGTATTTCTTATAACTAAGGGAAAGACAAATACCGAATAAAATGCCCTACCTTGAGATTGGGATGAAATCCAAGCCAACTCCACCAATGATCAGCTCCAGCAGGCTTGCAGAGAACTTCACCAGGAGCATTGTGGTGGCTTCATATCGTCGATCTAGTGTAAAACGGAGTCGAAATCAAAGAGATAAAGAGGGAGTGACGTTTTTAGAGAGAGAAAGACCCTTCTGCGATGAAAATTGGTCTAAAATCCAGGTTTTCACTATTTATAGAGCCAGATTTGTCAACGAGACACGTTACCTCGTCGACGAGTCCTTTAATAATTTTGTCGATGAACTTCCTCCCCCGTCAATGAATTTCATACTGTCCCAAAAACCCTTCTCGGCATCTTCTCATCGACGAGGCGTGGCTTCGTCGACGAGGTCCCTTTATGCGCTCATCGACGAGGTCCACTTATGCGCTCGTCGACGAACTCCCTGTGTTCGTCGATGAGGCCCTGTGGAAAAATCTTTCGGGTTATTATCTTCAAAGTGCAATATCATCAAAGAATTTCCTCTTTCTTTATTATTTAAATACCATTATTTTTCACGTTGTTACATTCTCCCCTCCTTATAAAATTTCGTCCTCGAAATTTACTATCTATATCTCCATCTATACACTCCATCATCCAGTAAAGGAAAAGGGTTTACTTATTTTATTACTTGCCATCACTTTTGGCAGAGAAAAACCGTGGTTACATTTATGTTCTTGGAGATTACACATATAAAAACTAAAAACTATTTACTAACTAAAATTAATACATGTACCTGCAAAAGAAAGTTATCTAACTATTATACTTTACCTAATTACCTCTATATCTCTTGAAACAACTGCGGGTATCTCTGTTTGATCTGCTCCTCAAGTTCCTAAGAAGCTTCCTCTATAGCGTGATTCTTCCACAAAACTTTTACTAATTGAATTTCTTTGGTGCACAGTACTTGTGTCTTTTTGTCTAAAATCTGTACTAGTGTTTCTTCATAAGCTAGTGAATCCTTAAGCTCTATCTCTGTATAGCTGATTATGTGGGATGATTCTAGGACCTATTTCCTTAACATAGCAACGTGAAACATGTCATGAATTCGAGCCAAAGTTGGTGGCAAAGTTAGCCTATAGGCAACTGACCCTATTCTCTCTAGTATCTCAAAAGGGCCAATATACCTAGGGCTTAACTTGCCCTTCTTTCCAAACCTCATAACTCTTTTCAAAGGAGCTATCTTTAAAAATACTCAATCTTCCACATCAAACTCTAACTCTCGGCGGCGAGTATTTGCGTAACTTTTTTGCCGACTTTGTGCTGTACTGATCCTTTCTTTAATTAGTCGGACATTGTCACAAGCTTATTGTACTATATCTAGACCCAAAACTCGCTTTTCGCCTACCTCGTCCCAAAAGAGAGGAGAACGACATCTCCTACCATACAATGCCTTGTAGGGAACCATGCCGATACTAGCTTGGTAGCTATTATTATAAGTAAATTCAACTAGCGGTAAAAACTGAGTCCAACTACCCCCAAAATCCAGCACGCAAGCATGAAGCATATCTTCTAATGTTTGAATCGTCCTCTTAGTCTAGCCATCTATTTGGGGATGAAATGCAGTGCTGAAGGCTAACTGTGTACCCATAGCCTCCTGAAGACTCGTCCAAAATTGTGAAGTGAACCAAGAATCTCGGTCTGAGACTATGGATATCAACACACCATGGATGCGAACAATCTCTTGAACATAAATTTCTGCCAACCTATCAATGGAATAACAGACTTTAGTAGGGATAAAATGAGCGGTCTTTGTCAGACGATCCACAACCACCCAAATAGCATTCAGTCCTTATCGTACTGGTGGTAACCTCGTAACAAAGTCCATCGAAACACGGTCCCATTTCCACTCTAGAATGAACAATGGATGCAACTGTCCTGCCAGTTTCTAGTGCTCAGCTTTAACCTACCGGCACATCAAGCACTGCTGTACAAACTCAGCTATCTCCTTTTTCATTCCACTCCACCAAAAATACTCTCGCAGATCCCTGTACATTTTAGTACTACCAGGATGAACTGTGTATAGGGATCTGTGAGCCTCCTCCAATATAGTTCTCCTAATCTCAGTATCTGCAGGAGCACATAGCCTAGTACGAAATCGCAAGGCTCCGTCATCTGATACACTGAACTCCTCTCCCTGACCATCTCGCACTCTAGCCATTACCTCTGCCAACTCCGCATTATCACCCTAAGCTGGTTTAATCCTATCGTATAGCGTAGGTTGAACCATTATACTGGCAATAGATGCCTGAGGACTATCTTCTACCAATTCTATACTGAGCCTCTCAAAATCCATCAAAATTGAGTGTTGTATCTCCATAACTGTCAGTATGGGTCCCCTTGATTTCCTGGTCAGAGCATCTGCCACTACATTCACTTTTCTTGGGTGGTAAGTAATGGTGCAGTCATAATCTTTAATGAGTTCTAGCCACCTTCTTTGTCTCATATTTAGTTCTTTCTGGGTGAAGAAATATTTTAGACTCCTGTGATCTGTGAAAATCTCGCACTTCCCACCATATAAATAATGCCTCCAGATCTTGAGAGCATACACCACTGCAGCAAGCTCTAAATCGTGGACAGGATAATTCTTCTCATATTCTTTAAGCTGTTTGGACGTATATGCAATGACTCTGCCGTACTGCATCAACACATATCCAAGACCCTTCAAAGAGGCATCATTATATATTATGAACCCATCCTCCCCTGACGGGATAGCTAGTACTGGAGCTGAAACTAACCGCCGCTTTAACTCCTGAAAACCCTGCTCACAGTCGTCGATCCAGTCAAACTTTACATTTTTCCTCGTAAGTCGTGTTAATGGACCTGATAGCTTGGAGAAACCATCCACAAAGTACTGGTAATAACCCACTAATCCCAGAAAACTCCTGACTTCCTAAGCATTCCCTGGTATTCCCCAACTCACCTCTGCCTCTATTTTACTTAGATAAATTGATACACCTGCTTCATAGATCACATGGCTGAGAAAAGTAACTTGCTTTAACCAAAACTTACATTTCTTTAATTTTGCATACACTTTCCTTTCTCTCAATATTTGCAACACCAGCCTCAAATGATGCTCGTGCTCCTCAAAAATTCTCGAGTAGACTAGTATATCATCAATGAACACAACCATAAGCTGGTCCAAATACTAATGGAACACCCGATTCATTAGATCCATAAATACTGCTGGTGAATTAGTCAACTCGAATGACATCACTAAGAACTCGTAATGCCCATACCTGGTACGAAATTCGGTCTTCAAAATATCTTTTGCTCTAACTTTCACCTGATGGTAGCCTGACTGCAGATTAACTTTAGAGTAAAACTGGGTCTCTTGAAGTTGATCAAATAAATCATCGATCCTAGGGAGAGGGTATTTATTCTTGACTGTCAATTTGTTTATCTCCCTATAATCGATGCACAACCTCATGGTTCCATCTTTCTTTTTCACGAATAAAATTGGCGTTTCCTAGGGCAATACACTGGGCCTGATAAAACCCTTATCCAATAATTCCTGTAGCTGATCTTTCAATTCTTTCAACTTGACTGGAGCCATACGATACGGTGCTTTAGATATTGGCGTAGATCCTGGCAACAGGTCTATAGTAAACTCAATCTCATGATCAGGTGGCAAACTAGGTAATTCTTCTTGAAATACATCAGGAAACTCTCTCACTACTGGTATGTCAACTTGTCTCAACTCTTCTTTTGGAAATTCTTTTAGGTATGCGACATACCCCTAGCAACCACCCTGCAGCATCCTCCTCACCTGAATAGTTGACACTAGCTGTGGTGAAGCACGTACGCGTGATCCTACGAATCTGTACTCCTGCTCGCTCGGGGGTCTGAAAATCACTTCTTTCTGATGACACTCTATGCTAGCGTAATGAGTAGCTAGCCAGTCCATGCCCAATATCACATCAAACCCCTGTATATCAAGGATCACAAGATTGGATAACAGCACCCTCCCCTAAATACTTACTAGAAAATTTTGAAGTATCCTCCAGGATCTAACCACAGATCCCATTGGCGTGCCCACAGACAGTTCTATATCTAATGGCTGTGTTTCTACTCTAGTTATTTTTACATATGCCACCGATATAAAAGAGTGAGTGGCACCTATATCAAATAAAACAACAATTTTATATGGTAAAGCAATAATGATATACCAGTGACCAGGTCTCCCGCCGTCTCAGCGTCACCCAGCGTCAACGCATAGACTCTCGCTAGTGCAGTATTTCTCTGCTGACCTCTGCGAGCCACCAAATATCCACCTCGAAATGGCCTGGGATCCTGTACATAATTCGATGGCATCTGACACGATCGAGTCATATGTTTGGGTCTCCCGTAGAGATAACAAACATTCTCCCCCAGTTGGCACTCACTAGGATGTCTCTATCCACACCTAGGACAAATAGCAAGAAGCTATCCACCCTGAAATCTACCGTGCTCTACTATCTGTCTCTGGCTTCCGCCAGATCTACCTCCTCTCCAAGAGCCTCGGCTAGGACTCGCCTGAAAACTCGAGGGCGCAGTCCTCTTCCTTTGACTTCGTGTTTTCGTCTCTTTAGATAAACGCTCCTTTGCTATAGTGGCCCTATCAACCAACTCTGCAAAATCCTGGATCCTCAGTACCACCATCTATTTGTAAATGTCTCGCATCAGGTTTCTCTCGAACATTCTGGCCTTCTTTACTTCATCGGGGACAATATATGGGCAGAAACATGAGAGCTCGATAAATCTCGCCGCATACTGCTGGACAGTTAATGATCCCTGGGATAAGCTCAGAAACTCCTGTACTTGAGCCTCTCTAACCGAGGAAAGGTAATATCTATCGAATAACACATCCCTGAATCGAGCATAGGTCATCGGCACTGGTATAGCCCTCTGCTCCTCCAACAGTCTGGTGGTTGCCCACCATCTCTCGGCCTCCCCCACCATCAGTGCTATTGACTCTACGAGTCCAATCTTATTTTGATAATGAAAAATCACTTGATATTTGATCTGTGTATTGAGTTTGTGAACATGACTTATACTAAGCATGCATGGAAAGTTAACAAATCTTGGCAAGATCCATGGAACTCAAAGAGTACGGGAATCAAGATGCAAGCGGCAAAGTTCTAGAATATCTTAGGAAAAGGTATTTAGAACTCATTTATTAACATTTTCATATGATTTAATTTGAGGCTCATTATAACTTAGAATGGTTTTAGGATTCATGCATTTCATGTACATCATTAGAAAACTCTCGTGGACCTTGAAATGTTTTCAAAATCATGAAAAATATATTTTATAAAAGACCCAAAAAAAGAAGCCAAGCAGATTTTTTAGTTAGAAATGAAAATTTGAGAGAATGGGGAGTTCGGTCGCCTGAACTCAAACCTTAGTAGCTTGAAGAATTTCTTCGGTTGCCTGAAGATTAAGTTCAGTCGCCTGAAGAATTAAATGGAGAAGACAGAACCTGGCCGAGGCTCTTCAGTCGCTTGACCTTGGAACCTCAAGCGCCTCAAGCTGATACTTCAGGAGCCTGAAGTCGAGTTCGGTTGCCTAAACTCGCGGGAAAGCCTAAAAATCAGCTCTTTATTAAAAGGACACGCGAAGTATCTTATTGATCCAATGGCTGAGATTAATTCTAAGGGTAATATAATATATGTAGACACCCTATTTTTGCCCTAGCTAGATAGAAGAAAGGGTCTATTCTTATTTTCATTATTTTTAGTATTACCTAATTATTATTATTATTATTATTTTATTGTCACTATTACTTTTATTTATTTTATTATTTTTATTTCTATTATTATTATTAGTATTTTTTATCTTTGTTTTATTATTACTTTCTTGTAATTATTAGTACTAGTAGTATTATTAGTATTACTTTACTACTATTATTTTTGATATACTATTATTATTATTATTATTATTATCATCATCATATCTATTATTAATACTATTACTATATTTACTTTGTTATTACTATTATTATTAATTATTTATTATTACTATTCTTATTAATATTATTATTACGTTACCATTATTATTAGTATATTATTATCATTAGTATTAGCAATATTAGTATCGTTATTATTACTATATTTTTTATTTCCATAAAAGTATAAAAAGAAAGAGAAAATAAAAGAAAAGTTTAGGGTTTAGGCTTATAAAAGATGAGAAGAGCCGG
The DNA here is from genome assembly GCF_029873635.1 of Malania oleifera. NCBI lineage: Eukaryota > Viridiplantae > Streptophyta > Magnoliopsida > Santalales > Ximeniaceae > Malania > Malania oleifera. The sequence goes on from NC_080426.1 coordinate 66,838,019, forward strand.
AGCCAAAAGGGGGGCGGACATATCTCTTCTCTCCCTCTCCTTCTCACACAGCCGGAGGGGCAGCGCAAGAAAACAAAAAAAAAAACAAAAACCTAGGCTTCCATCTTCTTTATTCTCACATCCGGCCGCACCCATCTGGACCTTGATCTCTTCTCCCCATCTTCCATTCCATCCCACAGCGAATCAGCCACTCCCCATAATCCTCATGCCCACACTCGTCCTCTCTACCTCCTTTCTATCCATCACTGTTTGCAGAGCACAACCAGCAGACCCCCGGCATCCACCCGCACCACCTCACGATACCATCGCCCCCACGCTCACAGCCCCCTAGTCATCTCCCTCCCTTGCTAACATCATTCTCAACTCCCACGGCCCGCCTCCCACCCAACTCCGGCAGCACCACTCCACTATACCACGACCACCTTGCTCTGGCAGCCCCCGCAGCAACCTAGCTTCGGCGGCGAAGCTCCAAGCCGCTCCTCAGCCGGCTCCTGCTCTCGGCGAGATCCACTCTCTCTCTCTCTCTCTCTCTCTCTCTCTCTCTCTCTCTCTCACACACACACACACACACACTTTTTACCTTTTCATACAGGGCAGCAGTCATACGGCTTCACGGCACAGCCGCGCCGTTGACTCTCGATACCATTGCCGCCACCGTCACACCAGCCTCCGGCCACGCACAGCAACTCAGTAGCTCCGTCATCGTCCTTGCCATCGCCCCCTCACTCTCGCCGTCATCATCGCTGCCACACCAGCTCCTGCTCCTGGTGAGATCCCCCTGCACACATGCTCAAAACACAACACACACCCTCACGCCACTCACACACTACACGCCCCTACACACACACTCACTCGCACACAAAACGCACAGAGGGGAACACACACACACACTCACAGCAGAACACACACAAACACAAACCAAAGCCCACTTTTACACACAACAAAACACACAGCGGAACGCACACCAACACACACTCAAATACACATATGCACGCATTCTTTATTTTTACTTTTTATTTTTATATGATTGTTATGTTTGTGTTTTTTTTTAGGGTCATCATCATCATGTTTATAATTAGGTGTTCTCATTGCTTATTATCATTACATATTTGGGTGATATTGTGGTTTATTATTATTTTTATCATGTATATATTTAGGTAATATGGTGATATATTATTTCATATTATTTTTATTATTATGGTTTATTAGGTTATAAGGTTGTTATGCATATATATTTAGGTATATTAGGGTTTATTATATTGTTTCTATTATCATGTATATGTTATAATTCATTATTTTGTATTGTCTGTAATATAATGGTTTACCATGTGATATTGTATTATTATCATGTTAACTGTTTAGGATTATATATTGAATTTGATTTGATTTATTACTATAAGTCTAGAAGTTACCATACTGATTGTTTACATATTAGTAATAGTTTGAATAGGTTTCCATAAGTTCATTATTTGTTTGCCTTTAATTTGATTTGTTTTATTAATTAATTGCTTATGTACGTGTGTATTGTATCTTTCAATGGGGTGTCAATATTAAGGTAAATAAAATATGTATATTCTTATCACTATAAATATTGTTATTATGCCAATCATTATTTATTATTATCCTTATCATTTATTACTTATTATTATTATTATCATATTTATTATTTACTATTATTTTTATTTGTTATTATTACTATTATATTTACTACGTATATTAGTATGGTATTATTATGATATTATATACTACTATTATAGTGTAACGCTGCAATGTTAATATGATATTATTAATATAGGGCTATTATTATAGTAATATGTTTTTATTATTGTTACTATTATCATCACTTTTTATTATTACTAATGTTAAATATTCTTAGTATTTTTGTTCTTTGGGTATATTTATATTTTGTATCATGTATTATGATATTTATTTTTATTATTTTATAGTATTATTTATTTTTGTGTACGTTTATCCCTATGATTTTAATGCTGGGGTATGAGCCTTCAGGCTCCACGTACCTTAAGTTCTGAGGGAATATATATGTATATATTACATTTATTTATTTATTTATTTTTCATGTGTATTTATAAATTCATAAAAAGAGTAATTTAAAGACTTTTTAAATTAACTTAGGGATAATTTTAAATTAGTTAGGTACCGTTCGTAAGAATGGATGCGTAGGGGGTGCTCGTATCTTCTCCTCGCGTAACCAAACTCCCGACCCCAGATCTAGTAACGTAGGCTCATTCTACCCCTAACGGGGTAGTAATCATGTGTTCTAACCACACTAAAGGTTAGTGGCAACTCTGACATTTATATTTTTAATTGAAAATTAAAAAATAATTTTTATTTCACCGCCCGGGACACACGCACTCCCGGGACGTCGCGACAGCTTGGCGACTCCGCTGGGGACGTTAGAGAGTCGATCCAGTAATTAATTAGAAATTATCATAAGTTCAAATTTAATAAATCTTTTAATTACTCCTTATTTTGTGAATATTGTAATTTGTAAATAACCTTGATTAATTGTATATATTTTATTTCCATAATTTACAAACAACCTTAATTAATTAAAAATATTTTGTTCCCTAATTTTTTTGAATATTAATTGTGGATATTTTGTTTCCAAATATTCTGAATAAGCATATTAATTGTAGATATTTTGAATAAGCGTATTAATTATAGATATTTTGTAAACTAATCATAAATATTTGGTTTCCAAATTTTTTTGAATAAACATATTAATTGCAGATATTGTGCTTCCATACCTTTTGAATAAATATATTGATTGTAGACATCTTGTTTCCATATTTTTAATAACATGTGAATAAATGTGGGGGTAGCGGGATTAGGTTAAAAATTGAATTCACACACTTTCACGCTCTATACCCGAGCTTTACTTGCTAAGATTACATAGGGGTGTAATAGCGTTTGTCCCTTCGTAGCTTAAGCTTGATGGGACCCTCGAACCACCCCACTCAATGCAAGTTTTGTCTGGACCCCTATAGGGGAGGATGAAATTTCAAACTAGGGACCTTTTTGTTAATAGGGATTAGAGCCTACCCACACGTACTTGTCCATAGTTTTCCTTTAACTAGGATAGAGCCATGAAGAAACCCTATAAAATAGGTGTACCTACCTTGGGTTTGGACATGAGCCACATCTTTCTCCATGTGTAGTATGTTGTATATATGTTGTGAGATACTTTGTATTATATCATACATTTTGCATCCATTTTAGAATTACATACTACTTAGCTAGTATTCTAAAAAAGCCCAATAATTAGACCATGGTCCATCCTTTTAAAAAAAAAAAAAATGAAGCACTTAGCCCGAACATTTTAAAATATGGGTCCGCCCAACCCTTTTCAAATAAATCGGGCCCAATTCTTTAAAAACAAGCCTAGGCCCGACCTTTTCCTAAGTAAAAATTCAGCTCAAACCTGATTTTCAAAAAGGGTCAAATCCAGATTTTCAAAAATGGGCTTTGGCCCTATTACCCAAAAATCCGGGCCAATATTTTCTAAACAATCCAAGCCCAAGTCCTTTTAAAAATAGGGCCTAATCCCATCATAAAATACATTGAAGCCCATATTTTAAAATACTCGAGGTCCAAGTGCATATTAAAGTCCACAAGTCCGCATTGAACAAATCCAACGGGTTGACTACCCTGGGTCAACCCCAAATTCATATCATAATTTGACCCTTCATAGTATCTAAGGTACATGGACCATCAACAAGGAAATGAATGGTTGAGTGAAGATTTGAAATGAAATCGTGGCCCATTAATGGTCATGTTAATTTTGAAATCTCTCATTAATGGGATTTTTCCTAGAATGCTGACAAAGTAGTTAGTTAGGTTACATTGCATCCATGCATTCATGCATAATTTCACACATAATCATGCACGATAGGTCACATGCATGTTCATATCTCTATTTGTATTTGTAATTGCACTAGTTACATCCATGCACAAACATTTATTGCATCTCATGGTCATGCATTAAATATTCACACATTCATGCCTTACATAATCACGCATTCAGTTCTAAAAAGGAAGTTTTGGTCCACAACTCTCTCAAGGAAAGAAGTCGTTTGAGTAGCAAAAAGTAATAATTGAGACCACTGCACATCAGTACAATACCCGAAGAAAGGCAAGAGAAATGAGCAAACAGTTAGAAAACATGGTCCGGGTATAGAACAAGGACAAGAAGAATTGATTGAAAAAATGAGCAAAATTCTAGAATTGTTGATGAACAAAGGAAAAGAGGTACAAAATGATTCTAAAACAAATATGGACCCTACTTATCCTCTAGGGTTCACCCCAAATCATGGACAAACATCAATTCCACCACATGGAGTCATGGGGGGTCCAATGCCAAATATACCTCCATTCATCCCTAATGTGTCAACACAAGGGTTTCCAGTAGCAGGAACTTCCCCGTTAGTAACTTCTGATATAGGGATAAACAGATCTGAGTCTGAACGTCATTGTGATGTATTAGAGGAGCGCTTGAAAGCAATTGAAGGGTATAATACATTTGACTCCATTGACCCTAATGACCTTTGCCTGGTGCCAAAGGTCACTCTGCCATCAAAATTCAAGTTACCGGATTTTGAAAAATTCAATGGGACCCACTGTCCTCGGACCCATTTACGCCTTTATTGCTAGAAAATGGCTGCACACACCGATAATGAGAGATTGATGATGCATTGCTTTCAAGATAGTTTGACTGGAGCGGCTATTAGATGGTACATTCAGCAGGATCGAGCTCGAATCCGTACTTGGAAAGATCTGGCAAATTTGTTTATAGCTCAATACCACCATGTGATAGAAATGGCACCTGATTGTATGACCCTACAAAGCATGCAAATGAAACCTAATGAAATATTCAGAGAATATGCATATAGACGGAGGGACATGTCCATCCAAGTGAACCCTCCGGTGGAAGATAGGGAGGCTATCTCCCTATTCATGAATACATTGAAAGATCCCTACTTTGGGCATCTCTTAGGGGCAACCCCCCATGACTTCATGGATATTGTTTCTACCAGAGAGAGAGATCGAAACAGCCATCAAAGTCGGAAAAGCCAGAAGTAGTGGCGAAGAAACCAGTTCGGACAAGAAATGGACAAATAGGAATAAGGATGATGAAACTCATATGATTCAAGGGCAACAATACCAAAGAGGTCATAACCAAGGGCTTAAAAGAAATCTTGTTAACCAGATAGCATATACAGGCACAGGGTCTCAGTTTGTTCCCTATGGGCCTACGCTCACACAGAAAAATGTTCAAACACAGAGATATGGTTCTAATAGGGTGGAACCAATTCCTATGTCCTATTTGGAATTGCTCCCCCAATTGCTTGAAAGAAGGCTCATTTCAATAATCCCTGGAGTTGCCGTATGACACCCCCTACCACAATGGTATGATCCGGATGCTAAGTGCGCGTATCACTCCAATTCTCCGGGCACACCGTTGACCGCTGTTGGACATTTAAACACATGGTACAGTCGTTGAGGGATGCCGGTTGGTTCTTCGATGATAAGCATCCAGGAATCCAGAGTGATCCCTACCCAATCACGGGGAAAGAAATGGTTAATATGTTGTACGAAGGACTAGGAGCCGAGGTCAGGAAAAAGAATATGTCAAGTTATGGATCTTAGAGTTCTCGTAAGGAGCCTAAACGGAGCAAAAGTACACAAGGGGCAAGTTTTTGATTATCTAGTTTGTTTCATGTGATGATGTCATTTTAATTCCCTATCTTCTAGAAGTCTATCGACACTATTGTCTCGGATAATTTCCCTTTCATCAATAAATTGAATTATGCATTTTCTCATATCACTTGTGTCGTGAGTTCAGTTGACCAAAAATTTGTTTGCTGATGTTTCGTGTAAAGATAAGGAAAATAATGAAAATAATAATACCAATATTCATAAGCCAGAAAGTGATGTTAATTTTGAAAAGCAAAAAACGAGAAGTGGAATTAGGAGAAGATAAAACAATTTTCCTCACCCTATGAACTCGGATGTTGTGAAGAAATAAAGAATCTCGAAGGAATTCAGTAAAATGTGTGTTGTACCAAGAATTTCAAGTCAATTCGCTATTCATGTTTTCATCAAATGATAGATGGCCATCTTTGGCCGACCAGTTATCCCTAAAAAGAACCAAATATTGATTTACCAATTGTTAACCAAGTTGAGCCTGAATGTTAAACCAGTCTTTTCTTAAAAGCTAGTTCACCAAAAAGTTAACCTGGGTTAGGTCTCCTAGCGTTTGGCAAATCATTTAAGACAATAGTCATTACCAAAAGGATGGTAGGTCATTGTTCGACTACCCAAAAGAAAGTCAAAGAAGAAATCCCTTGCAAACCCTTTTTGAGCCAAAAAGATTCATTTCTTGATTAACTTGTCAAAGGATCACACCCCACACTTGGGCAGTTTTTAAAAAGATTTGTCCTAATTGAAGTTCAAATGAAAATGAAGTCAAGATTCCTTTATAAAAGGAAAAGTGAAAGTTGCAGTAAAAGAAGGAAAAGAAGATTAAAAGGGAAAGGAAAAAAGAAAAGCAGAAGGAAGAAGAAAGAAAAATATGGGACATACTACATATGTGATCTTTGACCAAATTACCCTCGATGAAATCGATAAATTTTGAGCCTTATTTAAATCTTTCTTTCTTCAACCCATACCCTTAGCCTACGTTACAGTCTAAATGAAAGTCCTAACCAGATTGGTATACATTGCTGTCTCAAATGATTTGTCAGACTCAATATTGAGTCTGAACTACGTAATGACCTGATTTTGAAAAGGTACGTAGGCAGCTTGTTTAAATAACAAGTTCAGTCAACATCTTGCAAAACGTCTCAACTCGAACTGGGGGCATAAAACATTATTTGGGGTGGTATTTTTAAGTCTTAGTTTCCCTTTTATTCTGAAAACCTGTATCCCTCAGCCTACGTTTCGTCCTGAGTCTTAAAGACCATCTTGAGATCAAAACATGAGTTGAACTTGACTAAACTAAAGGCAACGTTTAAATATGTGAAATTTCTAATGGTTTCATAGCAGGATGAAAATAAAAGAAGAGAGGTGGCCATCGATAAAGTTGGGACAATCGAAGAAAAGATCAGCCATTCAATTTGGTAAATTAACATCAATATCATATGGCTTTTGAATACTGGTATGAATTTTTCTTGTAATAGCATTGGAACATGGTAAAACATTTATTTTTGGGTGGTTGACCTTTTGGTTTCACAAGTTGATTTCATAATTGCATAATCATTCCTCATTTCCCAAAAAAAAAAAAAGGGATGGATAGTCAAAGAGTTTCGGAACCACTAGTGTGCTTCTTATAGAGGAGGTCCCCATTGAGGAAATACGATGCACATAGAATCAGTCAATTTAACTGGGGCAGATGTCATGTCAAGTTTCAAAGATCCGCTTACTCAAGAAAAATTGAGTTTCAATGGGACCCATTCAAGCACCTTCTTACTAGATTGGAATATGAAAACAGGATCAAGATCAGTTATAGATCCATTCAATTGAGGCAGATTTTGTGATCGAGTTTCATTTAAGCCAAGCCAATTACCTCCATCGCCGGATGATTCAAGAAAATTGAAGCCAATATCAGTAACAAATGATGGTAATAGGGGTAGATGTTGGTTTGAGTTTTGTCTGGACTAATTCCGATGCCTTCGTATCAGAGTGCACAATGATAACATAGCCAAGATCAATGGACAAGGATCGAAATTGAGGCAGTTTTTGAGTTCTATTGGAGCAAATTCATGAGCTTTCAGGATAGAATAAAAGTCAAAAATAGAGTCGTGACCAGTGGCATGTAAACACTGGGGCAGATTTTGAGCGCCTTTTGGAAATTGAAACATGGCCAGAATCAGCGGCAACTTGGAATTTGAAAGCACACCCAGGATTAGAGATTGGGTTGTTGATTACAAGCACGTTGGAAGGAGAAAAGATTCATGCATTACCATGCACTTCATGCATTACCATACATTTCATGCATTGCATAAGAAAGAAAATATAAAGGGCATCTCATTCAACATGCATACATCTTTGCATTCACGCATCATTATGCACACATAACAACATATCACTACATTTTTGCATCTTAGGTAGCAACATGCATACATATAGAAATAGAGCACTATTCATTCATACTTGCCTGGTTGAATAAACTTTTGAATAATCCATTTGCATCCTTGACCGAGCCATTCTCGTCTAGACATATTTTGAAACTGGGGCAGCTGACCCCCATGCACAGATTGACATACTTTGAAACTGTGGCAGTTGACCCCGGGAAGCAATTGATGCATTAGTTGTTGAGTCTCAAAGAGGGTAATCTAAAGACAACCAAAGAAACTTGGGATTTCGTTCCCAATCAATAATCCCTGGTGGAGTAATTCTGAGCCCTACACCCGAGGACATGTTCCAAAAGGTCTTGGGACTTGGCACCCGATTAATCATCCTTAGTGAAGCAATTTTTCGGGACTTGGAACCCTGCATAGGAGTTTATTCTTCAAAGAGTCTCAGGACCCTGCATTTGACGGATCATCCTTAGTAGAGCAATTCTTTAGGACTTAGAACCTTACATTTGAGGACACTTCCCAAAAATCTCGAGACCTTATACTTGATTGATCATCCATATAAAGTAGCCATCCCTTTGGTCCAAATTGAGTCATCTACCTTGAAATTAAGGCATCCGCTTTCACATCCAAAAATGGTGTTGTTCACGACGAAACCAAGGTGTTGGATCGCCTCAAAGCTTTCTTGATTATCTCATTCATGCGAGCAATTTCATCCAAATTATTTTGATCATCTTATTCACTTTTATTGACCCTTCGCGGTCCCACTTTATTGACCCATCGCGGTCCCGCTCTTATTGACCCTTCGAGGTCCCACCTTATTAATCCTTCGCGGTCTCATCTTATTGACCCTTTGCGATCCCACCTTATTGACCCTTCGCGGTCCTACCTTATTGACCCTTCGCGGTCCCACTCTTATTGACCCTTCGTGGTCCCACCTTATTAACCCTTTGCGGTTCCACTCTTATTGACCCTTCGTGGTCCCATCTTATTGACCCATTGCGGTCCCACTCTTATTGACCCTTCGCGGTCCCACCTTATTGACCCTTCGCGGTCCCACTCTTATTGACTCTTCACGGTCCCACTTTATTGACCCTTTGCGGTCCCACTATCATTGACCATTCGCGGTCCCACCTTATTGACCATTCACGGTCCCATCTTATTGGCCCCTTATGAACTATAGCTCGGGTTCTTACACCCGGTGCAAGTCTCCTTCCATGAACTATAGCTCGGGTTCCCACACCCGGTGCGAGTCACCTTTCATGAACTATAGCTCAGGTTCCTACACCTGGTGCGAGTCACCCTACGTGCACTATAGCAGGGGTTCCTACACCCAGTGCAAGTCACTTTCCGTGCACTATAGCTCGGGTTCCTACACCTAGTGCAAGTCACTTTCCATAAACTATAGCTCGGGTTCCTACACCCAGTACGAGTCACCCTCCATGAATTATAGCTCGGGTTCCTACACCCGATGCAAGTCACCCTCCGTGAACTATAGCTCGAGTTCCTATACCCGGTGCGAGTCACCCTCCGTGAACTATAGCTCGGGTTCCTATACCCGGTGCGAGTCACCCTCCCTGCATTATAGCTTGGGTTCCTACACCCAGTGCGAGTCACTCTCCGTGAACTATAGCTCGGGTTCCTACACCCGGTGCGAGTCACCCTCCGTGAACTACAGCTCGGGTTCCTATACCCGGTGCGAGTCACCTTTCGTGCACTATAGCTCGGGTTCCTACACCCGGTGCGAGTCACCCTCTATGCACTATAGTTCAGGTTCCTACACCCGATGCGAGTCACCCTCCGTGAACTATAGCTTGGGTTCCTACACCTGGTGTGAGTCACCCTCCGTGAACTATAGCTCGGGTTCCTACACCCAATGCGAGTCACCCTCCTTGAACTATAGCTCGGGTTCCTACACCCAGTGCGAGTCACCCTCCATAAACTATAGATCGAGATCATACACCTGATTGATCATCTCCAGTGAAGTAACCCTACACCTGAATAATCAGGATCTTACACCCGATTGATCATTCTCCAATGTAGTAACCATTTTTCAAAGACCCGGGGTTCTACACCTGAATACTCATAATCTTACACTTGAGTGATCATCTTTTGTTGGTAGAAATAAACAACTCTTGATTAACCTGAAAAGCTATAGAGAGTTGAATGGCTTGGCTAAAATAGGTGTCGTTTATGTTTGTAGGCTTATTGCTACAAAAAACATAGGAGAGTTCCTACCATTGCATTGAAGCAACTAAGCCTACAAACAGGGGTAGCTATAGACACCCTATTTTTTCCCTAGCCAAATAGAACAAGGGGTCCCCTCTTATTTTTTTCATTATTATTATTATTACCTTATTATTATTATTATTATTATTATTATTATTATTATTATTATTATTATTAGTATTTTCATTATTACTTTCTTATAATTATTTTTATTTATTATTATTTATTACCAGTAGTATTATTAGTATTACTTTACTATTATTATTTTAGATATATTTATTATTATTATTATTATTATTATTATTATCACTTTTATTATTATTATTATTATTATTATCATTATTTTATTATTGTCATTATTTTAAGTATTTTTTTACTATTACTATTAGTATTATTATTATTATCATTATTTTATTATTGTCATTATTTTAAGTATTTTTTTACTATTACTATTAGTATTATTATTATTATTAGTATTATTATTATTATTTTACTGATAGTATCTTTATCATAATTATTTTTTATTATTATTATTATTATTATTATTATTATTATTATTATTATTATTATTATTATTACCTTATTGATCCTTATATTATTATAATAATAATAATTATTATTATTACTATTTTCATTATTACCATAATAGTAAAAGCAGAAAAAGAAAAATAAAATCAAAAAAGAAGTTTTTTTTTAGGGTTTACAGAATTTTTTTTTATATAAGGGGGGCACAGCCAAGCCAAAGAGGAGGAAAGCACAGACCAAAGAAAAAAGAAACCTTACCTTGCAGTCTCGTGCTACAGCAATGGAGTCGTCGGTGTTTGCGCAGTCAACTAGATGAAACCAATCGAGCAGCAATTTCTTATCCGATTAACACGAAACTTTACAAGGTCTTTTCTAACCCTTTCATCTTAATTGTCACCATTCAGATTCTTCTTTTGAGTTTTCCCCCTTTGTGTTAATTTCTTGCACAGCCGTATCACCGCCGCAGTAGTGGAGTCATCAGCGTCTGAGCATTCAATTGGACGAAGCCAATCGAGCGACGATTTCTTATCCGATCAGTACGAAACTTTACGAGGTCATTTCTAACCCTTTCTTCTTAATTTTCACCATTCAGATTCGTATTTTGAGTTTTCTCCCTTTGTGTTAATTTCTTGCATAGCCGTATCACCGCCGTAGCAGTGGAGTCATCGGCGTCTGCGCATTCAACTGGACGAAGCCGATCGAGCGCGATTTCTTATCCGATCAATGCAAAATTTTGCCAGGCCGTTTCTGACCCTTTCTTCTTAATTTTCACCATTCAGATTATTATTTTGAGTTTTATGACTTCATTTTAATTTATTGCACAGCTGTCTCACCGCCGTAGCAGTGGAATCGTCGGCATCTGCACATTCAACTAGATGAAGCCAATTGAGTGGCGATTTCTTATCTGATCGATCTGAAACCTTAGTCGGTTGTTTCTGACTCTCCCTTGTTAATATTTATTGGTTGGATTAATTTCTTTGAGCTTCGTAATTTTATCTTCATCTGTTGGATAGCTTGTTCGCACACACAGCAACACACACTGCTCACACACAAAACACACACTACACACACACAGTACACATAGTAAAACCCACACAGCACACACTAATTTTTGTTGTAAAGTTTAAATTTTGCTTGGTTATTGTTTTAGGATTTTTAATAATTAATGTCCATATGTATAAATATTAATTTGTTTGTCTTCATTATTGTAGGATTTTTTTTTATTACCAAGGTGAGATTTCATTTGTAATATTTAAATGTAATAATTTCTGTTGTTATATTTTATTTTATTTTATTTTATTTTTTTTAGTGCGCAATATTCAAATTGTATGTGTAATATGTATTCTTATGTTTCGGGTTGTTATCTTGTTGTGGTTCTTATGTGTAAAATAATTTTTTTATTTTTATTTTTTATTCACACTTATATTGTATGTTAATTTTGTATTATATTATTAGTATTTTATAATTTTGGTCATGTTATATATCATGTTAGGATTTTTAGTAGATTAGTTGTAGTATATGTGGTATTTTAGAACTATAATTGTATGAGTACTTAGTATTCTAGAATGTTAGTCATATTAGGTATTTAACAACTTAGGATTTATAAGTGACATCATACGTCTAATTTAGTATTTTAGGTAACTTTTAATATAGCGTCTTGAGTAATACTATATATTTATTATTATTATGATACTTTTAGTATGTTAATATATAAGGTATTATTTATTATGGTAAGTTTAATATTTTAGTTAATACTATACGTTTGGTGTTTTGGTATCATGCTACTATATTATATATTTAGTATTATGGTAACTTGTTATTTATTATAGTATTTGTAGATATTTATTATTACCATTATGATTATATGTATTATGGCATGTTTGGTATGTTAGTTGATATTATATATTCAGTTTTATGGTATGGTGGTAGGTTTAGAATCTTGGTAAATATTATGTATTTATATTTAGTATTTTGTATTGTGCTAGTTTAGTATTTTAGTTTGTATTGCATATATTGATTAGCATGATGTCTGGTATTCTAATATTCTAGTTTATTATTATTATTATCTTTATTATTATGTTTAAATTATTATGTCTATTATCCAAAACCTCCCATATTAGTATTTTCCCATAAAAAAAACTATTAGATTTCCAAAATTCGGGAGCGTATTTTCTTAATTTTTATCCCTATGATTTTAATGCTGGGGTACGAGCCTTCGAGCTTCACGTACCTTTAGTTCTGAGGGAATATGTAAATATTTAGATTTTACATATATTTTTGTATTATTTATTTATTCATTTTGCACGTGTATTAATAAATTTACTAGAGGAGAAATTTTAAAAAATTTTTAGATTAACTTAGGAATAATTCTAAATTAATTAGGTATCGTTCGTAAGAACGGGCGCGTAGGGGGTGCTCGTACCTTCCCCTCGCGTAATCGAACTCCCGACCCCAGCTCTGGTAATGTAGACCCATTCTACCCCTAACAGGGTAGTAATCATGTGTTCTAACCACACTAAAAAGTTAGTGGCGACTTCAACATTCCCTATTTTTCCTTGAAAATTAAAATTGATTTTTATTTCGCCGCCCGGGGCACATGCGCTCCCAGGACGTCGCGACAATCCTTATGCGGGTATGCCAAGGCGGGGACATAAGCAGGATTGACCGAACCCCAATATCATATTTAGTGTCACTTTTACATTTCCTACATTATATTCTACTGTGTACTTGATTTGATTTCCTCACTGAATATATTGCGTATCTAATAGACACAGAATTGCATTGAGTTGATAAATATTGAAATTTTGTTGTATGCTTTGAATATTGGTAAATATTTCATATATACTTAGACTACCCTTAGGTTGTGTAATACTACTGCTAGACTGATTGACCTAGGAAAGAATTTTGAAATACCAATTCACCCCCCTTTTGGGATTGCACCAAATCTAACAACTTATGTTTTTAATTTGTAATGCATTTTTTTTTATATTTGGTCTATAATAATGCATGGCATGCATGGTGTGAATCATATGCTCAACATGACCGTAGATTGACCATAGGGAACCAAATGACCGTAGGGCACCCTTCGGCTGACCGACGCCGGATTCTTAGGGTTAGCTCAAAGACCATAGATTGACTCTAGGTCCCTAAATATCACATGAAAAGTCCCCTATATCTTAGAAGTAATAATCATGTGAACAAGGGTGACTTCAAAAGAAAATTAGGACTTGAATGCACAAAGTTAGTGTGTTCGATCGACCAAACTTTGACATACAAAGCAACTTCGATCGACCAAACCCTAAGATACAGAGCAACTTCGATCAACCGAACCTCCCCAGGGTCAACAATTGACCATTTGATTGACCAAGTTTGAAATGAACTTCAACACTCTAGTCGAATGAACTGGCACGTGGGAAATCCCAATGCTCTGGTTGACCGAACCTCCTGTTATAATATGACTTGATCGACCAAACCTATGAAATTTTTTCAATAGAACTTGACCTCGTCTACCGAACTTGGGATGTCCAAAATTGCCTCAAATTTAGTCGACCAAAACCTCAGTTCAAAAATGTCCTAGTTGACCAAACTTAATAATATGGTTGATCGAACTTAAAATATGGTCGACCAAAACTCTCGAGTTGTCACATTTTTAATTGCAGTAATTGAGGTTAATTTTCAATTAAACTTTATCAAAATTCCCAATAGGTCCCCAACAGTTAAAATATGAGGGATATCTATATATACCCCCTCATTTGCCTTGATTAGCAACCAGATTAGCAAAAGTGATTGGGAAAAATTCTCTCAAATCTTTTATACCTCTTTTGCTATATACTCAATATTCCAAGCATATTTTTTCATGCTCTCTTACATACTTATTAGCAAATATCATTTTGAAATAGAGAGTTTGGTTTTCTAGTTCTCCTCACTTGCAAATCAATTGTAAGGTGTAGGAAGATTTGATTGTTTTATTATGTGCATATTTCAAATCATTTCCTTCGCATTACTCTCTCATATTCATACATATTTGAAAAACCTTTTTAAGAGTTTTGCTTTATTGTTTATTCTCATAATATTTCGTATATAAATATTTGTTTGGGAATAACTTGTTTTTAGCTTCCTAGTCTTTGCATTGAAATTGCAAGACTTGAGAACTTGCATATTTTATTTGATAAATCTTTTGCAAGCTTAAACCCTAAGTATCTGTTGTGATTATATTTTACAAAATATTTGTGTGATACTTGATTAGGGTTTTGAGGTAATCTTGAATATTCACTCGTTGAATATATTATCTTGAATTAAATTTTCATGATCTCACTAGAGTATAAATACTATTATCTATAAGTGCATCTATTATTGTTTGTGCGTATTGGTACATATATGCTTATTGGAGAAGCACGTATATTGTACAAGAAAAGTTATATTTTATTATCTGTTGTATTCCAGGCGTGCCCTGAGGGGGTGTTGAACCAACCCGAAAGAATTGGTTGTAAAGGTTGAGGTCAGCCCTGTGTTAATTTGACCTGGTTGTATTTTGGTGCCGCTCCACCCGTTAAGTGAGTATTAGTGGAATTCTCGGGCTTGCAAGCTGAGGCAAGGACATAGGCAGCATTGGCCGAACCCCGATAACATATCGTGTGTGTAATTTATATTTCTATAATTTATTTACTACATGTGTATGTTACTTTTAGTAGTCCGTGAATGTAGCGTATGACTTAATTTCCGCACTTTATATTTATCTGCGCATTTGGGATTGCATAGATAGACCCTAGGTTAGGAAATACTGTTTGTGGAACTGAAATCAATCTAGGAAGTTTTAAATACCCAATTCACCCCCCCCCCCCTCTCTCAGGAATACACCAATTCTAACATTGGCTCTCCTTCAAACCAGTTTGGGTCATTTGAACAGGCCATGGACTAGTTCCTATTTAATTATCTTTAATAAAAATGAAAAATCACAAAAAATTCATAAAAATTAGAAAAATGCTTAAAAATCTAGAAAATTCAGGGGAAAATTCTAAAAGGGTATTTTTTGATTTAATTCCCACTAACATATTTTGGGAAGAAATATAGGAATAAAAATTCATAGAAAATGTCTAAAAATTCATAAAAATTTATAAAAATCAAGAAAAATGCTAGAAAATTCAGAAAACTCAAGAAAAAAAATCTGAAATATTTTTGGACTTGATTTTCATGATTTTTCCTATTACCTTTTTGTTATTTCAAGAAAATTATATAAATATTTCATAAAAATCAAGAAAAATATTTTTGAGGTTGAAGATCATTTTTGGCACTCCCTTCTATAAATAAAATCCAAAAACCTCTCGTAATATTATTTTTCATACTTTGAAAATTCTATAAAAATTTCAAATCTTGGGAGTGTATTTTGTACCGTATTTTCTCCATTTTTTGATCTCGATGATTGCAAAGGGAGGCATTGAGCTCTTCAAAGCATGAAATGCCCCAACTCTGAGGGAATACTTATATGGTATTTTTCTTTAGCATTTTTTTTACAATTTTGAAAGGAAGTAATTTTTAAGGCTTATTAAATTAATTTAGGGATAATTTTTCATTAATTAGGTACCGTTCGTAAGAACAGGTGTGTAAGGGGTGCTTATACCTTCCCTTCGCGTAACCGAACTCCTGAACTCAACCTTGGTAATGTAGATCGATTCTACTCTTAATTGGGTAGTAATCAAATGGTCTAATCACACTAAAAGGTTAGTAGCGATTTCATACACCTTGTTTTCCATGAAAATATATTTTCAAAATCACACCTTTTCCAATTCGCGTACACCGGGTTTTGGAATTGGTGTGATCCCAAGAGGGGGGTGAATTGGGTTTTAAAATTTTTTGGCTAATTTAAAACATTTCACCGATTCACCACATTTCATATCTCATTCAACATATACACGTGTATGTAAAATGTTTTTAACGCTTAAAGCAAACATACACGTGCGTAGTATATCTTATTTAAATCAAATGCGTGTATGTAAATAATTAAGACATTAAACAAACATTCATACACATGCTCAAATTTAAGTGCAAGAATTTAAATAAGATAGAGAGAGAATAACACACAGATTTGTTAACGAGGTTTGGACAATACTGCATACGTCTCCGCCTTGGCCATACCCCCAAGGATTCTACTATACTTGCTCACTTAACTGGGCGGAGCAAAAGCCTTTTACATCATCTCCTTATGGGGCGAGGAAAACCTCAGCTCAATTACTAGGCTGAGCCGAACTAGTCTTACTTACGAGGCTAAGACTCCCCAGTTCAATTCCAGGCTGAACCAAACTGGTCTCACTTACGAGACTGAGACTCCCCAGTTCAATTAACGGATTGAACCCAACCGTTACAATAAAATTATTTTTGTACATGAAAATGCTTCTAAAAAATACAAGCGGAGATGTACTTAATAAGCTCAAACAAATACACACTTCAATGATATGAAATAATGCTCAGGGGAGTAAGGGTGCCTAATTATATTTAAACCCTAATAAAAGGTTTTCTCCAAAAAGGTATTTCAATGAAAATATAGGAGAACCTAGGGTTTTTCTCTTTTAATGATTTTTGCACAAATAGAATGTGTATGAAAAATGTGTATTATGTTCTCCAATCAAAGATTTATGCAAGTTAGAAATACTTGGAGAATTTAGGAGTTAAGCTCAATAAAATATTTGTGCAATAAATAAATTCTCCCAAAATATATTTATCAAAGAAATAATTCGGGAGAAAACCAAAGCAATACTCTCAAAACGATTTTCAAAGAATAAAGAATAGGTGAGAGTAAGCAAGTAAATACCCAAATATAAATATGCTCTCTTCAAGAGTAATTTTGAAATGAAAGAGTGGAAGAGAGTTAGAGAGTTTTGTATAAAAATTTTGGCCCCAAAAGAAGAAATTTTTGTAATAAAAATGATTTGGGGGAACTTTGATTAACCAAGGATTAGAGAGAAATTTAGTGTTAATCAAAGTTGCTAATTTGGAGTAATGAGGGGGTATTTATAAAGTTTGTGAGAAATATGACCGTTGGGGACACATTCAGTATTTTGAAAAATTTTAATTAAGTTTTAATGACATTTTAAACACTTAAAAAATATTCCAACCTGATAGCACCGGTCGACTAGAAGACTTTCGGTCGATCGAAGTTCATATGGCTCGGTCAACCGGGCCAATTTTGAACTTCAGGGTCAATTGACCGGAATGAGTGATTTTTCAAAATAGCG
This sequence comes from Malania oleifera, assembly GCF_029873635.1. Classification (NCBI taxonomy): domain Eukaryota; kingdom Viridiplantae; phylum Streptophyta; class Magnoliopsida; order Santalales; family Ximeniaceae; genus Malania; species Malania oleifera. Next base: position 66,856,098 of record NC_080426.1, read on the forward strand.
TGGTTTGGTCGACCAGGGTGAAAATGAACTAAGTGGTCGGTCAACCAGATCGTTGGGTTCCCACACGGGGAACTCGGTCGACTAGGGCGTTGGTGTACAATTTTCTCTCAATTGACCAGGAGGTCAAAATGTTGACTTCTTAGGAGGTTTAGTTGATCGGCGCCAAATGAACTACATAGTTCGGTCGATCGGGCTGCGGTCAACTAGTTGACCTGGTCCAGGTTCAGTCGATCGGGGCATTTTGTACATGGTAGTTCGGTCGACCGAATGTGCACATTTTGTGCATTTCAGTCCTGTTTTAGCCAATGATCACCCCATTTCAAATGACCAAGTATGGATATGCATGAGTGAGTGTCCTAGGGTCATTTTTAGGTCCTTTTGAAAAAATCCAGTGTCGATCGACCGAAGTTTCGTAAACTTCATTTTAACCCCGATTTTGACCCTAAAGCTATTCCAAAAACTTTGTATGATTTTAGTATTTTTAGAAAAAGGTTTTTGGTGAGATGTGCTGGTCCCTAGAGTCTATCTACTGTCGTTTTGAGCATTCAAACATATCATGCAGATGCATGCATTATTACAGACCAGAGATATAAAATCAAATGCAATTACATAAAACACAAATGTCTTCTTCTTCTTTTTGCTCTTCTGACTTTATGGAATGCTTGATCGTATAGTCTTTAAGTCCTACAATTTTCCATATGTGTGTGTTAAATAAATGAACCTGCTCACATGCTAAATACACACATAAGAAACATGTGCTTTGTCAGCATCAAAATAGGGATCAGACTCAAAAAGTCAACACTAAGGCAAGATACACACTTTGTGCGTTCCGCCCCGTGCAAGAGAACGTCGTGACACTATCCTTTAATAATTTGATTGCAATAGTTTTAGCTTAATTAGATTGGTTAGTTTTTTGGCCCAATATGCATGTTTGGCTTAAATTAATTTGTACCATAATTTTTTCCATTGGTAATTTGGAAAGATTTTTGTCTATCATTGTCTTTTCCTTCTGTAAGAATATGTCTATGTTCCACATGAATATTATATGTCTCATTTGATAAAGGATAATGAAAGGTCATAGAATAAAAGGTCATAGTGGATTAATGAAAGAGTGAATGTGAAATTAAAGGCTGGAAATTGAAGAGTTTCCTATGTATCTATATATAGCTATTATTATGGGGAGTAGTGTAATGAAGATATTATTCTGTATGGCAATAGAATAAAAGTAAGGCATATAGGAATTGTCCTCTCTTTGCCTTGGCTCTCTATTCATCAGCCATATTCCCATAAATCTGGTGAAGTACGAAAAGAGATCGGGGTGAAGAGAGAGAAACGATTTCTCCGGTTTCTACAAGCATTCTTCTCAGTTGACATACACCATGAACGATTCCGGTATGTAACTTTATGGGTTTCTTATTTTTCCACATAAAGGTAACATATATGTGAATATCATAATGATTTAAAGATCTTGTGTTTATAGTAAATAACATAAATAACAACTTATAATTTCTTACATGTGGTATCAGAGCCAGATTGAAATTTCTTTCTTTTATGATAAAGATCGTTCCGTTAACCCCTTACGATCTCGTTAATGTTTCATTTATTACTGAAAAATTTATATGATATTTGCTGGTTTTATTGGGTTTTTTTGGTTTGAAATATCATAGTTCTAAAATTGTGACCTTGCTAGCATCTTGAAACCGTCGATGGTTTTTCCCAAGATAGTGATACTGAATTGAGTCATTAAATGAAAATGCATGCAAACAATTTTATTATTTGATTGAGAATGGAATTCTCATATGTTTTATAATAGTAAGTGGACAATGTTATGGACCAATTTATATTAGGCGATCAATTGTATTTATGCATGCATGAATTGTCGAATTTTACATAAAAGTACGCATGTAAAATTCTTATAGTTAGGTGAATAATTGTATTTAAGCGTATATGGTTAATTATCTTCTTTTAAAGACTGGTTTACATTATGGCCATTTATGTGTTATATTGTTCCAATTACGTAGTTAAGGAAAATTATGTCTAGGAAAGTGAGACTTAAGCGGTCCATTGTGACTCCCCACTTACCTGAGAATTGACCCTGGTATAATTTAGCACAATCATCATTGGGCTTCACTGTCACATCATCAATGCCACCTCAGAAAATAGCGTCATGACAATTTGGGGAATTTTTCATTATGCATGCTTTATTATTTGATTTTAGTATGGACAAATTTTTGCTTGAATATTTATCCATCAATGTTTATATTGTGATCAACATGTTGTCACCAAAGTGATCTTACTGAGAAAGGTTATAAACATTAAATTAAATTATGTTTTAAATATATATATATATATTATTACATAATGATTATTTGATTATTACAATTGAATATTGAGGATTTTAGTACTCTGGTATATGAATATTGAGGTCTTCTGCTATGTAATTATTTGGTATCAGAGATTTATTTTTAAATAATACTCCAGACCCTAGTTTCGGATTTGGGGCGTTACAGAGTGGTATCAGAGTTTAGGAAATAGGTTCTGTAGATTCTAGGGATGATTATTACGAGAATATAGGTATGAAGTAGGATGAGGATAGGAATGGGTAGGCTAGGTGTTGTAAGAGCGATTGAATATAGGATGCATAGTGGAGTAAAATACGACAAGTAAATTAGAATTTTGGAGTTTTGTTTTGCAGCCGAATGCAGAAATTCATTGAGGGTTTTCTATGGTTTTTCTGAAACAGTCGACTGTTCTAGAAAAGTCACGTAAACTATTGACATTTTTCTCCTGAAATGCTGCATTATGATATTTTCTTGTGTAAATAGTCACTGCAAGGAATTAGCTACCATTTGCAATACTGGAAAATTTGAAATAGAATTTTGTGCATTTTTGGAATGTGCTCACCTTTACACATTAGAGTGTACTCCTAGTTCTCTATGGTTCCTTATGATTTAGTGTGTGTGGAATTGAGAACAACTGGAAGAATATTAGTGATTACCCTCGGATTTAGGTGCAGGAGGCTTGCATTTGTTTGATAAGACCTCATCTTGCTGTTTTCTAGGGAGGCATTTTGAATGTTGCAAATATAATCTAGAGGTGTGCTATAAAGGAAGGTTCGTCGGTGTCTTTTTGGAGTGATTGTTGGTGGGGTCTTCATTCTTCTAGTTCCCTCTCATATTTGGTTTTCCTACCAATTAGGAGGTAAGGTCGTTGATATACTACTATATTAGTGAGGGATAAGTCAATTAATTATTGAAATCCTACTTCTTATATGATTATAATTCTTAACTAAAAGAAGAAGAGGAGGTTGTGAGGCTTATCCAATGCTTTATGCTGTTGTAATAGTGTCAAATTGAAGCAACAAGATGTTATGATCCATAAGTTGAAGCTCTAGGGAGTTTTTTTTTTTCTTTGGTCAAGTCTTTATTTATGGAGTTGGGTGAGAAAGGTACTATTATTTTTTTTGGTGTGGGAGCTTGAATACCTTGAGTAGACTAGGTTGCTAGTATATTCTATCTGGATTATTATTATTATTATTATTATTATTATTATTATTATTATTTAGGGCCCAGTCAGACATTTGTGTGTCTAAAACAGCATTTGAGAAGTGTTTGAAATTAGAATCATATTTTAAAATAGTTCAAAGATAAGTTACATTCATTTTTCCTAAACATTGGGTGTGCTGCAATGGGATACGAGTGCAAATAATAGGAAGAATGTTCTAATAAAGAAAGAAAAACTAGAAGCTAGATTGGGTGGCCTTATAATGCAGATGATTTGACACTATAATTTTACTTCTATACTAGCATGTCATGGTTTGAGAAATTATCATTGACCTAAATTCTGAAAGAAATTTTGACAACTAACTTCTTCCTAAAGTGAGATAGGTTCAAAATTAATTTATATCTCCAACAATGTGATTTCTAATTAACCAAGTGGTTGATGGCTATTCAAAAATCAACTCTAAATCATAAGATCACTTTTAGTTGAAAGCTATGTTGAAAAGACATGTCTGAACTGAGTAAATTATTTTCTTTAGTAATTATGACAGAAAATTTAGGGGTTGTGTGTAAATTGAATAGAGATGGGGCAAATGGAGAGAAGGCATATTGCAAGGAATAATGTAATTGAAGGCAAATATTATACATTTTAAAGAATTTAAATTTATTTTGTCAGTAAGGCTATTATTGGTGGTATTTAAGATCTTTGGTGTGGAGTGGATTTTTTTTATCAAGCCAAAGGCACCATGGGGGAGTATTTTTTGTCAGTAAGGCTTTTGTTCGCACCTTTGCTCGTATCAGTTTTGTCTTGGAGCTCCGACGCCCAACCCAGAAACCTGGATAGCGTAGTGGCCCAAGATGGATCAGGAAACTTCACCGCAATCGCTAAAGCACTCCAAGAGGCTTCGGACAGCAGTCCTCAAATTTATTAAATCAATATCTGACCTGGAAAATATATGGACAATGTGATTGTGGATCCCACAAAAACAAAACATAGCAATTATTCGAGAGGGTATGGATACCACCATCATATCTGGCAACAAGAGTCTTGGTGCCAGATATCAAACCTCCAAAACAGCTACCGTAGGTAGAAAAAAAAAAGAAAAAGTGGGATACAATATTGCATATTCCCTTACATTAAGTTTATAATTAAGTTAACTAACTAGGACTTTTTATTTCTTTTTTTCTAAAAAATATTTTCTCAGCTATAAATGCCCCGGGATTCATCGCAATGGATATTACTTTTGAAAATAGCGCAGGGCGAATTATAATCAGGCACTGACATTAATTAGAGGTAAGGACTACATTACATTCTACAGGTGCATATTTCTTGGGTATCAAGATACCCTAAATCCTCAAAGAGGTATTCAATATTTTCGAAAATGTGAAATTTACGGAACCAAACATTTCATATTGGGGGAGGCTACAGTGGTGATAAAAAATTCCATCATTAATGCACAAAGACCTCTGAATATCAAACCTCCAAAATAGCTACTGTAGGTAATAACTTGACTATTTAAAAGAAAAAAAAAAAAAGAAGGAGAGATACAATATTGCATATTCCCTTATATTAAGTTTATAATTTAGTTAACTAACTAAGATTTTTTCTTTTCTTTTTTTCTAAAAAATATTTTCTCAACTATAAATGCCATGGGATTCTTCACAATGGATATTACTTTTGAAAATACCGTGGGGCAAATTATAATCAGACACTGGCATTGATTAGAGTTAAGGACCACATTACATTCTACAGGTGCATATTTCTTGGGTATCAAGATACCCTAAATCCTCAAAGAGGTATTCAATATTTTTGAGAATGTGAAATTTACAGAACAATAGATTTCATATTTGGGGATGCTACGGTGGTGATACAAAATTCCATTATTAATGCACAAACACCTCTGAATATCAAACCTCCAAAAAAGCTAACGCACGTAATAACTTGACTATTTAAAAGAAAAAAAAAAAAGAGGGATACAATATTGCATATTCCCTTACATTAAGTTTATAATTTAGTTAACTAACTAATATTTCTTCTTCTTTTTTTTTTGCCAAAAAAATATTTTCTCAGCTATAAACGCCTCGGGATTCATCGCAATAGATATTACTTTTGAAAATACCGCAGGGCAAATTATAAACAAGCACAAACATTAATTAGAGGTAAGGACAACATTGCATTCTACAGGTGCATATTTCTTGGGTATCAAGATACCCTAAATCCTCAAAGAGGTATTCAATATTTTCGAGAATGTGAAATTTACGAAACCATAGATTTCATATTTGGGGACACTACGGTGGTGATACACAATTCCATCACTAATGCATGAAGACCTCTGAATATCAAACCTCCAAAATAGCTACCGTACGTAATAATTTGACTATTTAAAAGAAAAAAAAATGAGCGATACAATATTGCATATTCCCTTACATTTAGTTAATAATTTAGTTAACTAACTACAATTTTTTATTTTTTTTTTTAAAAATTTTCTTAGCTATAAATGCCCCGGGATTTATCGTAATGGATATTACTTTTGAAAATACCACGGGGCAAATTATAATCAGACACTGACATTGATTAGAGGTAAGGATCACATTGCATTCTACAGGTGCATATTGCTTGGGTATCAAGATACCCTAATTCCTCAAAGAGGTATACAATATTTTCAAGAATATGAAATTTACGGAACCATAGATTTCATATTTGGGGACTCTATGTTTGTCATAAAAAATTTCATCATTTAATGCACGAAGACCTTTGAATATCAAACCTCCAAAACAGCTACCATAGGTAATAACTTGACTATTTCAAAGAAAAAAAGAAGAAGAGGAGGGACACAATATTGCATATTCTCTTACATTAAATTTATAAATTAGTCAACTAACTAAGTTTTTTTTTTCTAAAAAATATTTTCTTAGCTATAAACGCTCCGGGATTCATCGCAATGGATATTACTTTTCAAAATACCGCAGGGCGAATTATAATGAGGCACTGTTATTGATTTGAGGTAAGGAGCGCATTGCATTCTACAAGTGCACATTTCTTGAGTATCAAGATACCCTAAATGCTCAAACAGGTATTCAATACTTTCGAGAATGTGAAATTTAAGGAATCATAGAATTCATATTTGGGGACGCTACAGTGGTGACACAAAATTTCATCATTTATGCACGAAGACCTCTGTACATCAAAGCTCCAAAATAGCTACCGTAGGTAATAACTTGTCTATTTAAAAAAAAAAAAAAAGACATACAATTTTGCATATTCCCTTACAATAAGTTTATAATTTAGTTAACTAACTAAGATTTTTTCTTTTTTTGTTTTCTAAAAATATTTTGTCAGCTACAAATGCCCCGGGATTCATCGTGATGGATATTATTTTGAAAATACCGTGGGGCGAACTATAATCAGGTGCTGACATTGATTAGAGGTAAGGACCACATTGCATTCTACAGGTGCATATTTCTTGGATATCAAGATACCTAAATCGTCTAAGAGGAATTCAATATTTTCAAGATTGTGAAATTTACGGAACCATAGATTTCATATTTTGGGATGCTACGGCGCTGATACAAAATTCCATCATTAATACACGAAGACATCTGAATATCAAACCTCCAAAACAGCTACTGTAGGTAATAACTTGACTAATTAAAAAAAAAAAAAGGAGGGATACAATATTGCATATTCCCCTACATTAAGTTTATAATTTAGTTAACAAAATAAGATTTTTTCTTTTTTTTTTCCTAAAAAATATTTTCTCAGCTATAAACGCCCCAGGATTCATCGCAATGGATATTACTTTTAAAAATACCACGGGGTGAACTATAATCAAGCACTCACATTGATTAGTGGTAAGGACCGCATTGCATTCTACAGGTGCATATTTCTTGGGTATTAAGATACCCTAAATCCTCAAAGAGATATTCAATATTTTCTAGAATGTGAAATTTACGGAATCAAAGATTTCATATTTGGGGACGATACGGTGGTGACACAAAATTTCATCATTAATGAACGAAGACCTCTGAATATCAATCCTCCAAAACAGCTACCGTAGGTAATAACTTGTCTATTTTTTTATAAAAAAAAAAAAAAAAGAAGACATACAATATTGCATATTCCCTTACCATAAGTTTATAATTTAGTTAACTAACTAATATTTTTTATTTTTTTTTTCTAAAAAATATTTTCTCACCTATAAATGCCTCGGGATTCATCGCAATAGATATTACTTTTGAAAATACCACGGGGTGAACTATAATCAGGTACTGATATTGATTAGTGGTAAGGACCACATTGCATTCTACATGTGCATATTTCTTGCGTATCAAGATATCCTAAATCGTCAAAGAGGTATTCAATATTTTCGAGAATGTGAAATTTACAGAGCCATAGATTTCATATTTTGGAATGCTACGGTGCTGATACCAAATTTCATCATTAATGCACGAAGACCTCTGAATATCAAACTTCCAAAACAGCTACCGTAGGTAATAACTTGACTAATTAAAAGAAGAAAAAAAAAAAAGGAGGGATACAATATTGCATATTCCCTTACATTAAGTTTATAATTTAGTTAACTAAATAAGATTTTTTCTTTTTTTTTTTCTAAAAAATATTTTCTCAGCTATAAACGCCCCAGGATTCATCGCAATGGATATTACTTTTAAAAATACCGCGGGGCGAACTATAATCAAGCTCTGATATTCATTAGTGGTAAGGACCGCATTGCATTCTACAGGTGCATATTACTTGGGTATCAAGATACCCTAAATCCTCAAAGAGATATTCAATATTTTCGAGAATGTGAAACTTACGGAACCATAGATTTCATATTTGGGGACACTGCGGTGGTGATACAAAATTCCATCATGAATGCACAAAGACCTCTTAATATCAAACCTCCAAAACAGCTATCGTAGGTAATAACTTGAATATTTAAAAAAAAAAAAAAGGATATAATATAGCATATTCCCTAACAATAAGTTTATAATTTAGTTAACTAACTAAGATTTTTTCTTTTTTTGTTTTCTAAAAAATATTTTCTCAACTATAAATGCCCAGGATTCATCACAACGGATATTACTTTTGAAAATACCGCAGGGCGAACTATAATCAGGTACTGACATTAATTAGAGGTAAGGACCACACTACATTCTACAGGTGCATATTTCTTGGGTATCAAGACACCCTAAATCCTCAAAGAGGTATTCAATATTTTCGAGAATGTCAAATTTACGGAACCATGAATTTCATATTTTGGGATGCTACGGTGCTGATACAAAATTCCATCATTAATGCATGAAGACATATGAATATCAAACCTCCAAAACAGCTACTGTAGGTAATAACTTGACTAATTAAAAGAAAAAAAAAAAAAAAGGAGGGATACAATATTGCATATTCCCTTACATTAAGTTTATAATTTAGTTAACAAAATAAGATTTTTTTCTTTTTTTTTTTCTAAAAAATATTTTCTCAGCTATAGACGCCCCGGGATTCATCGTAATGGATATTACTTTTTAAAATACCGTCGGGCGAACTATAATCAAGCACTAACATTGATTAGTGGTAAGGACCGCATTGCATTCTACAGGTACATATTTCTTGGGTATCAAGATACCCTAAATCCTTAAAGAGATGTTCAATATTTTCGAGAATGTGAAATTTACGGAATCAAATATTTCATATTTTGGGACGATACGGTGGTGATACAAAATTCCATCATTAATGCACGAAGACCTCTTAATATCAAACCTTAAAAACAGCTACCGTAGGTAATAACTTGACTATTTAAAAGAAAAAAAAAAAAAGAGGGATATAATATTACATATTCTCTTACATTAAGTTTATAATTTAGTTAACTAACTAAGATTTTTTTTTTTTTTCTAAAAAATATTTTCTCACCTATAAACGCCCCAGGATTCATTGCAATGGATATTACTTTTGAAAATACCACGGGGCGAATTATAATCAGGCATTGACATTGATTAGAGGTAAGGACCACATTGCATTCTACAGGTGCATATTTCATGGGTATCAAGATACCCTAAATTATCAAAGAGGTATTCAATTTTTTTCAAGAATGTGAAATTTACGGAACCATTGATTTCATATTTGGGGACGCTACGGCAGTGATACGAAATTCCATCATTAATGCAGAAAAACCTCTGAATATCAGACCTCCAAAACAGCTACCGTAAGTAATAACTTGACTATTTAAAAAAAAAAAAAAAGGAGGGATACAATACTACATATTCCCTCACATTAAGTTTTTAATTTAGTTAACTAACTACGATTTATTTGTTTTTTCTTTTCTAAATAAAATATTCTCAACTATAAACGCCCCAAGATTCATCGTAATTGATATTACTTTTGAAAATACCGCGGGGCGAATTATAATCATGCACTGACATTGATTAGAGGTAAGGACCACATTGCATTCTACAGGTTCATATTTCTTGGGTATCAAGATACCCTAAATCCTCAAAGATGTATTCAATATTTTCGAGAATGTGAAATTTACGGAACCATTGATTTCATATTTGGGGACGCTACGGTGGTGATACAAAATTTCATCATTAATGCACAAAAACCTATAAATATCAAACCTCCAAAATAGCTACCATAGGTAATAACTTGACTAATTAAAAGAAAAAAAAAATGGAGGGATACAATATTGCATATTCCCTTACATAAAGTTTATAATTTAGTTAAATAAAAAAGATTTTTTCTTTTTTTTTTTTCTAAAAAATATTTTCTCAGCTATAAACGCCCTGGGATTCATCGCAATGCATATTACTTTTAAAAATACCGCGGGGCGAACTATAATCAAGCACTGACATTGATTAGTGGCAAGGATCGCATTGCATTCTACAGGTACATATTTCTTGGGTATCAAGATACCCTAAATCCTCAAATAGATATTCAATATTTTCAAGAATGTGAAATTTATGGAACCATAGATTTCATATTTGGGGATGCTACGGTGGTGATACAAAATTCCATCATTAATGTCCGGGGACCTCTTTATATCAAACCTCCAAAATAGCTACCGTAGGTAATAACTTGACTCTTTAAAAGAAAAAAAAAAAGATATATTATTGCATATTCCCTTACATTAAGTTTATAATTTAGTTAACTAACTAAATTTTTTACTTTTTTGTTTTCCAAAAAATATTTTCTCTGCTAAACGCCCCGGGATTCATCGCAATGGATTTTACTTTTTAAAATACCACGGGACGAATTATAATCAGGCATTGACATTGGTTAGAGGTAAGGACCACATTGCGTTCTACAGGTGTATATTTCATGGGTATCAAGATACCCTAAATCATCAAAGAGGTATTCAATATTTTAAAAACTTTGAAATTTACGGAACCATTGATTTCATATTTGGGGATGCTATGGTGGTGATACAAAATTCCATCATTAATGCACGATGATCTCTGAATTTCAAATCTCCAAAACAGCTACCGTAGGTAATAACTTGACTATCTAAAAAAAAAAAAAAGAAGGGATACATTATTTCATATTCCCTTACATTAAGTTTTTAATTTAGTTAACTAACTACGATTTTTTCTTTTTTTTTTCTAATGAAAATATTCTCAACTATAAACGCCCGGGATTCATCGCAATGGATTTTACTTTTAAAAATACAGCGGGGCGAATTATAATCTGACACTAACATTGATTAGAGGTAAGAACCACATTGCATTCTACAAGTACATATTTCTTGGGTTTCAAGATACCCTAAATTCTCAAAGTTGTATTCAATATTTTTCAGAATGTGAAATTTATGGAACCATAGATTTCATATTTGGGGACGCTCGGTGGTGATACAAAATTCCATCATTAATGCACAAAGACTTCTGAATATCAAACCTCCAAAACAGCTATCTTAGGTAATAACTTGACTATTTAAAAGAAAAAAAATACGAGGGATACGATATTGCATATTCCCTTACATTAAGTTTATAATTTAATTAATTAACTAAGATTTCTTCTATTTTTTTTCTAAAAAATATTTTCTCAACTATAAACACCCTGCGATTCATTGCAATTGATATTACTATTGAAAATACCGCGGGACGAATTATAATTAGGCACTGACATTGATTTGAGGTAAGGACCACATGACATTCTACATGTGCATATTTCTTTGGTATCAAGATACCCTAAATCCTCAAAGAGGTATTCAATATTTTTGAGAATGTGAAATTTATAGAACCATAGATTTCATATTTGGGGACGCTACGGTGGTGATACAAAATTCCATCATTAATGCACAAAGGCCTCTGAATATCAAACCTCCAAAACAGCTACTGTAGGTAATAACTTGACTATTTAAAAGAAAAAAAAAAAGAAGAAGGAGGGATACAATATGGCAAATTCCCTTATATTAAGATTATAATTTAGTTAACTAACTAAGATTTCTTCTTCTTTTTTTTCTAAAAAATATTTTCTCAACTATAAACGCCTCGGGATTCATTGCAATGGATATTACTATTGAAAATACTGCGGGGCAAATTATAATTAGGCACTAACCTTGATTAGAGGTAGGGACAACATTACATTCTACAGGTGCATAATTCTTGGCTGTCAAGATACCCTAAATCCTCAAAGAGGCATTCAATATTTTCGAGAATGTGAAATTTACGGAATCATAGATTTCATATTTGGGAATGCTACCTTTGTGATAAAAAATTCCATCATTAATGCACGAAGACCTCTGAATACGAAACCTCCAAAATAGCTACCGTAGGTAATAACTTGACTATTTAAAAGAAAAAAAAAAAAAAGAGGGATACAATATTGCATATTCTCTTACATTAAGTTTATAATTTAGTTAACTAACTACGATTTTTTCTTTTTTCTTTTTCTAAAAAATATTTTCTCAACTATAAACGTCCCGGGATTCATCGCAAGGAATATTACTTTTCAAAATACAGTAGGGCGAATTATAATGAGGCACTATTATTGATTAGAGGTAAGGATAGCATTGCATTCTACAAGTACAGATTTCTTGAGTATCAAGATACCCTAAATGCTCAAAGAGGTATTCAATATTTTCGAGAATGTGAAATTTACGGAACCATTAAATTCATATTTGGGGACGATACGGTGGTGACACAAAATTCCATCATTAATGCACGAAGACCTCTGAATATCAATCCTCCAAAACAACTACCGTAGGTAATAACTTGTCCATTTAAAAGAAAAAAAAAAAAAAAGGAGACATACAATATTGCATATATCTTTACAATAAGTTTATAATTTAGTTAATTAATTAAGATTTTTTCTTTTCTTTTTTTCTAAAAAATATTTTCTCAACTATAAATGCCTCGGGATTCATCACAATAGATATTACTTTTGAAAATACCGCGAGGCGAACTATAATCAGGTACTGACATTGATTAGAGGTAAGGACCACATTGCATTCTACAAGTGCATATTTCTTGCGTATCAAGATATCCTAAATCATCAAAGAGGTATTCAATATTTTCGAGAATGTGAAATTTACGGAGCCATAGATTTCATATTTTGGGATGCTACGGTGCTGATACCAAATTTCATCATTAATGCACAAAAACCTCTGAATATCAAACCTCCAAAACAGCTACCGTAGGTAATAACTTGACTAATTAAAAGAAGAAAAAAAAAAGGAGGATAACAATATTGCATATTCCCTTACATTAAGTTTATAATTTAGTTAACTAAATCAAATTTTTTATTTTTTCTTTTAAAAAAATATTTTCTCAACTATAAACGCCCCAGGATTCATCGTAATGGATATTACTTTAAAAAATGCCGCGGGGCGAACTATAATCAAGCTCTCATATTGATTAGTGTTAAGGACCACATTGCATTCTACAGGTGCATATTTCTTGGGTATCAAGATACCCTAAATCCTCAAAGAGATATTCAATATTTTCGAGAATGTGAAATTTACGGAACCATAGATTTCATATTTGGTGACGCTACGGTGGTGATACAAAATTTCATCATTAATGCACAAAGATCTCTTAATATCAAACCTCCAAAACAGCTACCGTAGGTAGTAACTTGAATATTTAAAAAAAAAAAAAAGAGGGATATAATATAGCATATTCCCTAACAATAAGTTTATAATTTAGTTAACTAACTAAGATTTTTTTCTTTTTTTCTTTTCTAAACAATATTTTCTCAGCTATAAATGCGCCAGGATTCATCACAATGGATATTACTTTTGAAAATACCGCGGGGCCAACTATAATTAGGTACTGACATTAATTAGAGGTAAGGACCACATTGCATTCTACAGGTGCATATTTCTTGGGTATCATGATATCCTAAATCCTCAAAGAGGTATTCAATATTTTCGAGAATGTGAAATTTATGAAACCATGGATTTCATATTTTGGGATGCTACGGTGCTAATACAAAATTCCATCATTAAAGCACGAAGACCTCTTAATATCAAACCTCTAAAACAGCTACCGTAGGTAATAAATTGACTAATTAAAAGAAAAAAAAAAGGGATACAGTATTGCGTATTCCCTTACATTAAGTTTATAATTTAGTTAACTAAATAAGATTTTTTATTTTTTTTTTCTAAAAAATATTTTGTCAGCTATAAACGCCCCGGGATTCATCACAATGGATATTAGTTTTAAAAATACCGTGGTCAAACTATAATCCAGCACTGACATTGATTAGTGGTAAGGACGGCATTGCATTCTACATGTGCATATTTTTTGGGTATCAAGACACCCTAAATCCTCAAAGAGATTTCAATATTTTCGAGAATGTGAAATTTATAGAACCATAGATTTCATATTTGGGGACGCTACGGTGGTGATACAAAATTCCATCATTAATGCAGGAAGACCTTTTAATATCAAACCTCCAAAGCAGCTACCATAGGTAATAACTTGACTATTTAAAAGAAAAAAAAAAAAGGAGGGATATAATATTGCATATTCCCTTGCATTAAGTTTATAATTTAGTTAACTAACTAAGATTTTTTTTTTCTGAAAAATATTTTCTCACCTATAAACGCCCCGGGATTCATCGCAGTGAATATTACTTTTGAAAATACCACGGGGCAAATTATTATCAGGCATTGACATTGATTAGAGGTAAGGACCACATTACATTCTACAGGTGCATATTTCATGGGTATCAAGATACCCTAAATTATCAAAGAGGTATTCAATATTTTCAAGAATGTGAAATTGACGGAACCATAGATTTCATATTTGGGGACGCTACGGTGGTGATACAAAATTTCATCATTAATGCACAAAGATCTCTAAATATCAAACCTCCAAAACAGCTACCGTAGGTAATAACTTGACTAATTAAAAGAAAAAAAAATGTAGGGATACAATATTGCATATTCCCTAACATAAAGTTTATAATTTAGTTAACTAAATAAGATTTTTTCTTTCTTTTTCTAAAAAATATTTTCTCAAATATAAACACCCCAAGATTCATCGCAATGGATATTACTTTTAAAAATACTGCGGGGCAAACTATAATCAAGCACTTACATTGATTAGTTGCAAGGACCGCATTGCATTCTACATGTGCATATTTCTTGGGTATCAAGATACCCTAAATCCTCAAAGAGATATTCAATATTTTCGAGAATGTGAAATTTACGAAACCATAGATTTCAAATTTGGGGACGCTACGGAGGTGATACAAAATCCATCATTAATGTCCGAGGACCTCTTAGTATCAAACCTCAAAAACAGCTACCATAGGTAATAACTCGACTATTTAAAAAAAAAAAAAAGGAGGGATATACTATTGCATACTCCCTTACATTAAGTTTATTATTTAGTTAACTAACTAAGATTTTTTCTTTTTTATTGTCTAAAAAATATTTTCTCAACTATAAACGCCCCAGGATTCATCGCAATGAATATTACTTTTTAAAATACCGCGGGACGAATTATAATTAGGCATTAACATTGATTAGAGGTAAGGACCACATTGCATTCTATAGGTGCATATTTCTGTGGTATCAAGATACCTTAAATCCTCAAAGAGGAATTCAATATTTTTGAGAATGTGAAATTTACGGAACCATAGATTTCACATTTGCAGACGCTACGGTGGTGATACAAAATTCCATCATTAATGCACGAAGACCTCTGAATTTCAAATTTCCAAAACAGCTACCGTAGGTAATAACTTGAGTATCTAAAAAAAAAAAAAAAAAGGAGGGATACATTATTTCATATTTCCTTACATTAAGTTTTTAATTTAGTTAATTAACTACGATTTTTTCATTTTTTTTTCTAAAGAAAATATCCTAAAATATAAACGCCCCAGGATTCATCGCGATGGATATTACTTTTGAAAATACCCGGGGTGAATTATAATCTGACACTAAGATTGATTAGAGGTAAGGAACACATTACATTCTACAGGTGCATGTTTCTTGGGTATCAAGATACCCTAAATCCTCAAAGATGCATTCAATATTTTCGAGAATGTGAAATTTACGGAACCATAGATGTCATATTTGGGGATGCAACGGTGGTGATACAAAACTCCATCATTAATACACAAAGACCTCTGAATATCAAACCTCCAAAAAAGCTACCATAGGTAATAAATTGACTATTTAAAGGAAAAAAAAAAAAAACGAGGGATACAATATTGCATATTCCCTTACATTAAGTTTATAATTTAATTAACTAACTAAGAATTTTTCTATTTTTTTTTCTAAAAAGTATTTTCTCAGCTATAAATGTCCTGCGATTCATCGCAATAGATATTACTTTTGAAAATACCACGAGGCGAATTAAAATTAGGCACTGACATTGATTAGAGGTAAGGACAACATTACATTCTACATGTGCATATTTCTTGGGTATCAAGATACCCTAAATCCTCAAAGTGGTATTCATTATTTTCGATATTGTTAAATTTACGAAACCATAGATTTAATATTTGGGGACGCTACGGTGGTGATACAAAATTCCATCATTAATGCATGAAGATCTCTGAATATCAAACCTCCAAAACAACAACCGTAAGTAATAACTTATCCATTTAAAAGAAGAAAAAAAGAGAGGGATACAATATTGCATACTCCCTTACATTAAGTTTATAATTTTGTTAACTAACTACGATTTTTTCTTTTTTTTGTTCTAAAAAATATTTTCTAAGCTATAAACGCCCCGAGATTCATTCTAATGGATATTACTTTTGAAAATACCACAGGGTGAACTATAATCAGGCACTGAAATTGATTAGAGGTCAGGACTACATTACATTCTACAGGTGCATATTTCGTGGGTATCAAGATACCTTAAATCCTCAAAAAGTATTCAATCTTTTTGAGAATGTGAAATTTACGGAACCATAGATTTCATATTTTGGGATGCTACTATACTGATACAAAATTTCATCATTAATGCACGAAAACCTATGAATATTAAACCTCAAAAACAGTTACCGTAGGTAATAACTTGACTATTTAAAAGAAAAACGAAAAGAAAAGAGGAGGAATACAATATTGCATATTCCTTTCCATTAAGTTTATAATTTAGTTAACTAAATAAGATTTTTTCTTTTTTTTTTTTCTAAAAAATATTTTCTCAGCTATAAACGCCCTACGATTCATCGCAATTGATATTACTTTGGAAAATACCGTGGGGCGAATTATAATCAAGCACTGACATTGATTATAGGTAAGAACCACATTGCATTCTACAAGTGCATATTTTTTGGGTATCAAAATCTTCAAAAAGGTATTCAATATTTTCGAGAATGTGAAATTTACGGAACCAAAGATTTCATAATTGGGAACGCGACGGTGGTGATACAAAATTTCATCATTAATGCACGAAGACCTTTGAATATCAAACCTCAAAAACAGTTACCGTAGGTAAAAACTTGACTATTTAAAAGAAAAAAAAAAAAAGGAGGGTTACAATATTGCATATTCTCTTACATTAAGTTTATAATTTAGTTAACTAACTAACATTTTTTCTTTTCTTTTTTTTCTAAAAAATATTTTCTCATTTATAAATGCCTCGTGATTCATCGCAATGGATATTACTTTTGAAAATACAACAGGCCAAATTATAATCAGGCACTGACATTGATTAGAGGTAAGGATCACATTGCATTCTACAGGTGCATATTTCTTTGGTATCAAGATACCTTAAATCCTCAAAGAGTTATTCAATTTTTTTGAGAATGGGAAATTTACGGAACCATAGATTTCACATTTGCAGACGCTACGGTAGTGATACAAAATTCCATCATTAAGACACGAAGACCTATGAATATCAAACCTCCAAAATAGCTACCGTAGGTAATAACTTGTCCATTTAAAAGAAAAAAAAAAAAAGAGGGATATAATATTGCATATTCCCTTACATTAACTTTATAATTTAGTTAACTAACTAAGATTTTTTCTTCTTCTTTTTTTTCTAAAATATATTTTCTCAGCCATAAACGCCCTGAGATTCATCGCAATTGATATTACTTTGGAAGATACCGTGGGGCGAATTATAATCAAGCACTGACATTGATTATAGGTAAGGACCACATTGCATTCTACAGGTGCATATTTCTTGGGTATCTAGATACCCAAAATCCTCAAAGAGGTATTCAATATTTTTGAGAATGTGAAATTTACTGAATCATAGATTTCATATTTGGGGACGCGACGGTGGTGATACAAAATTCCATCATTAATGCAAGAACACCTATGAATATCAAATCTCAAAAATAGTTACCGTAGGTAATAATTTGACTATTTAAAAGAAAAAAAAAAGAGGAGGGATACAATATTGCATATTCCCTTACATTAAGTTTATAATTTAGTTAACTAACTAAGATTTTTTCTTTTTCTTTTTTTCTAAAACATATTTTCTCTGCTATAAATGCCCCGGGATTCAACACAATGGATATTACTTTTGAAAATACAACGGGGTAAATTATAATCAGGCACTGACATTGATTAGAGGTAAGGAACACATTGCATTCTACAGGTACATATTTCTTGTGTATCATGATACCTTAAATCCTCAAAGAGGTATTCAATATTTTCGAGAATGTGAAATTTACGGAACCATAGATTTCATATTTTGGGATGCTACGGTGGTGATACAAAATTCCATCATTAATGCACAAAGACCTCTAAATATCAAACCTCCAAAACAGCTACCGTAGGTAATAACTTGACAATTTTTTTTTTAAAAGGAGGGATACAATATTGTTTATTCCCTTACATTAAGTTTATTATTTAGTTAACTAACTAAGATTTTTTCTTTTTTTTTTTCTAAAAAATATTTTCTCAGGTATAAATGCCGTGGGATTCATTGCAATTGATATTACTTTTGAAAATATCGTGGGACGAATTATAATCAAGCATTGACATTGATTATACGTAAGGACCACATTGCATTCTACAGGTGCATATTTCCTAGGTATCAGGATGCCTTAAATCCTCAAAGAGGTATTCAATATTTTCAAGAATGTAAAATTTACGAAACCATAGATTTCATATTTGCAGACGCTACGGTGGTGATACAAAATTTCATCATTAATGCACGAAGACCTCTGAATATCAAACCTCCAAAACAGCTACCATAGGTAATAACTTGTCTATTTAAAAGAGAAAAAAAAAAAAGGAGGGATACAATATTGCATATTACATTACATTAAGTTTATAATTTAGTTAAATAACTAAAATTACATTAAGATTTTTTCTTTTTCTTTTTTTTTTTCTAAATAATATTTTCTTAGGTATAAACGCCCTGGGATTCATCACAATTGATATTACTTTTAAAAATATGGTGGGATGAATTATAATCAAGCACCGACATTGATTATACGTAAAGACCACATTGCATTCTACAGGTGCATATTTCTTAGGTATCAAGATACCTTAAATCTTCAAAGAGGTATTCAATATTTTTCGAGAATGTGAAATTTACGGAACCATAGATTTCATATTTGCAGACGCTACGGTGGTGAAACAAAATTCCATCATTAATGCACGAAGACCTCTGAATATCAAACCTCCAAAACAGCTACCGTAGGTAATAACTTGACAATTTAAAAGAAAAAAAAGAAGAAGGAGGGATACAATATTGCATATTCCCTTACATTAAGTTTATTATTTAGTTACTAACTAAGATTTTTTCTTTTTCTTTTTTTTCTAAAAAATATTTTGTCAGGCATAAATGCCCTGGGATTCATTGCAATTGATATTACTTTTGAAAATATCGTGGGGCGAATTATAATCAAGCACTAACATTGATTATACGTAAGGACCACATTGCATTCTATAGGTGCATATTTCCTAGGTATTAAGATACCTTAAATCCTCAAAGAGGTATTCAATATTTTCAAGAATGTAAAATTTACGGAACTATAGATTTCATATTTGTAGATGCTACGGTGGTGATACAAAATTCTATCATTAATGCATGAAGACCTCAGAATATCAAACCTCCAAAACAGCTACCGTAGGTAATAATTTATTTATTTAAAAGAGAAAAAAAAAATGAGGGATACAATATTGCATATTACATTACATTAAGTTTATAATTTAGTTAAATAACTAAAATTTTTTATTTTTATTTTTCTAAAAAATATTTTCTCAACTATAAATGCCCCGGGATTCATCGCAATGGATATTACTTTTGAAAATACAATGGGACAAATTATAATTAGGCACTGACATTGATTAGAGGTAAGGACCACATTACATTCTACAGGTGCATATTTCCTAGGTATCAAGATACCTTAAATCCTCAAAGAGGTATCAATACTTTTCGAGAATGTGAAATTTACGGAACCATGGATTTCATATTTGCAGACGCTACGGTGGTGATACAAAATTCCATCATTAATGCACGAAGACCTCTGAATATCAAACCTCCAAAACAGCTACCGCAGGTAATAACTTGTCTATTTAAAAGAAAAAAAAAAAAAAGGAGGGACACAATATTGCATCTTCCTTTACATTAAGTTTATAATTTAGTTAACTAACTAAGATTTTTTATTTTTCTTTTTTTTCTAAAAAGTATTTTCTCAGGTATAAACGCCCTGGGATTCATCGCAATTGATATTACTTTTGAAAATATCGTGGGGCGAATTATAATCAAACACTAACATTGATTATATTAAGGACCACATTGCATTCTACAAGTCCATATTTCCTAGGTATCAAGATACCTTAAATCCTCAAAGAGGTATTCAATATTTTTGAGAATGTAAATTTTACGGAACCATAGATTTCATATTTGCAGACGCTACGGTGGTGATACAAAATTTCATCATTAATGCACAAAGACCTCTGAATATCAAACCTCCAAAACAACTACCGTAGGTAATAACTTGACAATTTAAAAGAAAAAAAAAAAAAGAAGGAGGGATACAATATTGCATATTTCCTTACATTAAGTTTATTATTTAGTTAACTAACTAAGATTTTTTCTTTTTCTTTTTTTTCTAAAAAATATTTATCAGGCATAAATGCCCTGGGATTCATTGCTATTGATATTACTTTTGAAAATATCGTGGGGCGAATTATAATCAAGCACTGACATTGATTATACGTAAGGACCACATTGCATTCTACAGGTGCATATTTCCTAGGTATCAAGATGCCTTAAATCCTCAAAGAGGTATTCAATATTTTCAAGAATGTAAAATTTACGGAACCATAGATTTCA
This sequence comes from Malania oleifera, assembly GCF_029873635.1. Classification (NCBI taxonomy): domain Eukaryota; kingdom Viridiplantae; phylum Streptophyta; class Magnoliopsida; order Santalales; family Ximeniaceae; genus Malania; species Malania oleifera. The sequence continues at coordinate 66,877,295 of NC_080426.1, forward strand.
TATTTGTAGACGCTACAGTGTTGATACAAAATTCTATCATTAATGCAGGAAGACCTCTGAATATCAAACCTCCAAAAGAGCTACCGTAGGTAATAATTTATTTATTTAAAAGAGAAAAAAAAAAAAAGGAGGGATATTATATTGCATATTACATTACATTAAGTTTATAATTTAGTTAAATAACTAAGATTTTTTCTTTTTATTTCCCTAAAAAATATTTTCTCAGCTATGAATGCCCCGGGATTCATCGCAATGGATATTACTTTTGAAAATACAATGGGACAAATTATAATTAGGCACTGACATTGATTAGAGGTAAGGACCACATTACATTCTACAGGTGCATATTTCCTAGGTATCAAGATACCTTAAATCCTCAAAGAGGTATTCAATATTTTTTGAGAATGTGAAATTTACGGAACCATAGATTTCATATTTGCAGACGCTACGGTGGTGATACAAAATTCCATCATTAATGCACGAAGACCTCTGAATATCAAACCTCCAAAACAGCTACCGTAGGTAATAACTTGCCTATTTAAAAGAAAAAAAAAAAAGGAGGGACACAATATTGCATATTCTTTTACATTAAGTTTATAATTTAGTTAACTAACTAAGATTTTTTCTTTTTTTTTTTCTGAAAAATATTTTCTCAGGTATAAATGCCGTGGGATTCATTGCAATTGATATTACTTTTGAAAATATCGTGGGGCGAATTATAATCAAGCACTGACATTGATTATACGTAAGGACCACATTGCATTCTACAGGTGCATATTTCCTAGGTATCAAGATACCTTAAATCCTCAAAGAGGTATTCAATATTTTCAAGAATGTAAAATTTACGAAACCATAGATTTCATATTTGCAGACGCTACGGTGGTGATACAAAATTTTATCATTAATGCACGAAGACCTCTGAATATCAAACCTCCAAAACAGCTACCATAGGTAATAACTTGTCTATTTAAAAGAGAGAAAAAAAAAAAGGAGGGATACAGTATTGCATATTACATTACATTAAGTTTATAATTTAGTTAAATAACTAAAATTACATTAAGATTTTTTCTTTTTCTTTTTTTTTTCTAAATAATATTTTCTTAGGTATAAACGCCCTGGGATTCATCGCAATTGATATTACTTTTGAAAATATCGTGGGATGAATTATAATCAAGCACTGACATTGATTATACGTAAAGACCACATTGCATTCTACAGGTGCATATTTCTTAGGTATCAAGATACCTTAAATCTTCAAAGAGGTATTCAATATTTTTCGAGAATGTGAAATTTACGGAACCATAGATTTCATATTTGCAGACGCTACGGTGGTGAAACAAAATTCCATCATTAATGCACGAAGTCCTCTGAATATCAAACCTCCAAAACAGCTACCATAGGTAATAACTTGTCTATTTAAAAGAAGAGAAAAAAAAGGGATACAATATTGCATATTCCCTTACACTAACTTTATAATTTAGTTAACTAACTAAGTTTTTTTTTTTTTTTTTTTAAAAAAATATTTTCTCAGCTATAAACGCCCTAGAATTCATCGCAATTGATATTACTTTGGAAAATACCGTGAGACGAATTATAATCAAGCACTGACATTGATTATAGGTAAGGACCACATTGCATTCTACAAGTGCATATTTCTTGGGTATCTAGATACCCTAAATCCTCAAAGAGATATTCAATATTTTTGAGAATGTGAAATTTACGGAACCGTAGATTTCATATTTGGGGACGCGGTGGTGGTGATACAAAATTCCATCATTAATGCACGAAGACCTATGAATATCAAACCTCAAAAACAGTTATCGTAGGTAATAACTTGACTATTTAAAAGAAAAAAAAAAAAGAGGAGGGATACAATATTGCATATTCTCTTACATTAAGTTTATAATTTAGTTACCTAACTAAGATTTTTTCTTTTTCTTTTTTTCTAAAAAATATTTTCTCCGTTGTAAACGCCCCTGGATTCATCACAATGGATATTACTTTTGAAAATAAAACGGGGTAAATTATAATCACGCACTGACATTAATTAGAGGTAAGGACCACATTGCATTCTACAGGTACATATTTCTTGTGTATCAAGATACCTTAAATCCTCAAAGAGGTATTCAATATTTTCAAGAATGTAAAATTTACGGAACTATAGATTTCATATTTGTAGATGCTACGGTGGTGATACAAAATTCTATCATTAATGCATGAAGACCTCAGAATATCAAACCTCCAAAACAGCTACCGTAGGTAATAATTTATTTATTTAAAAGAGAAAAAAAAAATGAGGGATACAATATTGCATATTACATTACATTAAGTTTATAATTTAGTTAAATAACTAAAATTTTTTATTTTTATTTTTCTAAAAAATATTTTCTCAACTATAAATGCCCCGGGATTCATCGCAATGGATATTACTTTTGAAAATACAATGGGACAAATTATAATTAGGCACTGACATTGACTAGAGGTAAGGACCACATTACATTCTACAGGTGCATATTTCCTAGGTATCAAGATACCTTAAATCGTCAAAGAGGTATTCAATACTTTTCAAGAAATTGAAATTTACGGAACCATGGATTTCATATTTGCAGACGCTACGGTGGTGATACAAAATTCCATCATTAATGCACGAAGACCTCTGAATATCAAACCTCCAAAACAGCTACCGTAGGTAATAACTTGTCTATTTAAAAGAAAAAAAAAAAAAGGAGGGACACAATATTGCATATTCCTTTACATTAAGTTTATAATTTAGTTAACTAACTAAGATTTTTTCTTTTTCTTTTTTTTCTAAAAAGTATTTTCTCAGGTATAAACGCCCTGGGATTCATCGCAATTGATATTACTTTTGAAAATATCGTGGGGCGAATTATAATCAAACACTAACATTGATTATATTAAGGACCACATTGCATTCTACAAGTCCATATTTCCTAGGTATCAAGATACCTTAAATCCTCAAAGAGGTATTCAATATTTTTGAGAATGTAAATTTTACGGAACAATAGATTTCATATTTGCAGACGCTACGGTGGTGATACAAAATTTCATCATTAATGCACAAAGACCTCTGAATGTCAAACCTCCAAAGCAGCTACCGTAGGTAATAACTTGACAATTTAAAAGAAAAAAAAAAAGAAGAAGGAGGGATACAATATTGCATATTTCCTTACATTAAGTTTATTATTTAGTTAACTAACTAAGATTTTTTCTTTTTCTTTTTTTTCTAAAAAATATTTATCAGGCATAAATGCCCTGGGATTCATTGCTATTGATATTACTTTTGAAAATATCGTGGGGCGAATTATAATCAAACACTAACATTGATTATATTAAGGACCACATTGCATTCTACAAGTCCATATTTCCTAGGTATCAAGATACCTTAAATCCTCAAAGAGGTATTCAATATTTTTGAGAATGTAAATTTTACGGAACCATAGATTTCATATTTGCAGACGCTACGGTGGTGATACAAAATTTCATCATTAATGCACAAAGACCTCTGAATATCAAAGCTCCAAAGCAGCTACCGTAGGTAATAACTTGACAATTTAAAAGAAAAAAAGAAGAAGAAGGAGGGATACAATATTGCATATTTCCTTACATTAAGTTTATTATTTAGTTAACTAACTAAGATTTTTTCTTTTTCTTTTTTTTCTAAAAAATATTTATCAGGCATAAATGCCCTGGGATTCATTGCTATTGATATTACTTTTGAAAATATCGTGGGGCGAATTATAATCAAGCACTGACATTGATTATACGTAAGGACCACATTGCATTCTACAGGTGCATATTTCCTAGGTATTACCTTAAATCCTCATAGAAGTATTCAATATTTTCAAGAATGTAAAATTTACGGAACCATAGATTTCATATTTGTAGACGCTACGGTGCTGATACAAAATTCTATCATTAATGCATGAAGACCTCTGAATATCAAACCTCCAAAACAGCTACTGTAGGTAATAACTTATTTATTTAAAAGAGAAAAAAAAAAAAGAAAAGGAGGGATACTATATTGCATATTACATTACATTAAGTTTATAATTTAGTTAAATAACTAAGATTTTTTCTTTTTATTTTCCTAAAAAATATTTTCTCAGCTATAAATGCCCCGGGATTCATCGCAATGGATATTACTTTTGAAAATACAATGGGACAAATTATAATTAGGCACTGACATTGATTAGAGGTAAGGACCACATTACATTCTACAGGTGCATATTTCCTAGGTATCAAGATACCTTAAATCCTCAAAGAGGTATTCAATATTTTTTGAGAATGTGAAATTTACGGAACCATAGATTTCATATTTGCAGACGCTACGGTGGTGATACAAAATTCCATCATTAATGCACGAAGACCTCTGAATATCAAACCTCCAAAACAGCTACCGTAGGTAATAACTTGCCTATTTAAAAGAAACAAAAAAAAAAGGAGGGACACAATATTGCATATTCCTTTACATTAAGTTTATAATTTAGTTAACTAACTAAGATTTTTTCTTTTTTTTTTTTTCTGAAAAATATTTTCTCAGGTATAAATGCCGTGGGATTCATTGCAATTGATATTACTTTTGAAAATATCGTGGGGCGAATTATAATCAAGCACTGACATTGATTATACGTAAGGACCACATTGCATTCTACAGGTGCATATTTCCTAGGTATCAAGATACCTTAAATCCTCAGAGAGGTATTCAATATTTTCAAGAATGTAAAATTTACGAAACCATAGATTTCATATTTGCAGACGCTACGGTGGTGATACAAAATTTCATCATTAATGCACGAAGACCTCTGAATATCAAACCTCCAAAACAGCTACCATAGGTAATAACTTGTCTATTTAAAAGAGAAAAAAAAAAAAAAGGAGGGATACAGTATTGCATATTACATTACATTAAGTTTATAATTTAGTTAAATAACTAAAATTACATTAAGATTTTTTCTTTTTCTTTTTTTTTTCTAAATAATATTTTCTTAGGTATAAACGCCCTGGGATTCATCGCAATTGATATTACTTTTGAAAATATCGTGGGATGAATTATAATCAAGCACTGACATTGATTATACGTAAAGACCACATTGCATTCTACAGGTGCATATTTCTTACGTATCAAGATACCTTAAATCTTCAAAGAGGTATTCAATATTTTTCGAGAATGTGAAATTTACGGAACCATAGATTTCATATTTGCAGACGCTACGGTGGTGAAACAAAATTCCATCATTAATGCACGAAGACCTCTGAATATCAAACCTCCAAAACAGCTACCATAGGTAATAACTTGTCTATTTAAAAGAAGAAAAAAAAAAGGGATACAATATTGCATATTCCTTTACACTAACTTTATAATTTAGTTAACTAACAAAGATTTTTTTTTTTTTTCTAAAAAATATTTTCTCAGCTATAAACGCCCTAGAATTCATCGCAATTGATATTACTTTGGAAAATACCGTGAGACGAATTATAATCAAGCACTGACATTGATTATAGGTAAGGACCACATTGCATTCTACAAGTGCATATTTCTTGGGTATCTAGATACCCTAAATCCTCAAAGAGATATTCAATATTTTTGAGAATGTGAAATTTACGGAACCGTAGATTTCATATTTGGGGACGCGATGGTGGTGATACAAAATTCCATCATTAATGCACGAAGACCTATGAATATCAAACCTCAAAAACAGTTATTGTAGGTAATAACTTGACTATTTAAAAGAAAAAAAAAAAAAAAAGAGGAGGGATACAATATTGCATATTCTCTTACATTAAGTTTATAATTTAGTTACCTAACTAAGATTTTTTCTTTTTCTTATTTTCTAAAAAATATTTTCTCCGCTGTAAACGCCCCTGGATTCAGCACAATGGATATTACTTTTGAAAATAAAACGGGGTAAATTATAATCACGCACTGACATTAATTAGAGGTAAGGACCACATTGCATTCTACAGGTACATATTTCTTGTGTATCAAGATACCTTAAATCCTCAAAGACGTATTCAATATTTTCGAGAATGTGAAATATACGAAACTATAGATTTCATATTTGCAAATGCTACGGTGGTGATACAATATTCCATCATTAATGCACGAAGACATATGAATATCAAACCTCCAAAACAGCTACCGTAGGTAATAACTTGTCTATTTAAAAGAAAAATAAAAAAGGAGGGATACAATATTGCATATTCCCTTACATTAAGTTTATAATTTAGTTAACTAACTAAGATTTTTTCTTTTTCTTTTTTTCTAAAAAATATTTTCTCAACTATAAACACCCTGTGATTCATTGAAATTTATTTTACTTTGGAAAATACCGTGGGCCGAATTATAATCAGGCACTAACATTGATTAGAGGTAAGGACCACATTGCATTCTACAGGTGTATATTTCTTGTGTATCAAGATATCCTAAATCCTCAGAGAGGTATTCAATATTTTCAAGAATGTGAAATTTACGGAACCATAGATTTCATATTTGGGGACGCGACAGTGGTGATACAAAATTCAATCATTAATGCATGAAGACCTCGGAATATGCAACCAGTAAAACAGGTATCGTAGGTAATAACTTGACAATTTAAAAGAAAAAAAAAAAAAGGAAAAAAGGAGGGATACAATATAGCATATTCCATTACCTTAAGTTCATAATTTAGTTAACTAACTACGATTTTTTCTTTTTTTTTTTTCCTAAAAAAGATTTTCTAAACTATAAATGCTTCGGGATTCATCGCAATTGATATTACTTTTGAAAATACCGCAGGGTGAACTATAATGAGGCACGGACATTGATTAGAGGTAAGGACCACATTGCATTCTACAGGTGCATATTTCTTGAGTATCAAGATACCCTAAATCCTCAAAGAGGTATTCAATATTTTCGAGAATGTGAAATTTACGGAACCATAGATTTCATATTTTGGGATGCTACGGTGGTGATACAAAATTTCATCATTAATGCACGAAGACCTCTGAATATCAAACCTCCAAAACAGCTACCGTAGGTAATAACTTGACAATTTAAAAGAAAAAAAAAGAAGAAGGAGGGATACAATATTGCATATTCCCTTACATTAAGTTTATTATTTAGTTAACTAACTAAGATTTTTTCTTTTTTTTCTAAAAAATATTTTGTCAGGCATAAATGCCCTGGGATTCATTGCAATTGATATTACCTTTGAAAATATCGTGGGGCGAATTATAATCAAGCACTAACATTGATTATACGTAAGGACCACATTGCATTCTATAGGTGCATATTTCCTAGGTATTAAGATACCTTAAATCCTCAAAGAGGTATTCAATATTTTCAAGAATGTAAAATTTACGGAACCATAGATTTCATATTTGTAGACGCTACGGTGGTGATACAAAATTCTATCATTAATGCATGAAGACCTCAGAATATCAAACCTCCAAAACAGCTACCGTAGGTAATAATTTATATATTTAAAAGAGAAAAAAAAAAAGGAGGGATACAATATTGCAGATTACATTACATTAAGTTTATAATTTAGTTAAATAACTAAAATTTTTTATTTTTATTTTTCTAAAAAATATTTTCTCAACTATAAATGCCCCGGGATTCATCGCAATGGATATTACTTTTGAAAATACAATGGGACAAATTATAATTAGGCACTGACATTGATTAGAGGTAAGGACCACATCACATTCTACAGGTGCATATTTCCTAGGTATCAAGATACCTTAAATCCTCAAAGAGGTATTCAATACTTTTTGAGAATGTGAAATTTACGGAACCATGGATTTCATATTTGCAGACGCTACGGTGGTGATACAAAATTCCATCATTAATGCACGAAGACCTCTGAATATCAAACCTCCAAAACAGCTACCGTAGGTAATAACTTGTCTATTTAAAAGAAAAAAAAAAAAGGAGGGACACAATATTGCATATTCCTTTACATTAAGTTTATAATATAGTTAACTAACTAAGATTTTTTCTTTTTCTTTTTTTTCTAAAAAGTATTTTCTCAAGTATAAACGCCCTGGGATTCATCGCAATTGATATTACTTTTGAAAATATCGTGGGGCGAATTATAATCAAACACTAACATTGATTATATTAAGGACCACATTGCATTCTACAAGTCCATATTTCCTAGGTATCAAGATACCTTAAATCCTCAAAGAGGTATTCAATATTTTTGAGAATGTAAATTTTACGGAACCATAGATTTCATATTTGCAGACGCTACGGTGGTGATACAAAATTTCATCATTAATGCACAAAGACCTCTGAATATCAAACCTCCAAAGCAGCTACCGTAGGTAATAACTTGACAATTTAAAAGAAAAAAGGAAGAAGAAGGAGGGATACAATATTGCATATTTCCTTACATTAAGTTTATTATTTAGTTAACTAACTAAGATTTTTTCTTTTTCTTTTTTTTCTAAAAAATATTTATCAGGCATAAATGCCCTGGGATTCATTGCTATTGATATTACTTTTGAAAATATCGTGGGGCGAATTATAATCAAGCACTGACATTGATTATACGTAAGGACCACATTGCATTCTACAGGTGCATATTTCCTAGGTATTACCTTAAATCCTCATAGAAGTATTCAATATTTTCAAGAATGTAAAATTTACGGAACCATAGATTTCATATTTGTAGACGCTACGGTGCTGATACAAAATTCTATCATTAATGCATGAAGACCTCTGAATATCAAACCTCCAAAACAGCTACCGTAGGTAATAACTTATTTATTTAAAAGAGAAAAAAAAAAAAAAAAAGGAGGGATACTATATTGCATATTACATTACATTAAGTTTATAATTTAGTTAAATAACTAAGATTTTTTCTTTTTATTTTCCTAAAAAATATTTTCTCAGCTATAAATGCCCCGGGATTCATCGCAATGGATATTACTTTTGAAAATACAATGGGACAAATTATAATTAGGCACTGACATTGATTAGAGGTAAGGACCACATTACATTCTACAGGTGCATATTTCCTAGGTATCAAGATACCTTAAATCCTCAAAGAGGTATTCTATATTTTTTGAGAATGTGAAATTTACGGAACCATAGATTTCATATTTGCAGACGCTACGGTGGTGATACAAAATTCCATCATTAATGCACGAAGACATATGAATATCAAACCTCCAAAACAGCTACCGTAGGTAATAACTTGTCTATTTAAAAGAAAAATAAAAAAGGAGGGATACAATATTGCATATTCCCTTACATTAAGTTTATAATTGAGTTAACTAACTAAGATTTTTTCTTTTTCTTTTTTTCTAAAAAATATTTTCTCAACTATAAACGCCCTGTGATTCGTTGAAATTTATATTACTTTGGAAAATACCGTGGGCAGAATTATAATCAGGCACTAACATTGATTAGAGGTAAGGACCACATTGCATTCTACAGGTGTATATTTCTTGTGTATCAAGATATCCTAAATCCTCAGAGAGGTATTCAATATTTTCAAGAATGTGAAATTTACGGAACCATAGATTTCATATTTGGGGACGCGACAGTGGTGATACAAAATTCAATCATTAATGCATGAAGACCTCGGAATATGCAACCAGTAAAACAGGTACCGTAGGTAATAACTTGACAATTTAAAAGAAAAAAAAAATGGACAAAAGGAGGGATACAATATAGCATATTCCATTACATTAAGTTCATAATTTAGTTAACTAACTACGATTTTTTCTTTTTTTTTTTCCTAAAAAAGATTTTCTAAACTATAAATGCTTCGGGATTCATCGCAATTGATATTACTTTTGAAAATACTGCAGGGTGAACTATAATGAGGCATGAACATTGATTAGAGGTAAGGACCACATTGCATTCTACGGTGCATATTTCTTGAGTATCAAGATACCCTAAATCCTCAAAGAGGTATTCAATATTTTCGAGAATGTGAAATTTACGGAACCATAGATTTCATATTTTGGGATGCTACGGTGGTGATACAAAATTTCATCATTAATGCACGAAGACCTCTGAATATCAAACCTCCAAAACAGCTACCGTAGGTAATAACTTGACAATTTAAAAGAAAAAAAAAAAAGAAGAAGGAGGGATACAATATTACATATTCCCTTACATTAAGTTTATTATTTAGTTAACTAACTAAGATTTTTTCTTTTTTTTCTAAAAAATATTTTGTCAAGCATAAATGCCCTGGGATTCATTGCAATTGATATTACTTTTGAAAATATCGTCGGGCGAATTATAATCAAGCACTAACATTGATTATACGTAAGGACCACATTGCATTCTATAGGTGCATATTTCCTAGGTATTAAGATACCTTAAATCCTCAAAGAGGTATTCAATATTTTCAAGAATGTAAAATTTACGGAACCATAGATTTCATATTTGTAGACGCTACGGTGGTGATACAAAATTCTATCATTAATGCATGAAGACCTCAGAATATCAAACCTCCAAAACAGCTACCGTAGGTAATAATTTATATATTTAAAAGAGAAAAAAAAAAGGAGGGATACAATATTGCATATTACATTACATTAAGTTTATAATTTAGTTAAATAACTAAAATTTTTTATTTTTATTTTTCTAAAAAATATTTTCTCAACTATAAATGCCCCGGGATTCATCGCAATGGATATTACTTTTGAAAATACAATGGGACAAATTATAATTAGGCACTGACATTGATTAGAGGTAAGGACCACATCACATTCTACAGGTGCATATTTCCTAGGTATCAAGATACCTTAAATCCTCAAAGAGGTATTCAATACTTTTCGAGAATGTGAAATTTACGGAACCATGGATTTCATATTTGCAGACGCTACGGTGGTGATACAAAATTCCATCATTAATGCACGAAGACCTCTGAATATCAAACCTCCAAAACAGCTACCGTAGGTAATAACTTGTCTATTTAAAAGAAAAAAAAAAAAGGAGGGACACAATATTGCATATTCCTTTACATTAAGTTTATAATTTAGTTAACTAACTAAGATTTTTTCTTTTTCTTTTTTTTCTAAAAAGTATTTTCTCAAGTATAAACGCCCTGGGATTCATCGCAATTGATATTACTTTTGAAAATATCATGGGGCGAATTATAATCAAACACTAACATTGATTATATTAAGGACCACATTGCATTCTACAAGTCCATATTTCCTAGGTATCAAGATACCTTAAATCCTCAAAGAGGTATTCAATATTTTTGAGAATGTAAATTTTACGGAACAATAGATTTCATATTTGCAGACGCTACGGTGGTGATACAAAATTTCATCATTAATGCACAAAGACCTCTGAATATCAAACCTCCAAAGCAGCTACCGTAGGTAATAATTTGACAATTTAAAAGAAAAAAAGAAGAAGAAGGAGGGATACAATATTGCATATTTCCTTACATTAAGTTTATTATTTAGTTAACTAACTAAGATTTTTTCTTTTTCTTTTTTTTCTAAAAAATATTTATCAGGCATAAATGCCCTGGGATTCATTGCTATTGATATTACTTTTGAAAATATCGTGGGGCGAATTATAATCAAGCACTGACATTGATTATACGTAAGGACCACATTGCATTCAGTAGGTGCATATTTCTTGGGTATCAAGATACCCTAAATCCTCAAAGATGTATTCAATATTTTCAAGAATGTGAAATTTACGGAACCATTGATTTCATATTTGGGGACGCTACGTTGGTGATACAAAATTCCATCATTAATGCACGAAGACCTCTGAATATCAAACTTCCAAAACAACTACCGTAGGTAATAACTTGACTATTTAAAAAAAAAAAAAAGGGATACAATATTGCATGTTCCCTTACATTAAGTTTATAATTTAATTAACTAACTAAATTTTTTTCTTTTTTTTTTAAATATTTTCTCAACTACAAATGCCCGGGGATTCGTCGCAATGGATATTACTTTTGAAAATACAACGGGGCGAATTATAATCACGCACCGACATTGATTAGAGGTAAGGACCACATTGCATTCTACAGGTGCATATTTCTTAGGTATCAAGACACCTTAAATTCTTAAAGAGGTATTCAATATTTTTGAGAATGTGAAATTTAAGGAACCATAGATTTCATATTTGGGGATGCTACGGTGGTGATACAAAATTCCTTTATTAATGCACGAAAACCTCTGAATATCAAACCTCCAAAACAACTACCAGTTGTAATAACTTGAATATTTAAAAGAAAAGAAAAATGAGGGATACAATAGTGCATATTCCCTTACATTAAGTTTATAATTTAATTAACTCACTAAGATTTTTTATTTTTTTTTTCTAAAAAATATTTTCTCAGCTATAAACACCCCGAGATTCATCGCAATGGATATTACTTTGAAAAATACCATGGGGCAAATTATAATCAGCCACTGGCATTGATTATAGGTAAGGACCACATTGCATTCTACAGGTGCATATTTCTTGGGTATCAAGATACCCTAAATCCTCAAAGAGGTATTCAATATTTTCGAGAATGTGAAATTTACAGAACCTTAGATTTCATATTTGGGGACACTACGTTGGTGATACAAAATTCCATCATTAATGCACGAAGACCTCTGAACATCAAACCTCCAAAACAACTACCGTAGGTAATAACTTGACTATTTAAAAAAAATAAATGAGGGATACAATATTGCATATTCCCTTACATTAAGTTTATAATTTAGTTAACTAACAAAAATTTTTTCTTTTTTTTTTCTAAAAAATATTTTCTTAGCTATAAGCGCCCCAGGTTTCATCGAAATGGATATTATTTTTGAAAATACCGCAGTACGAATTATAATTAGGCACTGACATTGATTAGAGGTAAGGACCACATTGCATTCTACAGGTGTATATTTCTTGGGTATCAAGATACCCTAAATCCTCAAAGATGTATTCAATATTTTCGAGCATGTGAAATTTACGGAACCATTGATTTCATATTTAGGGACGCTACGGTGGTGATACAAAATTTCATCATTAATGCACAAAGACCTTTGAATATCAAACCTCCAAAACAGCTACCGTAGGTAATAACTTGACTATTTAAAAGAAAAAAAATGGAGGGATACAATATTGCATATTCCCTTACATTAAGTTTATAATTTAATTAACTAACTAAGAATTTTTTTTTTCCAAAAAATATTTTCTCAGCTATAAACTCCCCAAGATGCATCGCAATGGATATTACTTTTGAAAATACCACGGGGCGAATTATAATCAGGCACTGACATTGATTAAATGTAAGGACCACATTGCATTCTACAGGTGCATTTTTCTTTGGTATTAGGATACCCTAAATCCTCAAAGAGGTATTCAATATTTTCAAGAATGTGAAATTTACGGAACTATAGATTTCATATTTGGGGACGCTGTGGTGGTGATACAAAATTCCATCATTAATGCATAAAGTCCTCTGAATGGTCAATCAAATGTAATCACTGCCGAAGGAAGATGATCTGTGCCTACATTGAACACAGGAACAGTGATTCAAAATTGTACAATAAAGGCTGCCCCAGATCTCCTCCCTTATAAGTCACAAATTAAGACATATTTGGAAAGGCCATTGCAAGATTACTCATTATCAATCATCTTGCAAAGTAACCTTATTGATGTTATAGATCCCGCGGTATGGCTTCAATGGGAGGGAGCTCCTAATAGGTCTAAGAAGGTGTACTATGTCGAATACAATAATACAGGTCATGGAGCCAACACTACTGGTAGAGTTAAATTTCCAAGATATCATAACCAAACTAGCCCTAGCACTCTCATGAATTTTACTGTTAGAAACTTTATTAGTGGGAATAGTTGGATTTCCAAGACTGGGATCCCATTTTTTCTTGATCTAATGTAAAACTTCGATCATAATAAAATATCAATAATGGGACCCAATGTTTCACATAATAAAGTAACAATTTCAAAAGGTTTTTTTTTAATGGATGGAAATTGTCGTGAGTCCAATGATATTTATATTTAATTTAATCACTTGATACTGTGCTTTTAATTAAACATTTAGCACGTGCATGTGTATAATTAAAGACCTTATCTTTGAAATTAAAATTTTTAATTTTGTAATTAAATTTCAAAAAATATGTTGTTAGGAAATAACTAACATAAGTAACTATAAGTTTAAATTTTGAATTCAACAGTTATGATTATTTGAAAAGGTAAAATTGATAATCCGTCTAAATAGTGGTATAATACTTTGTGTATAAGAACATATCGCTAGTTACATCCGGACAAATGTCCAGTGGTAAACTTGACGTATACATTAATTAATTAATTAATTCAAGAGCTAATACTGATATAATTGATCATTAAGTTGATTTATATAGCTTTTTATATTTATATCTATGTAGCATGAAAGTCACCATCATACTCGTACCACAAAATATTGCTCTGTTCCACACAATGGGGATTGGGTGAGACCTCCAATTATCACAGTCATCCCCACACTCAAACTAATAAGCAATTAACACATTAAGTATACCATTAAATTAAATTAAAGAACCAATTAGGTCGGTTAAGCATACCATTAAAAAAGAGAATAACTTTGACCTACCATGGAAGATTTGGTTGAGTAAGTATTAGAGAAATATACCCTTTCTATATATATATATATATATATACCCTTGTATCCCTTGTAATGTGTGTGCATCAATAAAAATTTAGATTCCCTCCTCCAATTTTAACATGGTATCAGAGCTGGTTATCAGGAGGTCCTGGGTTCTAATCTTGTTGCCCCTCTTTATTCTATGACATTATTTGTCATTTGTTTATCTCTCTACGTGCTATCAGGCTGCACGTGTGAGGGAGTGTTAAAACTTGATATACATTGTTGACCCACAACCTAATAGCTTAAGCTTTTAGGTAAAGTGGTAATCTAAGAGTAAGCATACCATTAAGGAACCGATCGACGTCCTATAGAAGCATACCAAGTAATTAACGTATTAAGGATACCATTAAAGAAGAGATTCAGGAGGCTGGGCCATCGATGGTTAGTCTCATTCTGTCGATGGTTCATTTCATTCCGTCCACTGTTCATTTCATTCCATCGACGGATTGTGGCAGAATGATACGTATATACATGCAATCCAATAAATCACAATTTCATTCACTTCTAACATAATTCAGGATTTTGAAGGAAAATATATTTTCTTAATACTTCTATTAGACATTTTGAATTAATGTATGTATCTTGGAGCTCTTTGACAATTGGAAGTTTATGATAATTTTTGGTTCACTATCATTAATGTTTAGAATATTTTATTATTTTTAAAAGAATATCATCAATGCATGAGTAGTAGTGCAACTACATGTGTTTGGCCACCGTATGCCGGCCTATTTATAGTATGTGATTGCAACATGCATTAATTTCATAGATTCAGATATGTTGTATGTCCATTAGCTTCGACTTATTCTCCAATTATTAGTGTGATATTTCTCCAAGACAGATTATACCTACAACACATTTTATTCCTTATTTTTTGATAGTCCATATTATTACAAGAAAGCATCTTATTTTTTGGTTTATGATTCTTTGAACCAAACACTTAGAAATGGGATGTGAATTAGTTATTATAATTGTTAAAAAATAACCCAATAACAATTCTAAGTAAAAAATTTTAAACATATTCACCTTTTATATTTAATTAAACCGTTCACATTTTAAAACATTTGAATTTAAAATAAAAATAAATTAATTAAAATACATTTTTTCTTGAACTTTAAAAAAATTTTAGATTTGATTTGGTTCAACTTATTATCTTATTTGTTTATGTATTTTATTTTTAATTCTACTTTGACCATCGGTAAACTAGCTCAGTATTTAAAATCAAATTTTTAGAAACCATGGCCAATTAATTAGTGCAAAGAGCTTGAACAAATCCACGAAAAGCAATCACCTTTTTTTTTTTTTTTTATGACAATCCTACTTTAATTACTTAACGTGTTTGTTATTGCATTATAATTACCATAGGAGTTAACATATCAAATTGAATTTAAGCATAAACCTTGATTAAAAAATAAAAATTACAAGAAAAGTAGGAGTTGACCACTGTGAAATGAGAGACTTTTAATGTTTATGTACACAATAAAAAATAAAATTTCCCACTAATGCACTAGCCCAATTAAAAGAAGTAAGAGAAGTTATCTTCTGTAAATGAGTCACCTCAAATTCTAGATGACGCTTTAATTTTTCATTTGAAAATATCTATATGTATTATAAGGCAAATGTGTTTTGGTAATTAATGCCCCTCCCTCACTATAAATGACAAAGTATCTATATATAATTGGGCTCAAAATAATTACATCCATATGATGTGATTTTGATGTTCCCCATCTTTTCTCTTGCCTTACCTTTCCTACCTTTCCTTTATTTGAGAAAGAAAAGAAGAGGACAACGTAAAGAAAGCCAATTTTCTATTACGTTTTCTCTCTATCAAATATTATTAAATATGAAATTTGTTTGAATAAAATTAAACATAAAGAAAAATTAAATACCTCGTTAGCCAAAAAAGAAAGAGTGGTTCATTTATATTTTTATTTTTATTTAGATAAAGGGTTTTGTTTAAGAAGAAATAGAGAAAAATAGAAAGGAAATCCATTTTCTATTTTATGTTCTCTCCATATCAAATACCACTAAAAGTAATAATTGCTTTTAACATGATTTTAAATTAGGAAAAATCAAATTTTAATGTATGCAAAATCAAAATTTTATTTTCAAATTTAGTACATATTTTTTTTTTTCGATTTCACTTTTTATATAATGACTGAAATGTAGATTTTTTTTTTCATATATATATATATATATATATATATTATTCTAAGCGACCTCAAACTCACTCCAAATAAAGATTATATTATATCACAAATTCTTGATATAACCAACATCATAGTGACGTATGCAGAAATGCTTGTACATCCAATAAAATAGTGTCACGTATGCAGTGTGATTCAACATATATTTATGTGTATTTACGTGATATTAGAAAAAAAAAACATAAAATAAAGTATTCCAATGATATATTTAATGATTTTTCATTTTGCTAGATTTATAATGTGTCAGGTGCATAACCTAATATATGTATGGGAACCATCACTTAATATGAATGGCCTAGATCATCTCTTTTCCTTTTTACAAAAAAAAAAAGTTGAAAAATGCACCAGCTTATGCAAAATATTAAGTGTCTTTAACATTAATTTTTTGAATTATGTGTACCTCTAAACATTTATATTCCATTCATTCGGTCATTCCAACTCCGAGTCATTTCCAAGTCTTCTTCAATCTCATTATTTTAATTGAATGTTCTTACCTAACTTTACATAACATAATTTTTTTCATTTAAAAAGTAAACTTCCTATTTTTAATTTTTTTGTTAAAATCTTGTGTGGGTTAGAAGGGGATTGTTTGGGATAGATTTAGACATTTAAATTTTTTTAACTCATCTAAATTTTAAAAATTATTTTGTCTTGAAAATAAAGTATTAGTTATTTAATATTAAAATTATAAACTAATTAAAAGTCCACTCGAAACTTATCGTTAACTAGCTAGTTGCTCTTGTAAGACTCGTACAAAAGCACCTAAAATATATACTTTTTTAGAAAATAATAATATAGTGAAATTTAGTTTAGATCAAGTAACTAAATTAAATTGTCGATAATTAGATGCATATAGATTGATTCTAATCACAAAAATATTGAATTATCAAATAGGTTTAATTTGATTTTTAAAACTTCAATTGAAATATTCATTGACCACTGTATATATTTTTGTTAATTTATTACATGACATTAAGTTTCTTCCCTCGGGGATAGCAATTTATGTATCCATCATGTACCGATTAATTGGCAAATAATTTCTCTTGCAAGCAATTAAGAGTAGAAATAAAATAATTTTAAAATTAAAATAAGCTTAATTACACACCCATTTTTCTCATTTAAAGGATATATTAAAGAGAATGATGAATGAATATCCTAGTTAAAGAGGGAAAATAAAATTATAGCCACCCAATATATGAACAAGTTTGGTAAAAGAGAATATATATATATATATATATATATTTATAATCATGCTCATGCATATTAAAATATTCCTACATACACAATACACATTCATGACCAATTAAAAGAAGTAAGAGAAGTTATCTTCTGTAAATAAGTCACCTTAAATTCTAGATGACCCTTTAATTTTTCATTTGAAAATATCTGTATGTATTATAAGGTGAAGATGCTTTGGTAATTAATGCCCCCCCCCCCAATTTCATCTCTCTCTCTCTCTCTCTCCTCACAGCTTGACTCTCTCTCTCTAAAATTATTCTCCATCCGTAAGCTAAATTGAGGTCCCGACTTCAATCCTCAATAAGTTAACCGAAGTGGATTTGTCGTAGGATCATTGTAAGCACCACTCAAGGGATAAGGTAACTCTCTCTCTCTCTCTCTCTCTCTCTCTCTCTCTTTCTCTCTCTCTCTCTCTCTCCCCTCAATCTCTCTTTAGATATTTAGTTAAATTGACGATCAAACGCGATATCAG
The DNA here is from genome assembly GCF_029873635.1 of Malania oleifera. Taxonomy (NCBI): domain Eukaryota; kingdom Viridiplantae; phylum Streptophyta; class Magnoliopsida; order Santalales; family Ximeniaceae; genus Malania; species Malania oleifera. The sequence goes on from NC_080426.1 coordinate 66,895,852, forward strand.
GGTCCCAACTTTAATCCTCGTCATTTTAATCGGAGCAGATTTTTTATTTGGGGATCCTAAGCACCACTCCAAGGTTAAGGTGAGGAGTACAAATTATATTTGTTGTTTTAAAAATTTAACCGATTAAATTATAGTATTTAATTATTAAATTTTAGTATTTGATTTTATTAGATTTTTAGAGATATGACTGTGATTAAATTAAACTTGCGGGATTAGATTATATTAGATTTTTGGAAATATTCTTGGATTAAATTAAACTGCAGGATTATATTATATTAGATTTTTGGAAATATTCCTGAGATTAAATTAAACTGTAAGATTGGATTATATTAGATTTTTGGAAATATTTTTGGAATTAAGTTAAACTGCAAGGATTGGATCATATTGGTGCTTTTAAATATGTTACAAATTAAATTTAAGTAAGAGAAATGGATCATACCGCGTTTCCTTAGAATTTAATTAGTTAACGGGAACGTGTGAGTGTAGAAATGTTAGAATAGTAATTATTCTAAGGTTGAGCTGATTAAACTAGGGCATGTGAATACATGGGTTTGTGCAAACGCCATAGGCGTCGGTTTAGGAAACTTGCAGGCACGTCCTCAGGAAACAAGTAAGGGGAATAAATTATAATAGACATTTTTGGGAAATTAACTATTGTTTAAAGTATGTGAAATTGAGAACATGATATATAGTGTCGCGACGTCCCGGGAGTGAGTGTGCCTTGGGCGGCGAAATAAAAATCAATTTTAAATTTTCAAGGAAAAATAGGAATTTTCGGAGTCGCCACTAACCTTTTAGTGTGGTTAGAACACATGATTACTACCCCGTTAGGGGTAGAATGAGCCTACGTTATCAGAGCTGGGGTCGGGAGTTCGGTTACACGAGGGGAAGGTACGAGTATCCCCTACGCGCCCGTTCTTATGAATGGTACCTAATTAATTTAGAATTATCCCTAAGTTAATTTAAAAAATCTTTAAATTACTCCTTTTATGAATTTATAAATACACATGAAAAATAAATAAATAAATAAATGTAATATATACATATATACTCCCTCAGAGCTTAAGGTACGTGAAGCCCGAAAGCTAATACCCTAGCATTAAAATCATAGGGATTAAAAATCAAAAATACTTTATAAAATACACTCCCAAATTTTAGAAATCTTATAGGGTTTTCCTAAGTATGAAAATACTAGTTTGGGAGGTTTTAGATAATAGATATAATAATTTAAACATAATAATAAAGATAAAAAATAGTAATAAACTAGAATATTAGAATACCACAATACCTACTAATCAACATATATAATACCAGCTAAAATACTAAAACAAACACAATACAAAATACTAGATATAAATATATGATATTTGCTAAGATTCTAAACATACCACCATACTCTAAGACTAAATATATAACATGAACATACCATAATATTAAAATACTATACGTACGTTATAAACAAAAATACTCAAACATACCATAATACATATAGTCACGATAATAATAATACATATCTACAAATACTATAATACGTAACAAATTACTATAACACTATATATACTAAACATATAATATAATAGCATGATACCAAAACACCAAATATATTATATTACCTAAAATATTAAACTTACCATAATAAATAATACCTTATATATTAACATACTAAAAGTATCATAATAATAATAAATATATAGTATTACTTAAGACACTATATTAAAAGCTATCTAAAATACTAAATTAGATGTATGATGTTACTTATAAATCCTAAGTTGTTAAATACCTAATATAACTAACATTCTAGAATACATACACATACAATAATAGTTCTAAAATACCACATATACTACAACTAACCTACTAAAATCCTAACATGATATATAACATGACCAAAATTCTAAAATACTAATAATATAATACAAAGTTAACATACAATATAAGCATGAATAAAATAATAAAAAAAAATTTTAAACATATACAAAACAAAAGATATACGTGTGCTGTGTGCTGAGTGTGTGTAGTGGGTGTGTGGACAAGCTGTCCAAGAGATGAAGATAAAATTACGAAACTCAAAGAAATTAATCAAACCAATAATATTAACAAGGGAGAGTCAGAAACAACCGAGTAAGGTTTCAGATTGATCGGATAAGAAATCGCCGCTCGATTGGCTTCATCTAGTTGAATGCGCAGACGCCGACGATTCCACTGCTGCGGCGGTGAGACGGCTGTGCAATAAACTAAAATGAAGTCGTAAAACTTAAAATAATAATCTGAATGGTGAAAATTAAGAAGAAAGGGTTAGAAACGAACTGGTAAAATTTCACATTGATCGGATAAGAAATCACCGCTCGATTGCCTTCGTCCAGTTGAATGCGCAGACGCCGATGACTCCACTGCTGGGGTGGTGATACGGTTGTGCAAGAAATTAACAAAAAGGGGGAAAACTCAAAAGACAAATTTGAATGGTGAAAATTAATAAGAAAGGGTTAAAAATGATCTCGTAAAGTTTCGCATTGATCCGATAAGAAATCTCCGCTCAATTGGCTTTGTCCAGTTGAATGCGTAGACGCCGATGACTCCACTGCTGCGGCGGTGATACGGCTGTGCAAGAAATTAACATGAAGGGGAAAAACTTAAAAGAAGAATATGAATGGTGACAATTAAGAAGAAAGGATTAGAAACGACCTTGTAAAATTTTGCATTGATTCGATAAGAAATCGCCGCTCGATTGGCTTCGTCCAATTGAATGCACAAACGCCGACGATTCCACTGCTGCGGCGGTGAGACGGCTGTGCAATAAATTAAAATGAAGTCGTAAAAATCAAAATAATAATCTGAATGGTGAAAATTAATAAGAAAGAGTTAGAAATGACCTGGTAAAATTTAGCATTGATTGGATAAGAAATCACCGCTCGATTGCCTTTGTCCAGTTGAATGCGCAGATGCCGATGACTCCACTGCTGCGGCGGTGATACGGCTATGCAAGAAATTAACACAAAGGGAAAAAACTAAAAAGACGAATATGAACGGTGAAAATTAATACGAAAGGGTTAGAAACGACCTCCTAAAGTTTCGCATTGATCCAATAAGAAATCGCCGCTCGATTGGCTTCGTCTAATTGAATGCGCAGACGCCGATGACTCCACTGCTGTGACGGTGATACGGCTGTGCAAGAAATTAACACGAAGGGGAAAAACTCAAAAGAAGAATCTAAATGGTGAAAATTAAGAAGAAAGGGTTAGAACTGACCTTGTAAAATTTCGCATTGATTGGACAAGAAATCGCTGCTCGATTGGCTTCGTCCAGTTGGATGCGCAGACGCTAATGACTCCACTGCTGAGGCGGTGATACGGCTGTGCAAGAAATTAATACAAAGGGGGAAAACTCAAAAGAAGAATCTGAACGGTGAAAATTAAGATGAAAGGGTTAGAAAAAACTTCGTAAAGTTTCGCATTGATCGGATAAGAAATCGCTGCTCGATTGGTTTCATCTAGTTGACTGCGCAAACGCCGACGACTCCATTGCTGCAACACGAGACTGCAAGGTAAGGTTTCTTTTCTTTTTTGGTTTGTACTTCCCCCCATAAGAGTGTTCTTTTCCTTCCTATTTATAAAAAATCAAAACCCTAAAGCTCCCTCTTTTTATTTTTATTTTTATTTTTTATTTTTTATACTTTTATAGTAATAATGAATATGGCAATTAATAATAATTCTTAATAATAATAATCATAATAATAATAGTAATGTAATAATGACAAGATTTGAAAATAATAATAATATAATAATAGTACGATAATAATAATAATAATAATAAGGATAATAATGCAAAATAAAAACCATGATAATAAAGTCAATGATAATAATAATAATAGTAGTATTGACAAGATTTGAAAATAATAATAATATAATAATAGTACGATAATAATAATAATAATAATAATAATAATAATAAAGTAATATTTAAAAATAATAATAATAATAATAATAATAATAATAATAATAATAAGGATAATAATGCAAAATAAAAACCATGATAATAATAATAATAATAATAATAATAAAGTAATAATAATAATATTTAAAAATAAAGATAATATTAATAACAATAATAATAAGAAAACTAATAGTAAAGTAATAATAATAATAATAATAATAATAATAATAATAATAATAATAATAATAATAAAGTAAGATAATAAAAATAATTATAATAATAGTAAAAATAACAATAAGGATAATAGAAATAATAATAATAATAATAACAACTTTTGTTGTATTGGGCCTGGGAAAAAATGGGGTGTCTACATATAGTTTGAAAAACTATGACACGGATATTTTCCTTGTGATTATTATATTATGATTATCAGTTAAAAAATTGTGTGGCATGAGAAATATGAAATAACCGTTTTATATTGGGAATGTGCTTTATATACTGATATATATGATTTACATTGAAATAAGTTATAACATATGTTTTTCATACAGAAATGAAAATATGAGATATATTGATATGTTTGATATGGATATGAAGATATGAGAAATATAGATATGTTTTTATAGAAATGATGATATATGTTCTATTCAGTAATGATGAAATGAAATACATGGATATGTTTTTACTGGGAAACGATGAAAATGGGTTATATAGATATGTTTTCAACTAGAAATGAAGAAATATGATATACAGTTATGTTTCTATTCAGAAATGATGATATGCAAATATGTTTTACAAAAATGAGGAAATGGTAAATATAGATATGTTTTATACTGAAAATGATGATATGTGAAATACACAAAGACGTTTTATACAAAAATGTTAAACTGACAAATATATTGACATGAGATGAGGTATACATAGATATGATGAGAATTATACAGAAATGATGAGAATTGTACAAATATGATGAGATATATATACAAGATGAAATGTGAATACATAAATGTGGAAATGAGAACCCTGATGAACCATAGAAATACTGAGAGCACGGTATTGTTGCTAGAATGTGTTAGTGCAACCACATGTCTTGTATAGAGTGTGGCGAGACAGTCGATTGGGCCAATGAAGGGTTGTGTTACCCCTTGGGGTCCGAACTAGGATTGGGTAGGCCAATCGTACTATAGACGCGTTTACTGTTGATTTAACCTGGCAGGCCAACCATGATGAGGTCCCGCCTACGGGCTGCACAACCCAGTCATGTGGGATGAATACATGACAACGTAACATGAATATCCTTAGGTGGTTCCTCATTACAAACGTGAAAAATGAACAACCATGAGTTATAGATGCATTTTGCTACATGCAGGTGGATACTCATGTGCTAAAATATGAATATGAGAAATGACATGAAAAATGATTAGATATGAGTTACAGACGCGTTGTGCTATATGCTAGTGGATACTCATGGGTTAGAATATGGATATGAGAAGTGAAATGACAAATGAACAACTATGAGCTACAGACGTGTGGTGCTATATGTTGGTGGATGCTCATGAGTTAGAATATGATTATGAGAAATGAAAGCTTATGAAAACAGGTTGGCATATGAATATGAGAAATGATTTTAAAGCTTATGAAACTATGATATATATATATATATATATATATATATATATGATTATGAGTACATAACTGTATATTTTTCTCCCAATTGATATAATTATTTATGATGAACGTGATATGATATATTAAACTTATGTTGCCACACACTATATATAATTTATTCTGTCTTACTGAAAGGTGTTTCACCTAGAATTTAAAACATTTTAGGAAATCAAGACAGACGAGTAGAGAGAGCTCCGAGGTAGTGGAGGTCTTGTTACCCTAGTATTCAGGGTAAGTGTTTTATAATTAGGGTTATGCTCTATATAACCCTAGAGTATCTTGGTGAATTTTTGGGGATATATATATATATATATATATATATATGTATGTATGTATGTGTGTAGAGGTTATAACACTCTGGTATTGTATTTTGGGACCCAGACACTTTATGTATTCTGTTGCATGATTTGTGTGTATTGATAGACATATACCCGGTATCCCACTTCAGGTCGAGTCATAATGATATATGGTATAAAAGATATGTGGTAAATGATGGAATATTATTGTTTATTATTATATGGAGAAAAAAGGTATAAAAATCGGGTCGTCACAGTTTGGTACCAAAGCCTAGGTTGTTAAGTTCCACAGACTTTAGCGAAATACAATATCAGAGTATAGGAATGGATTTTTGATGAAAGTAGAGGTTAGTAGACTGGGATTTGAGTTAGTCATTGTTGGAGGATAAGATTGAAATTTAACGTTCTATTTTGCTGCTTGGAGGCAGGAAATTCCATAGTGGTTTCTGTGATTTTCTAGAGATGACGATTTCAGGAAAGTCATAGTAAACTATCGCCGGTTCTTATTTATGAGTGGTAAGACTGAATCTTAAATTGGGAGTAAGGATTTTAAGTTGGTAGGTCGTGTAAGGATATAGTATATTTTATATAGTTCAATTACTGCATTGACCGCTATTGTGACGTCCCGGGAGCGCGTGTGCTCCGGGCGGCGAAATAAAAATTAGTTTTAATTTTCAAGGAAAAATAGGGAATATCGGAGTCGCCACTAACCTTTTAGTGTGGTTAGAACACATGATTACTACCCCGTTAGGGGTAAAATGGGCCTACGTTACCAGAGCTGGGGTCGGGAGTTCAATTACGCGAGGGGAAGGTACGAGCACCCCCTACGTGCCCGTTCTTACGAACGGTACCTAATTAATTTAAAATTATCCCTAAGTTAATTTAAAAAATCTTTAAGTTACTCCTTTTATGAGTTTATAAATACACATGAAAAATAAATAAATAAATGTAATATATACATATATATTCCCTTAGAGCTTAAGGTATGTGAAGCCCGAAAGCTCATACCCTAGCATTAAAATCATAGGGATAATAATTAAGAAAATACTTAAAAAAAAATACACTCCCAAATTTTGAAATTGTATTGAATTTTTTTATAGAAAAATACTAATATGGGAGGTTTTAATATATGGTAATAGAGTAATAAGCAACACATACCTACTAAAATATTATGAATGTCAAAATAAGTATCTAGATACCATAATACTATATATATTAATATACTAAGGATACTTAAAAGGTAATACCTTATATATTAAAAGGCTAAAAATGCCCTAATAGGTAATATTAGATGTCCTAAAGATACCATATTAAATAGTTCCCTACATGTTAAAATTCTAAAAATACCCTAATAAGTGATACTAAATGTAAATGTAGTAATAATACCATATATATACCTAAAATACTATAATGAGTTACGTATACTAAAATATCAATAAAAATATATACATAAAAAACAAAAAGGAACAATACCATAATAACTACTATCATGTGAGTATACCAAATATATAACGTAATACATAATACTAAAAATACCATAATAATATCATATATGTACTAAAATACTAAATCACAAACAAATATCATAGTAATATAACATCATATTGATAATGAGGACCCTAACACAATAATAAACTGGAACCCTACATAGATATATAGAACTTGAATATTGCGCATTAAAAATACAATAAAAATAATTATTAAATCTAAATATTAAACAATGGAAATCTTACCTCCGTAATAAAAATAAAAATCCTACAATAATGAAAACAAACAAATTAGTATTTATAAATATAGACATTAATTATCCTAAAACAATAACCAAACAAAATTTAAACTTTACAACAAACATGTGTATGTGTACTGCTGTGTGCGTGAGTTAGTGTGTGTGCGGTGTGTGTTATGTGTGCTGCTGTGTGTGTGTGCAGTGGGTCTTTTGTTGTGTGCATGTGTAGTGTGTGTTTTACTGTGTGTGTTGTGTGCGTGTGCAGTGTGTGTCCGTGTGCTGCTATGCGTGTGAGTTAGTGTGTGTGCTGCATTTTTCTGTGAGTGTTGCTATGTGTAAAAACTGTGTGCAGTGTGTGTTTAATCTGTGTGTGTGCCGCATGTTTTGCCAGCAACGACAACCTCTTGCACCCGTTGCTCCGGCCGATAAACCAGGCCACGACTATGATGCGTGCCAGAGACGACGCACCAGGCTGTGACTACGACGCCTCCTGCTACCGGACGGAGACCTTCTGCCTAACGTGCTGCTCTTCTCTACCAGCAAAGATGACCTCTTGCACCAGTTGCTCCATCCAACGAACCAGGCCACGACGATGACGCGTGCCAGAGACGACAGAACAAGCCACGACGACGACTCCTCCTGCTGCCGGATGAAGACCTTCTGTCGAACGTGCTGCTATTTTTCGCCGGCAACGACGACTGCTGCTTCGGTTCTGGTTGCAGCTATGTGCGTGGGGGCGTGGGTGAGAATATGGGAGTGAAGATGATGGTGACGAGAAAGCGGGATGAAGGGTGTGGCCGTGAGATGGGAATAAGACTATCGGAGATGGTGCTTGGCGAGGAGGAGTAGCGTCAAGAGTGTAGAGCTAGAGAGAGAGAGAGAGAGGCTGGGTTGCGAGGGAGAAGAGAGTGAAGGAGAGGTTGCGTGCAAGTTTAGGGTTTTTTTTTTTTTTAATTTTCCTTGCCCCAGCGCTGTGTGTGCGCCCCCGGCCCCCCTTTTGGCTTGTGAGAATGAGCCTATAAATAGGCTCACTCCCCCCAAAACCCTAAAATTCTTTCCTTTTTTATTTTTTTCTTCTTTTTATAATAATAATAAGAATAATAGTAATAGTAAGATAATAATAAAAGTAAAATAATAATACTAATAATAATAATGTTACTTACAATAATAATAGTAAACAATAATAATAATAATAATAATAATAATAATAATAATAATAAAGATACTAAAAATAATAATGGTAACAAAATAATAATAATAAATAGTAATAATGATAGTTATAAAAATAATAATAATAATAATAGCAAAATAATAATAATAATAATAATAATAATAATAATAATAAAATACTAATCATAATATAATAATAATAATAATAATAATAATAATAATAATAATAATGATATATTGGGCCCTGGGCAAAAATAGGGTGTCTACAGCTATCCCTCTTTGTAGGCTTCGTTGCTTCAATGTATGGTATGAACTCTCCTACGTTTTTGTAGCAATAAACCTGCAAAGATAAAATACACCTATTTTAGCCAAGCCCTTCAACTCCAAATGGCTTTTCAGGTTAATCAAGAGTTGTTTAATTCTGTCAACTAGGGATGATCACTCAAATGTAAGATTATGAATATTCAGGTGTAGAATCCTGAGTATTTGAAAAATGGTTACTACATTGGAGAATGATCAATCGAGTGTAAGGTTACTTCGCTGGAGATGATCAATCAGGTGTATAATCCCGATCTATAGTTTGTGGAGGGTGACTCGCACCGAGTGTAGGAACCCAAGCTATAGTTTACGGAGGGTGACTCGCACTGGGTGTAGGAACCCGTGCTATAGTTCATGGAAGGTGACTCGCACCGGGTGTACGAACCCGAGTGCAGGAGTATGAGGATGATGTGCATCAGGTGTAGGAACCCGAGCGCCAAAATATGAAGATGATGTGCATCAAGTGTAGGATCTCAAGGGCTGCCCAGATATAGGATTCTGAGAGTTTGATGGTTGCTTAAGTATAGGATCTCGAGGACTTCTCAGATGTAGGATTCTGAAAGTCTGTTGATTATTCGAGTGTAGGATCTCGAGGACTTCTCAGATGTAGGATTCTGAGAGTCTGTTGATTGCTTAAGTATAGGATCCCGAGGACTTCTCAGATGTAGGATTTCGAGAGTCTCCTGATTGCTCGAGTGTAGGATCTCGAGGACTTTCTCAAATGTAGGATTCTGAGAGTTTTCTGATTGCTCGAGTGTAGGATCTCGAAGACTTCTCAGATGTAGGATTCTGAGAGTTTGCCAATTGCTCGAGTGTAGGATCTTGAGGAGTTCTCAGGTATAGTATTCCGAGAGTATAATGATTGCTCAAGTGTCGGCTCTTGAGGCCTTCTTAGATGTAGGATTCTAAGAGTCTGTTGATTGCTCGAGTGTAGGATCTCGAGGACTTCTCAGATGTAGGATTCTGAGAGTCTGTTGATTGCTCTAGTGTAGGATCTCGAGGACTTCTCAGATGTAGGATTCTGAGAGTTTTCTGATTGCTCGAGTGTAGGATCTCGAGGACTTCTTAGATGTAGGATTCTGAGAGTCTGTTGATTACTCGAGTGTAGGATCTCGAGGACTTCTCAGATGTAGGATTCTGAGAGTTTTCTGATTGCTCGAGTGTAGGATCTCGAGGACTTCTCAGATGTAGGATTCTGAGATTTTTCTAATTGCTCGAGTGTAGGATCTCGAGGACTTCTCAGATGTAGGATTCCGAGAGTTTTCTGATTGCTCAAGTGTAGGATCTCGAGGACTTCTCAGATGTAGGATTCTGAGAATTTTCTAATTACTCGAGTGTAGGATCTTAAGGACTTCTCAGATGTAGGATTCTGAGAGTTTCTTGATCGCTCGAGTGTAGGATCTCGAGGACTTCTCAGATATAGGATTCTGAGAGTTTGCTAATTGCTCGAGTGTAGGATCTCGAGGACTTCTCAGATATAGGATTCGGAGAGTCTGTGGATTGCTCGAGTGTAGGATCTCGAAGACTTCTCAGATGTAGGATTCTGAGAGTTTGCCAATTGCTCGAGTGTAGGATCTCGAGGACTTCTCAAATGTAGGATTCTAAGAATCTGATGACTATTCGATGGGAATTTTGGACCAATGGTTAATGATGGCTCAGGTGTAGAATCCCGGTTAGCAAGGAATTTTGAGGAAGATTCGTGCTTGGTGTATGATCCCAATAACTTAGGAAGTGACTATTCAAGTGTGGGATGCTGAGATTCTAATGACTACTCAAGTGTAGGATCTCAAGAGCCTGATGAATTGTCTAATTGAAGATGAATGCTCGGGTATAGGATCCCAAGAGCCTGATAAAATTTTGAATTGATGATAAATGCGCGGGTATAGGATCCTAAGAACCAGATGAAATTTTGAATTGATGATGAATGCTTGGGTATAGGATCCCAAGAGCGAGACGAAGTTTCAAATTGATGATGAATGCTCGGGTATAGCATACCGAGAGCTAGAAGAAATTTTGAATTGATGATGAATGCTCGGGTATAGGATCCCAAGAGTCCAGAGGCCTAATTTGGTCCTAAAGGCAAATGCCCCAACTTCAAAATGAATGCTAAAATTTGGACTAGGGTCGATTGCCCCAGTTTTGAAGCGAAAGACTTGAATAAGACCTGGGCCAATTGCCCCAGTCTCAGGGTAGATGGATCAATTGGTACCTGGGCCAGTTGCCCCAACCCCTTTTTCTTCTTCTTCCTTTTTTTTTTTAGATGAAACATGGATTGCTTAGACAAGGATGACAAGACAGGTGTGAATGAATGATGCTATGTGGCGATGCATGCATGCAAGGTGTTTGATATGACACCGGAACATGGGGATATGTAGGCATGTTGCATGATATAATATGTATGCACTTTTCTGTGTAATGCATGAAATGCATGACAATGCATGAACTTTCTTTTTCCAATGTGCCTGTAATCAACCGATCAATCTCTAATCTTCACTATGTTGCCTCTGACCTGGTTCCCTCAAAACTTGCCCCAGCTGAATGGATTCATAACTGATCTTGACCCAATTTTCTTAATGGAGGTGGTCAATTTAGCTCAAATGAAACTTTATCACAGAATCTACCCAATTGAATGGATTTATAACTACTCTTGGCCCTATTTTCCTATTCATCCAATCTGATAAGAAGGTGCTTGAATAAGTCCCACTGAAACTCAAATCAAAACTTGCCCCATATGAGTTTATCTGCCATTGATCTTGGCTTGGTTGTTAGATTCTTCTTGAATAAGCAGATCTCTAAATTCTGACATGACATTTGCCCCAATTAAATTGACTGATTCTATGTGCATCGTATTTCCTCAATGGGGACCTCCTCTATAAGAAGCACACTAGTGGTTCCGAAACTCTTTGACTATCCATTTCTTTTTTTTCTTTTTCTTTTTTTTCAAGCTTGGAAGAGTAAGAAGGGTTTTTTTTTTTTTTTTTGGCAATGAGGAATGATTATGCAATTATGACATCAACTTGTGAAACCAAAAGGTCACCCACCCAAAAATAGATGTTTTACCATGTTCCAATGCTATTACAAGAAAAATTCATACCAATATTCAAAAGCCATATGACATTGATGTTAATTTACCAAACTGAATGGCCGATCCTTTCTTCGACTGTCCCAGCTTTATCGATGGACACCTCTCTTCTTTTGTTTCATTCTGCTGTGAAACCATTAGAAATTTCTCATATTTAAATGTTGCCTTTAGTTTAGTCAAGTTCAACCCATGTTTTGATCTCAAGATGGTCTTTAAGACTCAGGATGAAACGTATGCTGAGGGATACAGGTTTTCTGAATAAAAGGGAAATTAAGGCTCAAAAATCCCATCCCATAATGATGTTTTATGCCCCCAGTTTGAATTAAGGCACTTGCAAGATATTGACCGAACTTGTCATTTGGACAAGTTGCCTACGTACCCTTTCAGGATCTGGTCATTACGTAGTTCAGACTCGTCATTAAGTCTGACAAATCATTAGAGACAACAATGTATACCAATCTGGTCAGGACTTCATTTGGACGGTAATGTAGGCCGGGGGTTTATAGGTTAAAGAAGAAAAAGGTTAAACGAGGCTCAAAATTGTCAATTTTATCAAGGGTAATTTGGTCAAAGATCATATATGTAATATGTCCCTTATTTCATTCTTTCCTTTTTTTTTCTTCTTTCTCTTTCCTGCATATTCTTCTTTACTGCACTTTTGCTCCTCCTTTTATGAAGGACTTTTTTAGCATTTTATTTGGACATCCTTTGGGACTGATTTCTTTTAAACTGCCCCAGTGTGGGTTGTGATCCTTTGACGGGTTAATCAATAAATGAATTTTTCAGGCTCAAAAGGGCTTGCAAGAGATTTCTTCTTTGAATTTCTTTTGGGTAGCAGAAAAATGGTTTGCCATCATTTTGATAGCCCATTGTTGTCTCATATGACTTGCCAAACGTTAGGAGACCCAACCCAGGTTAAATTTTTGGTGAACTGGCTTTTAAGAAAAGACTAGTTTTACATTCAGGCTCAACTTGGTTAACAATTGGTAAATCAATATTTGGTTCTTTTGGGGATAACTGGTCGGCCAAAGATGGCCATCTATCATTTGATCAAAACATGAATAGCGAATTGACTTGAAATTCTTGGCATAACACATATATTTTATTGAATTCCTTCAAGATTCTTTATTTCTTCACAACATCTGAGTTCATAGGGTGAGGAAAATTGTTTTATCTTCTTCTAATTCCACCTCTCGTGTTTGGTTTTCAAAATTAACATCACTTTCTGGCTTATGAATATTGGTATTTTCCTTATCTTTACACGAAACATCAGAAAACAAATTTTTGGTAAACTGAACTCATGACACAAGTGATATGAGAAAATGCATAATTCAATTTATTGATGAAAGGGAAATTTTCTAAGACAATAGTGTCGACAGACTACCAGAAGATAGGGAATTAAAATGACATCATCACATGAAACAAAATAGATAATCAAAAACTTGCCCCTTGTGTACTTTTGCTCCGTTTAGGCTCCTTACGAGAACTCTAGGATCCATAACTTGACATATTCTTTTGCCTGACCTCGGCTCCCAAACCTTCGTACAACATATTAACCATTTCTTCCCCCATGATTGGGTAGGGGATCACTCTGGATTCCTGGCTACTTATCATCGAAGACCAACCAACCTGCATCCCTTAACGATTGTACCTTGTGTTTAAATGTCCAACAGCGATCAATGGTGTGACCTAGAGAATTGGAGTGATACGCGCACTTAGCATCCGGGTCATACCATTGTGGTAGGGGGTGTCGTACGGCTCCGCCAGGGATCGTTGAAATGAGCCTTCTTTCTAGCAATTGGGGAAACAATGCTGAATAGGACATGGGAATTGGTTCCACCCTATTAGGACCATTTCTCTGTATCTGAACGTTTTTCTGTGTGAGCGTAGGCCCATAGGGAACAAACTGAGACCCTGCACTTGTATACACTATCTGGTTAACAGGATTTCTTCTGAGCCCTTGGCTATGACCTTTTTGGTATTGTCGCCCTTGAATCATATGAGTTTCATCGTCCTTCTTCTTATTGGTCCATTTCTTGTAACCAGTTTCTTCGCCACTACTTCTGGCATTTTCGACTTTGATGGCTATTTCAATTCTCTCTCCGGTAGAAACAATATCTATGAAGTCATGGGGGGTTGCCCCTAAGAGATGCCCAAAGTAGGGATCTTTCAATGTATTCACGAATAAGGAAATAGCCTCCCTATCTTCCACCGGAGGGCTCACTTGAATGGACATATCCCTCCATCTATATGCATATTCTCTGAATGTTTCGTTAGATTTCATTTGCATGCTTTGTAGGGTCATGCGATCAGGGGTCATTTCTATCACGTGGCGGTACTGAGCTATGAAGGAATTTGCCAGATCTTTCCAAGTACGAATTCGAGTTCGATCCTGCTGAATGTACCATCTGATAGCCGCTCTAGTCAAGCTATCTTGAAAGCAATGCATCATCAACCTCTCACCATTGATGTGTGCAGCCATTTTCTGGCAATAAAGGCGCAAATGGGTTCGAGGACAGTGGGTTCCATCAAATTTTTTGAAATCCGGCATCTTGAATTTTGGTGGCAGAGTGACCTTTGGCACCAGGCAAAGGTCATGAGGATCAACGGAGTCAAATGTATTATACCCTTCAATTGCTTTCAAGAGCTCCTCCAATACATCACAGCGACGCTCAGACTCAATCTATTTATCCCCAAATCAGAAGCTACTAACGGAGGAGTTCCTGCCCCTAGAAACCCCTGTGCTGGCACAGTAGGGATGAATGAAGGTATATTTGGCAATGGACCCCCCATGACACCAAGTGGTGGAGTTAATGTTTGTCCATGATTTGGGGTGAACCCTGGAGGATGAGCAGGGTCCGTATCTGTCTCAGGATCATTTTGTACTGCTTTTCCTTTGTTCATCAATAATTCCAGAATTTTGCTCATTTTCTCAGTCAATTCTTCCCGTCCTTGTTCTATGCCCAGAACCCTGTTTTCTAGTTGCTCGCTCATTTCTCTCGCCTTTCTTCGGGTATTGTACTGATACGTAGTGGTCTCAATTATTGCTTTTTGTTACTCCAAACGATTTCTTTGGTTAGGAGCTGAAAACCAAAAATTTCCTTTTAGAACCATGAATGCACAATCTTGTACTGTATGAGTGAATGCATTTTTGATGCATGATCAGGGGATGCAATAGGTGTTTATGCATGGATGCAACTAGTGCACTTATACCTGTAAATGAAGACATGAACATGCATGTAGCCTATCGTGCATGGCTATGCATGAAATGAAGTGCATGAATGCGATGTAACCTAAATGACTACTTTGCCAAAATTTTGAAAAATTCCAGTAATGAAAGATTTCAAGATTAACACGGCCATTAATGGGCCACAATTTCAGTTTGAATCTTCCCTCAACCATTCCTTTCCTTGTTGATGGTCCATGTACCTCAGATTCTATGAAGGGTCAGATTATGATCTGAGGTTGGGGTTGACCCAGGCTAGTCAACCCCTTGGATTTGTTCAATGCGGGCTTGTGGACTTTAATGTGCACTTGGACCTCGAGTATTTTAAAATATGGGCTTCAAGATTTTTTTTTATGAGATCAGGCCCTAGTTAAAATGGAATTGGGCTTGGACTGCTTAGAAAAATGTTGTCCTAGATTTGTAGATAATAGGGCCGAGGCCTACTTTTAAAATCTAGGTTTGACCCTTTTTGAAAATCAGGCATGGGCCAAGTTTTTGCTTAGAAAAAAGGTCGGGCCTATGCTTGTTTTTTAAATAAAATTGGGCCCAAGTTATTCGAAAAGAGTTGGGCCGACCCGTATTTTAAAATATTTTGGGCCAAGTGCTTCATTTTTTAAAGGATGGGCCATGGTCTTATTATTGGGCTTTTTCAAAATATTGGCTAAGTAGTATGTATGTCTAAAATGGATGCAAAATGCATGATATAATACAAAGTATCTCACAACATATATACAACATACTATACGTGGAGAAGGATGTGGTTCTTGTCCCAACCCAGGATAGGTACGTATATATAGGGTTCTTCATGGCTCTATCCTAGTTAGGGAAGACTATAGACAAGTATGTGTGGGTAGGCTCTAATCCCTATTGATAAAAAGGTTCCCAATCTAACCTCCATTCTCACCCAAAAGGGGTTTAGACAAAGTTTAAATTGAGCGGAGTGGTTCGCAGGTCCCCACAAGCCCTGCCACGTGGGGACAAACGGTATTACACTCCTTTCTAATCTTAGTAGGTAAAGCCCGGGTATAGAGCGTGAGAATGTGTGAGTTTAAATTTAACCTAATCCCACTATCCCCACATTTATTCACATGCTATTAAAAATATGGAAACAAGATATCTACAATTAATATATTTATTCAAAAGATAGGGAAACACAATATATGCAATTAATATGTTTATTCAAAAAATTTGGAAACAAAATATTTTTAATTAATATGCGTACTTAAAAAAAATATGGAAACAAAATATTTACGATTAGTATACAAAATATCTATGATTAATATGCTTATTCAAAATATCTACAATTAATATGCTTATTCAGAATATTTGGAAACAAAATATCTACAATTAATATTCAAAAAAAATTAGGAAACAAAATATTTTTAATTAATTGAGGTTGTTTGTAAATTATGGAAGTAAAATATTTACAATTAATCAAGGTTATTTACGAATTACAATATTCACAAAATAAGGAGTAATTAAAAGATTTATTAAATTTGAACTTGGGATAATTTCTAATTAATTAATGGCTCGACTCTCAAAATGTCCCCCGCGGAGTCGCCAAACTATCACGACGTCCCCGGAGCGCGTGTGCTCCGGGCGGCGAAATAAAAATTAGTTTTAATTTTCAAGGAAAAAAAGGGAATATCAGAGTCGACACTAACCTTTTAGTGTGGTTAGAACACATGATTACTACCCCGTTAGGGGTAGAATGGGCCTACGTTACCAGAGCTGGGGTCGACAGTTCGGTTACGCGAGGGGAAGGTACGAGCACCCCCTACGCGCCCGTTCTTACGAACGGTACCTAATTAATTTAAAATTATCCCTAAGTTAATTTAAAAAGTCTTTAAGATACTCCTTTTATGAGTTTATAAATACACATGAAAAATAAATAAATAAATAAATGTAATATATACATATATATTCCCTCAGAGCTTAAGGTACGTGAAGCCCGAAAGCTCATACCCTAACATTAAAATCATAGGGATAATAATTAATAAAATACTTAAAAAAAAATACACTCCCAAATTTTGAAATTGTATTGAATTTTTTTATAGAAAAATACTAATATGGGAGGTTTTAATATATGGTAATAGAGTAATAAGCAACACATACCTACTAAAATATTATGAATGTCAAAATAAGTATTTAGATACCATAATACTATACATATTAATATACTAAGGATACTATAAAAGGTAATACCTTATATATTAAAAGGCTAAAAAGGCCCTAATAGGTAATATTAGATGTCCTAAAAATACCATATTAAATAGTTCCCTACATGTTAAAATTCTAAAAATACCCTAATAAGTGATACTAAATGTAAATGTAGTAATAATACCATATATATACCTAAAATACTATAATGAGTTACGTATACTAAAATATCAATAAAAATATATACATAAAAAACAAAAAGGAACAATACCATAATAACTACTATCATGTGAGTATACCAAATATATAACGTAATACATAATACTAAAAATACCATAATAATATCATATATGTACTAAAATACTAAATCACAAACAAATACCATAGTAATATAACATCATATTGATAATGAGGACCCTAGCATAATAATAAACTGGAACCCTACATAGATATATAGAACTTGAATATTGCGCATTAAAAATACAATAAAAAATAATTATTAAATCTAAATATTAAACAAAGGAAATCTTACCTCCGTAATAAAAATAAAAATCCTACAATAATGAAAACAAACAAATTAGTATTTATAAATATAGACATTAATTATCCTAAAACAATAACCAAACAAAATTTAAACTTTACAACAAACATGTGTATGTGTACTGCTGTGTGCGTGAGTTAGTGTGTGTGCGGTGTGTGTTTTGCGTGCTGCTGCGTGTGTGTGCAGTGGGTGTTTTGCTGTGTACGTGTGTAGTGTGTGTTTTACTGTGTGTGCTATGTGCGTGTGCAGTGTGTGTTTTGCTGTGTGTGCTGTGTGTGTCCGTGTGCTGCTGTGCGTGTGAGTTAGTGTGTGTGCTGCATTTCTCTGTGAGTGTTGCTATGTGTAAAAACTGTGTGCAGTGTGTGTTTAATCTGTGTGTGTGCCGCATGTGTTGCCAGCAACGACGACCTCTTGCGCCCGTTGCTCCGGCCGATAAACCAGGCCACGACTATGACGCGTGCCAGAGACGACGCACCAGGCCGTGATGACGACGCCTCCTGCTGCCAGACGGAGACCTTCTGCCGGACGTGTTGCTCTTCTCTGCCAGCAAAGATGACCTCTTGCACCAGTTGCTCCATCCAACGAACCAGGCCACGACGATGACGCGTGCCAGAGACGACAGAACAAGCCACGACGACGACTCCTCCTGCTGCCGGACGAAGACCTTCTGTCGAACATGCTGCTATTTTCCACCGGCAACGACGACTGCTGCTTCGGTTCTGGTTGCAGCTATGTGTGTGGGGGCGTGGGTGAGAATATGGGAGTGAAGATGATGGTGACGAGAAAGCGGGAAGGGTGTGGCCGTGAGATGGGAATGAGACTATCGGAGATGGTGCTTGGCGAGGAGGAGTAGCGTCAAGAGTGTAGAGCTAGAGAGAGAGAGAGAGAGGCTGGGTTGCGAGGGAGAAGAGAGTGAAGGAGAGGTTGCGTGCAAGCTTAGGGTTTTTTTTTTTTGAATTTTCCTTGCCCCGGCGCTGTGCGTGCGCCCCCGGCCCCCCTTTTGGCTTGTGAGAATGAGCCTATAAATAGGCTCTCTCCCCCCAAAACCCTAAAAGTCTTTCCTTTTTTTATTTTTTTCTTCTTTTTATAATAATAATAATAATAATAATAATAATAATAATAATAATAATAATAATAATAATTAAGATACTAAAAATAATAATAAATAGTAATAATGATAGTTATAAAAATAATAATAATAATAATAGCAAAATAATAATAATAATAATAATAATAATAGTAAAATAATAGTAATAATAATAAAGTACCAATCATAATATAGGATAATAATAATAATAATAATAATAATAATAATAATAATAATAATAATAATAATAATAATAATAATAATATATTGGGCCCTGGACAAAAATAGGGTGTCTACAACTGTATTAAGATTGTGGAATTTTAAGACTGTTTGTTCCATTCTTGGGATGGACCCTGGAAGTAGCAATGCACATGTTGGAGGTAAGGATGCAGAGCCTTCTAATTTGGGTGGTGGAGATTCTGATGCAGTGTTATGTAGTATCACCGAGCTAGTGATGGTAGAAATGGCCAGAAATTCAGGGGAATGGGGTTGCATGATTTAGCAGTTTACATGTATGAATCCTCTATCATTTTCTAGAGGGACCAACCCATTCCTGGATGAGGACTGGGTCTAGGAGATTGAAGAGATATTGGCAGTTCTCCCTTATATAGATGAGAAGAAAGTCCTATTTGCTACCTTTAAGTTGATAAGGGAGGCAAAACGCTGGTGGAGATTAGTGAGATTGTTGGAGGAGCAGAGGCCTATGCCCATAGCTTTAACCTGGAGCAGTTTCCAGGAATTATTCTTCGAGCAGTATTTCCCCGCTACCACCAGAAATGCAAAAGCAGCAGAATTTTTGAATTTGAGTCAGGGACACATAACTGTACAGCAGTATGCCATGAAATTCATCGAATCGTCCCGTTTTTCCCCATACATGGTTCCAGATGAGGAAAAGACAGGCGAGAAAATTCGAGAGTGGCCTGAAACAGGGTATTTATGAACAGGTAATGACATTTCAGGTTCAAACATTTTTAGAGTTAGTAGATAAAGTCACAGTAATAGAAACCAACCTATAGAGAGATGCTGGGATACATAGTCAAAGGAAGAGGCCTATGCCTCCTCGGTTCCAGGAGAGCACCAATAGGTTAGTGGAGGAGATACAAGGTGGGTCCATGGCAGGCAGTAGGACGTCGAGTCCCTTAGGGTAATTCAGCACCCCTTGTTGGTGCTAGGTGTGATTGGAGGCACTAGGGGAAGTGTCGAGTTGGGATGAATGCTTGCCACCGATGTAGCCAGCCTAGACATATTGCGAGAGACTGCTGAGCACTACTAACTAATCCTATAGAGACCCAAAAATATTAATTTATGAAAATAATAAAAGAAAATAAAGAAAAAGGAAAAGAATAAGAAATGGGAAAGAAATTTAAATGGGGCATCGGCAGGGTTTCATTGAAGAACCCAGAGTCTTCATCGACGAATGTCCTTCTAGGTCTCGTCAATGAAGTACACGCGTCTCATTGACGAGAAGATACAGAGAGTCATGGAATTTCAGAGACTTTAAGGTTCGTCGATGAACCAGCCTCCTCGTCTACGTAGTGTCTTAATTGGCTCATCGACGAATCACTTTAACTCGTCAACGAAGCCTAGCCTATAAATAGGCAATCTATCATTTTTCAGCGTGATTTTTCTCTCCTCTCGCTCTCTCTTTCTCTATCCTATGGCCATAACTCTCTCTCTCTCTCTCTCTCTCTCTCTCTCTCTCTCTCTCTCTCTCTCTCTCTCTCTCTCCAATTCTTGCTCTGTTAAAGCTCCTTTTGACAATCATAAGCTATCACGGGGTTTTTGGGGAGATTCTCTGCAACTTAGCCAGAACGGATTGTTGATTTGGAGTCCTTGGGCACACTCCAAAATTAGGGTAAGTAAGGTGTTTTAGGGTCTAAGTGTTTATTTAGAGTACATAGGGTCTAGGAAGTGCTAAATGAGAAATATTCTGGGAGATGAGTTGATTGATTTGGGAAAAATATGAATTTTAGGGGTTTTGAGTTTCGAACACCGCGGGCGCAGGATTTGGGTTTTAACGGGCCTCTGAATAAGTCAGGTAAGGGAAATAAATTATAACAGCTATTCTTGGAAAATGAATTGTTGATTTGAAGTATGTGAAAAATGAAATATGATTTGCATTTGGTTATTATGTTATAAATATTAGATAAAAATTGTGTGGCTTGAGGAATATGAGATAACAAGCTTATACTAGGAATGTAACTGAATTGGGATATATGGTTTACGCTGAGAGAAATGAGATTATGAAATAAATACACACACACACACACACACACACACACACAGAACTGTTTTATACAGAAATGAAGTTATGGAAATTTAATTATGTTTCATATACATAATTGTGATAAAATAAGATTTTTATATGGAAATGATGAAAACTGGTATACAGAATGATTTTATAGAAAAACGAAGAAATGTGATATATATATATATATATATATATATATATGTGTGTGTGTGTGTGTGTGTGTGTATGTGTGTGTGTGTGTGTGTGCGTGCAATTTACTGGGGAATAATGAAATGTGGTATTGATATGTTTTACTAAGAAATGTTGAAATATAAGAAATAAGAAGAATGAACAGAAAAATGATGGGAATACCACTGATGTGATGAGATGAATGTGAATACTGAACTGTGAATATTGAAATGTGAATACTGAATTGAGAATATTGAAATATGAATATGGAAATCTGGAAATGAGCACCCTGATGGGATGTTGTTGATAGAGAGCACGGTACCGTTTCTAGTGAAGTGATAGTGCAATCACACGGTCTCGTGGAGAGTGTGGCAAGATAGTAGAATAGGCCTATGAAGCGTTGTGCTGCCCTCCTTGGGTCCAGACCAAGATTGGGCAGGACATTCGTGCTATAGATACGTTCCTCCTTGATCTAACCAGGTAGGCCAACTGCAGTTAGGTTCATCTTTCGGGCCGCACATCCTAGTCATCGGGGGAAGCATAACGATGAGATGGGAATATCCTCAGGACAGTCATGAGTTATAGATACGTTATGGATTTTATATTGGCGAAAACTCATGTGCTGGATTATGATTACTCATTACAGAAACGATAATGAATAGCCATGGGCTACAAACACGTTGAGAGACATATATGAGGATACCCATGGGCTGGAGTGTGGAAATGAAAATGAGAAGGAAAAGCTTATGAAAGCTATTGAGATATGAATATGAGATAAAAAAGCTTATAAAGGAAATGTGAATATGACTTTGACAAATAAGAAAGTACATATATGATTATGAAAATGAAGAGAGAGTTTTTGAGAAATATGTTTTACATACATATATAATTATGAGTATATATCTCTATATTTTCTCCTAGCTATTATATGTATTACGATGGAATGTGATATGATGCAATTGAACTCATACTACCACACACTGTGAATAATTTATTCTATCTTATTAAAAGGTGTCTCACCCAAATATTATTATATTTAAGGGAACCGTAACAGACCAGGAAATAGAGCTCCAAGATAGAGGGGAGCTGGTACCTTGATAGATAAGGTAAGCATTTTGTGTTGGGGAATGTGTTTATGTAGTTCCCTGGGATATGTTATAGAATTTTGGGGATGTTTATGGATGTTTAGAACTCTGGCTATTTGTATTATGGATGGTATGTATATATGGACTTCTGCTATTAGGTATGTTTTTATATGATGGACTGATTACTCGGTATTCCACTTCGAGTTAGGTTGTGTTGATATGGTATCAGAGTTGTGATGTGGCAGGTGTTGGGTTAATATTTATCATTTGCTGAAAATGAAAAAAAATGATAGAAAATTGAGGCATCACAGTTTGGTATCAGAGCCTAGGTTGTTAGGTTCTGCAGACTCTAGTAAACAATGGAATACAATACTAGAGTATAGGAATGGATTTCAATGAGAATAGAGGATGGGTAGACTAGGATATGAATTAGTCATTGTGGAGGATAAGATTGGAATTTAGGGTTATATCTTGAGACCTGGAGATAGGAGTTTCGTGGTTGTTTCTGTGATTTTCCTGGGGTGACAACTTTAGGAAAACCATAGTATCGCTGGTTCTTGTTTCCGAGTGGTAGGACTGAATCTTAAATTTGGATTGAGAATGTTAAGATGAATGGTTATAGAATAATATTTTATGGGTTTTAGTTTATTGAGTGTATTAGTGGTATTATGAGGAAAGAATTCTAAGATTGTTTTATATCATTTTTAGAATAAAGCCTGGAAGTAGTAGTGCACATGCTGAAGGTGATGATGCAGGGTCTTCCAGTAAGGGTGGTGGAGACCTTGATGCAGTGTTAGGTAGCGTCACCCAGAAGATGATGGTAGAGATGGCTAGGGGTTCAAGGGAGCGAAGCTACACAATTAAGTAGTTCACTCGTATGAAGCCCCCGTTGTTTTCTAGAGGGGCCGACCCAATAGTGGCTGAGAATTGGGTCCAGGATATTGAAGACATGTTGGTAGTGCTTCCTTGTACTGAGGAGCAAAAAGTGTCCTTTTCTGCGTTCAAGTTAACTGGAGATAAAAAAACGCTGGTGGAGATCAGTGAGACTATCAGAGGAGTAGAGACATGAGCCTGTAGTGGTGACCTAGTGCCGCTTTAGAGAGTAATTTTTTTAGTGACACTTCCTGACTACCATCAGAAAGGAAAAGGCGGTGTAGTTTTTGTATTTAACTCAGGGGCATATGACAGTACAACAGTATGCAACCATATTTATTGAGCTATCCTAGTTTACGCGGTACTTAGTGCTAAACAAGGAGAAAAAGGTGAGGAAGTTTGAGGAGGGCCTAAACCAGGGAATATATGAGCAGGTTGTAGGTTTCCAACCTAGACTTTTTCAAAAATAGTTGATAGAGCCACAGTGGTTGAGAGTAGCCTACAGAGGGACGCTGCGGTGTAGAGTCAGGGAAAGAGATCCGCACATCTAGATTTTCAAGCAGAGTCCAGCCGAGGGCCTTGGAGGAGACATGATAGCAGAGGAGGTTAAAGACAAGGAACGAAAGATCGAGTGGTACAAGGCAGACTGATGCCTCCTTTCTGTCCTAGATGCTTTAGGAGCCACCCAGGAGAGTGCTGAGTCAGATAGATGGTTTGTTACCAATGCTATCAACCTAGCCATATGGTGAGAGACTGCCAACATGCTTGCCATAGACCGCTCCTCAAACCGTTGGATCATTCTCCCCTCTAGATGTCTGGGATCCTACCCACGTTGTCATGTCGTGTGCTTCTTTGTTATCCACCATCCGATCTGCATGTCACTGAATGGCTTAGATCTCACTGTGCCAACACTTCGGGTGGCCATCTGATCACCTTCTCCAGATGACAGCCACAATTTGTCCACGTCATCGATCTCCACTCAAGCATTCCCTACAATTCGGATGATGCTACATGGGCTCCAGTCCTCTACACATGTAGAGATACGCGCTGACGTCGGATCCCCCTCATATCAACAGTCGAGATGAAGCCATGACTCGTCTTCAAGCTCCACTCACCGCATGCCACATGGCACAGACGGTCCTGACCCAGACCTTAAACCAGTCTCCCTCAGACCGGTTAAAGTTTGATCGGACCGCCCCCTGAATCGGATTACCCCGATTCTTCTTTCCTTTTATTTTTAATATTTCAAATAATTCCTTTTAAATACATAAAATTCATAAAAATTCCAATAAAAATCATAAAAATATCAGAAAAATCACAAAAAAATACATAAAAGTTAGAAAAAAAATCTAAAAATGTTTTTGACTTGATTTTCATTGTTTTTCCTTAATAATCTTTTTGTTATTTCAAATTTTTTGGAAAAAATATAAGGAAAATTGATATAAAAATTTAGAAAAATATAAAAAAATATTTTTAGCTGAGAAACTCATTTTTTCATCCCCAAGTAAATTTCAAACCTCCCGGAATATTACTTCTCACTTAGAAAATTTTATAAAGATTTCAAACTCCCGAGAGTGTATTTTATACACTATGTTCTCGATTTTTCGATCCTGATGATTTCAAAGGAAGGCATGAACTCTTCGAAGTACAATATGCCCCGGTTTTGAGGGAATACCTATATAGTATCTTCATTTTTTTTATTTTTGGGAAAGGAGTAATCTTAAAAGCTTATTACATTTAATTTGTGGATTGATTTTCAATTAATCTGGTACCGTTCGCAAGAACGGGTGTATAGGGGGTGCTGATACCTTCCCCTCGCGTAACTGTACTCCCGGACCCAACTCTAGTAATGCAGACCAATTCTAC
This sequence comes from Malania oleifera, assembly GCF_029873635.1. Taxonomy (NCBI): domain Eukaryota; kingdom Viridiplantae; phylum Streptophyta; class Magnoliopsida; order Santalales; family Ximeniaceae; genus Malania; species Malania oleifera. The sequence continues at coordinate 66,921,299 of NC_080426.1, forward strand.
CCTTAATTGGGTAGCAATCAAGTGTTCTAACCACACTTCAAAAGGTTAGTGGCAACTCCATCACACCATAATTTCCACGAAAATATTCTTTTCAAAATTCACCCCATTTTTCCCAAATCACAGCAGCACCCACCAGTGATGGCAGGTCCAGGCCGTCACGACAGCTTGGTGACTCCACTGAGGATGCTTTAGAGTCAAGCCGATGATTAATTTAGGATCCCGAAATGAAAATCTAATAAGCCTTATTGATTACTCCTTCCTTGTTTTGTATATATTGTTCATATGTTTATTTGATCGCAGGTACTTCGCGAATAATTACCGTAAGTATAGGTGACTAAGTAATAGGTGAATAAGTAAAGGCTTGCCTTCAATTGTGATAGCTTTATTGACTGAATAAGCATGTGATTAACTGAGAACACCTTGATTAAGCATCTGTTTACTGGTGAATATCTTGTTGCCATGGTTGATAACAAGCAAATGATTACTTGTTTACATGATTTTTTTGAATAAAGCATGTGTTTAATTTATGGATGGGTATAACGTAGGGGGATCAGACTTAAGATTCACACACATTCACAGCTCTATACCCAAGTTTTCCTTGCTAGGATTGGAAAAGAGTGTAATAGTGTCAATCCCCACTTGGTAGAGCTTGTGGGGACCCGTGAACCACTCCGCTCAGTGCGAGCTTTATCTGGACCTCTGTGAAGGAGGATGGAGTCTCAATTTGGGAACCTTTAGTCAGTAGGGTTAGGCCCTAAACCACACATGTTTATCCGAAATCCCCTACCTAGGATAGAGCCTTGGATAATCCCGTATGTACCCACCGCTAATTGGGATAGAAGCTTGATCCTTCTCAATGTGGTTTCATATGTGTATAATTGTTTTAGAAATATGTGATATCATGGCTAACATGTTGCATACACGTATGCTTCACATTTACTATGCCAAGGTTTCGGAAAAGATCCTGAGTCATTCATGGAAAGCCCGACAGTCCACCATGAGACCAAAGCTGAGGTATAGCAGTATTCAAAAAGTTAGCAGGCCAAGTGGGGTGACAGTCTCAATCAAGGGTATGTCATTGAATTACCGGACCGGATTAGCATAAGCACGAGATCCAACCCACTAGACGAGTTAAAGGTCATATGGAAAAAATGGTCTCCTACGCGATAGTTGAAATTCTCTCAGGAGAATGGGCACATTGGTTTCTTGTTGCATGTCTCGGTGAACATTTGGGCTGTAAAAGCACTAGTCAAGTTCTAGAATCCACTGTATTGTTGCTTTACAATGCACGGGGTTAACCTGGAACCCACCCTCGAAGAATATGCTTCACTCCTACACCTAGTTATGTTGCAAGCACCATACCAAACCTATGTGCATGATGCCAGTACTTCCTTCATAAAAGAGCTGTTCGACGCCATTGGGGTCAAGATTCAGAAAACAATCTCAGGGGAAGGCACCAACGTCAAAAAATATCCTAGAAACAACTGAAAGAAGTAATGGAAGGGGAAGAAAGGGAATAAGTTCAGACACGCATAATGACACTGGCCATTTACGGTTTGGTCATTTTTCCAAAGGAGTTGGGCACCATTGATCAAGCAACCATTTCATTCATCACACTAGTGCAGAAGGGAGCCAATCCGATACAAGGCATCCTAGCAGAAACTTGTCATCATTCCCTCGACAATTGCAAAATGAAGATACAAGAGCACTTAAGATGTTGTATACCCCTATTTTACGTTTGGATCATAAGCCACTTATCACCTAATTTAGGAGGTTTTTGTAACATCTTTTCGGCTATAAGGATTCCTTTGGTTGAATTCCAGAAGACCCAATGGAAAGAGCAATCCGACAAGCCTGAATGGAACGCAAAATTACACAAGTTAGTTGATTCAGGGATAGTTTGGCAAGCACCGTGGATGGATGGCTCGAATGTGATATACAAGTGCAGGAATTTTCCTTGGGTACCGCTGCTAGGTCCTTGGGGAGGGATCACATATACACTCCTCATGTTCAGAAGGCAGGTAGGAGCGATTCAATTCATACCGATGACGCATGGAGTAACAGATGCACAATTCACATACGGAGAAGGTGACAATTAGAAGCAAGTCTGAGAGTTTGCAGCATCTTGGAAACATGTGTGCTTGATAGAGTCAGGTAGTCAGTGGTCTGGTGTCCAGGGGAACTACGAGTTATGGTTTGCCAACAGAGTGAAGGTACAAATCAGGTAGATGCCAAAAGTTTCCCCACTCAGACTAAGATGCCAGCGGCAAATATGCAGTTGAAAGAGGGTATGCATCTGGCCGAGAAAGGTACCACGAAAACTATAGCAGAAAGGCAAAAAATCAGGCAAAAGGAAGATGAGCTAGTTTCTTTCTATTGTAGGGAAATCAAATGATAGAAGATTTAGCTCATGCAATTAGAGAAAGAGGCTTTGAGGAAGGAGATACGAATGCTTCGAGCTACAATCAATCGAAAATCCCAGATGTTGGAAGGCGCCAAAGCCGAAATCCAGGAAAAACCCTCTACATATGAGAACTAGACAATTAGTGGGATGAACAGAGGATAAAATTTTACCAGACGCTGGATAAAGAAAAATTGTTCATAGAATAATCTAGATACTGGGAGGCCCAATACCAAGAACTAAAGCGGAGGGTAGACAATTCGACATCTAGAAGGTCAGAACCAACTCTAAAAGGCTCGAATCGCATTAACAGGGGCAATCACGGGAGCCAGAATCCTGCATCTGTTTAGTCCATTCAGAACTCCCTATATTTTTTCCAAAATGTTATATGAAAAGGTTGTAATGAAATGATGGTGATTTTTCCAAGAACCTTGGTCAAAGCACATAGGCTACATGCTACATGCATAATTGTATTATTTGTATATGTTCATGCACTAACCATATACTTGCATGAACATTCATTGCATACTCATACACTCATTGTCCTAAATGTAACGACATCAAAATTCATATATATATATATATATATTTATATAAATTTCTCTAATATCCTTTCTATGGAAACTTAGGCCTCAAGGGTGCTGGGGTATTATTATATACAATATCATACCTATGCAACAGAAACATAAATCACACAACCACATATACCATACAATACCATAACTCAGTATTTTCAACACGTAGTCATATAATACATCTCTCTTTCCAGTGTCATCTACCCAAAATACCATACTCTGTGCAAACTTACCCTATAACCAGGGTAGCCAAGAAATCTCTGTTCGCGAGCTTGATCTGCTCGCCTAACTAGCTCACCTGAAAAATGTTAGAATAATAGGGTGAGTCGATGCTTAGTAAGTGGAATGGAAATATGCTATTACTAGTATGTGGCAACTAAGTTATATATATACTTTAAATAACATCTGAGTTGCAATAAATGATAGATCTGTAAAGCATATCTTACATTTTTTGTAGTTTAAAACATAATTGTGTCATCTGAGTTTTCTACTTTTCATACTGCTAATATCATACTATAATTATCAAATACTGTAAAACTGTATACATATACATAACTATGCTCTATCCCTGAAACTCTGTATGTCATGATTTGACCCCTTATGATAGGGTTGTGCGGCCCATAGGCGGCACTTAACCTGGTCGGCCCTCAAGGTAAGTCACTATACTCTACTTTACCTCAGCCCAACCAAACTGCATTCACTCCTAGGCTCGAGACTGGCTGCTACCTCATCAAACTGGCCCCCTTAACCCATTGAACCGAGGAGCTGCATCCTCTCCGAGCACAGTTTAACGGTACCCACACACTATCTAAGATATGTGGTTGCACTCTATCTGTATTAACAATGGTACCATGCACTGTATTCTGTATCTATATCTGTCTGTAATCTTTTCATAGGGATTTGATACTATACATACATACATATATACTTTTTTACTATTTTCATTATGTTTCCAAAATAACCATAACACTATAATTCTGTACGGTAAATATTATACTATCTGAATAACTGTAGCATCTTGATGCTATACTGTATAATCTATCTATATAATCTGTCTGTATACTCTATCTGTATCATCTATCTATATACTCTGAGTGTTATGGCATTTAGGAATACATGACATACTGTAAATACTATATAAACTAATCCGTATAAAAATTGTAATGTATTGATTATGTAATATACTAATCTGTATAAACTTATATATATGTATACTGATTTGGATAAATATCTATAATAAACTATTCTGAAATATACTGTGATATACATCAATATTTATCTGTAAATACTGTATAGTATGATATGTTGTAAAAAGCTATATAAGTTCTATATCAAAGAAATATCTACTCCGGCCACACAAGCGTTGAAAACTCTTATTCTGTAAAAGTTGGATAATAAACTGGTATATATAAAATCTCTGCTAATATTGTAAAATTCCTAGCATAGCATATTTCCCTTACTTAGTTTCTAAAAAGCCCCTACTGAACTCTAGCCCTACACCCGCAGGGTTCTCCACTCAACACCTTGAAAACGACATCCCCCAAAACAAAACATCAGTATTTTCCTGCATACAATATTTCCTATAACTACAGGGAAAGCATATTCTAAATAAAACACCTTACCCTAAATTTGGGATGAATTTCAAACCACTTCCACCAATGATCTGCTCCGAAAGACTTGTAGAGAACTTCTCCAGGAGCGCCGTGGTGGCTTTAGATCATCGATCCAGCGAAAGAGAGAGAGCGAGAGAGAGAGAGAGAGAGAGAGAGAGAGAGAGAGAGAGAGAGAGAGAGAAAGAGAAGGTAATTTTCCTTGTGTTCATCGACGAGATGCTGAAAAATTCCTCGGGTTATTACCCTAAAGGCAAGGATTTCGTGTTTAGGGGGGAAGAAGTAAATAACGCGAAACCAATCCAGGACAATTGAGGTGCACAACCATCCTTACAATACCCGCAGAAAGGCGAAAGTCATGGAAGAGCAGTTAGAAAGTCCCGTCCTGGGCATAGAGCAAGGACAAGAGGAGTTAAGTAGCCAAATGAAAAGGATACTGGATTTGCTACTAGACAAAGGAAAGATAGTGCAGGATCAGGATAATGAAGTTGACATGGATCCTACCCATGCTCCAAGTTTCACACCAATCCATGGGTAAGCATCCGGACCACCTCCAAACATCCTAGAGGACCCACCGCCAAATATAGCCACCTTTATCCCAGCTGCACCAGTACCAGGAGTTGGAGTGCCTCCGATAATGACTACGGGGTTAGGCGCAGGAAAATCTGTAGCTGAATACAACTATGATGAGCTCAAGGAATAGTTAAGAGCTATTGGGGGGACCCATGCATCCAACTTTGTCAACCCTACAGACCTCTATTTGGTGCCCAAGGTAGTGCTTCCCCCAAAATTCAAGGTGTTAGACTTTGAAAAGTTTGACAGGACCCAATGTCCTCAAACCCATCTGCGGTTGTACTGTCAGGCAATGACAACTTACTCTAACAATTAAAGGTTAATGATGCATTGTTTTCATAGTAGTTTACCCGGTACGGCAGCCAGGTGATATATCCACCAATTTAGGGCGCGAATTCGCACAAGGGGAGATCTGGCCAATGCTTTTATAGCTCAGTATCGTCACATTATGAACATGGCGCTAGATTGGATGGCCCTACTGGAAATGGAGAAGAAGCCCATAAAGACCTTTAGGGAATACGCCTACAGATGGCGAGACGTGGCAATTTAAGTAGACCCCCCCCCCCCCCACGTGGATAGGTGACCGGGAAGCCATTACTTTGTTTGTGAGCACACTGAAAGAACCTTACCAGGGACATCCTTGGGGAGCAACTCCCCATGATTTCATGGACATTGTGGTCGTCGGAGGAAGGATTGTGGCTAATGTCAAGGCAGGCCAGGTCAAAGATGGTACTTCTGAGACTGGTCCAAGTAGGAATTGGACCAATAATAAAATAGAAGAAGAAACTCAAATGATCCAGTGATAGCCCAATCAGAGAAACAAGTACACAAAAGGTCAGAATCAGTGGCCTAGAAAAAATTTTATAGTTGAACCCACTGTGAACCAAGCAATGCATACAGGTGCTAGGCCCCAGTTTATGGCTCTCGCGCCCATGCTTTCTTGAAAAAACATGTCGGCACGCCCGAACTCGCAAACACATGCAAGGAATACACCTAGGAACTTCTGGAGGGTGGATCCAATCCCCATAGCTTACGAAAAATTGTTCCCTCAATTATTGGAAAGAAGGATGATATTCTTCGTTCCTGGGATTCCTATTACCAACCCTCCCCCACAATGGTATAATCTCGAAGCTTGATGTGCATACCACGCCAATTCTCCTAGCCATGCTATTGACCAATGTTAGGCCTTCAAGCATTAGGTGCAAGATTCGAGGGACACAGGTTGGTTGGCGTTCAAGGGCAAGCAACCGAGGATTCAAGAAAACCCCTTACTAGATCACGGAGGTGATAATGTGGGGATGATTGAAGAAAGAGCCATGGGGAGGTCAGAAAAGGAATTGGAACGAATGACACTGGATTGGGTATATGCCGAACTATTGATAGCAGACCTAGTAGAACAAAAGGCCATTTTTCTTGAAGGCACTCCCTTTGCATGCCAAAATTCAATAAACAAATCCGTGCAGCGGTGTGAGACTTTCCAAGCTTTTTTAAGCAAGTTGGCTGACAGAAAATGTATAAAGATCGGTTGTATGCAAAAGGATGGAGATATATTATCTATCGGGAAATATGAGCCAAAGCATCCCCAGTACACGTGTTGGCCATTCATACCTATTATAAACAAGACACTCCATACCCTGAAGGTAGCGGATCGAATGGTAATCTCCACTCCCCAGCCATTCCCATACAAGAGCGACAAAGCGGTGATGTGGAAATATGATTGTGAGGCCCACATTCAGGGAGGCATGAACAATGTAGTTGGGGTAAAAGGAGTAACGCGCATTTGACGATTCTATGCGCTAGAACGGCTGGAGAAGCCAAACTCAAAAAATGCAGGGGAATCGAGTAGAAGCCTCAAGAAGCCCATGCTGACACAAAAGGCCTAAGAATTTCTAAAGCCGATTAAGCACATTGAATATAGTATTGTTGATCAGCTAAATAGAATGCCAGCACGCATCTCTATTCTCTCTTTGTTGATGAATTCCGAAGTACACTGGGAGGCCCTTTTAAAGATATTAAACTAGGCATACATCCCCTAAGACATCAGTATTGACAACTTCAATCATGTGATTGGTAGCTTAGCAATGACCATTTACATAACTTTTGCTAATGAAGAAATTCCATCAAAGGGGAGGGGGCATAACAGGGCACTGTATATATCTGCCAGGTGCAAAGATCACATGATAGCCTAAATTCAAATTGACAACGGGTCCTCACTAAATGTTATGCCCTTGGTCACATTACGAAAATTGCTTGTGGACTGCTCATATGTTAAACAGAACAATCTAGTGGTGAGAGCTTTTGATGGAACCCGTCTAGAGTTGATAGGGGCTATCGAGATCCCACTTCAAATCAGGCCAGTGGTTTTGATATCACCTTTTAAGTTATGGATATCAATCCATCATACAGTTGCCTGCTGGGGAGGCCCTGATTCATAATACCAGGGGTAGTTGCATCATCACTACATCAAAGGGTGAAATTTTTTGTGGAAAACAAGTTGGTCTGTGTTTACGGTGAAACCGATGTAATGATCACCAAGCCCTCTTCCGCCCCCTATGTAAAAGCTGCAGAAGAAGCACTTGAAGACTCATTCCGAGCACTCAAGGTTATCAATACCACAACCATAATGGAAGAATTCCCTATTCCTCGACCTCAGATTTCCCCCACAGTATGTATAATGGCCACGGAAATGATTACGCAAGGACACTGTCCAGAAAAGCGGCTTGAAAAGCACTTACAAGGTATCCAAAAGCCACTAATTCTCAAGGAAGCAAAGGATAGGTATGGCCTTGGCTATGTACATACTTTTGTAGATCAAAAGAATAAATCCGTAGAAAAGAAGATGCAGAGGATGGAGAAGCTTACCGGTGAAGCAAGTTCCCATTTGGAATTGATTGTCCTATCCATTGATTAGACCTTTGAAAAGAGCAGTCAGTTCAACCTCAAAGCAGAAATGAAGTAATTAAGCATATTGGTGATTGATTCAGAGGATTCCTTAAATGCTGCAAACCAATGGGTCTACCCGCTACCTGCCGAAACAGAATTGAGAAACTAGGATGTTGCTAACTATCCCACCTTCATCATGTAAAAGTTTTTATCTTATCTTGTTTTAAATCTTCTTATTTCTATTTTTGTTTTTTGTAACCTGAAGACAATTTAATCCTGGTAAATGTCTCTTATTTTAATGAAATGGATTATGTGTTGCTTGTCATCCCTTGTTTCTTAAGATCTACTGTCAAAGGTGTGTTTGCTTTAATTTCATGCAAGGATAAGGAAAAAGAAAACACCAATACACATGAGTTATGGGTTGATTTTAACTTTGAAGACACAGTTCAAGAAGCTGAAATGGAGGAAGAAGAATCTGATCTATCCCATGAAATGGAAAGGATGTTAAAATCTAATGAAAACCCTACTGTAACCAGTAGTGACCCCACTATAACCATCAACTTGGGGACTAAGTGTAACGACCTGCTTATTTTCCACATTTTTTTCTTTTATATAATAATAATAAAATCAATATCACAAATTCTAACTCAGCAGATCATAATCCACTTGGACCCATGGATACCAGGGATACATCAGAACACATAATGGAAGCCTAAGCAGCAGGAAACACTATCATATACATCTCATTATACCATACATCACAATACCATAGTTACTACAATCACTGTATATATATACACAACACTCAACCCAAAAAAAAAAAAAAAAAACTCTTAGGGCCATTTCCACAAAATACATCTGACCCTATCAAAATACTCACCCTACTGGAAAGGCAGATCTATCGTACTAGATCAGTAGGGCTTTACCCGCTCTCCTATCAGGGGCTCCTGAAAAGTTTATAAAATTTTGGGGGTAAGACAGCTCTCAGTAAAGGAAATAAACTAATACCAGTATATGGCAACATGAGTATTCTATGTTATACAGATACCATACAGAACATAATCAGTAACTGTTTTGTTAAGTCTGGGAAAACATATATATATATATATATATATCATCAAAACATGGCAGAACATACTGCATTTTCATAAACATATTTCATCTCATATAATAATAATACAAAAACATTCCTGATAGGTTAGCTGGCTATTGTCATGTATTATCCCCATATGACTGGGTTGTGTGGCCCGAAGGCGGGACCTGACAATGGTTGGCCGACCACTGCCAAGTCAAAAGTACAGTCTGTAAGTCTGATGGGTCTGCCTGACCTGGTCCGTACACCAAGGGTGCTCACACACTTCTTAAAACCACATTGACCATCCAATCTCACACCACTTCGTACAGCGGCATTAACACAAATATCATGATCATGAAAACCATGGACACATAGCAACGATACCGTGCAAGTGCTAGCCTAGACCAAGCCAACCAGGTTCTGATATTATATAACATATACTGAAACTGTCATACATGGATATCTCATATCATTAATTATCAAATCAATCTTATCATTTTGCACATATACGTATATCATGAAAATCATCGGCCCGTACGCCGATATTACACATTTTACCATAACTCGGTCTGTACGTCGGCAAATCATATCATAGTACAACCCGTACGCTAGCAAATCACATCCATAGCTCGGCCCGTACGCCAAAAAATCATATCATAGCACAGCCCGTATGTTGGAAAATCACATAGCTCGGCCCGTACGCCAGTAAATCATATAAAAATCTCGGCCCGTACGCCGATTTTACAATATAAAAATTCGTATCATTTACACATTCCCAGAAATAGTATTTCATATTAACTTCTACTCATGCCACACTAAATAGGTTTTTCATATATTCAACATACCATCATTTTCAACAATGTTTTCGCAAATATAAATCATATATATATAAACATATTTATTTTCCTGAAATCAAATTCTATATATACATACATTTTCCTAAAAGAACTAGGTTAGTTTATCCCCTTACCTAATTCTTGAAAAGCCCCTAAGAAAATCTGTCCCACACCCGCAAGGTTCCCAACTCAACACCTTGGAAACAACATTCCCCAGAACTAAAGTTTAATATTTCTAAGCGTATAACACTTTCTACAACTATCAAAAATTCAAATATTGAGTAGAATGCCTTACCCTGGATTTGGGATGGTTTCCAACCCAGCCCCACCGACGATCCGCTCTGGCAGACTTGCAGAGAACTTTCTCATGAGCATTGTAGTGGCTTCAGATCATCGAACCGGTAGAAATTCGGCCCAAAATCGAAGAAAGAAGGAGGAGGGACTGAAGGGTAGGAGAGAGAGAAGCTCTGCACATAAAATTTCATCCAAAAATGAACTTTAGGTCTATTTAAACTGTGGCCTTCGTCAACAAGGTCAATACAAAATTCGTCGACGAACTCTCCCCTTCATCGAAGAAATTCAGAAACCCCAAAATCATCCTCTTGGTATTTTCTCGTTGACGAATCTTGCCTTTGTCGACAAGGTCCTCTTATACCCTCGTCGACGAATCCCCTGCGTTCGTCGATGAGGCCCTGATAATTCCCCTCGGTTATTCCTTCCAAAATGCAACGTCATTGATGAACGCGAAGTCGACTGCCTCCTTCTATTTTCGGTTTCCATTTTCCTTTCTATTATTATTTAAATACTATTATTCTTTGGGTCGTTACATTCTCCCCTCCTTATAAAATTTCGTCAATGAAATTTACTATTCATGTAACTCGTCATCCCTTAACAAGAAAAGGGTCTACTTATTTTATTGCTTATCCTCACTTATGACGAAGGAATACCATGGTTACATTCCAAGTCCTGGGAGATTACATATACAAAAGAAAAATTCTCCCAAAACTAAAATGCTACACTAATCAAACTAGTACATGTACCTGTAAAAGAAATATAACTTACTATTTAAGTTTCTTGAAATAGTTGTGGGTACTTCTGCTTTATCTGCTCCTCGGACTCCCAAGAAGCCTTTTCTACCGCATGATTTCTCCACAAAACTTTTACCTGAAGAATCTTCTTGTTACGTAGCTTCTGTACTTTCCTATCCAGAGTCTGTATTGGTACCTCCTTATACATCAGTGAATCACTAAACTCTAATTCATCATAACTGATGATATGAGAAGGATCTGGGACATATTTCCTCAACATAACAATATGGAATACGTCGTGGATCCTGGACAACACATGTGGTAAAGCTAGCCTGTAGGCTACCGGTCCCACTTTATCTAGAATCTCAAATGGACCGATAAACCTAGGACTAAGTTTACCCTTCTTCCCAAATCACATAACCCCTTTCATCGGAGTTATCTTCAAAAACACATGATTACCCACATCAAATTCCAGATTCCTGTGGCGATTATCAGCATAACTTTTGTGTCTGCTCTGAATTGCATTGATCCTGTCTATGATAAGCTGAACCCTATCAAGCGCTTGTTGCACAAGCTCTGGCCACACTACTTGCCGCTTACCTACTTCATCCTAAAATAAAGGAGAATGACATCTCCTACCGTATAGAGCCTTAAATGGTGTCATGTCAATGCTGGTCTGATAACTATTATTATACGTGAACTCTACCAGCGGCATGAACTGAGTCCAACTACCCCCAAAATCTAATACACACGCTCGGAGCATATCTTCTAGTGTCTGTATTGTCCTCTCAGTTTGTTGATCTGACTGAGGATGGAATGTCATGCTGAAAGATAGTTGAGACCCTAAAGCTTCTTGTAAGCTTCTCCAGAGACGTGATGTAAAACGCAGGTCTCGATCAGACACAATTGATACTAGCACCCCATGAGAACGAACTATCTCCTAAATGTAGATCTTCGCTAACCGGTTGAGGGAGTAGCTGATCTTGATAGGTATAAAGTGGGTAGTCTTAGTCAAATGGTCAACAATCACCTAGATGGCATTCTGGCCATGTAATGTCGTCGGCAGTCCTGACACAAAGTCCATAGATATATGATCCCACTTCCACTCTGGGATAAATAACGGCTGCAATTTCCCTATCAGCCTCTAGTGCTCAGCCTTTACCTCCTGGCACGTCAAACACTAGGCTACATACTCGGAGATCTCTCTCTTCATACCACTCCACCAGTACTACTCTCGTAGATCCCTGTACATCTTTGTACTGCTGGGATGAACTGTATACAAAGATTTGTCAGCCTCCACTAAAATAGTCTTCCTGATCTCAGTATTGGTAGGAACGCATAATCTGGAATGGAACCACAAAGCTCCATCATCTGCAATACTGAACTCCTCCCCCTGACCATTCTGCACTCTATCCATCACCTCTACTAATTATGGGTCTTCCTTCTGGGCGGCTTTAATTCTTTCTTACAAAGTAGGCTGTACTACTAGGCTGGCAATACACACTGTAGGATCACTCTCTACCAACTCTATGCCGAGTCTCTCCAAATCCATCATGATCGGATACTAGATCTCCATAGACGCCAACATTGGTTCCCTGGATTTCCTGCTCAACGCATCAGCTACCACGTTTGTTTTCCCCGGGTGATAACTGCTAGTACAATCAAAATCCTTAATTAACTCTAACCAACTTCTCTGCCTCATATTCAGTTCCTTCCGCGTGAAGAAATACTTTAAGCTCTTGTAATCGGAGAAAATCTCACACTACTCGTTGTACAAGTAATGCCTCCAAATTTTCAATGTGTGTACTACTGCAGCTAATTCAAGATCATGTGTAGGGTAGTTCCTTTCATATTCTTTCAACTGCCTGGGTGCATATGCCATTACCTTGCCATACTGCATCAATACATAGCCAAGTCCTTTCAAGGACGCATCACTGTAAATGACGTACCCCTCACCCCCCCCCCCCGATGGGATAACCAATACTAGTGTTGTGACTAATTTTTGCTTCAATTCTTGAAAACTCTGCTCATAGCTATTATCCCACACAAATTTGACATTCTTCCTCGTCAATCGTGTCAAAGGTCCTGACAAAGCTAAGAATCCCTCAACAAATTGACAGTAATAGCCAGCTAGCCCCAAGAAACTCTTGATCTTCTGGACATTTCTCGGTCTAACCTAATTCACTACCACCTCAATCTTACTAGGATCCACAGAAATACCATCTCTAGATATAACATGCCCCAAGAATACGACCTTCTCAAGTCAGAATTTACATTTACTGAACTTGGCGTACAACTTCTTTTCCTGAAGTGTTTGCAAAACCTACCTCAAGTGTGTCTCATGCTCCTCATAGCTCCTCGAATAAACCATTACATTATCAATAAAAACAACAAAAAACTGGTCTAGGTATTGGTGGAAGACTCTGTTCATCAAGTCCATAAATACCGCATGAGCATTCGTCAAACCAAATGGCATAACAAGAAACTCGTAATGCTCGTACCTGGTCCTGAAGGCCGTCTTCGAGAGGTCTTCTGCTTTCACTTTTACTTGATGGTAGCCAGATCTGAGGTCAATCTTCGAATACACCCATGTACCCTGGAGTTGGTCGAACAAATCATCGATATGAGGTAGCGGATACTTGTTCTTGATTGTCACTTTATTAATATCCCTATAGTCTATACACATCCTCATAGTCTCATCTTTCTTCTTCATAAATAAAACTGGAGCTCCCCATGGTGATACACTAGGTCGTATGAAACCCTTATCAAGCAGATCTTGCAACTGATTCTTCAATTCTTCCAATTCTGCTGGCGTCATCTAATAAGGTACTTTAGAAATCGGTGTTGTACTAGAAGGTAGATCAATAGGGAAATCTACCTCATGATCGAGTGACAAGCTTGGTAACTTGTCTAGGAAAACATCTATAAACTCCTTTACTACAAGCGTGCTAGCAAATTTCAATTCATTCTCTAGCAACTCCTTCACAATAGCCATGAACCCTTGACAACCACTCAGTAGTAGTCTTATGGCCTGAATAACTGAAACTAGCTGAGGCGATGATTGCACTCGCGACCCTACGAACTTGAATTCTGCTTCCCTTGGAGATCTGAATATCACTTCTCGTGCTCGGCAATCTATCCTGGCAAAATTAGCTGCTAGCTAATCCATACCAAATATAAGATCAAACCCGAGCATGTCTAGCACTATCAGATCAGCGGACAAAGTCTTTCCTTAAATATCAATTGGACAACCTCAGAGCACCCTACTACACCTCACTGCTGACCTAGTCGGTGTAAATACCAACAATTCAACATCTAATGATTGTGTTTTAGCCCCACATAATTTAACACACCCCGAAGACACGAACGAGTATGTAGCTTTTGAATCAAACAATGCAATGACTTTAAAAGAAAACATAATAACCATACCTATCACCACGTCACCTGCAGTCTCAGCCTCACCCGACATCAGAGTAAACACCCTGGCTGGAGCCGTATTCCTCTACTAGCCCCTAGGTGCTACCTAATAACCTCCCCGGCATGGTTTGGGAGCTAGAACTGCATCTGGTGGGGTAGGGCAATCTTGCACCATGTGCCCCGTCTACCGCAGCGATAGCACACCACACCACCAGCTCGACACTCTCCCCAGTGCCTCCTACCACAAGTCTAGCAGACTGAAGGACCCTGCCTTGTCTGCACCTCGCGTCCTCCCATCTCCTGCCTCCATCCTCTGCCATGATTTCCTCTCCACCACTGACCTGGTCTATGACCCTATTGGTAGCCTGTAGATGCAGATCTCTTCCTTTGTCCCTACTCCTCTACATCAAGACGCTTACCAATCTCTGCCAAGGCCGCCCTGTCGACCAACTTAGCAAAGTCCTGGATCCGCAGCACCACCACCTGCTTAAATATACTCCGCCTCAAGCCTCTCTTAAACTGCCTCGCCTTCTTCACTTCATCAGGAATAATATATGGGGCGAAACGAGAAAGCTCGATGAAACGCACTGTATACTGTTGGACAGATAGCTGTCCCTACTTCAGACTCAAGAACTCTTCTACCTTAGCCTCCCTAACAGTAGCTGGAAAATACCTATCAAAGAACAATTCTTTAAACCGGTCCCATGTCATGGCTATCGGAGTCACCCTCTACTGCTCTAGTAGTCTCACCGCAGTCCACCACCTCTCAGCCTCTCTTGTCAGTCTATAGGTGGCAAAGAGGACCCTCTGTTCCTCAGTACACTATAATACAGCCAAAATTTTCTCGGTCTCCTACATCTAGTTCTCAACGGTTGCAGGATCAACTCCACCTGAGAATGTCGAAGGATTCATCTTTGTAAATTTCTCTATGGTCCACCCATGGCCTACAAATGGACCACTCTGCTCCCTCGAGCTCCTAGTGATCTCAGCCATAACCTGCTGAGCCACACTATGTAATACCGCGTCAGAGTTGGTCCCAGGTGCACGAGATGGTCCTGATCCATCACTGGCACTCGCATGGGCACTACTTCCTCCTAGATCCATCTTGGAAACAACAAACACAACTTAGAAAATCTATCCTTATAATTTACCCACCTATTCTCACCACTTATCTCAACATTTCTAACTCATTTCTAATCCCCAGTCCTACATTCTAGGAACACAACCCGACAATAGCTTACTATGGTTTTCCTGAAATCGTCACCCCAGGAAAAACACAGAAACTACCTCGGAAGTCCTGCCTCCAAATTATAGAACAAAACCTCAATCATTTCCTAAACTCTGGTATTTTTTCTATTACATTCGAAAGTCTACAGAACCTAACAACCTAGGCTCTGATACCACACTGTAACGACCTGCTTATTTTCCACATTTTTTTCTTTTATATAATAATTATAAAATCAATATCACAAATTCCATTTCAACAGATCATAATCCACTTGGACCCATGGGTACCAGGGATACATCAAAACACATAACGGAAGTCTAAACAGCAGGAAACACACAATCATATACATCTCATTATACCATACATCACAATACCAAAGTTACTACAATCATTGTATATATATATACACAACACTCAACCAAAAAAAAGTCTTAGGGCCATTTCCACAAAATACATCCGACCCTATCAAAATACTCACCCTACTGGAAGGGCAAATCTGCCGTACTAGATTAGCAGGGCTTTACTCGCTCTCCTATCAGGGGCTTCTGAAAAGTTTATAAAATTTTGGGGGTGAGACAGCTCTCAGTAAAGGAAATAAACTAATACCAGTATGTGGCAACATGAGTATTCCGTGTTATACATATACCATACAGAACATAATCAGTAACTATTTGTCAAGTCTGGGAAAACATATATATATATATATATATATATCATCAAAACATGGCAGAATATACTACATTTTTATAAACATATTTCATCTCATACAATAATAATACAAAAAAAAATTCCTGGTAGGTTAGCTAGTTGTTGTCATGTATTACCCCCACATGACTGGGTTGTGTGGCCTGAAGGCGGGACTTGACAATGGTTGGCCGACCACTATCAAGTCAAAAGTACAGTCTATAAGTCTCATAGGTCTGCCTAACCTAATTCGTACACCAGGGGCGCTCACACACTTCTTAAAATCACATCGACCATCCAATGTCACACCACTCCGTACAGCGGCGTTAACACAAATATCATGATCATGAAGACCATAGACACATAGCAACGGTATCATGCAAGTGCTAGCCAAGACTAAGCCAATCAGGTTCTGATATCATATAATATATACTAAAACTGTGATACATGGATATCTCATATCATTAATTATCAAATCAATCATATCATTCTGCATATATACATATATCAAGAAAATCATCGACCCATACGCCGGTATTACACATTTTACCATAACTCAGCCCATACGCCGGCAAATCATATCATAGCACAGTTCGTACGCTGGAAAATCACATCCATAACTCGGCTCATACGCCGGCAAATCATATCATAGCACAACCCGTACGCTGGCAAATCACATAGCTCGGCCCGTACACCGGCAAATCATACACATAACTCGGCCCATACGCCGGCAAATCATATAAAAGTCTCGGCCCATATGCCGGTTTTACAATATAAAAATTCATATCATTTACACATTCCCAGAAACAGTATTTCATATTAACTTCTACTCATGCCACACTAAATAGGTGTTGACCTTATTGGTCACGCCCGGTTTTGACTATGACAAATACTCATTGTATCTAATGAGTGGTTGAGTTTTTGTGCAGGAATTAAGAATGATAAGATCAAGATGTGCACAAAGCAAGAAAGGCTTGAAGACAATTTCATAACTCTTAATTGTAATAATTTTCAGTGTAATAAGCTCACACACATCACATGCATGATTTACTACGTAAGCTTAAACCGAACCATGAATATAAAAAAATATCGTAGAAAGACCTTAGGGTACACCTTCGGTCGACCGACACCAGACTTTTTCGGTGTTTCTAAATTGGACCCCAAGTGACCTTAGGACACTCACATATATGTTTATTAGGCACTTGAAATGGACTTATTTGGGTCAATTCGGGACCGAAATGCACACTTGGTGCACTTTCGGTCGACCGGCCAACTCAGTTCAATTTGGCCTGGTCGACCGAAACCGGTCCGGGTCAACTATTTGACCCAGGCCCGGTCGACCGAACCCTTATAGGTCATTTTACCTCGGTCGACCGAACCTCCTGGGAGTCAACATTTTGACCTCCCGGTCAACCAACCAACTTTGTACTCCAACTACTTGGTCGACTGAAGGGTCTTGGGAGAATTCTCAACTGCCTGGTCGACCGAGCCCTGTAGTTCAAAAAGGCCCCGGTCGACTGAACCTCGGAAATTTGGCAAATTGCCCTCTCCGATCGACCGAGCCACTCAGTTCAAAATTGCCCTGGTCAACCGAGCCACTTGAGTCCTGGTCGACCAAACCACTTTTGGTCGACCGGACCTCTCGGGTTGTTCCCATTTTTACCGTGGTTAATATTTTTCTAAACAAGGTTAAAATGCCTTAAACGTCATTAGACTTTTCTAATAATACCCTATAGGTCCCCAACGGTCATATTTTCTCCCTTGTCTATATATATGTGTTCATTTGCAAAGATTAAAGGTGATTAGCCACCTTGATTAGGGAAGAATTCTCTGAAAAATAAAAACCCTATACTACTCATTTTATTACTCAAACCACTCATACTTGCCTTCTAGCATTGCCTACATATTTTGTAAGTTGATTGAGTGTTTTGTTTAATAGGTTTGCTCTCCTTATGCTACTTGTTTGATGTGATTTTCTTGAGAGCCAAACCTTAGGATTCTTAGGAGGCTTTTGCTAATAAGCATTTCCTAAGAAAACCTTGTTAGATCTTCTAAGCTTGCATCTTCATTGCAAGATCTTAAGAAGAGGGTATTTTCATTTTGGTTGCAAAAACATTTTCAAATATCTACTGTGTTTTTATCTTGAAAATATTTGATGAGATATTTGTTAGTGTGATAAAATCTTTGTTGCAATATTCTTTCACTCATATATTATTTGCTGAATACAAAGATTACACGTCTTTTGCAAACCAAGCATATACATCGTTTAATACATACATGCTTGAGATATCTTTATGATTGAAATACATAACACTTGACATCTTTGTGTGAAACTATTTGTTGAATATCTTGTGATACAAAGATTGTTTGTTTGACACTCTCACGTACGCTTTACACCGATAGAAAATACCTTTGAGAGTTGAATCATCTAGACCACATTGAGCTTACATATTATTTCATATTTGTGGTGTATATTATTGCGCGCATCCGGGTACATATCTACTTTACACAAAAGCACAATCACTGTACCACTTGATTGTAATACACTTTGGCTGTATTTCCAGGCACGGGCCTGAAGAGGGAGACTAGCCCTGGAATAGTCCCGGATTGGCTTAGACCCGGTTAAGAAAGCTAGGTGCGTCGTCCTGTTAAGGCGTGTAGGTTGAGGTCAGCCCCGCTAATTGACCTGGTTAAGGTTGAGGTCAGCCCTGTGTTAATTTGACCTGGTTGTAAACGGTGCCGCTCCACCTTTAAGTGAGCTATTAGTGGAATCCTCTAACTTGCGAGCTTGAGGCGGGGACGTAGGCACTGTTGGCCGAACCTCGATAACATATCGTGTGTTTATTTACATTTCTGCACTTTACATTTACCGCACGCATATGTTATTATGTGAATGATGCGCTTAACTTAAACTTCCATATATCTTTTATATCTGCGCATTTGGAATTATATAGACCAACCCTAGGTTGTTTTATACGAGCATTTTATTTAACCTAGGTGATAAATTTGAAAATTCCAATTCACCCCCCCTCTTGGGAATACACCAATTCTAATAATAGGTTTTTCATATATTCAACATACCATCATTTTCAACAATGTTTTCGCAAATATAAATCATATATATAAACATATTTATTTTCCTGAAATCAAATGCTATATATACATACATTTTCTTAAAAGAACTAACTTAGTTTATCCCCTTACCTGATTCCTGAAAAGTCCCTAAGAAAATTTGTCCCACACCCGCAGGGTTCCCAACTCAACACCCTAGAAACAACATTCCCCAGAACTAAAGTTCCGTATTCCTAAGCGTGTAACACTTTCTACAATTGTCAAAAATCCAAATATTGAGTAGAAAGTCTTACCCTGGATTTGGGATGGTTTCCAACTCAGCCCCACCGACGATCCGCTCCGGCAAACTTGCAGAGAACTTTCCCAGGAGCGTCGTAGTGGCTTCAAATCATCGAACTGGCAGAAATCCAGCCCGAAATCGAAGAGAGAAAGAGGATGGACCGAAGGGTAGGAGAGAGAGAAGCTCTACGCAGAAAATTTCGTCCAAAAAAGAACTTTAAGCCTATTTAAACTGTGGCCTTCATCGACGAGCCACATCACCTCGTCGATGAGGTCAATACAAAATTCATCGACGAACTCTCCCCTTCGTCGATGAAATTTAGAAACCCCAAAATCGTCCTCTCGGTATTTTCTCGTCGACGAATCTTGCCTTCCTCGACGAGGTCCTCTTATACCCTCGTCGAAGAATCCCCTACGTTCGTCGATGAGGCCCTGATAATTCCCCTCGATTATTCCTTCCAAAATACAACTTCGTCGACGAACGTGAAGTCGATTACCTCCTTCTGTTTCCGGTTTCCATTTCCCTTTCTTTTATTATTTAAATACTATTATTCTTCAGGTCGTTACACTAAGGAGGAACCAAAGCAAGTGAAGATTGGAGCACTATTAAGGGGCGGAGAGAAAGATAAAATGGTAGATCTCCTAAAAGAATATATGACATTTTTGCATGGTCATACTAGGACATGTTGGGCTTGGACATTGATCTAGTAACCCATAAGATACCAACTTATCCCAAGTGTGAGCCCGTGAAGCAAAAACTAAGAAGGATGCGGCCCGATATGCTCATAAAGGTAAAGGAGGAGGTTCAAAAGCAATTTGAGGTTGGATTCTTGGAAGTAGCTCAATACCCCGAGTGGATGGCCAACGCGGTCCCAATAATGAAGAAGAATAAGAAAGTACGAATATGTGTTGACTATCAGAATTTGAATAGGGCTAGCCCAAAAGATAATTTCCCATTCCCACACATTAATGTGTTGGTGGATAACACGGCAGGGCATGGCTTTTTTTCTTTCATGGATGGCTTTTCAGAATAAAATCAGATTAAGATGGACCTGGAAGACAAAGAGAAGACCACTATTTAATTCTAAAACAAAAAACACAACTTTAAATCCTGAAAAATATTTTTTTTCTTTTTGGCATTTTATTCTTTTTTTTTTTTTTTCTTTCAAGATACCAACCCAAACTTTAATCAACTAAAACTACTAAGCATAAATTAAAAAAAATTTTTTTTTTTTTTTTTATTTTTTGATTGGGGTGTTGTTTTATTTGTTTTTGTTTTGTTATGGTGTTGTTGTTGGTTTTTTTATTTTTTTTTTTTTTTTTTTTGGTTTTGTTGGTTTTTTTTTTTGTTTGGTTTTGTGTGTTTTTTTTTTTGTTTTTTTTTTGTTTTTTTTTTTTTTGTTTTTCCCCCCACCCACCCCCACCCCCCCCACAACGTGGGTTTTTTTTCTATTCGCGTTTTTTTTTTATTGTTTTTTAAAAAATTTTTATTTTTTTGCTTTTTTTTGTGTTTTTTTGTTGTTTTTTTTTTTTTTTGTTTTTGTTTTTGTTTTTTTTTTTTTTTTTTTTTTTGTTTTTTTTTTTTTGTTGTTTTTTGGGTTTTTGTTTTTTTTTTTTTTTGTTTTTGGTGTTTTTTTTTTTGTTGTTTTGTTTTTTGTGTTTTTTTTTTTGTGTTTTTAGCAGTTCTTTTGCTTTGTTATTTTATAGAAAGCCACCCCCCCCCCCCCCCCCCCACCCCCCACCCCCCCCCCCCCACCCACCCCCCCCCACCCACCACCCACCCCCCCCACCCCCCCCCCCCCCCCCCCCCCCAACCCCCACCCCCCCCCCCCCCCACCCCCCACCCCCCCCCCCCCCCACCCCCCCCCCCCCCCCCCCCCCCCCCCCCCCCACCCCCCCCCCCCCCCCCCCACCCCCCCCCCCCCCACCACCCCCCCCCCCCCCCACCCCCCCCCCCCCCCCACCCCACCCCCCCCCCCCCCCCCCCCCCCCACACCCACCCCCCCACCACAACCCCCCCCACCCCCCCCCCCCCCCCCCACCCCCCCCCACCCCACCCCCCCCACCCCCCCACCCCCCCCCCCACCCCCCCCCCTAACACAACACAACTTTCAATCCTGAAAATATTTTTTTCTTTTTGTCATTTTATTTTTTTTTTGTTTTTTTCTTTCAAGATACCAACCCAAAAAAACACTTTTTGTTTAATCCACTAAAACTACTAAAGCAGAAAATTAATCTAATAAAATGATAATTAAGAGACAAAGGAAAGAAATATATTTTAATGATAAACACCCACAAAAAAAATTAACAAGTTTTCAGTCCTTAAGATCATTTATCACTGAGGGCTACTAAGTCAGGTAGTTCCCTGGTATGCTTAGCTCACCTTTGGGTTGCCTAAATATCATAGTAGAGGGGTGCTACTTGTATGGGCGGGTAATCATCCCTATCCTCGGGTAACCTCGAGGATTAAACATTTACATGTGTTTGAATAAGATCAGAGAATGATTTCAAAAATTGTGTTAACGATTTTTAAATGTTAAATATTATGTTGATTATAAACTCATGTTGGCCACACACTGTTTTAATATATTGTTTCTTCCCTTACTGAGATGTGTCTCACCCGAATATGAATTCATTTTTTTTTCAGGATTTCCTCGAGATTGAGCTTTTAGAGCTTGAGATTTTTATAACATTATTGGGAAATAAAAAAGAAAATGGTATTTCTAAGTTAATTTTGGAGAATGTAAATATTTATGTTTTATGCCTTTATGTTTTAAGGCTATTGAGTAAGAAATGATTGTGAAAATACTGAATTGTTTTGGGAGTTATGTAGATTTATGAAAATGCATGTGTTGAATGGATAATATGGATTATAGTTAGAATTAGTAAACTCTGGTATTATATTATATGGAGATTATGATTATATTTTTCGCTGCGCATGTATGGTTTAATTATGAAATATTAGGGATTTTATCAGGTATAACGTGCCGGACCCAGGATTAAGGGTTCAGGGCGTTATAGCAATATTCACATTTCACATATTTACATTTCCCATAATCATATTTCACATTTTCATATTGCAATATCTTCATTTCCCATATTCACATTTCTTATCTTCATGTTTCACATGTTCACGTTCCTCATATTCATATTATAGAATTTTGCATTGCAATATACACATTTCAAAATCAATATTCTCAACACATTTTATCATTTCAATGATACTTCATTAGTTCATGATTCATTTCACCACATTCTATCATATAAATATCTCTTTTCACGAATATTCAGTATTTCTCAAAACACATTCACATATTTCACATTTCTTCATTTTCTCAAAAAATACATTTCTTGCATATTTCACTTTCATCATTTCCCCACAATTCACTTCCCATATCATAACACATTTCAATATCACATATTTCACAAGGTAATTCATTTATCCTAGTTTAAACATTTCCCAACATAATTCATATGTCACACAAATTTCATCTGATATTTATATTATAAATAAATTTAAGGTAAAATATCATATACCATTTTCACATATTTTCCAACCCATAATTTCCATAAAAAATACTGCTATAATTTATTCTCCTTACCTAACTTATTGAGATGCTCACAATAATCCCCAATTTTGACACTCCTCGGCATTCCCAACTCAAAAGCTTAAAAATCATATTTTTACCAAATTAATTGCCTCATTTCCCACAACAATTTTAGTATAACACCACTTACATTTCAAATACACTATAAAACTCATATTACCCTTAAATCTCTTACTTACCCTGGTTTTGGGATGATGCCCCAAAACTCTAAACTATAAATCCACTCTGCCTATGTTGTAGAGAATCTTCCCAGGAACAACGTGGTACCTTCCGATCGTTGATCTGGCAAGAATCGAAGCCAGAAATGAAGAAAGAAAGTGAGAGGGTCGTGGGTCTAGAGAGAGAGTGAAAGAGAGAGAGAACGACACTGAAAAATGAGGGTTTCATCCTTTATAGGCTGAGATTCGTCAAAAAATTCAAGTGGTTCATCGACGAACCCTAAAGGCACTTCATCGACGAGGGGTCTATTTCATTGACGAGCCTAAAAGTCCAAAAACTCTCTCAATAATCTCTCGTCGACGAGACACGTGTATCTCATCGCAAAAATCTATGGGACATTCATTGACAAAAACCCTGTGTTTGTTGACAAAGCCCTGTTTCTCTTTCTTTTTAAAATTTCCTTCTTACCCCTCTTCATTTCTTTTATTGATTAAATTTTCCGAGTTTCTACATTCTTCCCTCCTTATATAAATTTCGTCCTCGAAATTTGCCATCTGTACTCTACATCATCCATTGAGAAAAAATTGGCTACTTATTTTATTACTTACCCTCACTTATGGTGGAGGAATACCGTGGTTACATAAGGGTCCTGGGAGATTACAATCATTGAAAGAAAAAAAAAAATTCTCCCCAAAACTATTAAAATCCAAACACTACCTAACATATACTATACAAATTAAATTACATACCTTAACCCTTATTTTCACCTAACAAGTGCAGGTATTTCTAACACATCTACTCCTCCAATTCCCAAGAAACTTCCTCTACTACATGGTTGCGCCACAGAACTTTTACCAACGGTATACTTTTCGTACACAGCTACTGTTCTTTCCAATCCAAAATCTGCACTAGCATTTCCTCATAAAACAAAGTATCACTGAACTTCAGTGCCTCATATTTGATCACATGGGAGGGATCTAGGACATATTTTCTCAACATAAAGATGTGAAATACGTCGTGAATTCTTGACAAAACTAGTCGTAACGCCAGCCTGTAGGCAACTGAACTCACTCTTTCAAGAATCTTGAATGGTCCAATATACCTAAGGCTCAGTTTACCCTTCCTCCTGAATCTCATAGCACCTTTCAACGGTGCCACCCGCAGAAACACGTGATCACCTGCGTCAAACTCCAACTCTCATCCTCAAGTATCTACATAACTCTTCTACCGACTCTACGTTGTTCTGATCCTATCCCTGATGAGTCTGACTTTATCCTGAGTCTACTATATCAACTTTGGCCCTAATATTTGTCTCTCCCCAATCTCATCCCAGTACATGCAATGGGGATCGGCATTTCTTACCATACAATGCCTCAAATGGTGTCGTCTCAATGCTGGCCTGATAGCTATTATTATACGCAAACTCAACTAACAGTATAAACCATAACCAACTACCTCCAAAGTCCAGCATGCATGCACATAGCATATCCTCCAATATCTGTATCACCCTCTCCATTTTTCCATTTTTCCATTTTTCTGAGGATGAAATGTTGTGCTGAACGAAAATTGAGAACTCATGGCCTCTTGCATACTCCTCCATAAAAGGGATGTGAACCATGGGTCTCGATCTATGCCACATAATTAATTAAATAAAACACATATACTGAAATATTTATAACTATATAATTTTTTTACTCTAAAAACACCCATAATCATATATCATGTCTTTACTGGTAAGTATTTCTAAATCAGTTGGCATAGCATATTTCCCTTACCTATCTAACTGGGAGGCTTGCCTCCAATTCAACCCTCACCCCCTCGACGTACCAACCACAAAATCCTGTAATCACATATATACAAATTTCCCAATAAAACATTAAATTTCCTAGAAAAACATCACAGTCATATTTCCTAAGCCTACCAATTCGTAATTTTCTAAACTATAATTTACCTAATTTTTTGAAAAAATATCCGCTAGAGTCCTCAACCCATGCCTGCAGGGTCCCAAAAACACCCTAACCCTGAAATCATGACATCCTAATTTTACTCCACAAAACACCAGTATATTTTTATACAACACAAAATCTGGGCTTAAATAAACCTAGTAATACTAGAAATACCTAGATAATCTACTTACCCTAATTTTGGGATGGGCTTAGATAAACTTGGTAATACTAGAAAAGACGCTTAAACTTCTATATGATTTAACCAAAAGAGTAGAAAATTATAAAAAGGAATTCAATATTATCTAAAACCTTTGAATCCCATGGACTTAGTCATCAATCAACCTCCAAGCTAGACTACGAGGAAAGAATCCTATCTTTAATAAAGTGGTTTCTTTCTATGAGTTTAAGGCTTTGTGCATAGGACATAATGGTTTTTCCATCCTTCATAGGTGGGAAAATATCTTTATTTAGCTCTCATAACTGACTAAAACTCATGCAAGCTAAGTTATCTTGCAAAATTACAAATTAAATGTAAAGACAAAAATCCAAAAAGTCAAATCCCATAATTGAATAGCACACCATTAATAAGGATATTACAGTCATTAAGCAAGATTAGCTCCATCAAAAACTTGGATTAAGTTTATTAAGCCTTCATCTTTCTTTGGGCCAAGTTAGGAGTGCCCCATTTTTGAATAAGCCCAAATATATTAAATCAGCCCATGAAGTGCTTCTTTGATCTTCTTGGATCTCGCTCTAGTGATAGGCCCAAATGGAACATGCAATGGATCCTTTAATGGTGCTTCAGCTCCAAATAAAAAATGAAAAAAGAAAGAAAATGGCCAAGCTAAGGACACAACACACCACATTCCTGCAAGTATGAAGTGTCTTTGAGTGCTCCGGTGCATATGATGGATTCACACATTGGTTTATGAATCATCAATCTAGGGTGGTCTTGGTAGGATGGGGTGAGTAGGTGAGAAGGCACTAGGGTGAAGGACCCAACACCCCGTTATTAGGTTGGATTCCATTCTTATGAGACTAGTCCACTCCATCTTCACCATTGGTTCTTCGATGTATGTGAGATGTTTGATCATGTATGTTTTCCCTCACATACGAGAGTGAACCCCTTTTCTTAAGTGTTTTTGAGAGTATGCCGGTGAGGCGAGTCAAGACAACCAAGGTGTCCGAGGATGACCTGAGTGAGATGAATCATTCATTTTACACATACCTTGTGACTATGCTTGTTTATACTTAGATTTATCTGATGATATTAACTCTAAATTGGAATTACTAATTTATTCTCTAAGGGTTATAATTTTCTTGATGGTTGTACCTTGTTGAGACATGTATGAGTGATTTGCTTCGAAAGTTGTCTTTATAATGGAGTTATTCATAAAGGGGCACGATTGTAATAATGTCATATATCTGTATGTGAAATGGCATGGTTGTGTTATTTGTTGATTCTAATTGATGTTCATTGGGATAGGTGTTTGTGGATATTGCCCTGGAAACCCTCATGAGACTATAACTCATCCACTAGGGCCACCTAGGGGTTTAAAGCCTTGTTGTATATGATAAATGCAATCGTGTTTCCCACGAAAAAGGAGGTAGTTAGGGGTTTGTTTATCTTTTATAGGTTTTGCTTAGTTTTTCTTTTCTCGAGGACTAGCAAAGTGAAAGTTGGGGGTTGTGATGTGTTCATAAAATGTACTATTTTAGGCCCTCGTTTACCTATGCTTTGTTCTCATTTTCTTTGTAATTATCCTTTTTTATCCCAGTTTGAAGTTACACATGGTTTGTTTCATGTTTCAGGAAATTGGAGCTTAAACTGAGGAGTTAAGGAATGCAAGAAGTCAAGGAAGCAATGGGGAAGCACAAGGCTCAACCAAGTGCTCGACCAGATCTTTAAGGCCTTATTCCATCTAAAGCAAGATGACTATATTCGACCATGTGGTGTGACCAGGCAATCACAAGGAGCGACTAGGTCACGAAATGAAGACTCCAAAGTGCTGATTAATTGAAGAATCACAGAATATCTCGACCAAGGCGTGACCAAGAGATCCTGAAGGTACAAATAGGTTGAGGTAGCCAACAACTAAACAAGAAGATTTTCTAGAATAGCTCGACCGGGGCGCGACCAGGAGAAATCTAGGGTGCGACCAGGTCAACAGTGCTCGAATTCAGAAATTGGTGCACGAGATTTTTGCCGAAACTTTCCTAATTTGAATTCAATCGCTTGTAAACCCTTTTGGGTATAAAATCAAACTTCCAATAGGTGATTAGGGTCCCCTTTTGGCTCCTCCTTGGCTTTTGGCTCCTCCTTGGTTAGTGACAGACCTTGAGTGCCAATTGGAGCCATTCGAATTAGTTTTATTGCTTTCTTCCATTTTTAAGTTGTAATATGCAATAATGGTCACCTATAGTTCTTCTTTGGTCCATGACAAACCCTAAAGTTCTATTGGGTTGCTGCTAGAGTAGTTGTAGTGATAGACCTTGAGTGTCATTGGATGCCATTAGATTAGATTTCAATACCTTTGTCAATTTACTGCTTTATTTACATTCAATTTCAATTTCAATAAAAGTCATGTTTTCAATTCCATCTTTCAATACCTTGTCTTTATTTTCATGCACCATGAGTAGCTAATTTAGTTTGATTCTTGGGTTGTGATGAAACCCTAGGCTAGAAACGGCATAACTAGGATTAAGGAAATTGTGCATAATAGGGTTGGTGTTATAAAGTAATCCACGTTCGCTGGATAGGGTATACTTCGTTTCCCGATCGCGCTCCGAACGATTGGTGCGAACCTTGCTACCCTATTCCACTTAAGTGAATGACTTATGTTTGACACCCTATTGTGGGAGAATTGACCGAACCTAGTTATAGCTCAGTAAAGACTAGGGTGGATTCATAACCAGGGAAATTGCCTTTCCATAAAGTACTTTCATTCATTTTAATTACTTTCAGCTAGCTTAGTAAACAAACCAAAATTTCATCTTTTCATTCTTGTTCATGCGTAGTTAACTATATTAAAATTGGTGCACCGCTGCACTAGAGTCCCTAAGATTGACACCCAACTCACTCCTCGTTCTACTAAACTTGGGATTAGTTAAGTTATAAATATTTTTTTTAGTAGTTAAGGACCCAAACCTTGGCGAGCCTACCACTTACCTTTATACTTTTGTTTCCTTTACTAATTTTGAACTTGCTAATTTTGAACTTGCATTTAAAATTTTTTCTCTTTTCTTCCTCTAGGCATTAGTGCTCTCCCACTTGGTTGAGCAGAAGATGAAGGCCACTGTACAAAACTTGGATGAGTGTTATCTCAAGCTCTCCAACATAAGGAAAAGAGTCAAGTGCTCCAAAGCCCCATGACTACTCTTCTTAGTGAGGGAGTTGTGGGCTTAGGTTGCTAAGCTCAAGAAAGAGTTGGTCATTGTCGTAAAGAGGGTAAAGCAGCTAAAGAAGGAGCTCACTAATGCTCAAAGTGCATAAGCGAGAATGAGGGAGCAAAACCTTGAAGGCGAGGGGCTGACTAGACGATAGAGGCCTATTCTCAAACAAAAGATTTCCAAGAGAACTTGATGGCATATTCATTTGATACCTATAGAGCTGCTTTTAAGGATTATAGGAGTCAAATCTTACAAAAGTTTCCTAGCTTTCACCTGATGGGGGTGAGCTCAGTTAGCTATGAGAAACGCAGCGATGAGAGGGGAGAGGATTGAATCCATGTATTAGCTTCTTTTTTTATTTTTAATCTTTTCTATGAATTAAACCAAGGCCATTTAGTTTTTTTTTTTTCTTTGCTACGCTGTAATTTCCTTTTCCATATCAACAAAAGGGGCCTTTGACCCCAACTTATGAAAAACAATCTATGTGTCGAACGATCCTTTATATTGATTTATTTGCCACCTAGAGAGCTTTTTTATTGGTTTGTCCCCTTCCTAGGGGAGGCCTTTGGGTCTTGTAGGGTCATCAAGGTGCCTTGGGCTGACCTAAAGACCAATTTGACAGGTTATCAGACTTAGCCTCCTCTTAGGAGGTTTTCATGCCTCTTGGGCTTTTGAATGTAAATGACAAACCTAGCCTCCTCTTAGCTTCATGCCTCTTGGACTTGACAGTTTTTCCCTTGGAAAACTTGACCTCTTCTTGGGAGGTCTTCATACCTCTTGGGCCTGACAAGTTTCCCTTGGTAGACCTGACCTCCTCTTGAAAGGTCTTAATGCATCTTGGCTTTGTTAGGTTTCTTTTGGTAGACCTAGTTTGCTCTTAAGAGTTCTTCATGCCACTTGAGCTTGACAGGTTGCCTTTGGCAAACTTGCTCTCCTCTTGGGAGGGTTCATGCCTCTTGGGTTTGACAATCCCCTTTGGTAGACCTACCCTCTTCTTGAGAGGTCTTCATGTCTCTTGGGCTCATAATTTATAGCCGCATATGTTCATAGGTATGAAACCACATATATTCACAAACATTTTTTGCAATATTGATATTTGCTTTACAATCACATATGTAGCACATATATAGCACGTATATTTACAACCACACATGCATTAGTATTATTTACAAGGACACATGCAACACTGATATTTACACACATGTAGCACTGATAATTTACAATACACATATAGCATTGATATTTACAACCACACATGCAACATTGATATTTACGAAGTTAACTATTCATGAAGGTAGAGAGAATTAAACTCTAATGGTAGTGTACTATTTTAGGAGGTCGGCTGTAATTACCTAAAAATTTCCATCCATTTTTTTTTCCTTCTTTTCTATAGTAATACATGATTTCTGATACCTTGCATGAGCATAGCTGACATCATCACGGCCCGAAGTGGGACCGTGGTATCCTGTGCATTTCATATAACACCTAAGCAGCAGAAGAACATACATATCCAACATATTCCAAAATACAATACCATAGTACTATATATCTAGTTGTACACAAACACACATATACATAACATTTCCCAAAATACTATGGGCTCCACAGACCAGCCCAAAACTCACCCCAAAAACTACACCGACTCTACACCAACTCCACCTCTGAGCCGGCCCTGCTCGCCTCTCTGGACTACCTGAAATGTTTAATAATTTTGGGGTGAGACACCTTCCAATAAGAAGAAACATGTTATCGCCAGTGTGTGGCATATGAGTTAGTTGGCAACATATCATTTAATTAATATTGTATACGATATATATCAAGAAAAACTTCTGTATAATAACACATGCTTATATCATATAGAATATGAAAATTTCTGAGTTATCTATTCAAAAGTACTTCTATTTATAATACGTAATCTTTGTTTTCTATGTGTACTATACATAACTATATATTTGTAAACTTCCCCCTGGACGGCTATATGTCATAACTTACCCCCTCATGACTGGGTTGTGCTACCCGAAGGCGAGGTTAAACACTGGTTGGCCTTCCAGTGCTAGTCTAATTGTATGCATATTTGGATGCCTATAGCACGAAAGGCTCGCTTCACTTGGTCCAGATGCCAGGGAGCTCACAACTCTACCTGAGGGCACAATCGGCTGTACCATACACTATTTGAGACGTATGGTTGCACTATTTATACTGTAACGCAACGGTGTCGTGCTCTATAAACTTGTTGTATTCCATCGGGGTCTAATACTGTATAATAATATTTCTATATAAATCTAACTATTTTACCATGATTCTATATTTCTATATAACCATGATTCTATATCAACTGTATAGCCATGGTGCTGTAATAACTGTATATCTGTATATTCTGTAATGTTGTAACTGTAATTTTGAATTATGTATGTCATGGCTCTATATTCTGTATAATCTGTATTTCTGTATATCATGGTTCTATATTTTGTATGTCATGATTTTATAAAATTCTGTATAATCATGGTTTTGTATATTTTTGTATAATCATGGTAAATAAAAACACTGTATAGTCACTCTGTAAAATACTATACAATCATGCTCTAAAATATACTACGTAATCATAATTCTGTAAAATATTGTATAAGCATAACTATGAGAAATATTGTATATCATATAAACTGTATTTCTGTATAATTATGTATAGACGTAGCTCTGAGTGTAAAAATGTATAAGTTATGTTTCATAACTCTCTAGGCTATATAATCATGCTTCTGTAAAATTGTATAACATATTCTATAATATTCCATTATTTCTCATGCCACACAATTCAATAAAACTATATAAATATGTTATGTAAAACTATATAATTTCCATGCTCTGATCAAATACCATATATTGATAAAATGTCTAATAAGGCTGGTATAATATGTATTCCCCTTACCTGGCTCTAGCTACTATTTAACAATCTTACACATGCGACATTCATAATTTTCAACTCCCTGAAATAACACCCATATAATTTCCAGTTACACAACTGAATTTACTATAATAATTATCACATTCTTATTTTCCCCAACTCCACATATTCAGCATTTCTAAACTATAATTTACCTGAGCTACTAGAAATATACCCGCTGGAGTCCTCAACCCATATATGCAGGGTCCCAAAACACCCTAATCCTAAAAACATAATACCCCAGTTTTACTCCACAAAACACCAGTATATTCCCATACAACACAAAATCTAAACTCAGATAAGCTTGGTAATACTGAAAATACTCAAATAATCAACTTACCCTAGTTTTGGGATAGTGCCCAAGTTAGCCTAACCAATAATCTACTCCAGCAGACTTGAAGAGAATCTTCCCAGGAGTAGCGTGGCGGCTTCCGATCATTGAACCAACCAAGAATGAAGCCGAAATCATAGAGAGAAAGAGGAGGAGATGAATTCTAGAGAGAGAGAGAGAGAGAGTAATTTTTGCATGAATTGCTCGCTGAAAATCGAGTTAGGCCTATATATAAAATGCGGATTCATCAACGAGACATGTCACCTCGTCAACGAGTCCATGAAGGGAGTTCGTCGACGAACTTGAATCCCTCATCGACGAACTTCAGGCTCTAGTAAACCCCTCTCAGTAAGTTATCGTCAATGAGACATATGTCCACGTCGACGAGCCTAAGAAGTATGCTCGTCGACGAGCGCCCTGCATTCGTCGACAAGACCTTGTGAGCCCCATTTGAAATTTTCATTTTCTTCTCTTTTCTTTTATTATTTAATTACTATAATTCTTTGGGTCTCTACATCAGCGTTCTAGGTTTTTCCAACCATTAGGCCTTCTTCATTCTTCAATTTGTAAGTTCCTTGTTTTACCACCTCTGCAATTTTATATGGGTCATCCTAATTCATCCTCAACTTCTTCTGACTTGGTTTTTTCATGGTGAAATGCAACTTTGCGTAGCATGAGGTCTCCCACACTGAAGTTCCTTCCCTTGACCTTAGAGTTGTACTATTGTGATACCCTTTTTTTGCAAAGAGCAACTTCGATATGGGATTGCTCGCGAACTTCTTCGAGCAAGTCCAAGACTACTTGCCTCAACTCTTCATTTTACAATTCTTAAAAAACTTAACTCGATGGTTCCACACTCAGAACTCTTTTGGCACTATTGCTTCCATGCTAAAGGCTAAGTTGAAGTCTCTCTGATAGCTATCTTAGGAGTCAAGTGGTAAACCCACAAGATGAGGGGTATCTCTTCCACCCATTTTTCATGAGCTTTCTCCAACGTGTTTTGAGGCCTTTTAGGATTATTTTATTCATATTCTCTACCTTTCCATTGCTCTGTGGATAAGCAACCAATGAAAATCTCAACTTTATTTCCAACTCTAAGCAAAGCGTTTTGAACTTTTGACAATCAAATTGTTTACCGTGATATGTGATGAGAACTTTGGGTACTCGATACCTACAAACAAAAATTTTCAAAAGAAAGTGGTGGTACTCTTTTTAGTGGTCCTTGCCATTGCTTCTACCTATACCCATTTGGTGAAAAAAAAAAATCCATTGCCACTATCAAGTACTGCCTCCCACCTTTGGCTGTTAGCAATGGTCCAAGTAAGCCTAGTCCCCACTATGCAAACGGCTAGGGACTCATGAGTGTTGAGAGCTCAAAAACTGGGACTTCTTAAGATGTCAAAAAATCTTTGTCATCTATCACACCTTTGCACAAATTGCATAGCATCTAGTAGGCCTCATAGACTAAGGCTTTCCCTCCTTGATGGTCTCCACACACCCATTTATGTATTTTCCTGAGCATATATTTTTCCTAAGTTGGTCGAAGGCATCGCAAGTATGCAATTGTGAATGACCTACAATAATGTGTCTTCTATTATATACTCATCAACTTTCTTCCTCACTTTCAATGCTTTTGTCTAGGACTTGTTCCGCTTTCAAGAAATTTGTAATTGGAACTTATAATTGGGCTCAACACCTACTAGGTTCACCCTTTTAGAAGTAAAGGCTGGGTAACATAGATGTTAGAGATATATGGTTGATTTTTCAAAACCCACAGGGGCAAAAAATGTTATCTTTGTTAGCATGTCTTCCTTTTGATTATGATTGTTATTTGATACAACTCAAATTTCCCAAAGCGTTCTCTCAACTTCTTCATTCCCTTACGTACAAGGTCATCCTCTCTTTTTTTTGTTTCATAATCTCCCTTTATTGTGCAATCACTAGCGATGAATCACTGAAGACTTTGAGATGTATTGCTTTCATTTATGTAGCTGATTTTAGCATTGCTATCAGGGCTTCATACTCGGTATCGTTGTTTGTTGCTTTGAACTCCATTTGTAGTGCATACTCAATCTTTTCTCCTCTAAGTGAATATCAACCCACCTCTATTGCCTTAAGAATTTGATGATCTGTCTATATGAAGTATCCACATGCTCTGTCCACCATCTTCTACAAACATTAAAACTCAAACAATGAATCTAACGATAGATCCACGAAGAACATGTTATTGTTCTTCATGTGGTTATTAAGGTAAGTGAAGCCTTATGACGCTAACGGGTTACCTAATAGTTGTAAAGTGGAACAATATTTGATCGCATTGTAAATAAGGTTCACTAAACACTTTGACCATGATACCATATTGTATCACATGAATATAATAGTGTTTGTGTGCATGATTAAGAAGAGAAGCATTGTAGCGACCTCCTTATGAAATTTAAAATCTTCTTTACTATTTTAAATTGAAACAATTTCCTACACAGCGGAAAGCAAGTAACATGAAACACAACCTTATACATATAAACAATACCAGAGTGTCTAAATATTCCACAAATATTACATATTTCACTATACTCTCAAGAACTACTCTTACTAATACCAAGGCTAACAAAATTGAACCCCAAAAACACTCACCCTAAAAAAAAAAAAAAGCAGACTAACAGCTTCTCTATCTGCGAGCCTACTCTGCTCGCCCAACTGGCTCACCTGAAAAATAATTCAACACTGGGATGAGCCAAAGTTCAGTAAGACGAAATATGCTATCACTAGTGTGTGGCTACTGAGATGTAGATCTGTAAAAATTAATCCGAGTTAAAAGTAGTACGAATAACTAAAACTGAAAATGCTGATACCACATAACATATTATAAAACCTTTAACTACATAATTTAACATGTCAAACTGTATGAAATTACTTTTCATAATAATACTACTATTTTGGAAAATCTAATAATACCATAATATCTGAGAATATTTTCATGGATGGCTATATGTCATGATTTAACCCCTCATGACAGGGATGTGCGGCTCGAAAGATGGATCTATCTTGGTTGACCTACCAGGGTAAACCACTCTACTCCTCGATCAGATCAGCCCTCCTCAACCCATATCTGATGGGGAGTCTGTCCACAACTAGGCATGATCAACCTCATACCACTTACTATTTGAGTTAAGTGGTTGCACTCTGAATTGAATATCTGTATATCTGTAGCTACAGTACTGTGCTCTACTGTCTGATCCATCAGGGTCTGATACTATATAATACGTTTCTATATACAATTAATTGTTTTACCATGATTCTGCAATAACTATATAAACCATAACGCTGTAATAATCTAAAACTATATCAACTATATTTTTCTGAGATAAATTGTAAATCTACTTGTTATGGTGATGTAAAACTGTAAAATCATGGTATTCTGAAAGATACTATAAACGCATTTCACTGTCTGTATATTCTGTAAAACATATTCCTGAAAATACTGTAAAAACATGTTTCTATATTGTACTCATACTCTCATGTCACACCATAATTTAAAATACTTTAACATCAATAATAAATTACATAAATTTCTGCTTTGAATAATAATCCTGTAAAAACATAAACTTCGTACTAAAATCATACTAGGTTTTCCTGGCATAGCATGTTTCCCTTACCAAACTGTCGAAAAGCCCCTTTTGTGTACTGATCCTACACCCATAGGGCTTCCTATTCCACACCCTGAAAACCATATTTGCCATAATAGAATATCAATATTTCTTAACCTACATTATTTCTTACAACTGACAGAAGGTCAAAATTTGAATAAAAGACCCTAATTTTGGGGAGAAATTCGACTCAATCCCACCAACGATCCGCCCCAGCAGACTTGAAGAGAACTCCGCCTAGAGCATCGTGGTGGCCTCAGATTGTCAATCCGGCGACTAACGGAACCGAAATCGAAGAAAAAGGGAGGAAGAACTGTCTAGGAGAGAAAGAGAGAGAGGAGAGATTTACACCAAAAATTATGCGTATAAACCAAGTTTAGGTTATTTATATTGCGGCCTTCGTCAACAAGCCACGTCATCTCGTCGACAAGGTCAATAGACAATTTGTCGACGAACCCTGCCCTTTGTCGATGAAATTTAGAATCGTCCAAACATCCTATCGATATTTTCTCGTCGATTGAGCTTGCCCTCGTCAACAAGGTCTTGCTATACCCTCGTCGACAAATCCCCTATATTCGTCAACGAGGACCAAGGAAAAATTTTTAATTATTATCCCCAAAGTGCAATGTCTTCGCATTCGTCGACGAAGTCTGCTGTCTCCTTTTGTTTCTTTTTCCATTTCTATCCCTCTTTATTATTTAAATACCATTATTCTTCAGGTCACTACAAGCATCATATGTAGTATCAATTTGAGAGTGACCATGAAAGAATTACATGATTTATATAATGAAACTATTTTTGGGAAAGTCATAACATGTAACTAGTGAATCTAATGATGGATTTCCAAAGAGCATTATATTGTTCTCCGTATGGTCCTTTAGGTGAGGGAACCTCACAACGCTAATGGATTACCCGATGCTTGTGAGGTGGAACAATATTTAAAAGAAGGCAAGCTAACTAAACAAAGATTCAAAGAACGGTCTTGATGAATGTTTGAACAAACCTAAGATTATCATGGTAACATTCAAATGGATGGGCGTGTAGAGCTAGTACTTTCACCTCATATAAACTCCCGAACACAATTGTAGAATGTAGACTAGAGACTATTGATTCCTTGGACTCTGGAATGAACTAGAGACCAATTAATCAATAGTAATTAGGTGAACTCAACCACATCTAGAGAAAAAAGGTTAGTAGCAACTCTATGAACATACATACAATGCAAGATAAAGGACAATTAACACATTCTTTATATAGTCATCCCCACTGAGGTGTCAGATCCTGATATGCACTAGTTAACAATCCAGTTGCCCAAAAACTCATAAGGTTAGTGGAATAGGGCACAGTACACCAATTTTGGTTAGAAGATGAATTTCTGATGACACATGGCAACCAACTCTTTGTGCCTTGAGTTGGTGATTTAGGGAAGACATTGTTGAGAGTGTTATAACACATTGAAGGGCAGGTGATTGAATATACCCAAACTTGTCTCACTTGCTAGCAAGATAAGGTGGAACAGAAGAAGATTTCTACATTGTTGGAGCCTTTTCAAGTACTAATAAGACCATGGGAGAGTGCCTCACTAGATTTCATCACCAGTTTGCCCAAATTTGGAGATGCGGGGCCTATACTCGTGGTTATAGACAACTTTTCGAAGTATATTACTTCCATACTCTCATCAAAGTATTGTTTGACGAAGGAAACAACACAATTGTTTTTCAAACATATTTTGAAGACTTGTGTTCCCCAAAATTTGAAATTCATGGGTAATATTTTGACATAACTTTTGGGAATTTTCAATTCAGAACTTGACATATCTTTGAGCTACCACCCCTAAAAAAATGGACATCTAGCTATTAGAGGAGTACTTGTGTCATTTTGTCACCACCAACAAGAAGAATTGGTTGCAGCTATTCGACATGGGTCAATTGTATTTCAACACCTAAAAGAGTTCAAGAACTAACAAGAGTCTTTTTGAGCTTGTTACTGGCTAGTAGTTGTTACCTCACATAATGGATGAGTCATATAAAGGAAAGAACCTGAGAGCATACATTTACTAAAGAATGGAGATAAAACGCAAAGATCACTTGAGCTTACTTGAAAAAGATTCCAAGGGAATGAAGAAGTGGGCATATAAGGGGAGAAGATTGTTCTACTTCAAAATAGGTAACTTGATGTTTGTTAATCTCCATCCACAACAAATTTCTCAACTTTTGTTTCTATCTAGAACAACAAAGGAACTTTCTATATATAAAGAAAATTTGAGACAAAGAGCTATGAGGAGAAGAAATAACATATGAGTAGCGAGAGAAAAAGTCGTGGGGAGATGAAATGCTAGTGTGTGCAAGAGAGAGGTTATTTAAATTGAACTAGAAAATGAAATGTGTAATGGAAGAGTATCAAAGCTTTTAATGACGGTGCTTTGGACATAACATTTTAGGATGAAATAATGATTTAAACTCAAAAAGTTATGTGAGCCGTCTCCGAAATCAAAATATCATTTGATCATCTATTATGATAAATCATATTATTTATTATATACAATACAAGAGTAGTCACAGATGACTATTCAATGTACCAATGGGTACACAAGAATAAAATGAATTTGAGTTAATAATAAAATAAAAAAATTATACAACAAATGCATAAGATTTGCTCAAAAGAAATTACATTTCATTTGCCATTAACTTATGACTGGTCCATGATTTTAAAATATTCAAAAAAAGTGAACATTTAAAACATAGATCAAAGATTTGTTTAGAGAAAAGGAAAAAAAAAAAACTTTTTTTCTATTATGTTTTTTTCTATAACAATTATTGTCAAAAATAAAAAATTAGTCGCGTATAACTAAAAATTAAGAAAATTTAAATGTTAATAGTGTGGCTAAATAACCTTTCATTCATTAATTCAGCATATTCAACATATTTAAAGAAATTTTAATGTTAATAATGTGAATCCAATTTTTTTAATTAATTTGATATATTTTTATTTTCTATTCTTGAAGACTAAACATAACAAAAATAAATTTCTTCACATCTCTCTAATATTTTTAGGTCCTATTTGAATCAAAATTTTATTTAAAAAGAAAAATCATATATATATATATATATATATATATATTATATTTTCTCTTAACATCAAAATAAAAATTTATTTTAATTTACTACAAATTTTAAAAATTAAATATTATCATATATAAAATTATTTTTTCATCCATTAATTATTATTTTTCTTATTTCCTTTCTCACTATAACCTAACATGAATTTTTTTCACTCTGATTTTTCGCTTACTTTTCACTTCCATATATTCTTCAGTTTCTTATAACAGGATGAACCCAAGCAGGTATCCAGCATGTCTAGGCATTTTGATGTTCTAATGACCCAATAAATTGGGCTCCAACTACAGACGAAATATATGAAATAAAATAAAATACAGGACACAATACATATTATAATTATTATTATTGTTCCTGTAATAATAATAATAATAATATAAAGGGGCTAAATGAGGTGAAATTTCAATTTCACTCAACCAGCTAAAACTCGCTGGGAATCATACACACCAATAGAAGTGAAGTTGACAAGTCTGGACGATTATTTAGACGCCTCGTTGAAACACGCAGAGAACAGCTTGATCTGCTTCTCAGGGCGTCTTTGATTTCTGCTGCGGAGGAAGTAACTGCATAATACAAATAATGAACCCTGTCAATTCAGAAAGAGCATAGTATCTGAAGCATAAATAATTATATATGGAGGCCAAAAAAGAGGTGAGGGGATCTCTTGCATCTCCCCAAAGGGCAGATGTGCCCTTCTGAGTAGAAAAAGGGAGAAGGGGGGAGGGGGTTGGTTGTATGCATGATGTGGGCATATTTGAATGACAAAACAGTAAAATTTGTAATGAGATATTCAAGAATATCACATGATGTTGAATTCAATGGAATATGTACGTGTTTGTTTCTAAATTAATACTGCATGCTCTAAAAAAGAACAGCATCTCTTCCCCACCCCCCCCAAAAAAAATCTCAATCCATTGCTCAACCTAACTTTGCTTTAATTTTACAATTTTCTATTTGTATACTTTTTTTAACCATTGATTACCTGGTGCCCAGGAGAAACAAAAATTAATATTAATCATACATAATGAGGGAGGATACCTGATAACACGAAATGAGAGAACTAGCAAGTCCAAAAGCTCCAGTTACCCGGGGAGTCACCTTCTTGGGCGTCAATTGTAGCAGCCCTACAGCTACTACTATATCCATAACTGCCTTAACTAAATTTAGTGACCTCTCGTTCGATTTTTTAAGTTTAGCACGATATTGCTCATTCTGCATTGAAAAAACACAAAAAGTGACCCAAAAGAGAAAAAATCAGAAATAGGAAGTCCTGGAAAATAACGACAAAGTATGAACATTATATTTATCACTGTTCTTCAGATCCCTTTCCAATTTCTTCACTGATGCAGAAAGCCTACCAAGCTCCCCAACCTAAAATTGGAAGGAGTGAAACACATCAATCCAATTTGTGCCAGGAAACAAACTAATTAGAGAATGGCGAAATGCTACATACTTCAACCAAAGTGTTGCAAATTGAGGAACCCATCCAACAGAAGAGAGAAATCCTGCCAATCAGCTCTGCACGCTCTTTGTTCTACATATAACCAACAATATCCATTCATCTATTCATCCCAACTTTCCCATTCAAACCATCTAGAAAAATATGGGAAAAAAAAGTTACACCATACCTTATAAATGCCAGTTCTACCAAGCCAGACAATTTGATCAAGAAACAAGAAGGTAGACAATAATGCATTTTTTGACTGAAACAACCATTGCGATTAGATAGAAAGTCACAAATAAAAATGAAAAAACAAAGAAAAATAAATTAAAAAAATTATTAAGAAGATTCTTAAGAAGCATTTTTCATCATACCTTTCCCAACAAAACAATTGGAAGGGGAGTTCCTTCAGGGGTTGGACTGATAAGAGCATGTAGATCATTGACAAACTGCAAATTGACAGGATGAAACATAAATATGAAAAATGAAGTAATAAATTTAAGTTCATTGTCAGATCCTCTTTATATTGAAGCTACATTTGGTTCATTCAAGAGGGGAAAGGAAAGAAAATGATCCAGAAAGGAGTTTCATCTCTCTCTTCTCTCTCTCTCTCTCTCTCTCTCTCTCTCTCTCAAAAGACGAATCCTGAGTAACAGATCATAAACAGCAAAAATAAGGCACCACTGATAATAATTAATTAGAAGGAAAAAAGGCACAAGAAAATTCCAACAAAATCATCAACTAGGATACTAGAACAACCTATGCAACAGAAAATCAGGTTATACAGCTGAAGAATCATGGCAATAACGTCAAAATATAGAATAAAAACTTAACCTTAAAGAGACGGAAAACTTTACGTGCCAAGCTGGTTGATTTGTCAACATTTTGTGCAGTACCAGGCTCCCCACTACTCAAGAACTTTGAACCATATTGTATTGCCCTGCATATCTTGTCCCTCGCTTCGGCTTTATTCAAATATAAAACTACAAGAGCAAGTTCTGCTCTGGTTGTGTCTGATGTTCTCATGTTTTATCCTGCAAATAATTAAGGTACCAGATAATATTTCATACAAATAAAAAAAAAGATATATTAGATAGATGGAACTACAACCTACATAAGGGATATGTACCAAGTCCCCTCAACTAATTATAAGCCTTAAGTCCCACTAAGAGGGGTTGGCTAAATGAATTCCTTTTCTCCAATTCACCAGATCGAGAGCATTTTCCTCTATTAGATTAAGGGCTAAAATCTCATTACAAGTTATTTTAGAACCCATACCCCTTTTTTCATGCCAAAAATAATAACTCACTCCTCCTCACAAGTGTTCCACTAGGCTTGCATTTTAAAATGTCCAAACCATCTAAGTCACCCCTTCCTTACCTTGTCTTCGATTGGTGCTATGCCTAAATTATTCATATATACTAGTTTTTTAGTTTATCTTTTAATGTTATACCACTCTTCCACCTTAACATTCACATTTCGACAACTTTTACTTTTTGTGCATATTGTTTCTTAGTTGCCCAACATTCCAAACCATAAAGCATATTTGGTTTTATAGCCGTCTTACAATACTTAACTTCTAATTTTAAGGGAATTCTACGATCGCACAACACATCCGATGCACTCTTGTACTTTACCTAACCTGTTTTAATTCTATGTATTACATCTTCAATTTCCCCTTCTGCTTGCATAATAGATCCAAGATATCAAAATATGTTGGTGCTAATAATTTCTTGATTATCAAGTGTAATCTTCTCTCCACTACTCCTCATGTTAATGAAATTACATTTCATATATTATTCCTACTTATCCTTGAACCTTTGGACTTTAATGCAGTTCTCCAAAGTTCTAACTTAGATTCCACTCTACTCCTACTTTCATCAATCAACCCAATATCATCTATAAGCAACATAAACCAAGGGATCTCATATTGGATATTTCTAGTAAGTTCATTAATTAGTAAAGTAAAAAGATAAGGACTAAAGTAGAACCTTGATGTACTCCTATTGTGATTGGAAAATCTCTAAATCAAGGTTGTTAGAAATTGGGATTCTAAGTGGGATTGTTGGAGGGGTCTGCAGGATCGAATTGTAGAATCAGATCGAGAATCATAAGATTCTACTTTCAATGTAAAATAAATATTAAAAAATTATATATGTGGAACTTTATGACACGTCCTAAGACTAAAAACTTGATTAGTAACTTAATAAGCATAAGTTAAAAATACAATAAAAAAAAGTTCAAACAATAAAAAGAAGAAAAAGAAGGGGGGCAAGAAAAGGAGGAGAAAAACAGTGCTCACTATTGAGTCTTTTCAAGAAACAAAATATTTGTTTCAAAGCATACCTCTGCAGCTCTGCTCGGCCAGCTGGCTTGGCTCTTTTCTTGGCTGCTGCTTATCAAACAAGAACTCTGTGTTGAAGAGGACTGATGTGTTCTTGTCGAACACCAAAGAAGGAAGAGAACTGAGAACTGAGGACTGAGGACTGAATTTTTGTCGAACCCCAGGGGTTGTTGAACACCAAAGAACTGTTGATCAAACAGCAAGACTGCTAGCTGCTGCTGATCAAACACCAGTCATCAGATGGAGGGCTCTCTGGTTGTTGAACAGGAGAGAAATTCAGGTACTCGGTTGCTGAATTTCAATGAGTTGAGGACTGAGATGTCGAACTTCAGGGAAGTCAGGTGCAGATTCCACTAAATCTGTTCACGGATGGGAGGCATTTTTCCCCAGTTTAGAAGACTTTGGACCAAACACAAACCTCTTGGGGCCTTTGGGCGAATAAAAACATGTATTGGGCCACATTATTGAAGCCCAAAAAAAAAAAAAATCCCAATCCAGGCAACAGAGAAGGATTGGTATGATTCTACGAATTTGATTTTATGATTCTACTTGATTCCATTTTTTGTTTCTACTTGGATCGTTTGGGTGAATCTGGATCATAGAATCGTAAGATCCTACAATCCAGATCGCAATTTTAAGAACCATGCTTTAGATTCCCCTCTTACAACCAAACGCTAATCACAAATCTATTATACATATCCTTAATGACCTCAGTATATCTATTGCAAACCCCCTTCTTTTCTAAGACCCACCAAAGAACTTTCCTAGGTATTCTATCATATGTTTTCTCTAGGTCAATAAAAACCATATGCAAATACCTTTTCTTTTCCCTAAAACTTTCTCATTAATCTTCTTAAAAGATAAATGGCTTCTCTTGCTGATTTCCTAGGCATAAAACCAAATTGAATATCTAAAATCCTCGTTTCTAGTCTTATTCTTTGTTCAACTATCCTTTCCCATAATTTCATCGTATGACTCATAATCTTAATTCCACGATAGTTATTACAATTTTGAATATCACCTTTGTTTTTGTATAAAGATATTAACATGTTTTTCCTCCATTTTTCTAGCATTTTCTTGGTTCTTATAATAAAGCTAAAAATATTATTGACCAAATATTTCCCTTACTCCCTAAACATTTCCAAACTTCAATTGGTATGTTTTCTATATATTTCCCACTTTTCATCTTTTTTAACACCATCTTAACTTCAAAGACTCTAATTTTGCAAATAAATCCCCTATTTTAAGTCTTCTCTTCATTTGTCACTTTTAAGTTCAATCTTTCATTTTGGTTTTTATTAAACAACTTATCAAAGTATATTTGCCAGCTCTCTTTTATGTCTTCTTCTCTATTTGAGAAATTATTATTCTCGTCCTTCATACATTATAC
This sequence comes from Malania oleifera, assembly GCF_029873635.1. Lineage (NCBI taxonomy): Eukaryota > Viridiplantae > Streptophyta > Magnoliopsida > Santalales > Ximeniaceae > Malania > Malania oleifera. The sequence continues at coordinate 66,965,267 of NC_080426.1, forward strand.
ATTATTTAAATCTTTGCATTTTCTTTTTCTAACTTTGACAAGTTTATAAATGTCTCTTTCTTCTTTTGGATCTAGTCTAGTATATCAAGTATCATAAGATCTACGTTTAGCTTCAGTAAGTCTTTTTTGCATTTTTGCTTGCCTTATATACTTTTCAAGATTTTCCATATTTCTACAACTTTGCCATATTTTATACCAATTTCTTTTTGTTTGAACGGTTTTTTGGACTTCTTAATCCTACTAACAACTTTCTTTACTACCCGAGTATTTTCCTTTGGACTCACCTAAAATCTCTTTTGCTATCCTTACAATAGAGCTAGCCACTTAATTCTAAACAATATTTGCATCTACCTTACCCCCTATTGTCCAATCACACTCTTTGATAATTTTTTTTAAAATTTATTTCCTTTCAAGCTCCACCATCTAGTTCTCTAGTGTTGATTTATGTTACTCTTTCTCTTCCATTTTTTAAATATATATATCTTATACTAGAACTCTTATGTTGCATAGCCAAACTTTCACCTGGGATAACTTTACAATCTTTACAGGATAGACGATCCCCGTTCCTAGTAAAAAGAAGTCTATTTGGCTTTTATTATGCCCACTTTTGGAAGTTTTTAAGTGTTCATCATAACCAAATCGTAAGACATGGCATAATCTAAAATTGTATCACTAACCTCATTTTTATCTCCATATCCATGGCCTCCGTGTATTTTTTTCATAGCCTATATTATCCTTTCCATGTGTCCATTGAAATCAGCACCTATGAACATCTTTTTAGATGTTGGTATATCCCTTATAAAATGCTATACATATCTTCCCAAAATTCAATATACTCTTGCCCCAAGCATCAGGCCTAAAGTCTAGGTGTGGTGAGATTTATAAATCCTTTTCCATCATTACATAATATCTAGCGCAAAATCATCATAAAGTTAAGTGCAATCATGTTCACTAACTATTGCAGTCCACGTTATTCTAGGTCTACCCCTCCCTCTCCTACTGCCTCCAACAACAACTAAATCACCCTCCTCACTAGAACATTACTTGTTTTGAATTGTAAATGCCCAAACCATATTAACCACCTTGCCTTACCTTCTACACTTAATACATCTAACTGATCACTAATATGTTCATTCCTTACTTTATCTTTAGGAATCTTACTCATCCATCCTAGCATGATCATTTCCACAACCTTTACTTTTTGAATATGTTATTTCTTACTTGTCAAACTGATGGGCACCATGGTGGACTGAGTCTTAAAGATCCCTTGCAAGTTCCCGATGGGCCAATCTCAAGATCAAGAGCTAAGAAGATCAATGAAGCAAATGCAAGGATTGGTGCAATCCACTTGGACCGAGTGTGCAAATTTATCGAGCAAGACCCCAACATTCAAGATGAGCTTGAAAGAAGAAGAACCAACTTTAATCCATGTGATACAAGCTACAGAGGAGGGCGGCATAGCCTAGTGGTTTAGTGTAGACTCTTTATTTCATTAAGTATAGGCGTGTGGGCCTATTTTACGTTCCTATGGTTGTAGGCGTTTGGGCCTATTTAATTCATTAAGTGGACTTCTTTTATTACCTATAGGAGTGTAGTTTAAGGTGATTTGGACTTGAGTTGTTAACCCATGTCTTTTAATTGATGTAGGCCTTAGTCAGCCCTAGGGTTTCATGGAGGGGTTTAAAAACAAACTCGTAGCCGCATTCTCCATAAGTTGAACGTGAATGAAGTTTTCTTCATAGAGAATTTTCAGTTTTCTCTACTTGTTCTTGATTGAACTAAGAACTCATCAAAGGCAAACCCTTTGTGGCGTTCTCACTGAATCTAGGTTCTTGAAACAAGATTTCAACGGGTCTAAATCATCTTGACTTGATTCTTAGCTTTCTTGGGCAAGTTTTCAATTTGTTTGTGGGTTCAAGGGATTTCGATCCCACGGATTCACATCATTTGGTATTAGAGCACAGGCTCCAAATCAAGTCTGATTTATCCTTTTTAATTCTTGCATTTGGGTTGTCTTAGGCATGTTCTAGGGTTTTCTATTCTGATCTGCAATTCCTTCTTCATTCTTGTTAATTTCGTGTGCTTGAATTCAGATATGCGATTTTCACAATTGATTACTTGTGTACTTGATTCAAGAATTCATATCTACAAAAAAACAAATGCAAGCCGGTGCACAAACCTCCCGTTTATGCGAATTCTTTAATTGATTACACGAATCTTTGTTGTAGTTTCCAGATCTGTAATCTTTGCTTTTGATTCCTTTTATTTTTGTTTCTTCTTGTTGAAATTAGATCAATCTTTTTCGAAAATTGCAATTAGTGTTGCTTCTTGTGACAGAATCTATATTTATAAAAAAAAAAAAATTCAGAAATGGTTGTTTGATATACTTTGCAATCTGAAAATTGAAGTGATTTGGTGTTGATAGATCTTTACCTTCAAAGGGGTCGAATATATCATCTTTAGTATCTTGTTTCCTAATTGCTCTTTTCCTCATACAAATTCCTTGAGATCCGTGTCATTTTATTCCTTTCTTGTTTCTTGAATCTATTGTTGGTTAGAATAATACAAGGTTGTGTCTTGATTTAGTCCAACCAATTCTTAAAGAACTTGAAAGGGAGAACAGGTGAGGTAAAAGGCAAGAGTGGATGAGAATAGTATTGGAAAAGGCCAAAAGAGTAAAACACGAGTGGAGTGACAATATTTGAGCATAACACGTAAGGGAGTGTGTGAAGTTTTACCACTAACATTCTTGTTTTGCAGCGCATTAAAAATGTCTCATAAAAGTGACTCAACACCTGAGGAGGCGAGTAACTCATTCTTTGTGTTGCAGGCCATGCGACAACAGTTTGAACGGTTGAATTTGGTATTGGGGGAGGTGAGGGATAAGATGGATCAGCAAGAGGTAGCGATTAGAAATCTGCAAGGTGGGCGAGATAGAAGGAGACGCGAGCCTAGCGTTGAAAATAAGCATGAGAACGAAGAAGATGACGAGGATAAGGAAGACATAACATCTGAAGTTGGAAGGAGTGGAATGGGCAGACCTAGAGGAGGTAGGCGCGGAAGAGAACCTAGGAGAAATCCAAGGGGCCGAGATGGGGTAGATAGGAACCTTGGGAGCATCAAAATGAAAATCCCATCTTTCCAAGGTAGGACTGACCCTGAAGTCTATTTAGAGTGGGAGAAGAAAATAGAGTTGATTTTTGCTTGTTACAATTATTCAGAGGAGAAGGTGAAGCTGGAGGTATTTGAGTTCACTAATTATGCAATTATTTCGTGGGATCAATTAGTGACCAATGGGAGGAGGAATCATGAGAGACCCGTAGAAACATGGGCTGTGTTGAAAGCTCTCATGAGGCGGAGATTTGTACCTAGCCACTACTATAGACACCTCTACCAAAAATTACAAAACCTTACACAAGGGTTTAGGAGTGTAGAGGATTACCATAAGTAGATGGAGGTGGCTATGATTCGGGCTAATGTAGAGGAGGAACGGGAGGCCACAATGGCCAGATTTTTAAGTGGTTTGAATAGGGGCATAGCCAATATAGTTGAGTTGCAGCATTATTAGGAGGTAGAAGACATGGTGCACATGGCTATGAAGGTGGAGAGATGGTTAAAGAGGAAGAGAACAGCAAGGTATACTTCAGTTTCTAGCACTCCTTGGAAACCAAAGTGGGATAGAAATGATCGAGCTGTGGTAAACGGGAAGGCTGAACCACCAAAGGGAAAAGATTAGGGAACTAGCAAGAACAAACCGAAGGTAGATTTCCAACCTTCAAGGATTAGATATATTAAATGTTTGGGTTCAAGGCACATAGTGTCTCAATGTTCAAACAAGCAGGTGATGGTTATGCGTGACAATGGGGAGGTGATGACAGAGAAGGAGGACGATAGTGATGAGATGCCCGAGTTGGTCAATGCTAGTGATGATGATGGAGTGGAATATCCCGTAGAAGGTGAATCTCTTGTTGGTAGACGTGCTCTCAATACGCAAATTGAGGTAGATGAAATGGAGCAGGAGCAGAGAGAACATATTTCATACTAGATGTTATGTAAACAACAAGGTGCGTAGTATCATTACAGACGCCCCCCCGGGGGGGGGGGAAGTTGCACCATTGTAGCTAGTACCACCCTAGTTGAGAAATTGAGCTTACCTTTACTGAAGCATCCTAGACCTTATAAGTTGCAGTGGTTGAATGAATGTGGAAAGGTCAAGGTCAATAAGCAAGTTTTTCTAACTTTTACCATTGGGAGGTATATTGATGTGGTGCTTTGTGATGTACTTCCTATGCATGTTGGCCATACTTTGTTGGGGAGGCAGCGGCAGTATGATAGGAGGGTGATTCATGACGGGTTTAGGAACATGTACAACTTTGTAAAGGATGCAAAAACAATCAAGCTTGCTCCTTTAACCCCAAAACAGGTCTATAAGGACCAATTGAAGCTGAAAAGTGAGATTGAGAAAAAAAAAAAAAAAAGGGTGAGGCCAAAACACAAGAAAGAAAAATGAGAGAAAATAAAAATGAGGGTGAGGCCAAAACCTCAAGAAAAAGAGAGAGTGAAAAAGAAAATAGAGAGGTGGTTGAGAATAAAGAAAAGAGAGTGGAACCATGAGAGGAAAAAGAAAGAGAACCTGGTATAGAAAAGGAAAGACAAAAATGAGTTTTTATGCAAAGGTGAGTGAGATTAATAGGGCCTTCTTGAAAATCACCTTCTCCAATTCATTCTTCAAAACACTCTTCTCATCTCTTCCTCCCCCGAGAGAATACTATTTTTTTCCTTCCTAACTCAGCCAACTCTCCTAAAATACTAGCCTTTCTAAACCTTAAATCTCCGAAGACCTCACTATTCCAATCTTTCAACTTCCTTTTTAACCTTTTTAGTTTTTTCATGAATTTAAAACCTTCCCAACCCCTCTCCACATCCTCATTCCAAAAGTTCCAAAGGGCTTAAAGGAATCATGATCCAACCACATGTTTTCAAACTTGAAAGGAGTAGGACCCCAAGCAACCTTCCTCAAGTTCAACATGATGAAAGTGGTCAGAAGCGGGCCTAGATAAAATAGATTGAGAACTATTAGGAAACTTGTCATCCAACTCTGTACAAAAAAGGAATCTGTCAAGCCTACTTCCCACCGCTCTAGCACCTCCCATGGACCACGTAAAATTAGCATTATCAAAGGGGAGATCTCGCAAACCATACTCCCTAATAAAAAAGTCAAAACTTCGCATAGTAGCAATAAGTTAGTAACTCTATCACCCCTTTCTTCTCTAGGGGGAACCTCATAGAATTGAAATCACCTCCCACAATCCAATTAAGGGCAAAAAAATCCAAACACATAACAAAGCTCATCCCAAAAAGGGCTCCTACGGATTGGCCAAGAGGGGTCATACACCGACAATACCCACCATTATCCTCAGCCTTTCACTTAAACCAAGAAGGAATTAGAGAAGGCCTGCTAGGCTATCCCCTTTACCAATAGAACGAGTGTACCACAGCACCAAAATACCACCATTGACCCTTGAGAAGGTACAAAGGCCCACCTTAAAACATCCTTCCCAAATCCCTCTAACAACCTTCTCCCACCCCCCCCCCCCCCCCCCCCAACCCAAAAAAAAAAAAATCAACATTCTCAAGTTGAGCGTTTAGAATCAGAACAATATCAAGAGAACATCTGAGAAGGACCTCTTTAATTAGCCCCCTATTTCTAAGGTCTTCCAGCCCTGAAAATTTTCATAAATTCACTGATTTCCCTACCTTCTCAACTCCCTTCCCTCCTCATAATTGATAGAGGAACCATGTTCTTAAGTTCTTTTTGAACCCTTTTTTTTTTCGACTCATAAGTTCTAGGGCTCACTAGCAATTTCACCTCGACCCCTACTAGACTAACTAATTTCAAACCCACGTCCTCAAGGAGTTTATTATGATCTGGAATGTCTCTCTCACTAGCCCCCACGCCATTAGTACAAGAGCTACGCTAGATGAACCCTCCATGTGGCATAAAGTGTCAAAAGAAAAAACGGGTAGAACTTGGAAAGGGAAGAATACCTTTTCTAGATTTGAAAAAATTCAGACCCAACATAGAAATAACAGCCTCTTCATCAATACACCCCTCCCCTCAAGGGAATTTAAGAAAGGAATATCAACAAAATCGACTATGTCGAAGTTAGGCTCAGGCACAGGACCCCTTATCAATCAATTCTTTCATCTAGTTTAAATTGTGTTTAATGTCATATGGACCCCCTTGCACAATTTCAGATAACAATTGAGCAAACTCTTCCTCAAACAGTTGTATACTTTGTGTGAGGTCATCGCCCTGCCCAAGGCTTCCACTCCCTCACATTCAGGAGCTTTCCTCTATAAGTTGTGCCAAGGCATCCTCTTCATACAAATATAAATCTGCTCACAACTAATCCACTAACAATTCCTTCTCAGAACCACAAAAGTTGCTCAAGTCATTTTCCATATCAGAGATACCTCTTCTTCAACCCCACTAGTCAAATTATCTTCAGCTCTCTGCCCGTCATCCCTTTGACTACTTTGCCTTTCCCTCAACTTGAGTAAGGTGTCAGAATTACGTCCCCTCTACTCTCAAGAATCTTTGACTCCCTTCCTTATTCACCACCGACTGAGCTAGGAGATAGTTGTGGGTCAGTATCGTGCAATGCATTCCTCAAATTTTCCTCCATCACCTTTGTGTCTTCCAAACATTGTGCCTTAGAAACCTCTCTATTCAATTTATCTTGAGAACTTTTCCCGACCTCCCTTTTAGACTCCCCCCCCCCCCCACCCTAGCTCCAAGCCACAAAGCTTACTCGTCTAGTTGCTAGAAAAGATACCCAAATCATTAAGTCTCCTTGAGCCAGAAGATCTTCTTAATCGAATGTGAAACCATAATATTTTTACCCTTTCCAACCCATCTGCTAACAACCCTACTCCATATTATGTATAGGCCTAAGTTTGCAATCCCCAATACCAGTGTTTGGGAAAGAGTTACTTCCAAACTACCTGGAAGTTCTCCTTTCCTTTATTGGAAGCTCTCTGAAAACTTTAGAGAATAAGCAGTTATCCAAGAGGTTCTGAAAAACATTCTGCTTTCCCAACTTTTTCTTGCGTTGAATGATGTTCATGGAGCCACAATTTGCACAACTCATGCTGCACTATCCTTTAAGATCAATAGACAACTTCATCAAGGCTTCTAGAAACTTAAGCGATCCTTCATTCTGATACTCCTTTTGGGTTTGCCTTTGGCCTCTAGAAGACCGCTTCTCAATATAGACAAACCTGCCCCTCATTGCTTCTCATCTGTATACAAATCCTGCCTCCTCTTATAAAAAAGCAACCATCCAATGCCCATTTGCTGCCCCTAGAAGACCCGAATAGATCACCCCCAAAGATCTCAAGATCCATAAGAATTCCTCCTTTTTCAGTAAGATAAAAGAGAAGAATCTCCCTGTAAATTCAAACAACCTGAACATTGTACTATCCAAGCAATTAGCATTAAAAATTTTCCTATCAATCTTCACAGTAGTATGTCCGCTCGTCTCCATCCCTTCCCTATAACACATAGGATGTATAGCAATGGAAATTAAGTACCAGTAGCCAAAAGAACACGACCAAACAGCAAGTAATCAAGTAACAAATGAAAGAGCAATCAAAAGTCGAGCTACAACCAATAGAAGACCATCAGTAGATAATCAATCAACAAGGTCAGACACAGTCCTTCCCTGTATTGATAACACCATCCTAGACCCAAATCTTACCTATTCTGGTAGTCACAAAAAAATTTCATTGGTATAGCCTCCCTTCTGGTCCATAGGGAAGAAAGGTTTGCAAGAGCCTACTAGTGCTTACCAAGAAAATCGAAGAGTGTCTGTCGAACAAGGGGGCTCTGTCACTGGTGAAGTCGCACGAGTAGTCTCAATTGATGAATAAGTTGATCGAGAACTCTCTACCGCTGTTGGAATCAAACCCTAAATCCAAGGATGACTTCCTATAAGCGATCGACAGTTCTATTCGGCAAAGATAGGGTTCGAAAACTGTGGATGTGTTGAGGATTCAATTCAGTTTCAAGTCTAGCCCAACAGAGTACATTGGTTTCAGGCCAAAATATTTGGGAAACAGATGCTGGAAGATGCTCACCATGCTCCCAATCGCAAAGGAGGGCAACGTGGGAGAGAGAGCATCATGGGTACGTCAAGATTCAAAACCGAATTGAAACCATGACTCAAAAGTTTTTGAACTGGAAAACCAAATTGAATCTTTATTACAGAACAAAAGGCACAAACAGATGAAATAACTCAAAACGATTTTTATTAAATATAGCCAAGTTGGAATAATCATCCACAAAGGTTGCAATGTATCAAAAACCCAACTTGGGCACAACTCAATAGGACCCCAAGCATTAGAATGGACTAACATGAAAGGGCTAGCTGCCCGTTTACTAACTCGAGAAGCAAAAGGGACATAATGATGCTTTCCCAACTAACAAGAATCACAATCAAGACTAGACACGACTCAAATCAGGAACTAGAAATTTCAACTTTTCCAACGAAGGATATCACACATGAAAAATCATAGCTTCGCTAATTTTTTCTAATGTATAACCTCCACCCACGACATCAACAACTTAGCTCTCCATACTTCCCACATGCCTTTTTTTTTATAAAGGGAGCAATGCCAAAGATTTATCAATTGTAAAGGGAATGGGCAACCTTCTTACTAATCTGCCTCCTTTCTCTTAATGGAATATAACAATTCCTGAACTCCAACTAGCTTGTGTTCTTCATTAGTGCTCACTGAATGTATCACTCATCCCCCTCCTAAGACAAGAGGCCTCTATGTATATTCTATAATAATATTTATAGGAATGAATTGCATACATTAGTTGAGAATTAAATCAAGAATCCACTGATAATGATGTTGTCGGATTCTAGGTGGGCTGCTCTTCTTCTTGTCAATTGAGCTGCTTTGCCTAATTTCACTTGTCACAAACCTATACAATCAATGCCACAAAAATAGCCCATATTATTTTTAAAGAAATAGGGAAACAAGCAATAAAAGGAACCAAATATCCAAAGGTGTGGAACAACATCTGTGGGAAGCACAAAAGCCATAAAAAAATAAAGGACGATTATTCATGGAGCAATAGGAACATGAATGGAATATGAAACAGTTAACATAACATGGTTACAGATCTTAGGTTGTAACTTGAACTTGAGAATTTGCTGATGTTGGACCCACAACGTATGAAGTGTGCCGAACATTGGGGACTAGCTGGGAAGTTAGAAACAGAATTGAAGCCAAAACCACTTAAATAGAGGAATTAATTGTTAATAGGGATCAAAAGCACTAACCCCTCATTTGGTTTGCAGAATCGGGCCTAGAATGGAATTTGATTTTAGGAATGGAATTGCATTCCTGCGTTTGGTTTGCAGAATCAAGGGTGGAATTGTATTCCGACTAGAATATGATTCCTGCAAATGGGAGAATCATGATTCCAGTATAGATGGGCTGGAGTCGATCTTCATTCCATGGAATCAAACTCATTTTATAATAAACAAATATTCTAAAAACAACAACAAATACTAATAACACTAATTACTATTACTATTATAATAAAAATAATAACAAATAATAATTGCAATAACAATAATATTTATGATTATAAAAATAATAATAACAATAATAACAAGAGCAATATTAATAACAAAAAAGGCCAAAATAATTATTATTATAATTATTTTAAGGATAATAATTATTATAAAAATAATAAAAATAATAACTAATAATAATTGCAATAAAAATAATATTTATTGTTTTAAAATAATAATAACAAGAACAACAATTATATAAAAAGGCAAAAAATATTTATCATTATTATTTTAAAGATAATAATTATTACAAAAATAATAAATAAATAAAAAGTAGTAATAACAACAATAAAAATAATAATTACATTAATAATAATCATTATTTTGCAAATAATAAAAATAATAATAAAAACACAAAAACAACAACAAATAATAATACTAATTGCTATTATTATTATAAAAACAATAACAAATAACAATTACAATAACAATAATAATATTTATTAGTATTAAAATAATAATAACCAAAACAATAATAATAAAAATGAAAATTAATAATTATTATTATTTTGAGGCCAATAATTATAGTAAAAATAATAAAAAATAATAACTAATAATAATTACAATAGAAATAATATTTATTACTATAAAAATAAAAATAACAAAAAGAACAATAATAATAAGTAGGAAAAAATTATTATTATTATTTTCAGGATAATAATTAGTATAAAAAATAAAAAGCTAATAATAACAACAATAAAAAATAGTATTAACACTAATAAAATCAATATTACAAAATAAAAATAATAGTACAAAATTAAATAATTATGTATTAGGGCTTTTATAAAAAAAATGACTTATTTTTCATTTCATTATAGAAGTTGTTGAAGAATACCAAATGTTGGAAAGACACTAAAACTAGATTCCATAGTCATTCCATGTTACTAACCAAGTGTAGTAATTACATTCCAAAAGCAATTTCATTCCTACCTTGATTCCATTCCTCCTTCAACTGCTTTTCTACTTCAATTTCATTCTGTAAACCAAACGGAGGGTAACTCTCATGACTTATTAAGTGAAAGAGAGTAAAAAGCATGCTATTGGAGATGTTGCAAAATATATTAGGGAGGCCTCTATTGAATGTGCACAAACAAAATACAAGTCCAAAGGTAGGATAAGAAAGGGTTTACCTAATGGAGATGTTAATTCTTCTAGGAATCAATAGCACAAAAACCATGCCAAACCAAGATTGACCAGTATCCAAATTAAACAGATTCAAAATTTTCCTAGAACAATTTCTAGTGAGAAATGTTATATATGTGTGTGTATGTTCGTGCGCGCGTATCGGGGTGTGTGTGTGTGTGTGTGTGTGTATTTGTCTAAACAAGCAGGTTGCACCCTCTCCGATACCATGAAATAAAATAGAGAAGAAGACCTTGAGGAATAAATAAAGAAAACAATTTTCAAGAAATAAACTCCAATGAACCACTTTCCTCCTCTTTTCTTTTTGCATTCCACTAAATCCCCTTCGAATGGTAGATAATTGAAGATTTTCAAGTTGATTTCAAAAACCAGCTATTACATAGCATGATAGTGTTGCAGAATGGTTTTTCCAAGCACCGATCCTGTTTCGGGCCGCATTAACATCAAGGGTGAAAATTTAATGACTAGTAACGCTGCTATAACAGCCATTAGCATTCCATTACAGACCCATTATGAATCATTAAGCCTGATGGAATTGTTGACAACCCCTTAACTTCGACTTCATTTCTTACCCATTTCTCTCAGTTTTGCTGCATTCTCCCTCTCCCAAGACTGATTCAGCCTAGATGTACCAATCTTTGGCTACCAAAACACAAGTATTTCGCCATCCAAAGTCCAAGTGCGTGCTTCCTCGCCTTTTCGTCTGAATTTTTTTTCTCATTTTACAGGAAATTTCTTCTTGTTGGGATGTTCAGTAAATTTCACTAAGGATTAAGTCATGAACTTGAAATTTGCAACAGTAAGAAATTTGCAATAGACATCCTTCACCTCTTTTCCTTGCCTTACTTGCCCAAGTTAGTCAAAGACTAATTGTTAGCTTTTCTTTTTGCATCATGAGTGATGCTAGTTACTCTGGCTCATTGAAAACAATGTTTGACTTGCATGTGCGAATAATATAGCTATAGCAACATGATTGGAACTTCTTAGTTCCTAGCCTACTACCTCTAATCTTCAACCTTACGTTCTCTTACATCATTGAAGGAGGTAGTAACTAGTAAGCAACTCCCTATGCTACAATTAGCATCTGAAATTTCTAGTTGCATTGAAAAACTTATTTAGTCAAGAAATTTCATAATAGTCTAGCACTCTATATCTTATTTATGATGATTCTAAAAGTCCTATCCATCGAATATGGATATAGGTTGGGGCAATTCAACTACTATAAAGCTCATGTCCCTGCCCCCTGCTTTCAAAAGGAGTGGAAGACAGCTTTATCCAGGCCCCTTGACGACTTTTTTCAAACAACCTATTTGCCTTGCAAACAGCCAATTCTTCCAAAATGAAAATTAAGGTATCCATGCTTAGATGGTGGCTGAAGATCAGCCTCATGAAAACCTTATATTCTTTTAGGAGGTTCTACCTTATAGGGAAGTTTCATCTGCATCTTTATCACTCTAAGAACTAGCTTTCTCCGTTCCATCCATCTATTCTAGCTACAGAGCAAGGCAAAGTAAATGCCATTTTGCTTAAAGACTAGGAGTACAAAGTGGCATGGATCTAATGAGCTATTCCTTGCATCTCTTTCTTCAGTAAGGCAAAAACCACTAAATCTCATTGACATTTGATACTAATTTTCTACTTACTATAGAAATCCCACCCTAGGAAGAAACGCTTGTTTTTAGAAGTTCAAAAAAGTGAAATGAATCACCCCCAAGTCCAAGAATATTAAACAAACTTGTCCTCCTGCAGTTCTGACAACAAGTGTAGATTATGTACCAGGCAGCATTAGCTACATAATCTACATTTGAGTTGGACGACTTTCTTTCTGCAAATAGGACACAACATCATAAACAGATGCTCATGAAGAAAGCACCTACCCCAGGGTAAAGCTGCCTTGACGTCTTATTTAGGATTGGCAAGAGGAATGTGTCTCAAAGCTATTAAAGAATGAGCTTTTACCCATATGAGGACACAAAAGGAATTCCTCTTCAATAGTACTAAAAGAGTGAAGCGAACTCCACCTAGTGGGACTTAAGGCTTGGTTTGTTGTTGTTGTTGTTGTTCTGGTAGTAGTACTAAAAGAGTGGGGCATTGGGATAACCATCAATTAAGGACAATTGTTGAAGGGTTTGTCGCTGATGCATTAAGTAACACAGATGTATCAAATAGTAAAAGGTAGATGCACAATTAATGTTCCTAAAGTTTCTTCCACTCATCAAGAGACAAAGAAACTTTTGTTCACAGGACCCAAACCTCATATAGCAAGGATTACAGCCTCTAGATATGTCAAAGGCCATTGTAAAATTCCGCAACCCAAAAATAGTAAGCTAGAAATGACCTCGACTCAAATAAATAGCAGCTAGTTCACATTTACCAAAAATAATCTTTAACCCTAATAATAATTCAAAATTTAAAATAGTATAAATATTTCAAAGGTATAACCTATCATCAAAAGTAAGGTTGCTCAAGTCTTCATCAACAGCAAGGTTGATCCTTTGTAACCAGTTGGTCATGGGTTCAAGCCCAAGGAAACAGCCTTCCTGCATAAAAGTAGGGGGTAAGGATGCGTCACTGTGACAACCTTCTCCCTACCCTCGCAAAGCGGGAAGTCTTATGGCCCGAGGACGCCCTTTTAGAACCTATCATCAAAAAGGCGGGGGGCAATGGCATCATCAGCAAACTACAAATGCAAAACAACACAATATCCCTCCCCACTGCAATACTATAAATACTAATCAAACCATTCTAATCTTGTGGATATATCTCAAACTTTTAGTCTGTTCCTCATTTTTCATTACAAAGTTTAAATTTTTTGCTTGATTTGCATTAAATAGCCCATTAAACTAAGTTTTCCATCTTTCTTTATATCTTCCTATTTAACTATAACACCATCGTCCTCATTTTAGGTACTTGATTTTATCCAAGTGTCTACTCTTTCCTTTTGTTGCCCTATCAAGTTTGAATGTCTTTTCCCCCATCTTTACCTAGTCTAGTAAACAAATTATTATATGCTCTAAATTTAGCTTCTCTTACAACCCATTTAACTACTTTTTCAACATTCTCATCCCACTACCAACTCCCATTCACTAGTCATGCATTCCCCTCTAGATTCAACTAAAACTCTTTCACTATATCATTAATGGAACTATCATTCTATTCTAAAAGGTGTCTGTATCTACATTAGCTTCTATTCCCTAGTTAGCTTCTTTTATCATTTTATCTTCAAATCTTATCATGCTTTCTCCCATTAGGTTCCACCACCCACTTCTCTTCTATTTATCTATATTAACCTTTCACTTCCATTTTCTAAAACAGATATCGAACACTAACACTCTTTATCTCATTTACTTCTCAGGATTGCTGTATAATCCTTGCATTATAAAAAATCCAACCTCCTGGATAAGAAAACAATCCGTTTGACTATTATTTTATCCACTCGAGTCTTGACAACGATTAAGTGTTCTCTCTTCTTAAAGCACGCATGAATTGTTATAAGATCACATAACATAGAAAACTCTAAGATCATGTCACCGAACTCATTTTAGTTTCTATATCCACATCGTCATTGTCTTATAACCTTTATTGCATGTTCATATGTGATCACTCAAATCCTTTCTAATAAAAATTTCCTTGCCTCCTTTGTATAATATTATCTGTATCTTCCAAAATTGTCTATTAATGTTTCCCGCTAAGCCTGCTGCAGAAGCATAGACACAAATATTATTATTATTATTTTATTTTTTTACAACAAAAGAAGATATCATTAATAGAAAGAGATTTTACAAGAGGGAGAATGAGAATCTTCTAAAGACAAAATGAGACTCCAAGACTAAACAAAAAACATGGAAAATGCCCAAGAAAAAAAATAAATCATCCAATCAAAGTGTTCCTCCAATCTCTTTGCAGCTCCTAAAAGCTTGCCTCTTTAAAAAATCCATACCTAACACACCACAGAGACGCCAAATACTTTTATCTTCTCCCAAACCAACATCTAATTTAACTTTTTCCTAGAAAATATCCAAGTATTACGTCCATCCATAAACCCCATAATACTGAGAAAAAGCCACCTTCCATAAAGTTGCCCTATCCTTTCTTCTACCAAAACCTGCAAAAGATATTTCTAAAAAGTCTTCCACTTAGAGAGGACAAACCCAACTTTCTCCCATAACCCCAAAAAGCATATTCCAATTACTCCAAGCAAATTCACATTGCAAAAGGAGAGAAGTTGTCTCAAAGTTCTTGTAATAGAGCACACATACATCAAAAGAGAGAGCCTTCATAGGTTTCCTAATTTGCAACAAGTTATTGGTATTTATCTCAAAGTATAGGGAGAAAGTGGAGTTGGAACAAATCAAAAATTCAAACAAAGAATTGCAAGAAAACACATCTGACTAGTCCAAAGACCAAGAACGAATGTCCCTCCCCAAAGAAATATTACTCACACTCAATAAAGATAACGAAGATGACAATTCCACGGTTTTCCACCATCTCCCTATCATTTAGAGATCTCCTAAAATGAAGATTCCAGGAAACCAAAGCACTATTCAAATCACCAATAAAAAAAGAAATGGATTTATTTTGTTCAAAACTTGGATAAAATAAATGAGGGAAAGAAGTAGAAAGTGGTGCATTTCCCAGCCAAGAGTCTTTCCAAACAATGAATAAGAGAATCCCTCCCCACCTCAAGTTTAGTGTGAGGAATGAAAGAAGGATAAATCTAAGAAATGGATCTCTACAGACTCTCCAAAGAGCACCTTAAATTAGCATTGGTATCCCACCCGTTCTTTATCTGTCCCAAACTTAATTCTTATTACTTTATGCCAGAGGAATGATTCTTCTAGAGGGAAGCGCCATAGCCATTTAGCCTAAAGAGCAGTGGTTTTAGACAGCTTGCCAAGACCCAAACCCCCCTCCTTTTTAGATCTACAAACCTATTCCAACTCACTAAATGGTCCTTATAACTCGTCCCCCCGCCGATCCACAAAAACTCTCTCATGATCCTATCAAGCTTGCTAGCAATCTCCACCGTAATCTTAAAGACAGACAAGAAATATAACAAGATGCTAGCAAGACAAGGTTGAATCAAAGTAATTCTACTGCCAAGATAAAAGAGGGTTCACTTCCAACCATTTAATCTATTCGTCACCCTTTACACTACAAGGTTCCAAAAATCTATAGCTCTAGGGTTACCCCTCAAAGGGACACCTAAGTATGTTGAAGGCCAATCCAAAATATCACACCCACTTCGTTAGCCTGCTCCCTAATACACTCGACTAGCACATTCATTGCCACTAAACCACTCTTCCCCATATTTGATTTTGAGCCCAGACACCCTCTCGAAAATATGAAGAATACCCAAATACTCCTAAAAGAGAGACTGTGATCGTCTACAAAGAATATGGTGTCGTTGGATAATGGATATGTGATACCACCCCCCCCTCTCCCCACTTCTAGACCTCTAACCAAACCCCTCTCCACTGCCCTATCCACCATCCTACTCAAAACATCTGCTACAAGAACAAACAAAAAAGGGGATAAAGGGTCTCCTTGTCTAAAACCCCTCAAAGCGCCAAACCAAGATTTAGGCACACCATTCACAATTACTGAAAACCAATACATTAGATGAACAACCCCTAATCAAATGACACCAACGCAAACCAAAACTCTTTCTCATAAAAACTCTATCCAAATTCCAACTCACTCGATCTTTAGCTTTCTCAAAATCTAGTTTAAAGACAAACCCCCCTCTTCTTATTCCTATGAATATTCTCCACCACCTCATTGGCAACTAAAATAGCATCCACTATCTGCCTCCAATAATGAACGCGCTTTGAGCATAAGAGACGGTATCAGCAAGCACCGCACTCAACCTATTAGCTAAGACTATAGTAATAATCTTATATACACTAGAGACAAGTTTAATAATTCTAAAATCCTCCACTTTAATAAAATTAAATTTCTTTCGAACCAAGGCTATAAAGGAGGAATTAATACTCTTACTAAGGACTCCATTATCAAAGAACTCGCTAAAAACTTTCAACAAAGCCTCCTTTACTATATCCCAACACTATTGAAAGAAAGCAATGTTAAACCATTTGGGCCTCGAGCCTTATCCCTATCCATCCCAAAAACCAACCCCCTAACTTCCTCCTCATCAAGAGGTCTCTCTAATCAAACACATTTGAACAACAAATATATGGTTCCAACCTAATCCCTCCACCATTAGCCTATAGTGATCCTCCTCCGAATACAAGTTTTGGAAGAAAATGGTGATAGCAGAAGCAATATTGTTGGCCTCACAAGGCTTAGAATCTTATTTTGATGATAACAAACTAAAGGAACTTAACATGTTTTGCTAAGATACATTTCAGGGCTCAAAAGCTTTCATAAAGAAATCAAGCTCAAAAGTTCTTATAAAAGATCAAGTTCCTAAAAGATCAAGCTCAAGTGTTTGTAAAGAAGCTCACATGAAGATTATGCTTAGGACTTGGCCCATGATGAAGCACAAGACAATTGAAGAAAGAAAAGCTCAAGAGAGATACAAAGAATGGAAACCAATACATGAAGTCTTAGAGCTTAGAAAATTAAAGTTTTAAGAAGTCTCATGTAAGTACTTCAAACGATTTCAATATGGATGCATGAAACTCTTAGGTTAATTACTTGGACCTGGATACCTTTTAAAATACTTGGAAAATATTTTTATAAGGTCAAAAGTTATTTCAAAAAGGTTAAAATTATTTTTGGAATGAAAAGCACCAAAACAGGATTCTCCAAATTCTGTTTTTGTTTCCATATCTGCATTGATGAGCAATTTTCTCTATCAAAAGTTTCCTATTTTCAAAAATGATCAACATGAAAGTTGTAGGATTTTGACTCAGCTTTCTTTTGATACCAAGCTCATCTTATTTGGAGTTTTATAGAAAATGTTATGACCAAAATACTGAAGGCTGGTTGAAGCTGACAGCAAGTTCAGGCGACTGACCCATACCTGATCAGGTGACTGACATACAGAACAACTTCAGTCGACTGACCCATCAAAGCCCAGTCGACTGAACTTGTACTGACTTCCAAAATTCACTGAAATTTAAAGTCCAGGCGACTGACCCAATAAGTCTAGTCCACTGAACTTCGTAACAGCTATTTTTAAACAGTGTAGGAAGGTTTCCAAAAGTATTTGCTTAGCCTCCAAACTTTGTAAAAACTTGGGGAATACTCAAAGTAACTTGGGGAATTCGTTTATACACTTTTTAACTCTATAAATACAAGTTAAACCCAAAGATTAAACACCAACAAGCAGCAAATCAACCTAATTCTCATACTTTCAAAAAGCACTCTTATTGAATACACACTGCTAAAAGTCCTTGCTGAAGTTTCCTGAACAAAAGGTTATGATCTTGCTATTATACTGAGATTTCAAATCTAAAATCAACTCCCGGTGATATTTATCTTGAGCTTCATCTTTCTATATTGTTATTTGATTGAAGTATATTGTGCTAATCAATTGTACTAATCTGCTCTTATTGAGAGTTGTTCTTGTACACAAGGCTCTTGTTTTTGTTATTGTTTTTTATGGTTCAGGTTGTTGAATTGTTGTACCGAGCGTGGGGTATCGCTTTGGAGAGGGGGCTCCACCCCAGTTGAAGGAGCGTACCGAGCGTGGGGTATCGCTGGGAGAGGAGGGTTGTATCCTATTGAAGGAGTGTTATAAAGGTTTGCTCCGCCCGTAAAGGAGTGGTATAGTGGAATCCTAGGTGTGTTGCCTAAGGCGAGGACGTAGGCGGGTATAGCCGAACCTCGTAAAAATCTCAGTGTCTCTCTCTTTCCCTATATCTCTTTAATTTCCTGCACATATATAAATTGCGTGGATGAATATTTAATTTGTTAAAATTAACTTGTGATTGGGAATTGTAACGGAAGTACGTTGATTAATCTTTGCGGAAACCAAAAGGAGTGTACATTGATTGATCTTTGCGGAAACCAAAAAGAGAGTACATTGATTGATCTTTGCGGAAACCAGATTTAAAAGCTTGCTGAAATTTCTGATTTGTTTCATATTGTAAAATCAAGCTTATGTTGTTGATTGGATTGACATATTCAAGAAGTAATTCTCTTATTTTGAATATCACAGCTGAAAGGAATTTTGACAATCTGAAATTGTTCATCCATACAAAATTAAATTTGATTGAGACATTATCTAATCATACAAAGGATAGCTGGTTGTACTTGAGGAGTTGCTGAGTTTAATCTTGTAGAGTAAATTACTCTAAAGCTAGTTTGTTGAGATCTTGAGTGACTTTCAAATATATTGACTTAATAACATCATATTAATTGTTGGGTAATATAAATAAGGTGGTTGATAATAATTATATCAATATCAAGTTAAATTGAGCTGTGATTGTAATTAACTTAAAAGGGTTATACTAGATTAAAGTTTCCAAAGAAATTTTTAAATCCCAATTCACCCCCCCTCTAGGGAGTACACCTTACTTTTCAAATATGACATTGATTATTAGATATTGTCCCATCCCCTGCAGCTAACTACCTAATCAAATTCTTATTTCTTTTCCTATTAACTCGTTTATGAAAGAAAGAAGATTTGTAGTCACCATCCTTAACCCATTTGAATTTGGTCTTTTGTCTCATTTCCTAAATTATCACCTCTTCTAGCTCATTTTTCAAGGAAACTCTCCTAATCTCCTCACCATCTGGAAAATTAAAATCTTGCTCCTTCCTATCCAATGAAGTTAACTTGCTTAAGATGTTAGATTTTCTAATTATGATGTCACCAAACACCTTATTCGAACTTTCAACTTCCCCTTCAGGTGTTTCAACTTTCTTATGAAATAGAAACCACCCCAACCCCTTCCCAATTCCTCTCCCCAAGAGTCCCTAACCAAAGCTTGAAAGTTGCACAATCCAACCAACTATTCTCAAATCTAAAAGGCATATGACCCCAAGACACCTTTCTAGATCCCAACATGATTGGAAAATGGTCAGACATAGTCCTAGGAAGAACACAATAAGAAAGGTTTGGAAATTCATCCTCCCACTTGCCGCAAAGCAAAGCCTATCAAGTCTATTACCCACCGCTCTAGCACCCCCTACAAACCAAGTAAACGGAGCATACCTCAAGGGAATATCTCTTAAACCCCAATTCCCGATAAGCAAATCAAAATTCCGCATGCTGGCTGTAACTCTACCACCCCTTTCTTCTCGCTGGGGAATCTCACTACATTAAAATCACCTCCCACAATCCACCTAAGGGAGCAAAAACCAAAAACATAATACAACTCCTCCCAAAAGAACTCCTACGAGTTGGTCTAGTAGGCCCATACATAGAGGAAACCCACCATTGACCCCTCCCTCTCACTTTAAATAACACACAAAGGGAGAAAAAACTAGACGAAGTGTCCAACTTGGAAACATTTTGAGAATCCCACATAACTAGGATGCCACTTGAAGCACAGCGCTAAGGTAAGAATGCGGGCTCCCTACTATGGCCCCTCGATATACTCCTAAACCCCCCCCCCCCAAAAAAAAATCAACCTCTTCCAATTTAGTCCCTAGATAAGGACAATATCCAAAGAGTATTTATGCAGGACTGACTTTATCAAACTTCTCTTCCTAAACCCCCATAGTCCTCTTACATTCCAACTAACAATCTTCATAATTCAACTCGCTCACCCCCCTTGCCAACCCTCTCTTTGCACTCATAATTAATAGAAGAAACTAGATTTGTAAGCTCTTTCTGGACTTTCTTTTTCATTCTTTCATAAGTCCTAGGACTAAGGCCCACCTCCACCGAGTTTCCAGCATGATCATAAAGCTCCAACCCTAGATCCCAAGGAGTTTAAACGGGTCTAGATTGTCTCTCTCACCACCCTCACAACTAAACCCTTCCTCCTATTAGAACCCCTCTTAAGGCATAAATTTTCTGAAGAAAGAATGGGTTGGGTAGGTAGGAATAGGTAGAACACCTTTACTAATTCTAGACAAGTCAAGGTCCTCCATAAGAAGATCATCCTTTCCAAAAGAATCCACCACACCCCCCCCCCCCCCAAAACATCACAAGAAGGATTAATAGAATTATCCGTAGAAGAACAAATGAACCCAAGGCCAATATTAGAAGGCACAGACCCCACAACATTTATGACTTTCAAATGATCAAAGTTGTAATTAATGAAATTAATACCAGCTCGAGCATTTTTAGGAAGTAGTTGAAGGCAATCTTTGTTTGACTACTGTGATATCGTTACCAACTTGATACCCTTAGCCAACTCTTCCCCCTCAATTCTCTTTATTGTAACTTTTCGATTGACCCAAACAGATAAAACTATTCTCTGTTTCCTGAAGTGTAGCCTCTTGCCTCATGATTATGCTACCATATCTTTCCAAACATTTAAGAATCTATGATTTATCCAAAGCTTTCAACTGAGAAGAGCTCATACACACATCCTCAAATTCCCGAATCTGTTCCAAAAGCAAATCATTATTATCCTCTAACTAGTCTTCCATGACAATATCGAAGTCCCGCAAAATACACCTTTTTTTGGCCTGGCAGAGTTGTGTTTTGTTTTCCACAATGTTTTGAAAGATCTCATTTTTTTTAACCACTTCTTCCATATATAAAGATTCTACATTATTTGCTACTTCCCTACCTCCTTGAAGTGAGAGGTCAACAACAAGTTTTATTTTTTCTTGCAATGCTATCTGAGAATCCCCCTTGATTGGCAAAGGACTACAATGTTCCATCTTGTCGGCCACTTGTGCCATCGGCAAGTGAGAATCATGTTTATCTCCTAGAATCTTGCTCAAACTAGATTTTTCTTTCTCCACCCACCCTTAGCCCACTAATCCAACCCCCTAAAAATTTTTTGGGTCTACCGGGAAGACAGGCTTCAATACAAGACCTCCTAGCCCAAAGTGCCATAAAATGATTTGTCCACTTTCACAATTTTCAACCTACTAATCAAACCAATAGTTTTACGTGAAGAGCTTTCAAATTTTGAAAAGGAATTGGGCTTCAATAATGCCCAATATAGTTTCTCCCCTAATTTTTCTCTTTCTAAAAGCAGAGCCTTACCTTTCTCAATTATCCAGTAGGATTCGCGGGAGAAATTCATTCTCCAATCATGCTCAGCTCCATGCTTTATGAACTCTACATAACTAGCTCGTTAGTAATCCCTTAAGTGTCGTATCCGTTCCATTTCTTTGCACCATATCGGTAGAACTGCACTATCTGCACACTGTGCCCAGGAATTTTTTATGGTTCCTTTCAAGCAATCTATGTCCCCTTTCAACAATCTGCAGAAACTCCAAAAACCTAAGGCTTCTCTACCCTCTGGAATTCTCAGCGAAAATCTTCCCCCAGAGTACAGCAATTTCTCAATTGTGATCATTCTTCCAAATTTGTTTGATGTAAATTTGATGATCACCAAACCTCCTGGAAATTTCATTTGCTTAATCCATATGAATTTAGTATTCTGTCACTAGCACTCTGACATCTATTCCTCGAACCAACAGGCCTTGTTATTTAGCAAAACATAGCGAGACTTCTTTCTTCCCGACTTCTCCAAAATTCGAAGGGCTCCCAACATCAAAATCCATTCAAAAGAGAATAGTTTTCTGTATATTATATGGATTTTGGCATCATGGAAACTCCCGTGCTCACTCTGTACCTTCTTCTCCAACCCAGAGACTCTAAGGAGTACATCAGATTACCAGGAGCCAGGGCTTCAGGGTTCACAGGTCCCACATCCAAAAAAAAGGGCTGCTTCAAAATGGAGAGCTTCGAATCCGCTCTAGGTGCAAAAAAAAAAAACCCTTCTTTTAAAAGCCAGCCAAAGAACAACTCTGGGTTATAAGGCAAAAGACCTCATCGAAACCCCAAAGCTATGAAGAAGATTAGCCGCAACTTATCTGCAGCAATGAAGAACAAAAAAGGAGATTATCCAAAATTGATCCGCAGTGATGAAAAAAAGTCGCAATGGTGGAGGAATCATCGTCACTAGAGGGAACAAGTCGCAAACAAAAAAGGAAATTAGCAACAAATGATCCGCAGCAAAGAAGAAAACTTGTGATGGTGGTAACGTCGTCGCAAGAGGAAACAAGACGCAAGATTTGCAATGGTGGGACAAAAACTCTTTTGGAGGCTTTGAGTTCTAATGCTCGACCCTTCGCCAAAGAAGGGACTACGATTTCTAGGGGTTGACCCTCCACCAAAGAAGAGGCTTCGAGCCTACGAAGAGGCTAAGATTGTCATCGAACATCAATGAGGCAGAAGTATTCAGCAGCAAGAGGCTGGCAGAAGTGTTCAGTGGCAAGAAGCTTGGGTTTTTATTCTTTTAATTAACAAGTTGTAAACGTGGACATGTGGAGACTGGAGAGGACAGAAGTGGGCATAAGAATGAAGGATATGGCTTGTTCTATTGTTCTGGCCCAAGAATGTCATTATTCCTAAAGAAGTTGAAAAGTTGTGGCCGTGAAACTCTTCTATATACAATTTAACCTAAAAATAGAATATATTTTTCTGCAAATATCCACAACATCTGAAACTTAACACCATCTCTCTCTCTCTCCCTCCCAAGCTGTTTGTTAAGCATTAACACAGCTATAAGATAAGCGTGTGCATAAAATAAATAAAATAAAACAGGCGCAAGCAAACACACATGTAGACAGGGTCAACAAAACATGAAAGATAATCGAATTCATTGAGGCGATGATAAAAAGTATAGAACTAAGAAATGATATATCAAATCCTCGAAACAACAAGAGTCCAATCCATCAAACAACTCATCCATCTGAAACATAAATAAATAAAATTGTAAAACCAAGAGTCAATTAACAACACCAAAATAAACAAGTAATAAATCTAATTAAACTCCCCCCACCCTCCGCCCAAACCCAACTCCCCGCACCGATGGGATTGTGGGAGACCCAAAAAGAATTCTTCAAAAATAACAGTTAAATAAGAAAATTTAAAATAATGGAAGCCAAAAAAGCTCAAACCAAAACCCACGTCCTATATTCATGAACTCAATTCAATTACAAAAAACAGTAACTAACAGCTCCGGAAAAGATAAGGCAATCATATCAAAGACCGTTCTTCGCATACCTGAAGAAAAGATCAGCAATGGAAGAACTAGGGCAGCTAAATTGCGTTGCTCTGGTGACAGAAAAATTAAGACTATTAGTCGATCGAGAGAGAGAGAGAGAGAGAGAGAGAGAACAGTACCAGAACACAGAAGAAGTGACAGAGCTGCGGCCTCGAAAGCCAATGTGAGTTCGGGCCCTGACCCTTCTAGTTCTGGGCAGTAGGAGTTGGGTGCGTCTTCTCCCCCTGGTTCTACGATAGGCCCTCGTAGAGCAGGCGTGTTTCGACCTCTAATGTCACGGACGGAAACAAACAAACGAACAGCCTGTTTATAAGTCATTACTTTAAAAAATTAAATTACACGTATATGCATATATGGTAATGTCATACTGCTCTGTTTCTATATGGTATGTGACCACCTAGGCGGTTATGGTAAGCATCGGACGTCAGAGGGGAGGCCGTCGGACTTGGAACGGTTGTGCTTGCGCGTAACTCTACGCTGGGGTCGTGGCAAAGGACTATTGGCTTGCGCACATCACTGGGAATTAGGTAAAAGAGAGACATTTTGGGTTTGTGGACGAGTTTGCCCATGCGTAGGATTACGTGGGGGGGGAAAAATTATTTTTCTTATTGCCATTCCAGGAGTTTTTTTGACAAAAAATATTTATATTTAACTAGAATAAATACTATTATAAGTGAAATAAATATATAATTGTACTCCACTGACTTTCCGACTTATGAAAAATTGATTTTAATTCTAAATATTTGAACAATTACTAATTTCGGCGTTAGGAAAAATTGACTTGTCACAAGTTGGTTTTGTGTACAGAAATCGAAAGTTGGTTTCTTTTTCTTTCCAACTTGTTTGCTCTCTTCATTTTTTCCTTCTCTGCACAAGCCATCCTCCCTCCTTCCTACAGCTAACTCTTCACTTCTCCTCCGACGACTCTCCTTTAGCAGTTACTGAGTACTTTTAGTCCATGTTTTCACTGAGAAGAAGAAACATCACCAATATAAATTTTCCCTCATCTTCAAATCAAATAATCCAAAAAAGCCCTCTCCTCTCTTAATTTGAAGTTGAAGTTCTCCCTAATTTTTTGTTTAGTGTCGTACTAGAAGCAAGCATTTGAAATTTGAGTTTTAATTTCTTACCTCTATTTCATTGTTATTGAGGTAATTTGTGATTATGGTGTATTTGTGAATATATTGTTTAAGATAAATGTTTATGTATGTGAAATAAGAGTTGTTTGTTATTGTTGTGATTTAATCATAATATTTATTATTGTGTTGTAATTTTGTATTATTTGATTATATGTAAAACTATTTGTTTCAACTTTGATAATATATCATTGTCAAAATAATATTTTTAAATGACTTCAAAATGATTTTTTGTTGAAATTTTGTTAGAAAGAAAGTTGATTTGAAGCAAACAGAAGTTAATATTTGTTGGAAATTTTTTATTGAGGTATTTGTTTTGTAAAAAAGTAATTTCTATTAAAAATATCTTTTTTAGATACAAATAATTTTTGAGTTGCAGTTAAAATTTGTTTTTGTTAAAAAAAAAAAAATAATTACGTTAGTTTAGTTGAAATTTGGAATACTTTTATTTAGTAAAATATATTAAATTGAAAAATTAGTTGTTATGTGAGAAATAATTTTTTATTTTGTCGAATTGAAATCATATCTAAATTTTTATTAATTTTTTTGAGAAAAAAATAATTACATTAGTTGAGTTCAAAATTTAAATATATTAATTTGTTTTCAAATTACAGAGTTAAAATTTTTTATTTTAGTTACGTAAAATATTGTTAATATTATTAGTAGTATAGTAAATATGACCTTGTGACGTAGTAATTACTAATTATAATTTGGTTTTAGAGATAGTTGGTGTTTATAATTTGAGAGTAGTATTAGTGAACAAAATTTATATTTGGTTAGATTAAGTATTAGGTGATTTAGATAAATTAGAAGTAAAACTAGCAATTTTGCGACTTAGTAATTATAGATTATAATTTAGTTTTAGCGATAGTTATTTTGTATTTATAGTTTGAGAATAGTGGTGAACAATATTTATGTTTGGTTAGACTAAATATTAGGTGATTTGGATAAATGAGAAGTAGAACTAGCAATTTTGGCACTTTAGTAATTAATGATTATAATTTAGTTTTATTGATAGTTATTTAGTGTTTGTAATTTTTAAGCAATATTTATGATTAGTTAGATTAAGCCTTAGGAGATTTTAAGAAATAAGAATTAAAATTAGTCTCCTTATTTTAAGGTTAAGTTTATTTACGTTAAATATAGTTAATAATCATTACCAATCATTTAGAACAGTGCATACATTAAATAGTGATATTCAAACTAATTTAGTGAGTATAATTAAGTTTTAGTGACAGAGTATTATTTTTGTTGGTTAGGCTATTTTGAAAAAATTATTAGTGAGTATTACGGTTAAGAAGTTATAACTCATTAAAATTTGGAAATTAGAGTAGGAATATATTTGTCATTAGGATAGTAATTAATAAATAAGGATTTTGAACAAAAGAATATATTATGTACAATTGAAAACTAACTACAATTTGATATTGAAATAAAAGAAAAAAAGAGTAGATTGGTCCATTGGGAGCTAATACCTTCCTCTTTGTTCAAATGCTCGGAAATTAGAAACCGGAGAACTTGAAAGAATGGGGAATTAAAGTAGAGCATGGCATGGGAAATCCCATTATAAAATAGAGCGTGAAGCAATAAAAGGGGAATCCCGATAGCAAATGAAGTTATCTTTCCTAGTTAAGTTTGGGGAGTTTTCCAGAATGGGCGAAAGCCTGACGTAGCAATGCCGCGTGGAGGTAGAAGGCCCACAGGTCGTGAACTTCTTTTCTCGGAGAATAAGCAATGACGGTATCCAGGGAATAAGCTTCGGCTAACTCTGTGCCAACAGCCGCAGTAATACAGAGGATGCAAGCATTATCTGGAATGATGGGGCGCAAAGCGTCTGTAGGTGGCTTTTTAAGTCCGTCATCAATTCCCAAGGCTCAACCCTGGACAAGCGGTGGAGTGTGTGGTTTAATTCGATGTAAAGCGAAGAACCTTACCAGGGTTTGAAATGCCGCGAATCCTTTTAAGGGAGAGGGGTGCCCTCGGGAACGCGGACACAGGTGGTGCATGGCTGTTGTCAGCTCATGCCGTAACAAAAGTTATTCAAGTTAGAAGGAGGATGAAGTTAGAAAGTCTAAAGGGGAAAATATATGAAGGATTATGCATCGATCGTAATTATTAAAAATTACAATTGATTTCGAGATATCCATAACAAGTGAGTGGTGGAAGTCTAATATATATCGATGTGCCGAAAAAAGATGATTCAGATGCTCTAATTACATTGAACCCGCAAAATTCTTGTTATGATGTGTATATAGATGATTTTTTTGTAAAACACATCCCTCAACGTATGAATATGGAAGGAGGTTCAATTATGTAGAGAGAGACATTTTTTAGCATCAATCATATAATGATTTTAATATTGCTGAAATGGATAGGTTGTGCAATCACCTTTCACAAGTGATGGCAGCTCTGGATTTAAATGATGTGCCCCATACATCCTTTCAACCATAATTTTTGTTAATGGAGTTTGCACCTAATTATATAATTTGCACGGATTCAATGTCGATCATAATTTTCATGACAAACTGCGAACATAAACTGAGTATAGACGTTGCCAAAGTTCAAGTGCAATTATGTCCATACTAGACTTTCAAATGGTTCCATCAATTGTAATGAACAAGAGGGGGGGTATACATGGTGGAGGCAATGCGACTGAAATGGAAGGTGACCCTGAATTAGAGGAAAAAGATGATTTAGAGGGGGATTTTGAAGAAGCGGAAGAAGGGGTAAACGAGGTGGGTGGACTGGACGATTATGCAGTTGAGCATGAAGAAGTTGTCATACCTCTTGAGAACACAAGTGAGGGAGAGAGATCGGCACACAACGTGCCGCCATTAGCATACATGGTCGACGTAGGAGTTGGTGATATCACAACCCAATTTAAAAGTTCCCTTGAGGGCACTTGATGGGATGGTGTTTTAGAATTTTGTAAGGATATGATTTTCAACACAAATGATGAGTTGATACACTATGTGCTCGTGCACTGTGCTTAAACACACCACAACTTCAAGATTATGCAATTAAGCCTAATAGCATGGGTTTTTTGGTGCAAGGCAGACGAGAGTTGCGCTTGGAGGTTGCGTGCTTACCGACATAGGCAACATGGTCTATTTGAAATTACATAGTGCAAAGGCCCCCGTACCTACATCAATAAGAATCTTTTGCAAGACTACCCACAATTGAAGTCATCCTTAGTTATAAACCAAATAACAAAAATTCTTCAACTACCACTTTACAAGCACACATGAGGTTAAAGTATCAATATCATGTATTATATAGAAAGGTATGGTGTGGGAAGCAATTGGAAATTGCAAGGATTTTTGGAGATTGAAATCTTTCATATGTGCGAGTCAAATCCTAGGAAAAAATTGAAGTGGGTATGGAGAAATATTCTTGATGCTAAGAACTCAGCAGTGTTGATGTGTTTTTTGGCCGTTTGCAGCCTCAATTGAGGGGTTTTGTCATTGTCCTCTATTTTTTTGTGTAGAGGGAATGCACTCAAACAAAAAGTACAGAGGAAAATTACTAATTGCAATGACCCCTGAAACAAACCAACAAATATGTTCCATAGCATTTGCAATAGTTAAGGAGAGACTGTCAACATGGTCCTGGTTTCTTTAGTGCATTTAGGATAAGGAGACTGATCGCGATAATTTATGTCTCATATCAACAGGCACCCCAGTATTATTGGTGTCGTTTGTCGCAATGTTGATTGACAACTGCCTCGTGCACACCATAAATTTACTTATGACACAATGTTAGTAACTTTAATAAGAGGGTGCAAAATACCATGTTTAAGCAATTGTGTAGTAACCCAGCTAATTATAGAAATTAAATAATAAATAAAGGAGGAAGAAAAGGAAATTTTAAGGGGGGCTCAATAGGGTCTCGTTGATGAATGTAGAGCATTGATGTGGACGTGTGTCTCGTCGACAAGAATTTACCGAGGGGCTAATTTTAGGACCTGAATTTCGTCAACGAGAGTCATGTGTTCATCGATGAACCTCCTTCTTGGTCTCGTCAACGAGGTGACATGGCTTATCGACAAGTCCAATATAGCCAAAATCAGGTTCCAGAGAGAGAAATTCATTTTCTTTTTTTTTTTCTCTCTCTAACTTGGTTCTCTCTCTTTCTATCTACGATTTTTGCCCCGTTTTGATGATCAAAAGCTGCCATGTTGATCTTGGAAAGATTCTCTAAAAGTTTGCCGAAACAGATTGTCGATTAGGGCAACTTGGGTAACATCCCAAAATCATGGTAAGTAGATTATTTAGATACTTTTAGCATTTGCAGACTTATTTTAGTTCAAATCTTGTATTATATGAGAGTATACTAGTGTTTTGTGGAGTAAAATTAGGGTGTTATGTTTTCAGGGTTAGGGTGTTTTTAGGACCCTGCAGGCATGGATCGAGGACCCCAGCTAATATTTTCCAGGAGCCTAGGTAAATTATAGTTTAGGAAATTATGGGTATGGAGGGTCAGGAAATATGAGTGAGATGATCTTCCGGGGAATTTAGTGATTTACTGAGGAATTAGTATATATGTATTATTTCAGGATTTTGAGGATAGTACGCTGAGGGCGTGAGAGTGGAATTGGAGGCAAGCCTCCCAACCAGTGAGGTAAGGGAAATATGTTATGTTAGTAAATTTAGAAATATTATCAGTAAATTATAGTATTTGTTTATTAAGGTACAGGGTATAAATTATACAGTTTTCTAGATTCTAGAACATGAGTTTTATTAATTGTGTGGCCTGAGTAGATATTTGTTTAGTACAGAGTTTATATAGTTTTTCAGAATATAATGTTTTACAATGTTTTTGCATAGAAACATGTTTTACTAGATTTTACAGAATTATGAATTACAGTATATATATAGACATATATATCTTACAGACCAATACTTACCAGACAGATATTTTACTAATATTATACAGACAAATATTTTACAATATTTACAGAATGTCATGATTTCCAAAACCACAACACGTAGACATTACAGGTTATTTCAGTCAGATGTTATAGTTATTTTAGTCAGATATTATCGTATTTTCATATCATATTTATGGTATTATGGTTATTTTGGAGTCATGATGAAAACAGTAGAATATCTATAGAAATAGTATATATAGTATCAGACCCCAATGAATCAAGTTATGTTCAGTTAGCAGAGCACGGTACCGTTGTTAGTATAGATTAGAATGCAACCACACATCTTAGATAGTGTGTGGATGGTTTCCATCAATAGTGCTTGGAAGGATTGCAAACTCCCTAGAAGACTAAGTTGAGGTAGCCGGTTTGACGAGGTAGTTATTAGTTCTGTGCCTATAAGAGGTTGCAGTTTGGTCGGGCTGAGGATTGGTAGAGTTACAGTTGGCTTACCTGGTAGGCCAACTAGAATTAAGTCACCTCTACGGGCCGCACAACCCTATCATGAGGGGATAAATCATGACGTACAATTTTTCGGGATAAACATCTCAGTTATGTATATGTATACAAAATTACAAAATATCAGTAGATATAGTATAATACTAGAAGTATGAAAAAGTAGAAAACTCAGATATTACAGTTATATTTTAAACTATGATAGATGCAAGTTAAACTGTATATTGATTTACCAGTTTTTACAGTTTTAGATATTGTCAGTATAGTATTTACGAAACTCAGTCGCCACACACTAGTAATAGCATATTTCCTCTTACTGAGCATTGTCTCATCCTAGTGATTTAACATTTTTTAGGTGATCCAGCTAAGCAAGTAGATCAAGCTCACTGTTGACTCTACGAGTCCAATCCAGTTTTGATAATGACAAATCCCTTAGTATTTGATCTGTGCATTGAGTTTGTGAACATGACTTATATTAAGTATGCACGGAAGGATAACGACTCATGGAAGCCTTAAAGTAAAGCTTACATATCTTGGCAAGATTCCTGGAACAGCAGTAAAGTTCAAACACATCTTGGTAATGGGTACTTAGACCTCATGTATTTATATTTTCGTATGATTTAATTTGAGGCTCAACATAACTTAAAAAGAGTTTAGGATTCATGCATTTCATGTATATCATTAGGGGACTTTCATGGACTTTGAAATACTTTTAAAATCATGGAAAATATTTGTTTATAAAAGAGCCAAGATAGAAAGCAAAACAGATTTTTGAACTAGAAAGTAAATATGCAAAAATTGGGGACTTTGGTTGTAATGACCCGAAGAATAATGGTATTTAAATAATAAAAGAAAGGAAAATGGAAATCGGAAACAGAAGGAGGCAGTCGATGACATTGCATTTTGGAAAAGATAAATCTCAGCAATTTTTTAGTTCCTCGTCAACGAATACAGGGGACTCGTCGATGAGGGTATAATAGGTGCTCGTCGACGAGGATGGGATTCGTTAATGAAAATATAATTGGGCTCGTCGACGAGGTAACGTGGCTTGTCAACGAGGAAATAACGAGAGACTGATTTTGGGGTTTCTGAATTTCGTCGACGAAGGGGAGAGTTCGTCAACGAATTTTGTATTGACCTCGTCAATGAGATGACGTGGCTCGTTGACGAAGGCCACAGTTTAAATTGGCCTAAAACTCATTTTGGCCTAAATTTCTTGCACATCGCCTCTCTCTCTCCTACCTTCGGTCCCTCCTCCTTCTCTCTTCGATTTCGGGCTGGATCTTTGTCGGATCGACAATTTAAAACCACCACTATGCTCTTGGGAAAGTTCTTTGGAAGTCTACCGGAGCGGATCGTCGGTGGGGCTGAGTTGGAAACCAACCCAAATCCAGGGTAAGGCTTTCTACTCAGTATTTGGTTATTTGGCAGTTATAGAAAGTGTTGTGCCCGTAGAAATACTGAGCTTTAGCTCTAAGGAATGTTGTTTTCAGGGTGTTGAGTTGGGAACCCTGCGGGTGCAAGACAAATTTTCTTAGGGGCTTTTCAGGAATCAGGTAAGGGGATAAACTAAGCTAGTTCTTTTTTAGAAAATGTATGTATATATAGCATTTGATTTTAGGAAAGTAAACATGTTCATATATATGATTTATATTTGAAAAAATACTGTTAAAAATGATGGTATGTTGAATATATGAAAAATCTATTTAGTGTGGCATGAGTAGAAATTGTGATGAAATGATGCTTTCTAGAAATGTGATTATAATACGGATTTTTATAATGGAAAATTAGCGTACGGGCTGAGATTTTTATATGTTTTGCCGGCGTACGGGTCGTGCTATGTGTATGATTTGCTAGCGTACGAGTTGAGCGATGGATATATTTTGTTGGCATACGGGCCGTGCTATGGATGTGATTTTCCAGCGTACGGGTTGTGCTATGATATGATTTGTCGGTGTACAGGCCAAGCTATGGATGTGATTTGCCAGCGTACGGGCTGTGCTATGATTTGCCGGCGTACGGGCCGATGAGTTTCGTGATATGCGTATATATGCAAAATGATATGATTGATCTGATAATTAATGATATGAGATATTCATGTATCACAATTTCAATATATGTTATATGATATCAGAACCTGGTTGGCTTGCTCTAGGCTAGCACTTGCACGGTACCGTTGTTATGTGTCCATGGTCATCATGATCATGATATCTGTGTTAACGCCGCTGTACGAAGTGGTGTGAGATTGGATGGTCAATGTGGTTTTTAGGAAGTGTGTGAGCGCCCCTGGTGTACAGACCAGGTCTGGCAGACCTATCAGACTTACATACTGTACTTTTGACTTGGCAGTGGTCGACCAACCATTGTCAGGTCCCGCCTTCGGGCCACACAACCCAGTCATGTGGGGGTAATACATGACGAAAGCCAGCTAACCTATGATGAATGTTTTTGTATTATTTTTATTATATGAGATGAAATATGTTTATGAAAATGCAGTATGTTTTACCATGTTTTGATGATATATATGTTTTCCCAGATTTGACAAAACAGTTATTGAATATGTTCTTTATGGTATATGTATAACATGGAATACTCATGTTGTCACACACTGGTATTAGTTTATTTCCCTTACTGAGAGGTATCTCACCCCAAAATTTTATAAACTTTTCAGGAGCCCTTGATAGGAGAGCGGGTAAAGCCCTGTTGATCTAGTACGGTAGATCTGCCCTTCGAGAAGGGTAAGTATTTTGATAGGGTCAGATGTATTTTGTAGAAATGGCCCTAAGACATCTTTTTGGGTTGAGTGTTGTGTATATATGTATATAGTGATTATAGTAACTTTTGTACTATGATGTATGGTATAATGAGATGTATATTATTGTATGTTTCCTGCTGCTTAGGCTTCCTTTTTGTGTTCTGATATATCCTTGGTACCCACGGATCCAGGTGGATTATGATCTGCTGAGCTGGAATATGTGATATTGATTTTATTATTATATTTTAAGAAAAAAAATGTGGAAAATAAGCAGGTCGTCACTGTTTGGTATCAGAGCAAAGGGATAGTTACCCCGATCCTCAGGAACTCTCGCTTATGAATGATTGTGGTGAAGTAAGACTCTCCGCCCGGGGGCTTATTGAATTAAGGGACGGCAATACGTAACGCCTCAATCTCAATGAGTGCTCTGATAGGTACCCGCTGTTACCACGGGCGCAAGGCCCACAAGGTTAAGTGACAACGCCTGAAAGGGGGACATCACATCAGTTGATTGAACTTTAAGTTCAGTTGACTGAAGAATTTCCTCAGACATTTAAAGAATAAGTTCAAAAGTCTGAAGATTTTTGGGTGAAAAATAGAAACTAACAGAAGCACCTCAGATGACTGAACTTTGACCTCGGTCGTCTGAACTCAACACATCGGTCATTTGAACCTTGACCTCGGTCGTATGATGCTGTGTCCAAGCTATTTTTTCGAAGGATAAAAGGGACTTCGATCGTCTAGGCCCTTGACCTCAGTAGTCTAAACTTGCTGGAAAGATTAAAATATAATTTTTATTGTGTAAACACGCGAGCTATCTTTTGATCCAATGGTTGAGATCAATTCTAAGGGTAAGACACTATAAATATTGATTATCTAAACCCTAGTTCGAAAAAAAAAAAACACAAGAAGATCAACGTAAAGTGAAGAACGCATCTTGTTGAAAAGAAAAATAAGATACTTGAGCTGATTGTTATACGTTTACCTATGCTCTAGTTTCTACACATTATCTTTGGGCAAATCACCTCTGAAAATCTAAAGGGATCTCTATTGTACATCTTGTGCTTCAACTTGGTTTGAGGTTTGGTTATTACATTTAGTTTTTGTTAGAGAATCTCATATCACCATCTGTTTTGATATATTTAGAGAAACTTTATATTGAGTTTTCACATTCATATAAAGATCGTTTTTGACAAATTCAGTATTTGAGAAAGTTTTGTATTTGACCATTGATTAAAGTTTCTTTATTCAAGTGTATTCTTAGTTTAAAGCTGATATTTTTGAATACATCTAAACTATTTGAATATACCTATATCCTTAGAAGTACATAACTATCTATATACATATTGAAGGATATTTTTTGAAAATCAAATATTAAGTTTGTTGATCTTTGGCATTATCATCTTAGAGATACATATATATATACATTAAGTCAATATTATCAAGATCACATTGAGTTTGAAATATTTTGAGAAATATTGTTTGTTTGACTAAGTGTGTTTGGCATCTTTGCAATCTACATAGCTATCTTTATATTTAAATTTGGAGACTTGATAAAAAGGGATTTGTGTGTTCAAGCATATCATACATAAACGATTATATTGTTTCATACATCCTGAACTTCAGATTTTATCATATGTTAATGTATTAGAAATTTTAATTGTACTCACGAGCTTTTGTTTGGAAGCATTTTTTGAGTGTTTTTACAGATTCCATTGTATACACAGTTCCGTGTGTGAACCGAGGTTGAGGAAAGAGCTATATCTCTTGTAAGCAACGGGTGAGGAGGAAGTTGTACCTCTTGTAAGCAGCGGATTGTAAGGGAAGCTCCATCCCAATTTAAGGAAGAGGGATTTTTTAGTGAAATCCTTGAGTGGTTGCTCAAGGCGAGGACGTAGGCCGAGTTGGCTGAACCTCGAAAAAACCGTGTTTGTCTTCTCTCTTCCCTTTACTCTTTACTTTCAGCACTACATTGAAACTGTTCATATTGCATGCGTAGGTTGAATAACATTGCACACAATTAATTGGGTAATAAGAACTTATTGGTAAATTGAATTTGTTTTTGTTATAAATCCCTAAGATTGGTTTGCTAAATATACAAGTTGAGATTAAGTAGTAAATAGATTCAAAGAATTTTTAAAAACACCCAATTCACCCCCCCTCTTGGGATTACACCTAAGTCAACACTCACAGATAGAGAGATCTTTCGTACTACCCTATTTATAGGGTAAGTGTATTTAGAGGATTGTATTTTTGAGTAAATTATACTAGGGTGATGTGTAAATAGATATGTATGGTTTGGAAATACTGAATTCTGGTATTGTAAATATGGGTGTATGACTTTATGTTTTCCATTACATAGGTGTGTCAATTTGTGTACAGGGATACCTTAGTGCCCATTTAGGGTCTGAGATGTTATAGTAGGTATTACAGGGGTATTAGAGTAATATATTAAAAAAAATGGTGAAATTTTTGGGTTGTTACAGGTTGGTTGAAATAGATGAAGGGGAACACCAAGTAAGGAGATTCAATAATTTAATGAAAAGGATATTAAGTGAAGGTGGGCCACCTATGAAATCTATTTTTGAAGAGATCCTGCTTTACATGTGGATGCAATCCCATGACGATGATCGAAGGTACGAAAACATGACCACTAATCTCGTTGAATGTTTTAATGCCATTTTAAAAAGGAACTCTTAGTTTATCAATAACTACCATTGTATAGATGACATTTTACTATGTTGTGTAGTACTTTAGTGCCTAATGGGAGGCATCTCGAAAAAAATGGAGTTAAGGAATAGTTACACGTTACATTTGTTGTTGCAAATGAAAAGGATGGAAATGGCGTATGTTGGGCATAAGGTTATAAATTTAATATTGAAAGGGGATTATTTAGTACTCAAATTGCATCGTGCTAGCTAAATAAGGGTCAAAATGTTCAAACCGTAGATATAAAAAAATGATGTTGTACATGTGGGTAGTGGCAAAATCTAGTGACCTTTGTTCACATTTATTAGTTGTGTGTGGGCCAAGGAGAGTAGGGTACGATCGCAATGTTGACCCTTTATTTCACGATGATGGAGCATTACGCTACATACGTAATAGACTTCATCTCTATCCTCTATATAGATTACTGGATAGATCCAGTAGTACGAACGTTGCTCAGGAATCACATTTGATTAGTCAAAATGGTCATTCAAAGAGTTCAAGATTGTGTAATGAAATGGATATGCAAGAGAGTAGGAGGAAAATGAGATGCAGTTTCTTTCACGAAGAAGGTCACAACCATAGTTGATGTTCGAGGAGGATTGCAAGTCACAATAGACTCGGACCATCACAATGATGTCAAGTTAATGTGTTTATTATTTATATATTTTTTTGTTTATCTCTATGCATAGTATTATTATAATGTTTATCTTCCATTTGTAATACTTGTAAATGCGATGTAGTAATCTCACCGATATACTATTTTTTCGATTATGGAACAATAACTCTCTTGCTATCAACGTAGGCGTTATAGTCGAACCATATAAATTTTGTTTCTTATCTAATTATTTCCCTCATTATGTTTATTGTTGGAATCATATGATGATGGAAGATGTAAATATCAGTATATTTTTATTGTAATATTAAATTTTATAGTAATGAATATCGAACCTCAAACAAATGATGATGAAATTCTCAAATCGAAATGTCACACAAAATTTATCATCTATAAGGAATTGTTTATCACAAAAGCTAATAAAACCACATGCATTATCTAATTTCTGTTTCTCTTGCCAATAGTACGAGCAACTTTTGCTTGGAAATTACAAACCATTGTAAAAAATGGTATAATTTATCTAAGAAAATATATATGTGGCAAAAAAATTCCATGTTATTTCAACATTATTTATACTATTTACTATTTGTGAGGAATTGTTATTTACCTTTGTATTCATATAATAAACTTCCCGAATTTCATATTGCTGACCGATACTTCTTTAAACATCTAAAAAGTTGAACAAATCATTTACATACTTGTTAAACTTGAAGAAATAATTAATAAACATCTTAACTAATTATATGTTAACTTTCCTATATCTTTTGGCAGCATGGATCTTGGTCTAATTGATTGTTTGATACTACATTGGGGGGTAGTCCATCCCTCTTACAGAGCATGGGAAAATGATCATCCATCACAATGGCCACAAGTGGACGATGATGATCGAGATGATGCCACAACTGATGATAATGCTGCAATTTCTAAGATGGCACCATGTAGGAGAGGTCATGTTAAGCCTCAATGAAGGTGAGGGGATTGCGTTGGAGGACATGGGAGAGAACCAATCGAGGCACCACAATTCTGATAGGAAGATAATCTAGTACAGGCTACAGAGCAAGTTATATTAGCACATACCTCCCCCTGGCACGCTGAGACTTCTACTTCGCAGTTTGTAGAGGTCATATACCCTGATGCAAACATTTCAAGATCCATATGTAGCATAGCATCCAATAGTACACAATATGTACCAGAGCCACTACACTCCATTTCCTTATACCCACCTCTAATTAACTCGAGGCATGAGTGATACTAGCAGTTCTCAATTTCATCACCGATCCCATTTTATACTTTTAGTAAAATACAGGCAAATGATGCCTTTTTTGTATGAGGACATCTTGGAGACATCTCATGTCGATGAGGATGTAGATTGAGGTGGGAGATAGTGACGTACGGACGATGTGCCATAGATATAGTGGATCACCACGCCCTTGAGCAACAACAACCACATGCAATCATATAGATAGAGGAGACACCCACATTGTGGTATATGATTGTATTTTTTTTAGGACATGATTATATTTTTTTTCTTTATTTATAGTAGTTATGTACTTTTATTCCAGATTAACAAAAGGCAATAAATTTTTTTATTTCTTTATTTTAACTTTTTTATGAATAATTGTAAGCATTTAAGAAACCTACATTTCTACTAATTGATGTGAACTTATTGATTCATTTAATAGAGAAAAAGTAGGAAATATCGAAAGTACCTTTATATTTAGGATATAGACATAACATAAATAATTCATCAATTAAGTCGTAACACTAATCATCATCACACATTAGCATGTCTGATTTGTAGGACAGGTCATTAGAAATGGAAGCAAGAACTTCCTCCTAGCTACCACGCGTGGTATAAGTCATATAGAGTATATCCTTTAGAAATGATTGATACGAACACACATACGATTGTTCTCCTCTTGTATTACATTCAATGCTCATATCTTCAACAAGTAGTAATCTCGTAAAATAAAATATGTCTTGTGTTTAGGGATGATTACATTCAATGACTGTAATTGCTTTACCAAGTTCTCTGCCACTTGTAATTGATATTCCAACTCTGCATCCATAGTTGACACAATATGTACAAACTCATCTTCATGAAGGTTTAATGAATAATAAAAATGACCCCCCTAAGTTGCAATATCTCCCCATCGAAAAAAATAAGTCATTGGGAGTACATGAAACTACGGAACGATGATGACAACTCGACATGCTACGATATGAAGAACTCATATTGTAAATGTAAATATGATTAAGACCATAATTTTAACAAACTCTTAATGATGTGAACCTGTGAGAATAGAATCCCTTGAAAGCCACAAACAAATTGAAAACTTACCCAAGAATGCCAAGAATTAAGTCATGATGATCTAGACCCGTTGAAATCTTATTTCAAGAAACTAGATTTTGTGAGAACGCCACAAAGGTTTGGCATTTGACAAGTTCTTAGTTCATTCAAGAAAAAGTAGAGAAAACTAAAAATTCTTTATGAAGAATACTTCATTCACGTTCAACTTGTGGAGAATGCAGCTACAAGTATGTTTTTAAACCCCCTTAATCAACCCTAGGGCCAACTAAGGCCTACAACAATATGAAGACATGGGTTGAACATCTCAAACCCAAAACACCCAAAACTACACAACCATAACTAATAAAAGAAGCCACCTAATAAATAAAATAGGCCCACACGCCTATACTTAATGAAATAAAGAGTTTACACTAAACCACTAGGTTATGTCGCCCCCCTTTGTAGCTTATATCAAATGGATTAAAGTTGGTTATTCTTCTTCAAGCTCATCTTGAATGTTGGGGTCTTGCTTAATAAATTTGCAAACTCGGCCCAAGTGGATTGCACCAATCCTTGCATTGCTTCCTTGATATTCTTAGCTCTTGATCTTGTGATTGGTCCTTCTGGAACTTGCAAGGAATCTTTAATACTTGGTCCACCATGGTGCCCATCATTCCCTCTCTCCTCAAAAGGATTTGACCTTGAATCATCACCTACATCAAAGGGAGAAAGATCAGAAACATTGAAAGTAACAAAGACATTATACTCACTTGGAAGATCCACTTTATAAGCATTATCTTTAATTTTCTTAAGAATTTAGAAAGGTCTGTCTCCTCGAGGATGCAATTTAGTCCTTCTACGGGTTGAAAATCTTTCTTTGCGCATGTGAACCCAAACCCAATCTCCTAGTTCAAAGATGACACGCCTTTGCCCTTTATGGGCTTGAGAGGCAAACTTTTCATTCTTCTGTGCAATTTGAAGTCGTACCCTCTCATGAATTGACTTCATTAATTTGGCCTTCCAGTGCCCATCCAAACTACTCCTTTCATCAATAGGTAAAGGCATCAAATCTAAAGAAGTAAGTGGATTAAAACCATAAACAATTTCAAAGGGAGAAAAAGTAGTAGTATGCATAGTAACATTATATGCAAACTCTATAAATGGCAAACAATCCTCCCAAGTTTATAAATTCTTTTGAATGACATTATGTAAAAGTTGAGTTAGAGTCCTATTGACTACTTAAGTCTGTCCATCAGTCTATGGATGACAAGTAGTGGAAAATAAAATACTGGTACCTAATTTTTCCCACAAAACCTTACAAAAGTAGCTGAGGAATTTAACATCCCTATTAGAAACAACACTCCTAGGTACACCATGGAGTCACACTATTTCCTTGAAAAACAAATCAGCTATGTTTGTGGTATCATATGTTTTATGGCATGGAAGGAAATGTGTCATTTTACTAAATCTTTCCACTACCACAAAAATAGAATCTGTACCCTTTTTTGTCCTAGGCAGCCCCAAAACAAAGTCCAGAGATGTGTCTACCCATGGCTCACTAGGAACGGGTAAGGGTGTATACAACCCATGTGGTAAAACCTTAGATTTGGCATTTCTACATGTATTGCACCTACCACATATTCGAGTGACGTATCTTCTCATCCTAGGCCAAAAAAAATGTTCATGTAAATTTTCTAAGGTTTTCCTGAGACCAAAGTGTCCCATTAATCCCCCACCATGTGTCTCACGCACCAATAAT
Source organism: Malania oleifera (assembly GCF_029873635.1). Classification (NCBI taxonomy): domain Eukaryota; kingdom Viridiplantae; phylum Streptophyta; class Magnoliopsida; order Santalales; family Ximeniaceae; genus Malania; species Malania oleifera. The sequence goes on from NC_080426.1 coordinate 67,005,823, forward strand.
TCACCCATTGAACAATTTGGCACACACAATTTGCTTTCTTTAAACAAATAACCATCATGCTTGTAAAACTTACCAAAGGCCGCTTTACCCCATGCCATATACACATCATAAAAATCAACGTCATTGGCATACACGTCTTTCACATATTCAAACCTAAAGATTTTAGCACTCATAGAAGTAGTACATACCTCCATGATATAGCATCGGCAACAATGTTCTCCTTACCTTGCTTGTAATAGATGACATAAGGAAAGGTCTCTATGTATTCCATCCATATAGCATGTTTCTTATTTAATTTACCTTGACCCTTGAGACGCTTTAATGATTCATGATCAGTGTGGATCACAAACTCCTTAGGCCAAAGGTAGTGTTGCCACGTCTCCAGAACACAAACAAGAGCATAAAGTTCTTTGTCATAAGTGGGGTAATTCATGGCCACCCCACTTTGCTTCTCACTAAAGAAAGCTATGGGTCGCCTATCCTGCATCAAAATGGCTCCAATTTTTATTTTTTAGGGATCACATTCAATCTCAAAAGTTTTGTTAAAGTCAGGTAATGCTAACACATGTGCAAAACATATCCTTTCTTTAATAGTAGCAAATGCATTCGCTTGATCAATCCCCCATTGAAATCCAACATTCTTTTTAATTATTTCAATGAGTGGTGCAACAATGGTTCTAAAATCCTTAACAAAACGCCTATAAAAGCTAGCTAAACCATGAAAGCTTCTTACCTCAGTGATGCCTTTAGGCGTTGGCCACTCCTTGATGGCCTTGTCTTTCTCTTCATCCACCTTAATACCTTTTGTACTAACAACATAACCAAGAAAAACAACTTTTTCCATACAAAACGTACATTTCTTAAAATTAGCATACAACTTTTCACATCTCAACACATCGAACACACATCTAAAATGCTCAATATGTTCATCTTAGTTCTTGCTGTACACTAGGATATCATCAAAGTACACGACTACAAATTTTCCTATGAATGCACATAATACATGGCTCATTAATCTCATGAAAGTATTAGGCGCATTTGTAAGTCCAAATGCCATAATCAACCATTCATAAAGTCCATATTTAGTCTTAAAAGCAGTTTTCCATTCATCTTCCTCTTTTATTCTAATTTGGTGGTATCCAATTTTAAGATCTATTTTACTGAAAATACATGAGTCATGCAATTCATCAAGCACTTCATCTAATCTAGGAATGGGATGATGATACTTTATCGCAATATTGTGGACTGCTCTGCAATCAACGCACAGCCTCCAAGTCTCATCCTTCTTTGGAACTAGTAACACTAGTATTGCACATAGGCTCATGCTCTCTCTCATATACCCTGCTTATCAAATCTTCAACTTGCCTTTGAAGCTCCTGTGTCTCCTCCGGATTACTCCTATAGGCTGGTTGGTTTGGAATAACGGCTCTAGGTACGAAATCAATTTGATGCTTAATGCCTCTAATGGGCAACAACCATCTTGGCATCTCCTCCAGAAATAAACTTTCAAACCCCCGTAACAAAGAAATAGCCAAACTAGGAAGAGATTGGTTAGTTTCATTAAGATTAAGATAAGATTCTTTGTAAATAAGAAGAAGTATAGGCTAGTCTGCTAAGAAGGCCCTTTTAACCTTACTCTCTTTCGCATAAAAAACTCATCTTTGTCTTTTCTTTTCTCTCTGTAGGTTCTCTTTCTTTTTTATCTCGTGGCTCCACTTTCTTTTCTTTATTCTCAACAACCTCTCTATTTTCTTTTTCCTTTTTTTTTCTCTTGTGGCTCCACTCTCTTTTCTTTATTCTCAGCCACCTCTCTATTTTCTTTTTCACTCTCCTTTTTTCTTGAGGTTTCGGCCTCACCCTCATTTTTCTTTCATTTGTTTCAGCCTCGCCCCCCCCCTTTTTTTGCTCAATCTCACTTTTCAACTTCAGTTGGTTGTTTTTCCATCCTTTTCAAAGTTGTACTTGTTCCTAAACCCATTATGAATCACCCTCTTATCATACTGCCATAGCCTCCCCAACAAAATATGGCTAGCATGCATAGGAACTACATCACAAAGCACCTCATCACTATACCTCCCAATGGTTAAAGTTACCAAAACCTACTTATTGACCTTGACCTCCCCACATTCATTCAACCACTGCAACTTATAAGGTCAATGTTGCTTCAGTAAAGGTAAGGTTAACTTCTCAACTAGGGTGGTACTAGCTACATTGATGAAACTTCCCCCGTCTATAATCATACTACACACCTTATTGTTTACATAAAATCTAGTATGAAATATATTCTCTCTCTACTGCTCCATTTCATCTACCTTAATTTGCATATTGAGAACATGCCTAGCAACAAGAGGTTCACCTTCTATGAGATATTCCTCTCCATCATCATCATTAGCATTGACTAAGTCAGGCATCTCATCACTATCGTCCTCACTCTCAATCATCACCTCCCCATTGTCACGCATAACCATCACTCGCTTGTTTGGACATTGAGACAGGATGTGTACCAAATCCAAACATTTAAAACATTTAATATCTTGATTCCTTTAAGGTTATAAATCTACCTTGGGTTTATTTTTGCTAGTTCTCTCATCTTTTCCCTTGGGTGGTTTGGCCTTCCCCTTTACCACAGCTCAATCATTTCTTGTGATGACCCGAACCTGGTAGGGGTCTAGGGTGCTATTTTCTATAAATTATTCATAGCGGAAGCAAATAAAACCTCAAATACTTTTATTACCAAAGTACTAAATAACCTTGTTACAATAATATTTCCAATATCTAAATTTCATCCTTAAAAAAATTCCAAAATATAAAACATATCCAATTAGTACTATATTAAAATTTTCTTCTAAATTGCTCTTTCTAATCCCGCCCATGCGCTTGCTATGCCTGATTTCCGATATGCTCATCAAGATATCTGTAATTTATGATAATAATTGGGGTAAGATGACGCTCAGTAAATAAGAAATTATATCAGTATATGACTAAGATGAGTTTTATGGTTTCATAATAAATAACATTTAATACTGTAGGCCATATTTACTTATATAAAAAAGTGTGATTTATGGTGTATTCCCAAGAGGGGGGGGTGTGAATTGGAAGTTTTAAAACTCTAGGTCGCTTTTGCCATAATTTAGAAAACCATAGCCAGTATTACGCAAACCTAGGGTTTTTCTAAGCAATCACAAGTGCCACAAATATTAAGATATGCAAATATTTATATCATGCACAACAATCACAATAAGTCAAATATAAATATACAAGTGCTGAAAAATAAAGAGTGTCGAGAGAGTGTCGAGAGAGAGAGAGAGAGCGCGCAAGACACGGTATTTTTACGAGGTTCGATTGTACCCGTCTACGTCCTCGCCTCGATCCAAACTGCTTGAGGATTTCACTATACCGCTCCGTTAACCAAGTGGAGCAAACCCCTTACAATACTCCTTATAGGGTGGAGCCCCCCTTCACACCACTCCTTCAGTAGGATGGAGCCCTCCTCTTCAAGTGATACCCCACACCTGATACGGTTCTCTACCCGAATCGCAAGAATACAAAAGATATGAAAAATATTTTGTGCATACAAGTAGATGCTTCTCAAAAAGCCAAGAGGTACAATGTAAAATTATATGCACTCTCAAATGATAAGATTTGTGCTCAATAGAGTTAGTGTTTTCTCTTCCAAAAATGTTTTTAAATAAATGAGAGATGTGAGTAAGTGATCTTTGATTCAAAAGTGAAATATGCAATAAATACTAATGTAATTGGTGTAATCCCAAGAGGGGGGTGAATTGGGTATTTAAAAATTTCTTCCTAGGTTAGAATCATATCATAATCAATATTACACAACCTAGAGTCTTTCTAAATAGATACCAATATCACAGATATTTAAAACATGTATGTAAAGCAATCAAGACAATAAAAACCGAACAAAGCAATCAAGACAATAAAAACCGAACATACATGTGCAGAAATGTAAGGTGAGAAAAATAAAAAGCTAACACAAAATTTGTTATCGGGGTTCGTCCAATCCTGCCTATGTCTTTGCCTCAAGCTAACAAGCAAGAGGATTTCACTAAGGCTCGCTTAATGGGTGGAGCAACACCGAATACAACACCCTCTCCTTAGTAGGCAAGGGAATACCCCAAGTCACATTACAGGCCTGACTCAAACCTCCACAACTACACCTTATAGGATGGTACTTCTAGTTATCCTAACCGGGTCTGAACCAGTTCGAGACTTTCTTAATTGAGTCTAAGTCTATTTGGTGCTCTCCTAATTGGGTCTGAGCAAATCGGGTGCACGTTATAGGCCAGTGCAATCCTCTTTTGACCACACATCGAAAAAACAACGATATAAAAATATTTTGTACAAAGAAATGCTTCTCAAAAAGTAGATGTGTACACAATAAAGCCCAAATCGCCCTCACGTATGATATGAGATAAGCTCAAGTGAGAGTGTGTATTTTTTCTCAATCTAATCTTTGAATAAGTATATGAAGAGTGCTCAAAGATTTAAACCCAAATAATATTTTTCTCCAAAATGTTTTTCAAGTAAAGTGCAAGAAAAACCTAGGGTTTTGCTTTCAAATAATTTTGCACAAAACAAAATACAAGCATATAAAATTTTATGTGCAAAAAGGTTTCTAAGTAAGAATGTATTTCTCCAACAAAATATTTACCAAGGAAATATGTGGAGAAATCTCAAAGCTTACTCTCAAAAAGATTTTCAAAGTGAAAAGAAAATGAGAGTATTTATGTTTTGAATGTAAACTAAATGCACAAATAAATAACTCCTCAAACAATCCTTAAGAGCAAAGAACTTGCTAATGTAGAGAGTAAGGGAGACAATAAAAAACTTTGTTAAAAAATGATTTTGAAATGAATAATAGTAAGAGAGTGTGAAAAATAAAGTTTGAAGATGAAAAAATATTTGAGAGAATTTTTTAACTAATCATCTTACTAATTATGTTTATGAAGGGGCTATTTATAAAGTTTGGGAAAAATATGACCATCGGGGACACACTCGTCATTTTGGAAAAAGATTAAGTAAAAAATTAATGATGATTAGCGTTTAAAAAATTTGGCAACCCGAGAGATTCAGTCAACCCATGGTTTCACCGGTCGACCATCCTAAGCCAAACATTTGAATTTTCAATTGAGTTCGGTCGACTAAGGAGGGTGACGATCGGTGGCCCAAAGGCGATTCTGAACCCTTTGTAGGTACGGTTGATTGGGCTCAAGGCCGGTTTGCCAAACCAAGGTAACCGGTTGGCTAAGGCTTATTTGAACTACAGGGTCGGTCGGCCGAGGTACAATAAGTAGGCCAAAATACAAAGTCGGTCGGCCGAGGGTTTGGTTCGTTTAGGGGCCGATTGCCCGAGCTTGATCGAAATTACAATTTTTCCCTCAGGGCAAGTTTGTTCGACCAAGATAGTTTAAACATGAAGGTTCGGTCTACCTAGGATTTTTAATTAAGCCTAAAAAAGCAACATTGGTCAACCTTTGAAAAAATAATTTTAGCCCTAATTTGTTTTTTCCAAAAATCTTTATTTGATTTTACCTTTTAATGAAAAGGATTTTTTATTAAAGTTAAGGTGCCCTAAGGTCTATCTATGGTCATCTTGAGCAGTAAATCACATCATGCATGCAATGCATTATTACAGACAATTCTAAACAAAATGCAATTACAAATGAAATACATGTCTTCCTTCTTCTTTACTCTTTTGAATTCCATGGAATACGTTGAATAAGAATGATGTTTAAGGTCATCAGGCTTCCATTTCCAGTCCCCTTATGTGTGTGTTGAATTCTGAACCTGCTCACATACTGAATACACACATAAGTAACAAGTGCATTGTCAGCATCAAAATAGAGATCAAACTCAAAAAGTAAACAAATACTTTTTGAAGATCTAAAACCCTGAAGTGATTTCTCCAAAAATACTTTTCAAAAATAAGTGTAGGAAAAGTTAGGGTTTTGCTTAAAATAATTTTTGCAATGAAAAGATTAAGGGAGCTCTTGAATCTTGCAATAGAAATTCTCAAAGATTCACAAGCTACAAATGGTTTCTCCAAATAATATTTTCCAAGAAAAGAAGTGAGAGAAACTCTAGATTTGCTTTTAAGAAAATATTTTCAAAATGAAAGTTTGAATGAGAGTAAAAGCTTCATTGTTTTTGAAAAATGAGTGAAAATGAGCCCAACAATGTCAGAGTATAATATCTTAAGATAAAAAGTTGTTTAATGAGTTTAGGGCAAGGTATATATATAGAAAGAGATTTTCAAAAACTAGCCATAAAGTGACCGTTTGGGCAATATTAAAATATTAAATTTGAATTTAATGACCATTTTCGCTTAAAAAATAGCCCCACCCCAGAGTTCCGATCAATTGGGGCAGGCTTTAGTCGACTGGCCTTAGGTGATTTTCCAAATCCCCGAGGTTCGGTCGACTGGGGACAAGATCTGATCTGCCGAATAGAAGTCCGTATGAGGCCGATCGACTAGGCTTCATTGGGCTTTCAAGATCCGGTCGACTGGGCCTTTACAAATTTTGAATTCTGGTCACATGGTCTTGCTGGTTGACTGGGTTTTGAGGTGTGGTCGATTGAGCCCTTTGCAAAATGAAATTCTAGCCAAGTATTAAGTTTGGTCAACTGGCCCTTCACAAAATATGCATTTTGGCCCTCTTTTGACTTCAAAAGAATTTCAAACCTTTTTGTATGAGTTTGGCTTTTTAAGGAAAAAGTTTTCCAAGAAAGAGTTGTGTTGACCTTATAGGTCATACCCGATTTTGATAATAAGAAATACTCTTGGTATTTAATGTTTTCCAAGTTTGTGTGCAGATTCATATTGGCGAAATCAGTTGATGGCGCATGAAGACTTGAAGAAAACAAAGACCTAGACTAGTTATTCATTGTAATTTATATTATGCTTAATTCGGGTTTGTAATAGCAATATAGGAAATGGTCTGCAATAATATGCATATCATGCATGTAGGAACTATAAGCTCAAAGGCCTTAGAATGACCCTAGGTCCCTACACATAATTTGGAAATCGAAAGACATTAGATAAGACATCGGTCAACCTTCGGTCGAGCAACGTCAGATTTTTTAGGCTAAGTTAAAATTCCTAAAACCTTAGAAAAGACCCTAGGTTCTTGCACATACACATATGATAGTCCCCATAATCACTTACATTATTAGGGGAATCAATTAAAGTGAATAGGACTTAATAGGAAAAACTATGAGAGGTTGGGTGACTGAACCCTTAGTGTTCAAAAAACTTTGGGCGATCGAACCATTGACTGGTCAGAATGCTGACCTGGTTTCGGGCGGCCGAACTTAAATGACTGCATCATCCATGGGCGACCTAATCATAACTCTGACTTTTCCCCACCAACTCGGCAGCCCGAACTTCACGTTCAAAATGGCCTCGGGCGACCAAACACATGAGTTCAGTTAACCAAACTCTAGACCAAGCGACTGAATCGCAGACCTTTTGAAAATTGCCTCGGTTGAACCAATCGAACCTTGACTCGGACACCCGAACCTTCAAAAATAACTTTTTTCACTTAGTCTATTCAGGCGATCGAACCGTGGTTCAGCCACCTGAAAACTCTCGGGTTGTTTTATTTTTACCGAGGTTAAAGATGGATAATCGAGGTTAATTTCATTAAACGGTTTTAAAATTTTTTTTATAAAGCCATCTATGTCCCTAACGGTCATAATTTAGCCTACTTCTATATATAAGGCTTCATTTGCAAGGATTAGTAGGAAATTAGCAAATTGATTAGTGAGAAATCGTCTAAAAATTTCCTAATTCTATTCTCTCCTACTAAGTTCATAACACTCAAATACCTTCATTCCATTGAGAAATCTTACATTGTGAGTGTTTTATTCGTCATTCTAAGTTTCTAGAAACCTTCATTTGCTTTATGTTTGTAATTTTTATTGGAGGGTTGAGCAAAGAATTTTTCCCTTTGATTTTATCTATAAATCTTAGGTTGGGAAAAATTCTACAGCTTAGTGGGTCTTTGCATTTGGATTGCAAGATTCATTAGGCTTATATTTTTGGTGTGCAAAATATTTTAGAAACTATATTTTTCAATTAACTCTTGTGCTTATTTCATTAAGGAAAATATTTTGAGTTAGTTTGAATATTTGATCAGCATCTTTGAAACCCTAATCTATCATTGAGGTTTGATATACTTTGCTTTCAAAGATTAGCTTGTTTGAGCACTTTTGCGCATACTTGAGATTATCATTGCATTGAGTGTAGATTGCACATATACACCACTAAGCTTATCGTTCTTATATGATTGGTGTGCATTGATTATAATGTGCGTATTGTAGTACATATTTGCTTGTGTAAGAAGGATTTGTTTGTATGAAAATTTTCATATTCATTGTATTCCAGGCGTGGGCCTAAAGAGTGAGACTAGCCCTATTGAATAGTCCCGGATTGGCTTAGACCCGATTAGGAGAGTTAGGTATACCATCCTAGTAAGGTATAGGTTGAGGTCAGCCCCGCTAATTGACCTGGTTGTAAACGGTGTCGCTCCACCTGTTAAGTGAGCATTAGTGGAATCCTCGAGCTTGTGAGCAAGAGGCGGGGACATAGGCACAGTTGGCCAAACCCCGATAACATATCCTGTGTCGGCTCTCTCTTTCCCTATACTCTTTATACTTCTGCAATTTAATTTATGCACATGTATGTTTATATTTGAATAGTTATATGAATGTTGTGCATGCTTTAAGTACTGTGAATGATTTGGAAATACTAAGTCTGTTACATCTGTTTTATATATCTCCTCAGTATTATTCTGTTGGGGTATTGGTATGTGCTTAGACAAACCCTATGTTGGGAATTACTGATTGAGGAATTGAAATCAACCTAGGAAATTTTAATTGCCCAATTCACCCCCTTCTTGGGAATACACCAAAGCTAACAAGTTGATACCCTATGGTCAATCTATGATCAGTATTGAGCATTAAACCAAATCATGCAAGACATGCATTTACAATACAAACTAAATGCAATTATAATTGAAAAGATAAAGTCTTCACTCCTTGCTCTTCAAGTTGCTAGGTGAAATGAAGTTTAAGTTCCCCATGGCTTCCATATGTGTGTATTGAAATGTAAACTTGTTCAAGTACTAAATGCACACATGAGATACTTAGGATTTATCATTATCAAAACGGGATGGGACTCATAAAGTCAACAATCTCTCCCTTTTTTATGATAAATACAAAAGCAAAAATTGGTTCAGCCTGAAAAAGCTCCCCTTACAATATGCATAATATGTGTGTGCTAAAATGTAAACCTATTCAAGTACTAAATGCACACGTGAGATATCAACGAGAAGGAAAACACCACTCTAAATGCTTCAAGTTCAAATGATCAAGAGGGAGAAAATCATTGCCTAATAGCTTTAATCGATGAAGAGGTTGAAGAGGTATATGCTTCTCCTTCTACCTCGTTTAATGATTCATGCAAATATCCTATGATAATTGTTGTGATGAATCTTGTAGTAAATCTAGTGGTGAATCATGTGATGAATTTGATAGTGATAGCATGTCATCTTATGAGGAACTTCAAAAGGAATTTATCAATGCTCATAAGATTCTAGTTAAGATGTCTGAAAAGAAAATAATTTTGAAAAATGAGAATAAGAATTTGACAAAACATTTAGAAGACATAAGAGAATCTCACACTACCTTAGAAAGGTAAAAGATTGAAAAGGACTTAGAAATTAAGAGATTAGATCAAAAGCAAAAATAAAAAGGTGATAAAGGATCTGGAAGATTTAAAATCCTAAACTTCTATTGAAAATGAGAAGGATATACTTAGCCTAGAAAGTAAAATAGAAGACCAAGCTAAGATCATCTTTACTTTTACCAAAGGTAAAGAAAACTTTGATAAGTTATTAGGTTCACATAAGATGACCTTAGATAAGGAGGGCATAGGATTTAATGGCATTGAAAACAAGAAGAGAAAGGATCTATACATGGGGTACTTTATAAAAGCCTCAAAATACAATGATAGTACTTCCCCCGGTGCCTATGCTCACACCATGTGCTTCTTGTGTAAAAAGAAGGGGCACATCAAATTTGATTGCCCATTTAAAAGAAAAGGTGTGAAACCCAAACAAGTCTAGAGAGTCAAAGAACCACCGGGTTCTAACCCATCAAGGCTCAAATAAAAATGTGTACCAAAACGAACCCCAAAGACTCCTCCATAGACCTTAGGTTTGAGAACTTAGTAGAGTCAATAACCACATAAATGAAAAGCGGATAGTGATGGAAAAATTGAACCTACACAATGCTTGGGAAGTAGTTTGTACTTAAATTGTCAAATCTTAGTATATACATTCACTATACCAAGAACATTAGAGAATCAAGCCAATATGAAAAATTCAAGTGATATGTCCAATCTAATCGCTTAACGTATATATCATTATGATTGGTTGAAGTATGAAAATATTGGCTATAGAGTGCTAACTTTGAATTGAAAAGAAATGAGATAATCTTTGCTTGAATGAGAGATTAGTCTCCACATATTTCATATCATTCCTCTGAAATTTTCAAAGTAAAGGTTAAGGGTGCAACTAGCTAAAATATTTGGAACCTTATATATCTGAGATGAAAAACATAAATCATAAACTCTTAAATAAAATTTCAAAGGCATGCTCGAGTAAATCAACTTCCAAATGGACAACGATTATTTACTTGGTAAAAGATTCTTAATGCTTAAATATGAATATGTTAAGTTAAGCATATTTTTTCCATTGCACAAGTTTGATCTTTAGGGAATTCATCATTATACTATGTATCATCCACCCCTAAAACTCATCTTGGAGCTTTCGAGGAGATTCATTAACTCGCCTCTATGATCAAATAATTAAGCCATCACTGGTAATTCAGAATATCAAATTCTACTAGTGAATCCTTCTCAAACCTAGTTATAAGCACTAATTATCATGATTGATTTTTCATCTACTAGTGCTTATTAAAAGAATCCCTTCATCATCAATCTAGAAGTGTCTAATAAGGGATTCAAGGTCATCAGTAAATCAAAGAAAAATTATCAACAAATGAGCTAACTTAGTATTATCCTTAATCCTCTATTAATATCATAATAGAACCACTCGTTGTCAAATACTTGATAAATCTTTACACAAGATAGGGTGTCACTTTGAGAGTCTTGTCTAGTTGACTACAGATGGAAGGCATAGAGCTTTATTGGGTTGAATTTCTTTTAACTAGTGTTGTATGTGTGCATGTTTTTGTTTTCTAGGTTTGCAGTGTCAGGTACATCATGTTATTATTGGAGATTTATACCCATTTTTATTGACCGTGCTTGTGCAAACTGTAATTTAATTATTCTATACAGTTTTTCTTTATCTTGAATCAATTGACTAAAAGTTGAAATTTTGTCAAATCAATTTAACATTGCGGAGATGAACTGTACATGATTTGTGCAATTTCCACACTGATGCTGATGTTCATATAATAAGAATGTTTTAATATATTGAAAAGCTTATTAAAACCTCATCTTAATAATGTTAAGTGTTTGCTCTTTTCAAACATTGACTTATCTTATTTTTATGCACTAAAATGGAAATAATAATAATAATAATAATAATAATAATAATAATAATAATAATAATAATAATAATTGTTGTTGTTGTTAATTTCTTTGTTACTTTTTTCTAGTTTAGGGTTTGTTAATTGATCTGTGATTTATGCATTTTAGGCTCAAGTTCATAGGCATGCTCATAACTTCAGGGCAGTGCAGCGTGTACTCTCCTTTCAGTTAAAATAGGTGGATGTAGTGAGGATTGTTCATATTACCCTCAATCCTCCAGTTATGACATTGGATTGAAAGCCCAAAAGCTTATGAACAAGGAGGCTATTCTGCTGGCAGCAAAAAAGGTACATTTTCTTTATCTTTTGATGACTTGATTATTTGAGAGCTAGTTTTTAGGCAAAAATTATTTTATATACTAGCAAAATACAATCTTATAAATATTTTTAATTGATTCATAGTTGTCTAGTTTGGTGACAAAAAGTGAGTATTTGTAGTATCTCGGTTGGAAAAGAGCATGCTTGTTGCTTGGGACATGAATGAAATGGTTCTATATAAAATTATCACATCTAGCTTGTTTTATATTTAACATGTTATTTCAGTTACAAAGTTTGTGTCTGACTCCTCTAGATGCACAAACCTTATGGTGCAAACCTAAGCATGTATGATTCATGCTTCTTGTTGACTAAGTTGTCTGATTCACATTCATTCTATCCAAGTGGAAAAAAAGAAAAAAAAAACAGAAGAAAAATCCATTATGGAAAATTTTCATTTTTTTGCTTTGGCCAACTTGTGCATTATAATCAATTAATTCTCATTACTTATAGTTTGACAAGCATATAATGTCGTTCACACAATAGAAGTAACTACAAGTAGGCATGCATCCTTGGGCCCTAGCTATTTTTGGTCCTTGGAGATACGTTATCACATCCTTGAGTTGAAGTGGAATAAGTTGTGTTATATTTCTTGAAAGTGTTGCTTTTGTTTCCATGGATTTACTGCTTTTATTCAAATAACTTTGTTGACATATTTGGCATGAATTTTTCATAAACTTGAAGATTTTATAGTAGGATACACATAATTTTATACAAATTTACATATCATAGTTACCAGAAAATGCTAACACCTTAATGTACTGGTACAAACACGTACCGAAACGTCGTACATTTTCATTCCAAAACACTAAATCTAACAATCCTTAGTTTCAGTTCAATATTTTTCACATAACAGATTTTTTTATTGGTTGAGGTGGAGAATTATCACATTATAATACCATTCTAATTCATTATTTATCTATTTCACAAAATAAAATATCTTCTTGGTTTTGAACCACTTCAACATGCTCCACAATATATAAAAGTGCCATTACATATTTTTCACCAATATTTCTATGTAAGTTTACGCCTAATGTTCCACATTTTAGAGCATGTGTCGGACCATGATGCTGCTCCTGTTCCATGAACTAAAATGTTCCACATTATAGGTAATTTTATATATGCATATAACTATATATATGCACACACACACACATTTGTGTGGCACTATTCTTTATTAGCATAGAAAGAAGATTGAGTCACAATTACTTGGCATTATTTTTGTTAAGAGATATTAAGAAACATTTCTTGGGCCTTACCTAATAGCTTAAGATTTTAAACAATTCACTTGGATAATTTAGTTTTTCTCTAGTTAGATCTTCCCTTACTACTTGCAACTATGATTAAATAGTACTTTTATCGTTCTTGCATATGTAATTATGTAACTAATACAATTTCCCTTTCAAGATGGTAGGATTTGCTTGACATATCTATAAAATCCTGATTGATGCTTTTTGTGTTGCATGTGATATGTTGTCTTTTTTTTTTTTTTATGCATGACTCAACACTATTATATCTTTGGTAGGCAAAGGAGGCTGGTAGCACGCGTTTTTGCATAGGGTGCAGCATGGAGAGACACAATAGGAAGAAAAACCAACTTTGTGTAGATCCCTGAATATGTGAGAGAAATAAGGTAATAAAACATCTATCGTGATAAGTATTCGATCCCATGCTTAATTCTATAAAATTTGATGGAAACGGAGTGGGAATTGGTATAAAAATTGAATGGGAAATTAATGAGTAGGTATGGTCACTTCCATTATTTCATTTTCTTGAAATTAGAATAGAATGACCTAAAAAAGTCATTTCATTTAGTGGTGATGTAACGACCCAAAAATTTCATACCATTTTTTTAAATAAATATTGTACAATCATACTACTCTGAAAATCTACTATAATATCTCGATCCCAAAGTGGGCACCGAGGAATACTTGTTCATAAGATAACACATCTATGCAGCGGAAAATATAAAATCATATAACCATAATTACAATACCAGAATTCAGTATTCTCCCCACTATTGTCCACTAGATCATCTAGGATTTACACAAAATACATCTCCCAGCATTCACTTATCCTACAGACAGGGCAGTACAAAATCCCCTTTATCTTCGAGCCTAATCTACCTGTCTAACTGGATCAGCTGAAATATTTAAATTACTGGGATGAGACAACTCTCAGTAAGACGAAATATGTTATTACCAAGGTTTGGCAAATGAGTTTACATAAACAATATACTTCCAATTAAGCAAAACTGAGATAACCTGTAAAATAAAATATCATATAACTCACACCTATGTGGCTTAAAATATAACTGTTTTTGAAGTTTCTATTTAATCATACTTTTAGTATCTATAAGTATATCTGTTGTTTCTGTAAATCTATATATATATATATATATATATATATATATATATAAAATTGTGAAAACTTCCCTAAATGGATAACTGTGTGTCATGATTTGACCCCTCATGACAGGGTTGTGCGGCCCGTAGGCGGGGCTTAACACTAGTTGGCCTACTGAGATAAGTCAACTGAAACCTCTGTCGTCAGATCGACTACCTCAACCCGGACTACTGGGATGCCTACAATCTTTCCCAAGGTACGATCGGCTACTCATAAAATCCACACACTATCTGAGATATGTGGTTGCACTCTATACTATAATAGCTATGGTACCATGCTCCATAATTTGATATGGTCCATCAGGGTCTAATACTATATAATACTATTATATATTTTACTGGTTTACCATGATTCTATTCAACTGTAATAACCATGATTCTGTGAAACTGTGTTAACCATAACGTTGTAATAAACCGATTTGTATAAACTGAAATATATGTATGTTATGGTTATGTAAAATCTGTATATCATCATTCTGTAATCTGTATATCATGGTACTATGAAAACTGTATATCTGAATAAACTGTGTAAATCATAGCTATAGCTCTGTAAATAAAATTGTATAATTTATGTATCATATTTCTATAAAGTCATATAATCATAATTCTGTAAAAGTCATGTAGAATTCTGTACTATACCAATATTTCTCATGCCACACAAATAAATAAAACTCATTAACTATAATCTGTAAAACTGTATAAATTTTTAATCTTAAAACCTATAAACATATACTACACTTTACTGGTAAGAATTTCTGATCTAACGAGCATAGCATATTTCCCTTACCTAATTGACTGGGAGGGCTGACTCCAATTCTATCCTCATACCCACGACGTACCAAACTCAAAATCCTGAAATAATGTACATTTCCTAATTTAGTAAATCCAAGCTTAGAATAATAACTATACTCGCCTTTTCCCCAAGCTCACATATTTCTTTTACCCTTAAAATTCTAAACTACTAATTATTTATCAGTGCTACCTAAGTTCCTGAGAAAACACCCACTGGGATCCTCAACCCATGCTTGTGGTGTTTGGAAACCCAAACCCTAAAATCACAACACCCTAGTTTAATCAACTCAACTTCAGTATATTTTCATCTAACACAAGATCTGGGTTTAGAAAAGCCTACTAACTATATAACCCTAAAATAACCCACTTACCCTGATTTTGGGATGGTGCTTGAACTTCTCAAACCAAAATTCTGCTCCGGTTAAGTTGTAGAGAATCTCCCTAAGATCAACATGGTAACTTCTAATCGTCAAGATGGAGAGAAATAGAGCAAAAAATGAAAAGAGAAGGTACAGGATCCGAATTCTAGAGAGAGAAAACAGAGGAAGGAAGATTTTTCTAGTCAAAAATTTGATTTTTTGCATATTTATAGGTGGTTGACCACGTGACTTCGTCAACGAGACACGTGGACTTGTTGATGAACTTATGAAGGGAGTTTGTTGACGAAGATGATAAATTCGTCAATGACCCAAAGGATCTGAATTTTCCCTCTCGGTATCTTTTCGTCAACAAGACACTGAAGCTCGTCCACGAACCATATAAGGGTGTTCGTTAACAAAACCAGGGGGTTCGTCAACGAACCTTGCTTTTTCCCCTTTTTTGGTTTTTCTTTTCCTCCCATTTATCTCCCTTTCTCTTTATTATGCAATTGCTATCATTTTTCGGGTCTCTACACTCTCCCCTCCTTATAAAATTTCGTACTCGAAATTTGCTATCTGTGATATACAACATCCTTTGAGGAAAAAATTGCTACTTATTTTATTAATTACTCTCACTTATGACGGAGGAATACTGTGGTTACAATTATGGTTCTGAGAGATTACAAGCATACACTTAAAAGAAAATTCTCTCAAAACCAAAAACACTACTTATCCTATAATCTAGAATACAACTTATACATTAATTACCCTGCACTATATAAACGATACTGATTTTATCTAAACTGTTACCTTCCTTTTCCTGACTAATACTGATCCCCACCGAACAATACTTCTGTTGTATTTCCTCCTCAAGCTCCCACGAAGTTTCCTCTATTGCATAATTCCTCCATGGGATTTTTACTAATGAAATTTTCTTGGTGCGCAACTCCTGTTCTTTTTTATTTAGAATCTGCACTAGTGTTTCCTCATATGCTAAAGTATCTCTAAGCTCTATCTCCTTATAGATAATTACGTGGGAAGGATCTGAGACGTATTTCCTCAACATAGAAACATAAAATACATCATAAATCTTGGATAGAGCTGGTGGTAAAGTTAGCCTATAGGCGACTGAACCCACTTTCTTAAGTATTTCGAATGAGCCAATAAATCTAGGGCTAAGCTTACCCTTCTTCCTAAACCTTATAATTCCTCTCAACGATGCTACTCTAAAAAATACCTGATCTCCCACATCAAACTCCAACTTCCGATGGAGAGTATCTGCGTAGCTTTTCTGCCAACTTTGAGCTACACTAATTCTATCTTTAATAAATTAGACTTTATCATACACCTGCTGCACCAATTCTGGTCCCAAAACTCACGTCTCACCTATTTCACCCCAGTATAATGGATAACAACACCTCCTACCATATAATGCCTTGTAAGGTGCCATCCTGATGCTAGCCTGGTAGCTATTATTATACGCAAATTCAACCAACAACATATACCGTGTCCAACTACTCCCAAAATCCAACACGCATGCTCGTAGCATATCCTTAAGTATATGGATCATCCTCTCTATCTTCCCATCAGTCTGAGGATGAAAGGTCATGCTTAATGATAACTGAGACCCCAAAGCTTCCTGGAAACTCCTCCAAAATCGCGATGTAAATCGTGGGTCTTGGTCTGAAACTATGGATACTAGCACATCATATGGTCGAACTATCTCCTAAATGTATTACTTTACCAGCCTGCTCAAAGAATAGTTGACTTTAGTAGGAAGAAAATGAGCAGTCTTCATCAATCGATCAATGATCACCTAACTAGCATTTTGTCCATACAATGTCGGTGGTAATCTTGTAACAAAATCCATGGATATATGATCCCACTTCCAATCAGGGATGTGGAGTGACTATAACTGTCTCGCCGATCTCTAGTGCTCAGCCTTTACCTGCTGGCATGTCAAACACTACTCCACAAACTCAGCTATCTCCCTTTTCATGCTGCCCCACAAGAATAACTCCCAAAGGTCCCGTTACATTTTAGTGCTACCAAGATGCACTGTATAAATGGATCTATGTGCCTCCTCTAAGATAGCCCTCCTAATTTCAGCATCTGTAGGTACGCACAACTTGGTACAGAACCTCAGAGTTTCATCATCTTAAAAGCAAAACTCCTTTCCCTATCCATTGTGCACTTTATCTATCAACTCTACTAACTCTGCGTTATTTCTATGAGTAGCTTTAATTCTCTCCTGCATGGTAGGTTGTAACACTAGGTTGGTAATAAATTCTTAGAGATCACTCTCTACCAGCTCCACACTGAGTCTCTCCAAATCCATCTGGATCGGACGCTGGATCGTCACTGCTGACAATGTTGCTTCTACTGATTTCTGGCTCAGAGCATCTGCCACCATGTTTGCTTTCCCTGGGTGATAGCTAATAGTGCAATCATAATCGTTAATGAGTTCCAACCATCTTCTCTACCTCATATTCAATTCTTTCTAGGTGAAGAAATACTTCAAACTTTTATGGTCAGTGAAGATCTCACACCTCCCACCATAAAGATAATGCCTTCAGATTTTTAGAGCATACACCACTATAGCTAACTCCAGATTATGAACCGGGTAGTTCTTTTCATACTCTTTAAGCTGCCAAGAAGTGTAAGCAATAACCCTCCCATGCTGCATCAACACACACCCAAGTCCCTTCTGGGACGTGTCACTGTATATAACAAATCCATCCTCTCTTGATGGAATAGATAATATTGGTGTAGTGACCAATCGCTACTTCAACTCCTGGAAGCTCTACTCACACTCGTTGGTCCATTCAAATCTCACATTTTTCCTTGTGAGTCATGTTAGTGGACTCGATAATTTAGAAAAGTCATCCACAAAACTCCAGTAGTACCTTGCCAGACCTAGGAAGCTTCTGATCTCCTGAACATTCACTGGTCTTACCCAATTCACCACTGCTTCTATCTTGCTCAGATTTACTGATATGCCATCCCTAGAGATCATATGCCCAAGAAAAGTGACCTACTTCAACTATAATTTACATTCTTGAATTTAGCGTAAAACTTTTTTTCCCCCAATACTTGCAATACTAGCCTCAAATAATCCTCGTGACCCTCAAAACTCTTCGAGTAGACCGGTATATCATCAATAAAGGCCATAACAAATTGGTCCAAGTACTAATGGAATATGATTACGCGTCAAAATTGCGTAATTGGGCATCTTAATCCGGGCTTTACGGCTTATATTTTTAATTAAATGTCCAAATTTGTCCAATATTTTAATAAAGCACCAAATTTATCATTTTTGTGTTTTATTTCATAATTTATGAATTTTTGGTAATTTTTATCGCTGGAAAATTCTCGGGAACCAAAATCGACACCTGTTTGTATTTCATGCATAACTTTTTCGTCCAAACTCCGATCGAGATGATTCAAATTTTTGGAGAAAGAGCAAAGGATTATCTACAATGTTTATGTTTTGAGTCTTGTGATAAATAGGCTCTGGGAAGGTCAAACATAGCTGTGATCACGGAGAGCAAACATGAAAAAAGAAAAGAAAAGAAAAAACAAAAACAAAATGGAGTCTTGATGTGACCCGGCCATGCAGGCCGGGTCGGGTTAACTCCAGCTGCGGGTCTCGCTAGGGCTACCTTCCCCCTCTCCCTTTAAATATTTTTTTCCCTCTTCTCCTTCTCCCCACTTGGGCAGTGCCCGGCCACACTCTCTGCTCCCTTTCTCTTTCACTCTTCTGTTCTCTTTTCTTACTCTATTTTAATTTCCCTGCCTTGCTTCCCCTCCATTTCCCTTAGTTTTCTTCCCTTATTCTTGCTCTTTCTTGTTTCCTTCTGTCTCTCTCACTCTTTTGCTCCTTCTCCCTTAATCCTTTTCCTTCTCTGCAATCCTCCATCTTCCCCTACTCCAGCTGCATCCTCGGCTCTATTGTAGCAAGCACAGCAGCTGTTTCTGTTGCAACACCAGCACCAGCGGCCAACGTCCTAGACCTCTACTCGAGTAGAAGCTTCAGCAGAGACAGACCAGCCGTGTGCTTTCCACCATAACAGCAGCAGGACCCGAGCCAGAGTAGCAACTTTGCTGCAACCCGAGTTCTCAAGAGCAGCAACTCCAGTGACAGCCATGGCAGTCCAGCTCCACAGCAAACCAGTAGACTTGGCAGCATCACCACTCTCTGCAACTGAACCTTTGTTTCTCTTTTGCTCTGTCTTTTCTTTCTTTCTTTTTCCTTTTCTTTTAGTTGCAAAATAGTACTTGTTTTTATTTATTTATTTAAGTTTATTGTTATGTTTAGAACATGTTTTTTTTATTTTAATTTTTTTATTGAAGTTTAATTTTTCTTATCTTGCTGTTAGTAGATTTAAAAATTTTTAATTGTTTGTTTTTATCTTTCTCTTAATTTAAATTCTCGGTTTGATTAAAGCTTATGTTTTTATTGTGTCCCATTATTGTTTAGGTTGATTGATAGTCTAATTTTAATTCGAGTTTTGTGTTCGTGTTAAAGGTTCAATTTTTATTGTATGCATTTATGTTCGATTGAGTTTCCATTATTGTGTTTTAATTCCATGTTCAAAGTTACCATTTTTAATTAGCTAGTTCCGATATTTCCTTAAGTAGGTTAGGGTTTCCATTCTTGCTTTTTAATTTAGTGAATGTTAATTTTAGGATTTAAATTGCGTGTCATTTAATTTTTCAAAAGTGAAATTGAACAATCTTGAAAATCCTGAATCTGAACTGAGTTCAGTACCTTTTTAATTTCGATTAGGAGAACGTGAAAATTGAGATTAAAACGCATTCCCTGAGGAGTCGATCTAGCCCTTGGGCTGAGTATTACACGATGTAACTCCTATACTTGGGATAACTTTCGAGCTACTCATTTTTCGAGTGAGTTAGAATACCCGATTCATTAGGTCCATAAACGATTTCGGTGCATTAGTAAATTCAAAAGACATTACCAAGCACTCGTAGTGCCCATACCTGGTTTGGAAAGCAATCTTCAAAATGTCCTCTGCTTTAACTTTCACCTGGTGATATCCCGACTGAAGGTCAATCTTGGAGTAGACCTGGGTCCATAGAGCTGATCAAATAAATCATCAATTCTGAGAAGAGGATATTTATTCTTGACTGTCACTTTATTTATCTCCCTATAATCGATGCACATTCTCATAGTCTCGTCTTTCTTCTTCACAAATAGGACTGATGCTCCCCAAGGCGACACGCTAGGTCTAATAAATTCTTTATCCAACAACTAGAGCCATCCGATAGGGTGCTTTAGATATTGGTGTTGTCCCTGGTAGTAAATCCATGGCAAATTCAATCTCTCGACCAGGTGGCAAACCAGGAATTCCTCTAAAAAAACATCTGGAAATTCTTTGACTACTGGAATATCAACTTGTCTCAATTCTTCCTTTGGTATCTCCTTTATATATGCAACATACCCCCGGCAACCACCCTGAAGCAATCTCCTCACTTGAATAGCCGACATTAACTATGGCGAGGCACGCACATGTGATCCCGCAAATATGAATTCCTGCTCACCTGGGGGTCTAAAGATCACTTCTTTTTTATGACAATCAATGCTGGCATAGTTAGCTACCAGCTAGTCCATACCCAATATCACATCAAACCCCTGCATGTCTAATACCACGAGATCGGTTAGTAATACTTTTACCTGAATGCCCACTGGATAGTTTTTAAGTACCCTCTTACACCTTACTATTGATCCAGCCGACGTGACTACTAACAACTCAACATCTAACAGCTATGCCTCAACCCCAGATAATTTAACATATCTCAATGACACAAAAGAATAGGTGGAACTTGAGTCAAGCAAAACAACAACTTTATATGGTAAAGTAATAAGAATACCTGTCACAACGTCTCCGACGGCCTCAACGTCTCCCGGCGTCAGTGTATAAACCCTCGCCGGAGCTGTGTTTTTCTGTTGGCCTCCTCAGGGTGCTTGATAACCTCCCCAAAACGGTCTAGGATCTGGTATATGAGTCGGCAGTCCCTGACAAGCTTGAGACATATGGTTGGGTCTTCCACATCGATAATAGACGTTCTCTCCCAAACAACATTCTCCCGTATGTCTCCGGCCACACCTACGGTAGGTGGGATAAATCTACTCACCTTGAAAACCATGGTGTCCCATCATCTACCTCCAGCCTGCATTGTACTAGTCTCCCCTCCATGGGCCCTGACTAGAACCCGCCTGAAATCCTTGAGACGTCGGCCTCTTCCTCTGACTCGATGTTCCCATATCCCTCTAATTGCTTTCCTCTGCTACTGTGGCCTTGTCCTCCAGTTCAGAGAAATCCTGCACCTTTAGAACTCCCACCTGTTTAGAAATTTCCTACTTCAAACCTCTCTTAAACATTCTTACCTTCTTAGCCTCATCCGGAACAATATAAGGAGCAAAACGTGACAGCTCGATGAATTTCACCGCATACTACTGAACCGTGGGATTCCCTTGAGTCAAATTCAAAAATTTTACTACCTTAGCCTCTCTGATAGTGACAAGAAAATATAGGTCGAAAAATACCTCCCTGAATCGGATCCAAGTCATAGCCATTGGTATGGGTCTCTTGTAGTGACCCGAAGAATAATAGTATTTAAATAATAAAGAGGGAGAGAAATGGAAACAGTAACAGAATGAGGCAGCTGACTTCGTTCATGAACGCGAACATTTTGGAGGTAAAATTTCTAAGAAAATTTTTCAGGCCTCGTCGACGAACACAGGTATTTCGTCGACGAGGGTACTTCAAGATCTCGTTGACGAGGTCTTGTCTCGTCGATGAGAAGATACCGAGAAGGATTTTTGAGAAGTCTGAAATTCATCGACGAAGGTGCAAGTTTGTCGATGAACTTTCTACAGGACTCGTTGACGAGGTGATGTGGCTCGTCAACGAATCCTGCAGTATAAATAGTGCTTAAACTCAGTTTTTTACGCAAAATTTCAGCACAGACTCTCTCTCTCTTCTCTCCTACGACCTCTCCCTCTTCTCTCTTTGATTTCGGCCCCATCATTCGCTGGATCGACGATATGAGGCCACCACGACGCTCCTGGAGGAGTTCTCTTCAAGTTTACTGGGGCGGATCATCGATGGGATCGAGTCAAATTTCTTCCTAGAATCAAGGTAAGGCCTTTTAGTCAAATTTTGGCCTTCTGTCAACTGTAGGAAATGATGTAGGCAAAGAAATATTGATATTCTATTTTGGCAAATGTTGTTTTCAAAGTGTTAAGTGGAGAAACCTGCGGGTGTAGGACCCGCTACAGTAAGGAGATTTTAGCAGAAATCAGGTAAGGGAAGTAAGTTATGCTAAGTTATTTGAGTATGATTTCAGTATAAAATTATAAATGTTCCATCAAAATATTATTCACAACAGAGATTTATACAGTTTATCAAGTATGATTAATATGTTTAAAATTACTGTGTGGCTTGAGAATATAGATATAGTACAGAAATATGTTCTACAATATTTTCCTGAGTTATGTTTTACAGAATATATAGACAGTGGATATGTTTCATAGTAATTATAGAATACCATGATCATATAGTTGATACAGATACAGTTTATAGTACCATGACATATAGTTTTATGGTTTATTTCAGAAAATACAGTCAATACAGATACAATTCATCACAGCGTCATGGTTTATACAGTTATTACAGAATCATGGTAAAATAGATAGTTTTGTATTATATAGTATCAGATCCTGTTGGACCATACAGTTTACAGGGCACGATATTGTAGCTACATACAGTATATAGAGTGCAATCACCTATTCATATAGTACGTGGTATAAACGTTAATCGCATAGAGCCCATGAGTGGACAGGCTCCCCATTAGATATGGGTAGAGGATGGCTGATCAGACCTATGGAATATATTGATCTATTCCTAGTTGGCCAGTCAGGGTAGATCTCGCCTACGGGCCGCACAACCCTGTTATGAGGGGTTAAATCATGACACACAGTTATCCACAGGAAAGATTTTAGTTATTACTAGGGGTGAGTATAATTCGAGGAAACCCGAATTAACCGAATTAACCGACCAATTTCGATCGATTCTATTCGGTCAAGAAATAGGGTCGGTTCGGTTCGGTTACGATTTTACCAATTTTTGGTTAATCGGTTATCGGTTCAGTTAATATGAATTATCAATTCGGTTAACCGAATTAACCGAATTGATAATTAATGATTCTAGTGATTCTACTCTTATAGTTTAATACCAAAATATCTTTTTTATTAATAAAATTAATATATGAGATGCTTAATTAAGCTCGAATTAGTAAAAAAGTTATAATTATATTCTGTTTTTAATAATTAATTTCAAATTATTTCGGTTAAATTCGGTTAACCGAATTACCCAAGAAGGTAATTCGGTCGGGTTTGGTTTGGTGAGCTTCCTTTGTTCGGTCGGTTCGGTTATCAGAAATCATTAACTGAAAATTTTGGTTAATTCGGTTGATTAATCAAATTTGGTTGAACTGACTGTTTGCTCACCCCTAGTTTTTACTATCTTTATATAGATTTACAGAGATAGAAAATATGTATATTTATTAGAAGTATTTTGAGTAGAAGCCTAAAGTATAGAAATGTTAAGCAATAGATAAAAAAATGATGATTTATCTTACTGGTATTGTACTTTACATATTTAGTGATACATGATTATATAGTAATAGATTTTCACAGTATTGTAACTCATTTGCCACACACTAGCAATAGCATATTTCGTCTTACTGAGCCTTGACTCATCCCAATTAATTTAATATTTTTCAAGTGATCCAGGCAGGCGAGAAGATCAGGCTCGCAAGTAGAGGGGCTTCAATACTGCTCTGTCAGTAGATAGTGAGTATTTGGTTTTGAAGTATTTTTGTATAGTCCTAACTAGTTAAGGGTATTTTGGGGAAACAATCGTGCATGTATATTTTGGGAAACATTTTAGTACTTTGGTATTGTATATAATTACATATGGTTATTGTTTTATTTGGTTTCTGCTTCTTGTTGCTTAGGTTGATGATTGGGTTTAATCCAGTATGGTATCAAAGCATTTTAAATGTTATAGTATAACTAAAAAAAAATAAGAAAAAACCCCAAGTTAAATAGTAGGTCGTTACATCTCTGCTCCTTCAATAATTTCGTAGTCGTCCACCATCTCTCGGCCTCATCTATTAACTTGTACGTGACATAGAGAACCCTCTGCTCATCGGTGCATTGGAGCACCATTAGTACTTTCTCAATCACTTGCATCCAGTTCTCAGCAACTGTAGGATTAGCTCCTCCTGAAAACGCCGGAGGGTTCATCTTGGTAAACTTCTCTATCGTACACCCTTGGGCTGCAGACAGGCCTCCCTACATCCTTGAGCTCCGTACAATCTCAACCATAATCTGTTGAACTACGCTGCGCAAAACAACATCTGACTCCCCGCCGCCCATGCTAGAAGGCCCTAATCCATCATCGCCGCTAGCGTGAGTACTACTACCACCAGGGTCCATCCTACAATAATACCAAGATATTTTGAGAATCTGAACCTCATAATGATATTCTTACATTAATCTAACTAATATATCCTTATACCACCTATCACCAATTTAAGGTCTAGTCCTACCATATGGAAATAAGAGCCGACGATAGTTTACTATGGTTTTCCTAAAATCGTCACCCCAGAAAAATCACAGAAACCACCCCAAAGTTCCTACTTCCAGATTGCACAATAGAACCCTAAATTCTCATATTAATTTCCTAACACTAACTCACTAAAAATCTGTTCTATCCTAATATCTATCCTTCTCAAAATTCTATTCCTATATTTTGGTATTATTTTCTATTGTACACTAGAGTCTACAAAACCTAGAAACCTAGGCTCTGATACCAAATTGTAATGACCCAAAAATTTTATACCATTTTTTAAAAAATAAATATTGTACAATCATACTACTCTGAAAATCTACTATAACATCTCGGTCCTAAAGTGGGCACCAAGGAATACTTGTTTATAAGATACCACACCTATGCAGCGGGAAACATAAAATCATATAACCATAATTACAATACCAAAAATCAGTATTTTCCCAAAACATATATATACATATTTCTCCAACTTTCTCCACTAAATCATCTAGGATCTACCCAAAAAACATCTTCCAACATTCACTTACCCTACAGACAGGGTAGTATAAAATCCCCTCTATTTCCGAGCCTGATATGCTCTTCTAACTGGATCACCTAAAATATTTAAATTACTAGGATGAGACAACTCTCAGCAAGACGAATTATGTCATTACCAAGGTGTGGCAAATGAGTTTAAATAAACAATATACTTTCAATTAACTGAAACTGAGATAACCTGTAAAATAAAATACTATATAACTCACACCTATGTGGCTTAAAATACAACTGTTTCTGAACTTTCTATTTAATCATACTTTTAGTATCTATAAGTATATTTGTTGTTTCTGTAAATCTATATATATATATATATATAATTGTGAAAACTTCCCTGGATGGATAACTAGATGTCATGATTTGACCCCTTATGACAAAGTTGTGCGGCCCGTATGCAGGACTTAACACCGGTTGGCCTACCAGGATAAATCAACTGAAACCTCTATCGTCAGATCGACCACCTCAACTCGAACTACCGGGGAGCCTGCAATCTATCCTAAGGCACAATCGACTACTCATAAAATCCACACACTATCTAAGATATGTGGCTGCACTCTATACTGTAATAGCTACAGTATCGTACTCTGTAATTTGATCTGTCCCATTAGGGTTTGATACTATATAATACTATTATATATCTTACTGGTTTACCATGATTCTATTCAACGGTAATAACCATGATTCTGTAAAACTGTGTTAACCATAACGCTGTAATAAATTAATCTGTATAAATTGAAATTGTAATGACCCGAAGAATAATGGTATTTAAATAATAATAGAGAGAGAAAAAATGGAAACAGCAACAGAAGGAGGCAGCAGACTTCGTCGATGAACGCTTTGCGTTCGTCGACAACGTGGCAGTATAGCCTCGTCGAAGAAGGCGTGCTTCATCGACGAGAAGATATCGAGAGGATGTTTTGGGCGACTTTGAATTTTGTTGACGAAAGGGAGAGTTCGTTGATGAATTGCCTCTTGATCTCATCAACGAGGTGACGTGGCTCGTCGATGAAGCCCATAGTATAAATAGCCCAAACCTCGAATTTTTATGCAAAAAATCAGAAAAATTCCCTCTCTCTCTCCTCTCTACGGTTTCTCTCTCCTCTCTCTTTGATTTTGGCTCCGACATTTTCCGGATTGACGATCAGAGGCTACCACGACGCTCCTAAGAAAGTTCTCTCTAAGTCTGCAAGAGCGGATCGTTGGTGGGACCGAGTTGAAATTCATTCCTGGGTTAAGGTAAGACTTTTTATGCAAAATTTGGTCTTCCCATAGTTATAGAAAAGGTTATTCATGGAAAAATACTGAAGTTTAGTTCTGAGAAATGTCGTTTTCAGGGGATTGATCGGGGAACCCTATGGGAGCTGGACTAGAGAATTTTTAGGGCATTTCTTTCAATATTAGGTAAGGGAATAAACTAAAGTAGTTATTTTCCATACAAATTATTATTATTTATCAGTAAATTAATTTTCAGGAAAACATGTATTATATTTTTATATTATGGATGTTGACTCTACGAGTCCAATCCTATTTTGATAATGACAAATCACTTAGTATTTGATCTGTGCATTGAGTTTATGAACAGGAACCATATTAAGCATGCACAGAAAGATAACGAGTCATGGAAGCCATAAAGTAAAGCTGACACATTTTGGCAAGATCCATGGAACTCAAAGAGTACGAGAATCAAGATGCAAGCGGCAAAGTTCAAGAACATAATGGGAATGGGTATTTAGAACTTATGTATTTACATTTTCATATGATTTAATTTGAGGCTCAACATAACTTAGAATAATTTTAGGATTCATGCATTTCATGTACATCATTAGGGGACTTTCATGGACTTAGAAATATTCTTAAAACCTTGGAAAGTACCTTTATAAAAGAGCCAAGAAAGAAAGTAAAATAGATTTTTAAATTAAAAAAAAAAGAAAAAGAAAGAAAATTTGAGAAAAAGGGGACTTCAATAGCCTGAACTCACCCTCAGTAGCCTGAAGAATTTCTTCAGGAGCCTGAAGATTAAGCTCGGTAGTCTGAAGAATTAATGAGAGAACACAGCAAGAAGGTCAAGATACTTTGGTTGCCTGACCCTGGAACTTCAGTCTTTTGAAGTCACTTTAGGAGCCTAAACTTCAACATTAATAGCCTAAAGTCGCGGGAAAGTTTAAAAATCAGATTTTTATTAAACAAACCCCTCGAGCTATTTTTTTTATCTAACGATTGAGATCAATCCTAAGGGTAAGACACTATAAATACTAAATATCTAAACCCTAGAACCAAGCTAAGACACACAAGAAAGAGAAGAACACATCTTATTGAAAGAATATTGAGAAACTTGCTCTTAGTGTTATACGATTGCCTACACTTCAACTTCTACTCGTTGAACTTGGGCAAATCAATTTAGAATCTCAAAGGGATCTCTCTTATACATCTTGATTGTCAACTTGGTATTGAGGTTTGATCATTCAAGTTATTATTTTCAAGAACTTCTCATCTCATCACTTGTTATTGAACATCATTAGAAAAGTTTGATCTTGTGTGTATTCATACATATAAAAAATTGTTTTGAAAAGATCATTACTTGAGAAAGTTGTTTAGCTATTAATGGATTGTTTTTAATTCAAGAGTATATATATAGTTTTCATAGAGCATATTATTGAAAAATCTATTTTTGATTAGGTATTGAAAGGTTGATCTTGAAATTGCTTATACATATAGATATTTATTTTAAACAAGATCGTTACTTGATTAAGGTTGTGTCATTGATTTAATGGTTTGATTCAAGTGTGCATTCAGTTATAGGATTCATATTTTATATATATTAAAACACTTGAGAATATATCCTTGGTATTCAAAAATATCTATTTTATTAAAGGATATCTTGTTTGGAAAATCTTATACTCAGGATGTTGTTCTTTGAATTACATATCATATACATTTACATATTACAAAGATCGAGTTGTGATTAAATATTTGATAGAAAGCTTTTTGGTATAGATTGATAAAATATTCAAGATAAGGCTTTTATCAAGTTCACATTAGACATATTTGTGCATCTTCACAAAGTGAACTAGAACCCTATATACTCCAAAGCATTTCAAAGAGGGATTTGTGTGTTGAAGCATATCATACATAAACGATTGTATCGTTTCCATACATTTTGAGTTTCAAGTTACATCATATGTTAATGTACTAGGACTTTAAATTGTACTCACCAGCTTTTGTTAGAAGCGACATTGAGTGTTTGTAGATTTGAGCCTAAATTGTAAACACGGTTCGGGTTGTGAACTGGGTGTGAGGAGGACGCTTTACCTCTTGTAAGCAGCGGATTAGAAGGAAGTTGTACCTCTTGTAAGCAGCGGATTAGGAGGGAGCTGTACCTCTCATAAGCAGCGAATTGTAAGGGAAGCTCGGTCTCAAATTAAGGAGCAGGGATTATAGTGGAATCCTTGAGTGGGTTGCTCAAGGCGAGGACGTAGGCCGGGTTGGCTAAACCTTGTAAAATCGCGGTTGCATTCTCTCTTCCCTTATCCTTTTTATTTTCCGCATCGTAATTCAATTTCCAGCTTGCTTGTGTATGTTAAATAATTTCACACCAACTTGATAAGTAACTGGTTAAACATAGAAATAGGGATTGATTGTTAAATAAGCTTCAAAGAATTTTTAAAATACCCAATTCACCTCCCTCTTGGGATTACACCTAAATCAACAATGGAGAAAATGCATATTTGAGAAAATACTGCTATTATGTTGAAATATATATATATATATATATATATATACATATGAAATGCCAAAAATTATGATTTTAGAATATAGTATATGGTTTTATACAGCAATGTGTGGCATGAATATTATTTTATATGCGATGTACTATGATATGACAAATTTTATGAATGAAGTATGTTTTATGTTTTCAGAAATTATGCAATAATGAAGTACATTATGGTTTCTAAATACATGATAAATGAATTATTTATTCAAAATGATATGTATGAAATGTTTGGCTCAAGGTCGTGCTTGATAGCCGGCGCAAGTCCGTGTTTTACGTATGATTTCAGCGTAAGGCTGTATTTATGAATGTTCAGTGCAAGGCCGCATATATGAAAGAAACTGGCGCAAAGCCATATTATGTATGTTATTTGAGAAAATGCTATCAATATATTTATGTTAAACAAGTATATTATCATGTATTATATGTTATCATAACCCAGATGATAGTTCAGTTCAGTTATAGGAGCACGATACCATTGCTATACAGATCAGATATTATGTTCAGACTTGTGCTAACTGCCCCACAATGGGGGGTAGGAGATGGATAGTCAATGTGGCTTTTAGTATAGAGTTGTAGACGTCCACCTGTCAGTTCGGACCAGGGTGTGGCGGGCCCATCGTACTTACAAACATTTTTGACTCAGCAGTGGTCGGCCAGCCATTATAGGGTCCTGCCTTCGGGCTGCACAGCCCGTAATGGGGGGTAATACATGACATCAGCTAGCTATACATTCTGGGTAAATTTTAGTATTATCAGTTATATCAGACATTTCATAATCAGTATGAATTATTAGAAATTATGAAAGTATATGATTATTTAGTATGTTGATGAATGTTTTCTAGCATATGAAATGTATTGTATATGTATTATAGCACTAAATATTCATGCTGCCACACAGCTGTGTTTAGTTTATTTTCCCTTACTGAGAAGTGTCTCACCCCCGAACATTAAATAATTTTTAGGAAACCCAGAAAGACCTGCGGATCGAGGCCACCATTGAGTCAGTTGTGCTACCCTGCTTGGAGGGTAAGTTTGAACTAGGATCAGGAGATTTTGATGTGGGATCCTAGAGATATTTTTGTATTTTTGGGAGATTGTATATAAACACCGTGTTTTGGTTTATATTTAACTCTCGTATTATGTACCTTGTGGTTATGAGATTGTGATTTACATTTACTACTGCCTAGGTTCCGCTGTGTTTGATAGGTGTCCCCATTACCCACGGGTTCGGGTTGATTTTATTGTTAAATATGTTTTATTATATGACAAGATAAGCAGGTTGTTACAGTTTAATATCAGAGCCTAGGATTCTAGGTTCTGTAGATTCTAGAGTACAGCAGTAATAATACCAGAGTATAAGATAAAGGAATTTGAGGTCTAGTTTTGTAGTCTAGATGCAGGACTTCCGTGGTGGTTTGTGTGATCTTCCTGGGGTGACGATTTCAGGAAAGTCATGGTAAACTATCGTCAGGTTAGGTATCTAGGTTGTAGGATTGATCCTTGAATTAAGATCGAGAGTGATGAATTAATTAAGGAAATATTGTACTAGTTGGATAACATGTTATGGTGATAGGGTTCTAAGTTAAGTTATTTGTTTTTCTGGATGGACCCTGGGGGCAGTAGTGCCCATGCAAGTGGAAATGAGGGTACTGGACCCTCAGGTGTTGCGGGAGGTGATTTAGATGTAGTTTTACACAGCGTGGCACAACAAGTCATGACTAAAATTGCCAGGAGCTTGAGGGAACGTGGAGGTTCGTCGGCAGGCCACAATAGCTCAATCGAGAAATTCATTAAGATGAATCCTCTGGCTTTCTCAGGAGGAATTGATCCTACAGTCGCTAAAAACTAGTACAGGAGATTAAGAAAGTGTTTGTAGTGCTGCAGTGTATGGAGGAGCAGAGGGTGCTGTTTGCTACATATAGATTGACTGGAGAGGCTGAGAGATGGTGGACGACTATGAAACTTTTAGAGCAGCAGAGAACAGTACCTATGGAGATGACATGGGAGCGATTTAAGGAGATATTCTTCGGCAGGTATTTTTCAGCTTCGTCTAAGGAAGCTAAGATTGAGGAGTTCCTGAATCTGAAGCATGGACAACAGATGGTGCAGCAGTAAACAGCGAGGTTCATTGAACTATCTCGCTTTGCCTCGTACATTATTCCAGATGAGGCGAAAAAGGTATGACAGTTTGAAAGAGGACTGAGGAGAGAAATATACAAGCAGATGTCGATACTGAAGTTACAAGATTTTGCTGAGGTGGTAGATAGGGCCACTATAGCAGAGGTTGGAGAGTAATTGGAGGCTGAGGAGCAGAAACAGAAGAAGAGGTCCACACCTTCTGGTTCCCAACAGGGAGTCGGTCGTGCTTCATGGAAGAGGGGTCGCTACCATAGAGACCAGAGGCAGGAGACCGGGAATCGTGGTTTTGAGGGTATGTAGCCACTTCCAGCTTGCCCGACTTGTGGGAAGAGACACCCGAGGGAGTGTCGTGCAAGTCGAGGTATTTACTTCCGCTGTGGGGAGCCAAGGCATATGATGAGAGATTGTTAGACTCAGATTGGTGCTGCTCCCACTCCTAAAACTACATGAGGAGGTTATCAGGCCCCACATGGAGGCCAACAGAGGAACATGGCTCCAGCCACGGTCTTTGATCTGACATCGGGTGATGTTGAGGTAGTCGGTGATGTGGTGATAGGTACGGTTAATATGTTTTTATTTAAAGTTATTGTACTAATTTGACTTAGGGACCGCACACTCGTTTGTATATGTGGGGATGAAACACAATCACTAGATGTTGAATTATTAGTGGCTACACCGACTGGGTCAGCGGTGAGGTGTAGTAGGATGCTTCGTGGTTGTCCAGTTGATGTTCAGGGGAGAATTTTATCTGCTGATTTGGTAGTGATGGACATGCATGGGTTTGATATCATTTTTGGCATGGATTGGCTAGCAGCTAACTATGCCAGTATAGATTGTCGTGCGAGAGAAGTGATATTTAGACCTCTAGGGAAACTAGAATTCAGATTTACAGGGTCACAAGTGCAATCTTTACCTCGGATGGTCTCGACTGTTCGGGCGAGGAGACTGCTCCTGAATGGTTGTCAGGGATTTGAAGCCTTTATGAAAAAAATGTCAAAAAATGAATTGAAGCTTATTAATACGCCTGTAGTGAAAGAATTCACAAATGTGTTTCTCGATGAATTACCAGGTCTGCCACCTGATCATGAGGTAGATTTTTCTATTGATCTACTTCCAGGTATAGAGCCGATCTTTAAAGCACCATATCATATGACACCAGCAAAGTTGGTAGAATTAACAGATCAGCTATAGGATTTACTTGATAAGGGTTTCATACGACCTATTGTTTCACTATGGGGAGCTCCAGTATTATTTGTGAATACGAAGGACTGGTCTATGAGGATGTGCATAGATTATAGAGGGATTAATAAAGTGACCATCAAGAACAAGTATCCTCTACCCCGTATAAATGATTTATTTGACCAGTTCCAGGGTACACGGGTGTATTCTAAGATCGACATCAGATCAGGCTACCATCAGGTAAAGGTGAGAGCGGAAGATGTATTGAAGACGATTTTTAGGACCAGGTATGGGCATTACGAGTTCGTTGTTATGCCATTTAGTTTGATAAATGCTCCTACGATATTTATGGGTTTGATGAATATGACTTTTCATCCATATTTAGATCAGTTTGTTGTTGTGTTTATTGATGATATACTGGTCTATTCGAGGAGCTATGAGGAGCACAAGATACAATTGAGGCAAGTTTTGCAGATGCTCAGGGAAAAAAAGTTGTATGCCAAATTTAGTAAATGCGTCTTCTGGTTTGAGAAAGTTGTGTTTTTGGGGCATGTTATCTCAGGAGACGGAATTTTTGTGGATCCCAGTAAGATTGAAGCGGTAGTAAATTGGGCTAGACCAAGGAACGTCCAGGAGATTAGGAGTTTCTTTGGGTTAGCTAGATATTACTGTCGTTTCGTTGAGGTATTCTCAACATTATCAGGGTCTCTGACACGAATGACTAGGAAGAATGTCATATTTGAATAGAACGACAATTGTGAGTAGAGTTTTCAAGGATTGAAACAGAGGCTAGTCATAACACCAGTACTGGTCATCCCGTCAAGGGGCGAGGGTTATGCCATTTATAGTGATGCGTCCTTAAAGGGACTTGACTGTGTATTGATGCAGCATGGCAAGGTGGTGGCATATGTGTCCAGACAGTTGAAAGAATATGAAAAGGACTACCCTACCCATGATCTTGAATTGGCTTCTGTGGTACACGCATTGAAGATTTGGAGGCATTACTTGTATGGCGAGCAGTGTGAGATTTTCTCCGACCATAAGAGTTTGAAGTACTTCTTCACCAAGAAGGAATTGAATATGAGACAGAGAAGGTGTTTAGAGTTAATTAAGGATTTTGATTATACTATCAGTTATCACTAAGGAAAAGCAAACGTGGTAGCTGATGCATTGAGTAGGAAGTGTGTGGAACCAGCGTTGGCAGCTATGGAGATCCAGTAACTGATCATAATGGATCTAGAGAGACTCGACATAGAGTTGGTAAAAAGTAATCCTCTAGTATGTATCGTCAGCTTAGTGGTACAACCTACTCTGCAGGAAAGAATTAAAGTCGCTCAAAAGGAAAATCCAGAATTAGAAGAGGTGATAGATAGAGTGCAGACTAGTCAGGAAAGGAATTCTATTTATCAGATGATGGAGCTTTGCAGTTTCGTTCCAGTTTATGTGTTCTTGACGATGCTGACATTAGGAAGACTATTTTAGAGAAGGCTCATAGATATTTGTATATAGTTCATCCTGGTAGTATGAAAATGTAAAAGGATCTACGAGAGTTTTACTAGTGAAGTGGTACGAAGAAAGAAATTGCCGAGTATATAGCGCTGTGTCTGACATGCCAGTAGGTAAAAGTTGAGCATTAGAGGCCGGCGGGTCAGTTGCAGCCGCTATTTATCCCAGAGTGGAAATGAGATCATATATCTATGGATTTTGTCTTAGGGCTGCCGTAGACGTCGCATGGTCAGAATGCAATTTGGGTGATTATAGCTCGGTTGACTAAGATCGCCCATTTCCTCCCTATCAAGATCAGCTATTCCCTCAGCCATTTGGTAGAGATTTACATTCAGGAGATAGTCCGTTCTCACGGATTGCCTGTGTCCATAGTGTCAGATCGAGACCTGCGTTTCATGTCATGGTTCCAGAAAAGCTTGCAGGAAGTTTTAGGGTCTTAGCTATTGTTTAGCATGGCATTCCATCCTCAGTCAGATGGGCAGACTGAGAGGACGATACTAGAAGATATGCTCCGAGCATGCGTATTAGATTTTGGGGATAGTTGGACTCAGTTCATGCCACTGGTAGAATTTGCGTATCATAATAGTTATCAAACCAGCATTGGTGTGGCACCATTTGAGGCTCTGTACGATAGGAGATTTCGTTCTCCGTTATATTGGGATGAGATGAGTGAGCGGTGAGTTGTGGGACCAGAGCTTGTGCAGCAGGGCTACGATAAGGTTCGGCTCATCAGAGATAGAATCAGTGCAGCTCAGAGCCGACATAAAAGTTATGCCAATAATCGCCGCAGGAAATTAGAATTTGATGTTAGTAATCATGTATTTTTGAAAATAGCTCCGTTAAAAGGGGTTATGAGGTTTAGAAGGAAGGGTAAACTTAGCCCTAGGTTCATTGGTCCATTTGAAATTTTGGAGAAAGTGGGGCCGGTTGCCTACAGGTTAGCTTTATCGCCTATGCCATCTAGGATGCACGACGTATTCCATGTTTCTATGTTGAGGAAATATGTCTGAGACCCTTCTCATATTATCAGTTATGGTGAATTAGAACTCAATGATTCACTAGTTTATGAGGAGGTACCAGTACAGATACTGAATAGAAGAGAATAGGAACTACATAATAAGAAGATTCCTATGGTAAAGGTTCTATGGAGGAATCATGCAATAGAAGAGACTTCTTGGGAGCTTGAGGAACAGATCACACAGAAATACCCACAGTTGTTCCAAGAGGTTCAGTCTTGATCAAGAAAACATAAGTGATTATATAATGTTTCTTTAGCAGGTACATGTAATAGTTTAGTTAGTAAGTAATATTTTTAGTTTTAGGAGAATTTTCATTTTACTTATGTAATCTCCCAGGACTTGAAATGTAACCACGGTATTCCTTTGTCATAAGTGAGGGTAAGTAATAAAATAAGTAGACCGTTTTTCCTTTAAAGGGATGATGAGTTATATGAATAGTAAATTAGTACGAAATTTTATAAGGAGAGGAGAATATAATGACCTGAAGAATAATTGTATTTAAATAATAATTAAGAGAGAAAAATGGAAACAACAACAAAAGGAGGCAGTAGACTTCGTCGATGAATGCTTCGCGTTCGTCAACAACGTAGCAGTATAGGCTCGTTGACAAAGGTGTGCTTCGTCGATGAGAAGATACCGAGAGGATGTTTTGGGCGACTCTGAATTTCATCGACAAAGAGGAGAGTTCATCGACGAATTGCCTCTTGACCTCATCGACGAGGTGACGTGGCTCGTCGACGAAGCCCATAGTATAACCTCGGATTTTTATGCATAAAATAAAAAAAATTCCCTCTCTCTCTCTCTCTCTCTCCTCTCTACAATTTCTCTCTCCTTTCTCTTCAATTTCAGCTTCGACGTTCGCTGGATTGACAATTTAAGGCCACCACAACGCTCTTGAGGAAGTTCTCTCCAAGTTTACTAGAGCGGATCGTTGGTGGGACCGAGTTGAAATTCATCCCTAGGTTAAGGTAAGACTTTTTATGCAAAATTTGGTCTTCCCATAGTTATAAGAAATGTTATTCATGAAAAAATACTGAAGTTTAATTCTAGGAGTTGTCGTTTTTAGGGTATTGATCAGGGAACCTTGCATGGGCTGGCTGGACCAGAGAATTTTTAGGGGGTTTCTTTCAGTATTAGGTAAGGGAATAAATTAAAGCAGTTATTTTCCATACAAATTATTATTATTTATCAGTAAATTAATTTTCAGGAAAACATGTATTATATTTGCATATTATGGAGAAACTGCATATTTGGGAAAATACTGCTGTTATGTTGAAATATATATATATATATATATATATATATACGTATGAAATGCCAGAAATTGTGATTTTAGAATATAATGTATGGTTTTATATAGCAATGTGTGGCATGAAAATTATTTTACGTGGGATGTGCTATGATATGGCAAATTTTATGAATGAAGTATGTTTTCAGAAATTATGCAATAATGCAGTACAATAT
Source organism: Malania oleifera (assembly GCF_029873635.1). Lineage (NCBI taxonomy): Eukaryota > Viridiplantae > Streptophyta > Magnoliopsida > Santalales > Ximeniaceae > Malania > Malania oleifera. The sequence goes on from NC_080426.1 coordinate 67,042,606, forward strand.
GGTTTCTAAATACATGATAAGTGAATTATTTATTCAGAATGGTATGTATGAAATGTTCGGCGTAAGGCCGTGATTGATAGCCGACGCAAGATCGTGTTTTACGTATGATTTCGGCGCAAGGCCGCATATATGAAAGAAACTGGCGCAAAGCCATATTATGTATGTTATTTCTAGAAAATGCTATCAATCTATTTATGTTAGACAAGTATATTATCATATATTATATGTTATCATAACTCGGATGATAGTTCAGTTCAGTTATAGGAGCACGATACCATTGCTATACAGATCAGATATTATGTTCAGACTTGTGCTAACCGCCCCACAATGGGGGTGGGAGATGGATAGTCGATGTGGCTTTTAGTGTGGAGTTGTAAACGTCCACCTGGTAGTCTGGACCAGGGTGTGACAGACCCATTGTACTTATAGACATTTTTTACTTGGCAGTGGTCGGCCAGCCATTATTGGGTCACGCATTCGGGCTGCACAACCCGTCATGGGGGGTAATACATGACATCAACTAGCTATACATTCTGGATAAATTTCAGTATTATCAGTTATATTAGACATTCCATGATTAGTATGAATTATTAAAAATTATGAAAGTGTATGATTATTTAGTATGTTATAATGAATGTTTTCTAGCATATAAAATGTACTGTATATGTATTATATCACTTAATATTCATGTTGTCACACATCTGTATTTAGCTTATTTTCCCTTATTGAGAAATGTCTCACCCCCGAATATTAAAATTTTTTTAGGAAACCTAGAAAGACTGGCAAATCGAGGTCGCCATTAAGTCAATTGTGCTATCCCGTTAGGAGGGTAAGTTTGAACTAGGATCAGGAGATTTTGATGTGGGATCCTAGAGATATTTTTGTATTTTTGGGAGATTGTATATAAACACCGTGTTTTGGTTTATATTTTACTTTGGTATTATGTACCTTGTGGTTATGAGATTGTGATTTATATTTACTGTTGTCTAAGTTCTGCTGTGTTTGACAGATGTCCTCGTTACCTACGAGTTCAAGTTGATTTTATTATTAAATATGTTTTATTATATGATAATATAAGCAGGTCATTACTTAAATATCTATGTGTTATGGTTCTGTAATATCTGTATATCATGGTTATGTAATTTATATATCATGGTACCATGAAAACTGTATATCAGAATAAACTGTGTGAATCATAGTTCTGTTAAACACTGAATAGCCATAGCTCAGTAATAAAACTATATAATCTGTGTATCATATTTCCATAAAATCATATAATCATAATTCTGTAAAAGCTGTGTAAAATTCTGTACTACATGAATATTTCTCATGTAACACAAATAAATAAAACTCATTAACTATATAATCTGTGAAACTGTATAATTCTTACTCTGAAAACCCATAAATATATACTACACTTTACTAGTAAGAATTTCTGATTTAACTGGCATAGCATATTTCCCTTACCTAATTGACTGGGAGGCTTGGCTCCAATTCGATTCTCATGCCCACGACATACCAAACTCAAAATCTTGAAATAATGTACATATCCTAATTCAATCAATCCAAACTCAGAATAATAACTATACTCGCTTTTTCCTTAGGCTCACATATTTCTTTTATCAATAAAATTCTAAACTACTAATTATTTATCAATGATACCTGAGTTCCTAACAAAACACCCACTAGGATCCTCAACCCATGTTTGTGGTGTTTGGAAACTCAAACCCTAAAATCACAACATCCTAGTTTAATCAACTCATCCTCAGTATATTTTCATCGAACACAAGATCTCGGATCAGAAAAGCCTACTAACTATATAATCCGAAAATAACCCATTTACCCTAATTTTGGGATGGTGCGTGAACTTCTCAAACCAAAATTATGCTCCAGCTAAGTTGTAGAGAATCTCCCCAGGATCAACGTGGTAACTTCTGATTGTCGAAATGGGGAGAAATGAAGTGAGAAATGAAGAGAGAAGGTGGAGGATCCGAATTCTAGAGAGAGAAAAAGGAGGAAGGAAGATTCTTCTCGCCAAAAATATGATTTTTGCGTATTTATAGGTGGCTGGCCATGTAGCTTCGTCGATGAGACACGTCGACTCATCAATGAACTTATGAAGGGAGTTTATCGACGAAGATGATGTGTTCGTCGACATGCCAAAGGGTCTGAATTTTCTCTCTCGGTATCTTTTTATCGTCAATACACTGAAACTCGTCCACGAACCATATAAGGGCGTTCATCGACGAAATTAGAGGGTTCGTCGACAAACCCTGCTTTTGCCTCTTTTTGGATTTTCTTTTCCTCACATTTATCTCCCTTTCTATTTATTATGTAATTGCTATTATTTTTTGGGTCTCTGCAGGTGATGGTTTAGTGGCAATTGTGCTAGTGTCAATGGAAATGGCATTAGAATTGTGGTGAGTAGCAAGTGGCAGCCGTGGGGAGGTGGTGGCAAAGACTACTAGGGATTTATACTGAAAGACATGCTTCATGTAATCGATTTTAGTATTTCTTAATAACTTCAGTTATTCCATTTTAATGAGAATCTTTATAAGCAATGTTTGTATGACATTATTTATTTAAAATATTATGCATGTGTGTCTTTTATTCTATATAGTAGGTGATCTAGTGTGTAGAGTACGACTTATACACAAAAGATTAGATCATCACTTCTTATAGAATATAAGTTTATTGTTCACAGTCTTAAATGAAATTGGACACACCATTGGTAGGACTATAACACAAGGTTTTAATAGGTCTGCCTATTGGGAATGGTACAAATCCAACTCCTTGTGCTAGTACAATTGGTGTGTATTGAACAGGATTGTCTTGAGATAATTGTTTTTATACTTACTATATAAAACAATTAATACCTCATGGTTATTATGAGTGCTTAGGCTCTTAATCTCGATATGATTATTGGACACGTGCATATAGTGTTTATTACTTTGATTTATAAAAGAGTGAGATTCTTTATGGGTCAAAATACTCAGTGAGTTGGGTGATGACATCATGTGTATGGTGAACATTAATTATTGATGGAATCCACGTCCCGGTATTGGGATTGATGATACCCCCTTGAGGAAGCTTATAAGTGTTAATTGTGTTAAACCCTGTAGGTGGATTTTGAATCTGACACATCAAATAAGTTAAGTGTAAGGTTTCAGGAAATTACTATGTCAATTAACTAAATTATCAGTAATTTAATTTAATAGACGGGTATTTGTAATCTTTACGTGAGGAGATAAATAAGCATTTAATAATAGGAGCTCGAAATATAATTTCGAATATGACAGGGAGTGCAATTATAATTCTTTAGTGGTATGAATTATAATTAACGTAATTAAGGATAAATTCGGGTCGAATTAGGAATTCTTAATGACATGGGAAGCCCTAGTCATATTTGCCTAGAGGTCCCTGCTATAGCCTATATACACGCGCTCCATTCAGCAGTTAGGAGAGAAGAAAAAAACTCTCATAGAGGCAGACATTTTCGTGAGAGAAGAAAACCCTAGCAGCCGCTTACGAGCCCACTCTCTCAGGAGTAAGGCGTGTTCAGGGAATACAGTAGAAGATTCCTAGTCGTTTTCAAGAGCTCATTGCGTACTTGCAGATTTAGGATCAAACCAGATAGATCTCGTAGGTATAATCCTAATCACGTAATTAGGAATTGCATAATCTGATAGTTTTTTTTCGTTATCCGTGTACACTATAACCGAATCTTCGGTGTAGTGACCCAAAGAATATTAGCATTTTTAAATATTAAAGAGGGAGAGAAAATATAAATAGAAACAGAAGGAGGCCGTAGACTTCATCGACGACATTGCATTTTGGAGATAATATTAAATAATCATAAATTCAGGAAATTGCCCAGCTTCGTCGACGAACATAGGGTCTTGTCGATGAAGGTTTTCAGAATTTCGTCGACGGACATAGGGCTTCGTCGACAAGAAAATACCGAAAGATGGTTCAGCCTGCTTTGAATTTTGTCGACGAACACAGGACCTCGTCGAAGAATTTTGTGACAGGCTCGTCGACGAGGTGACGTGTCTCATCGACGAACCTGGCCTTATAGATAGTGGAAACCCAGGATATTTCTTATTTTTCTCGCCGCTCTCTCTCTCCTCTCTTTCTCCTACGACTCCCTCTCCCTTCTCTCTTTGATTTCGGCCCCACCAGTCGCCGGATCGATGATCCGAAGCTATCACGACACTCCTGGCATAGTTCTCTGCACATCTGCCGGAGTGGATCGTCGGGAAAATAGAGTTGGATTTCATCCCAAATTCAGGGTAAGGCCTTTTAGCCATTTTTTGGCTTTTTGGTAGTTATAGGAAACGATATAGACGGAAAAATACTGATGTTATGTTCTGGCATATGTTAGTTTCAGGGTGTTTTGTAGAAGGCCCTATGAGTGTTAGGCTTGTATTCCCTAGGGGCTTTTCAAAGTTAAGGTAAGGGAAATATGCTATGTTAGGAAGTTTCTAAATATTATACAGTGTATTTATTTATGAAAATTATGTATTAAAGTATGGTGTGGCTTGTGAGTATGTATGTAGTACGGGGATATGTTTTACAAATTGTAGTTTCATGATTTTTATGAATTTCGCTACCATGATTTTACGGATTTAAGTACTATGATTATGTGAACTTCAGTACCATGATTTTACAGATTTCAGTATCATGATTATACGAATTCCAGTATTATGAATATGCAGTTCCATGTTATGATTATTCAGATTTCAGTACGTTATGCAGCATCATGATTAATATGATTATTTCAGAATCATGGTAAATCAGATAGATATGTATAGAAAAGTATTATATGATATCAGACCTTATTAGACTTGCAGCTACAGAGCACGGTACCGTTGCTACAGATACTATGTTACTTTACGAGTGCAACCACCTATTCAGATATATGTGGTAAAGTCGACCACCTAGGCCCTTGAAGAGGTTAGGCTCCCGATCCAGATATGGGTTGAGGTGGGCAGGTTGACTGATGGAGTTCAGTGATTTATTCTTGGTTGGCCAGCCAGGGTAAATCCAGCCTACGGGCTACACAACCTTGTCATGAGGGGGCATGTCATGACACAGATAGCCACAGGGAACAGTTTTAGTTATTATTACTTACGTATTGATTTACAGAAACAGGGATCCTACTTATGTACACTAGAAGTATTTTGAAATTATTACCATAATACTGATATGTTAATCCATAGGGAAAAAGGGGTGGTGTACTTTGTTATTTGTATTGTACTTTGATACTTAGTTACTCATGTTTATATAAAAACAGATTTCATGATATATACATAGTAACTCATTTGCCACACACTAGTAATAGCATATTTCTCCTTACTGAGCGTTGGCTCATCCTAGTGTTGATATTTTTTTCTAGTGATCCAGGTAGGCGAGTAGATCAGGCTTGCAAATAGAGGGGCGTCTGTAGTGCCCTATCGAAGAGTGAGTATCATTTTTGGGAACATTTTTGTATAGCCCTCACCAGTTGAGGATATTTTGGGAAAACAGATATATGTGTACATTTTGGGAAAAACATGGTAGTACTCTGGTATTGATATTGTATGATATGGATATGTCTATTCAGTTTATGTTTTTCGCTGCTTAGGTTTATGGATGGATTTATCCTAGCATGGTATCAGAGCATGTAAAATATTAGTGTATAAAAAAAAATCCCATTTAATTAAGCAGGTCGCTACATTCGGGATATTCCGAAAGTCCCTTTAGAGACACTGATAGCTGGCAATACTGGGAGGTGTGGTGCTCACTGCTATAGGGTTGGTGAGGTGGTTAGTGGCCCGGGGGGGTGATGCTAGATGGTTCTAGGAAGTGGAGTTGCTAGAGGTGGGGAATGGTGGTGTAAGTAGGAGATAGATGCAATGGGTAGCAACAATGGCAACAAGTAGTGGTGGAAATGGAGGTGGAGTTGGCAATTGTAACTATGGTTTGGTGTGGTGGTGCTGGTGGAAATAGTGAGGCGTCTACACTGCACTGGAGGTGGCTGCTGGCATGTAGTGGCAGCAGTGATAGGGGTAGTTGTGGTGGTGCAATCCATAGGGAGTTAATAAGGTGATTATATAAAATATTGTCTATCCTCCCCATCACAGGAATGATTATGTTTTGAGGAGGCCATTCAACGTGGATGGGAATAGACCTCATAGTTCTAAATCAAACATCAGAATTATAATTCCCATTACCGTAAACCAAATAGAAATACCACTGTGTGAGCATGAATTTTGGACTTTAGATTACATTTTATCCAAATTCAATATAATTCCAAATTCAAGGGCTCTCCAAAAATAGGTTTCAAGTATTAGGGGAGAAGGGCATTGTGTTCACTATTTAGAGAAAAACATGGATTTCCTAAACATGTTGGAGCTTATCTCATTATTCCGTCAACTGTAATTTTTAAGATTGTAAATATGTGGTAAAATAGTACTTGGCACAATACTATCATTGTCGAATTCTTCTTCTGAATTGGGTTGTTGATCTAATAATTGAGATCTTATTTTGAGCAACTTATTTATGAATTCTCTCTCTCTCTCTCTCTCTCTCTCTCTCTGAATAAAAGAAAATAATGAAAAAAATTATCCATAAGGGTAATATATATTTTTTCTTATTGTTTTCATTTCTCTCCTTTCTCCTTCGATCCCTTCCAACAAAAGGTGTAAAATTTTCCTAGGGCCATGATTTAGCATATGACAATTTTACTTATAACTTTCTTTTGAGTGTTGCTTGCTTAAATAATTATAAATTATTTTGAGCAAGGTAAATAATTTTTTTGGCTATTGAAACTATATATTTGTTGGTGCATATTAATATGTGCCCTAAATAATGCAAAGTTTTTTTTTCTCATTTTTGTGGTTCTCTTTATTGCTCTTTTTTTTTTTTTGTTGGTACTAGATTTGATTTCGAGGTATTTCACTTTTTCACTCAACCTCAACCCATGTGGCATTGGCACCATGTGTGGCTTCCTCACTTTTATCATGTTTTTCGAAAATAATTTGTAAAAACAACATGACCATGAAAATTTTAAATACTATCTACTTTATTTATATATATATATATATATATATATATATTTATATATATTAAAGGCAATCGTTTGAGAGAAGACACTCAATTTTGAAGCAAACTTAAAACTGGGTTGGTGAGGGTTCTAGAAATAATCTTCAACTCGATCTATAGAGGTCGAATATATTTTGAGTCTATGCCTTGATCTAACTGAGATTTTTTAGTGATAGTTGATCTGACTTCCATTTTCTACTATATATCTACCTATTATACCCTCTTCAAATTCTACTAACTCACCTGTTATTACTTCATCAAGACCATGAATACAAGCAATGTCATTACCTACTTGAAGTACAATATCAGTATTTATAATTTTTACTTCTCTATTATATTGCTCAATACATTATCGTATAATATTATGAATTTTGTCAGCTCCAATGGTTACCATGAGTATTTCTTAATTTTGAAAGTAAAAAAGGTAATGCCTAGTAGAAGGATTAATTGATTATTTCTTTTGTCGGTCCAAAGATGTCAATATTGGTACTGATAGTACAGAAATGCAATTTTTTGTTCAAACAACTATTATGAGTTCCTAAAACTTAAGACTTGTTGGAAAACCCTCTACTAAACTTGATGAATCACCATTTGTTGTTTAATATGGATAGTTTCATTTTTGTAATTTTCTAATAGTTCCAAATGGAGAAACTAAAGAATTTCTAATTACCATAGGTGCACATCAAGGATCTGCTTTGAGTCCTTGTCTTTTTGCTTTAGTAATGGACCAATTGACTAAGAGTATTCAAAAGGAGGTTCCATGGTGTATGTTGTTTGCAGATGATATTATATTAATTGACGAAACTAGGGATGGAGTAGAGGCTGAGTTAGAATTATGGAGAGAAGCTTTGGAATCTAGAGGCTTTAAGATAAGTAGAAATAAAACAGAATATATGAAATGTAATTTTAGTAATGATAGGAGGAATATTGGAGACAAAGTTAAACTTAATGATGAAGAAATTAATGGCACTTGTAGATTTCGATACCTTGGATCTATTATGCAAGGTGAAGGAGAAATTGAAGATGATGTAATGCATAGAGTTAAAGCAGGTTGGGTAAAATGGAGAAGTTCTTCAAGTGTTCTATGTGATCGTAGAATACCCTTAAAATTGAAATTGAAGTTTTATAGGACAGCTATAAGACCAGCTATACTATATGGATCAGAATGTTGGGTGACGAAGAAACATAATATCCAAAAAGTAAAAGTTGCCGAGATGAGGATGCTTAAATGGATGAGTGGTATAACATTGAAAGATAAATTAAGGAATAAACATATTCGTGGTAAGTTAGGTGTAGCTCCTATAGAAGATAAGATAAGGGAAGGACGACTCAGATGGTATGGACACTTGCAACGTAGGCCTTATAGTGCACCCGTGAGGAAGAGTGACTTAGTTACTATAGGGGGCAGTAGAAGGGATAGGGGTAGACCTAAAATAACTTGGGAGGAGATAATGAGTAAGGATTTAATATCTTTGAATCTATCAAAAGAAATGGTCCATGATCGCATAAATTGGCGGAAAAGGATTCATATAGTCGACCCCACTTAGTGAGACTAAGGCTTGGTTTTGTTGTTGTTGTTGTAATCTTTCATGTGCCTTTGTACATTAAATCTTTGTTAGGTTGTGGACTAACAATGTATATTAAGTTTTAACACTCCCCCGCACGTACAGCCTAACAACATGTGGAGAGATAAACACACAATAAAATTTTAAATACCATAGAATCCGGGCAACGAGCCTAGAACCCAGGACTTCCTGATAACCAACTCTGATACTATGTTAGATTACCACTTTACCTAAAACCTTAAATTGTTAGGTTATGGGCTAATAATGCATATCAAGTTTTAATACTCCTTATATTTTTTGTGTACTTTGCTAATTTATGGAGTCTGGCTCAGCATATCCACTGCCATGGCATTTAATTTGTACCAACAAAGAGGAAAAATAAAAACAAAAACAAAAATTCTTCCCAGTAAGTTCTAAAGAAGACTTTAATTGTCTGTCAAAAAAATTGTCAAAATAATAATAATAATAATAATAATAATAATAATAATAATAATAATGAACTTTATATCTTAATGTGATGTTTTCTCAGTTGGTATATATATATGCATTCAACATCAATTTATTTTCATTTAAATATTCAGCAACTCAATTCTAAATTTCATTAGAGTTTTTTTTTTCTTTTTTTAAACACAGTTGACGATCCAATGTGATTTTGCAAAAGATCTATGAAACGATTTAGGTTTCTTGTATTAGTTAATCTATTATTTGTTTCATGTATTTACATGAAACATAATATTAGAATTTTCAAGTTTTAAAGAAATGTTTTCTTGACGCTTGTGAATGTTTACCTAATAATTTGTTTAAAAAAATATCTTTAATTAATTTATGAAGGGAATAGAGAGTGGTGCACTTTTTTATTCTTGTTTTTAGTTATCTATTTATTTGTTCATTCAGTTTCTAGTTTTTGATTTGTTAAAAAAATCAAAATAAATACCATTATTTTCATTTCTTCCATTGAAGTTAATGAGAAAAAAAATTATATCCTTGAGTTTAATTGGTAAGATAAATAAGATACAGATATTTTAAGAAGGACAAAAGCTATTGGCCTCTTTTGGGCTTGACAAAATGATATTGAATTGCCTTGAGATTTTTTTCTCAAAAAAAAAGTTTCACGAACTTCTTCTAAGATTTAGTAAAAGATGGAGATGAGGTTTCAAAAATTTTAAACTCCTCTTGATATATGATTTTTTGGAATACTTATACCTTTATTCTATTTTTTTAGTTTTTATAAAATAGAAAAGGACATTTGCGTCTTTTTATCAAATATAAAAGATTTTGAAATTTAATGTCCATATTATTTTGCGAAACTTGAAGGAAAATTAATGAAAATTTTAAAAATCTTTTTCTTTTTATTTTTATTTTTATTTTATTTTTATTATATAAGAATTCTAACCACTAACGAGTTTTTCGTATTCCCTAGTACGGTATCAAACCTACTCAGAATTTGGCTCTTTTTAAGGATTTTAGACACTAGATTAAATTGTAAAAATGATCTAAAACGAAAAATTCCCTCATAATTGTTCGTTTAGATGTCCTCACCCGTTTTTTAAACCTGCAGTGGTAGGCTGGTAGCTCTCTCGCGGGGCATGAATCTAAATTCCTGCAAAGCAGAACGACGTCGAATCGATCGCGTCACGCGAAACATAACGGCCACCTCAGTCACCCTCGCCTTCTTTCGCGTACTCCCTCCCCAACCTTCCCGTCCTCTCTCATTTCTCTCTCTCTCTCCTCTCTCTCTCTCTCGGGACCTGCAATAGGAGGAGACTGAAAGGATCATCAGAGCTTGAATCATGTCAATGTCCGATTCTGATTTTTTGTCCCACGGTGGAGAGTACAGAAACTTTCTCCAAATCAGCCGGGAGCGTGAGTCTCATCTCATTTCTCTTTTCCAAATTAATTTCTGCTCTCTGTCTTCCCTTCTCTTGTTAATTCATGTTATTGTTGTTATGATCGGTCTTTAATATATTACTTAATTTTGAAAATACCCCTTCCTTCTTGTTCGATATTTTAGCTGATTTGCATTTAGAGCGCACGCACACACAGACACAAGACCCTGTTGTTAATTTGTGTATGCATTTGGATTCATTGAAGGCCCTGCCATTGTTATATCAGTTCCTTAAAAAATTCATATTGGAAAACGTAGTTCGTGTTGGACAAATTAAGCACAAAGGTGCATAATAGAAATTGCAAAAAATATGAAGAAAAATTTATGGAACAACCACAAGATCATCCATGGCTTTGGAATAACTGGCCAGCCAAGCACTAAATTTCTGTACAATTATCAACATTCTAAACTTTGCTTGGATAATAGTATGTCGACCAACCATTTCCATCAAAACCTTGACCTGGCCATCCATGAAAGAAAAAAAAGAACCAACTGACCAAGCATTTGATTAAGCCTTGGCATGGATGCCCCCGCAAGGCCAGCATTCAACTCTTTCCATGCAAGTTCTTTCTTTTATTTTTAGTTTATGAATTCAAAAATTAAACTGGCTGGATCCCACCACATGGGTGCATGGGACCAAACAGCTAATCGTGTTTAACTTTTGTCTTGCATTTGGACGTCACTTGAAAGTTCTGACTTCTATTTAAAACTGCCTTGATACTTAATTCAAGCTTCAATGGACATATTACTAACAATAGAGTTTTGTAATCTTCTATTAGAACAGAACAATAGGGCATCTTTGTAAATATAGTTCTTGAGATGTCAGCTTTTATAAAGCTTGATATACATTCTTGGCCCACAACTAACAGCTTAAGCTTATACATGAAGTAGTAATCTAATACCGTATCAGGTTGCTATGGGGTCCTGGTTCTATTGTTGTTGCCTGCGTTTATTGTGTGGTTGTTGAAAATTATCTTATTCCTTGTATTGGGTATTATATGTTGTTTCCATGTGGAGCAGTGGTGGAGCCAATGGGAGATATGTACAAGATGGGGCTTAAAATAAAAGAAATAACAACCAGATCCTATCAGGTCAAAGTCAGATTAATGGATAACAAAATTAAGTCAGATTAATGGATAACAAAATTAAGTTGATCACCATTAACTGTTAGCAAATTGTTATGAGGATAGGTGCAAAATATGAAGAGGATGAATGAATTCTTGGAATTGTAAATTTTCATTCATATCAAACTGATTGAGTAGTTCTATGTTGTTCCTTGCTGCACAAGCTTTAGAGCTTCTAGCGCATTCCTGCAAATGCTTGAAGACTAGACTAATATTAGAGTTTTGTTTGAAGGGGACGCTTTTCCGTCAAATCCTCTGCTATTCCTGTCTTTGTATTCTGCTGTTCCTGTCTTTGTATAATATGCAGAAATACAGAATACACTGCTGGCACAAAGGAGAACAGTCTTCTCCAGTTCTCCCCTCTGAAGGACCAGCTTCACAGGAAATCAGTGGGAGATTGGGGAAAGACAAAATAGCTTCATGTTGCTAAATAGAACTTGGTTCAAAACGTCTTTGGCAAGTTTGCCGTGCAGCAATATGTGTGGAGCCGTTTCTTCCCCTCTGGCAAAGAAGCAGCACCTACTGGCTAAAGTCGAATCCCTTCTTTGGAGTTTTTATGTGTCAATATGACCCCTCCTTCAGTAAGCCTCATGAAACGGGATATTTTGGATGAGACACTGGGGTCCAAACCCTCTTCCAAGATCAAGAAATGCCCTTGTATGACACATGAGAGCCCCTCCTGGTGCACAAAAGGGACCCCATAAACATTTACATCACAACCTAAAAATGGATAAGGGTGCTGGGCCTTGAACCCATGTTGCTCCAGAGCCTGGATACAGCAACATATTTAACCCCAATCAAACACGCAAAGCTAACAACTATGTTTCTTTGCTTGTGTGTATGGAACTACAGATTCGAACTCAAGAGTGACTTTTATCAGCAAGTCTTGGATGTGGATGCTCCACATAGAAGCTCTGTCATATAATTGAGTACTGTGCATAAACAGTAACAAGGCTCAGAAACAGTATGAAAAATAAGAAAATAGAGAAAGGAACTAATGCTCTAGGAGAGAATGAATGTGTTTAGGAGCTTTGTCTTACATTGATGGGGATAACTATTAGAGATGATCCACTTGATAAAGAGAAGGATTACAGTCAAAGTTGCCTTAGTTGAGCCCAAAGCCCTTGAATTTCTTTCATTTTGCTCCCTTGCCTTTGACCAAAGCAAAATCTCTGTTCTATTATGTGAATAAAGCACATCCTTAGTTCAGATGATGAAACATAATTTTGAGAGTGTTCAGTGAATCGGAAAACCTTAATAACAGTACTAGGTCTTCCTATATATTGTAATGTGAGTCAAACATTAAAATGGCTGTCATACCTGCTGGAGAATCACTTGCAAATTATTCGTGGCAATCATATTTTGTGTGGAAATTTAGAAATTGAGGATGCTTTTTAAATAGGTAGAGTTGTTACCGTGTAACTTGGAGGTCATGGGTTTAAGGTGTGGAAACAGCCTTTTGTAAAAAAAATGCATGTAAGATTGTGTACATAGACCCATTGTGGTCCACCCCCCTTCCTTGGACTTGGCATAAGCGGGAGCTTTGTGCACCGGGCCACCCTTTAATCTAAATATTTTGGAATTTAGATAATTTAGGGTTTTTTGGTGTATTTTAAGTATTTCAGGTTTATTTTGTAATTTTTTGTTTTAGTTGTATTGTTTGGTGTACAAATTCATTGTTTGGAGGATATGGATAGAGCATAGTGCATAGATATTCTCAGTGAAGAAGTTAAATTAGGTGCTGGTATGGGATTACATTCAGTACTTGGCATCATTGTGGTGCTTTGGTTTTGGAATTTTTAAAGGGATTAGTTTCTAGGAGATCCAAAGAGATTGGAGGAATATGCTGGCTTGTTGGTTTTTTCCTCCTCTTGTAGTTTTTAGTTGTTTTTTCTGGCTTGTTTTAGATCTCCTTTGGGAGATGTCTCATTCGCCCTCTTGTTTATTCTTCTCCTATTAATGAACTTTTCTTTTCTATAAAAAAATTGTGCACCAATGTTGAAATCCCGAGTATCCTTGATAGTATTGAGTAAATTAGGAAAGTGAGTAAATGTAGAAAATTGTGTATTATTCTGTAGGGAGATTGTTTCCTTGTTTAGAGTCTTTGTTTGTATTATATATTGTAAGATTGGGATGTACATATTTAAAAGAATTCCGCTCACATGGTATCAGAGCTAGGGTTTCTCAACCTTAGCTAACGATGGCTAGTAGCACCAGTAGAGGGTCGACCTCTTCTAGAAAACTCGATGGGGATTCGGAGGCTACATCTATTGGGGGTTTGAATGGGCTGGACAATACAGCCTTTCCACTCTCAATGGAGAAATTGAACGAAAAAAACTTCCGTAAATGGGCTTAATCTATAAAATTGGTGATTGAAGGAAAAGGGAAACTGGGTTACCTTACCAGCGAACGAAGGAGACTAGACCCTATTGATGATGTCACCTTGAAAAAATAGAGGTCTGAAGGCTCCATGGTCACGACTTGGCTTGTCAACTTGATGAAGCCGGTGATCGGAAAAATCTACCTGTTCTTGCCTATGGCGAAGGATGTCTGGGACGCTGTTCGTGAAACCTACTCTGATGTCGAGAGTTATTTGCAAATCTTCGAAATCAAAACCCGGTTGTGGCAGATGAGGCAAGGCGATAGAGATGTCACGGAGTATTTCATGGAGATGACCCATCTCTGGAAGGAGCTCGATCTGAGCATCGAAGAGGAATGGGAGTGCTCTCGCAACAGGATGCAATATAGGAGGAGGCTCGAAAACGAACAGGTCTTCGAGTTCTTGGCCGGCCTCAACTGAGATCTGAAAGACATGAAGGGACGAATCCTCAGCCGGCGACCTCTGCCTTTAACCCAAGAAGTATTTGCCAAGGTAAGGAGGGAGGAGAGCAGGAGACGAGTGATGCTGAGGCCCCAAGGAGATCGTATCAGACCGGACTTGTTTGTCCAAAATCTGAGTACCAATGGGAATGGGCCGAATCCCAATGGGTCTGACTTCTTGACCCTTATATCAAAAGGCCCTGCGGGATCTGGGCAAAGATCACAAAAAGTTAAAATATGGTGCGAGCACTGCTGAAAGCCAGGTCATTCGAAAGATACCTGCTGGGAGATTTATGGAAAGCCTACAGATTGGAAGCCGAGACAATATCAAAAAAATCATGGGTATTAGGCTACTACTGATAGTTCAACTGAAAAATCACAAGGTGAAAAAACCAATAATACCACTCCAAGTGGTGTATTCAGTACTGAACAGTTGGATTGGCTATATAAAATGTTTTCCTTAATTCAAACATCGAGTCAGCCTTCCACTGGTTCTCTAGCTCACCGAGGTAATTTTTTGTTAGCCCTAAATACTATATCCCATTACAAATCACCATGGAGAATTGAATCGAGTGCATCTGATCATATGACTAACTCTTATCAATTGTTCTCATCCTATTCACCATATACTAGAAATCTGAAAGTAAGAATTGCAGATGGATCTCTATCACCTGTTGCTAGCAAAGGAAGTATTCGCATATCTAATTCTATAACTTTAAAATCTGTCCTACATGTTCCTAAGCTATCTTGCAACTTGTTATCCATTAGCCAGTTGACAAAAGATTCCAATTGCTCTGCTAAATTTGTTTCATCTCATTGTGTTTTCCAGAACCTATCATCGGGGAAGACGATTGGCAGTGCTAAGGTATGTGAGGGACTCTACTACTTTGAGGAGGCAAATACGAGTGAACAATGTAATAATGCAATTTTTGATTCTGCATCTATTTCTAGAGATAGAGAACTTTTGTTGTGGCATTCTTGTTGGGCTTTTGTGGAGCCTAGTTGCGTTCAACATGGATGATGACCCGACTTTTCTTTAATGAGAGATTTCTATCCTAAGGCTTAGTCTATGGAGTGAAGGATTGGGCCTGTTTTGTAGCCCATTCGGAACCTTGTACGCAACATATAAAATAATTGTTTTTGGGTGATTAGGGTAAGTGGTCACCCTTCGAGAGAGAGAGCGAGAGAGAGAGAGCATTGTACTACCGCACTCTCTATATTTTTCTTCCTGATAATAGTGAAATCCCTGCAACTCCGTGGACATAGGTAAAATTGCCGAACCACGTAAATACTGTCTTGTGCGTGTGATTGATTTTTTTTTTTGGCGTGTATTCTTTCTCTATTTTATTTCTCATAGCTTTCAGGAATTTGTTGTTAATTCCCAACAACTGGTATCAGAGCCCAGGGTTAGGTTCAAGTGGGAGCAATGGCAGAGGAAGCAGGAAAGGCGTCTGGGATAGAAAAGTTTGATGGCACAGACTTTGGATTCTGGAGGATGTAGATCGAGGATTATATATATGGGAAGAAGTTACATCTGCCGCTTCTAGGAGAAAAACCTGCTACTATGAAGGACGAGGAATGGACTCTCCTTGACAGACAGGGACTGGGAGTTATAAGATTAACTCTGTCTAGGTTTGTTGCACACAACGTTGTGAAGGAGAAGACTACAGCAGATCTAATGAAGGCTTTGTCTGGTATGTATGAAAAACCATCAGCAAATAACAAGGTACATCTGATGAAGAGATTGTTTAATTTGAAGATGGCAGAGAATGCATCAGTAGCACAACATCTGAATGAGTTTAATACAATCACAAATCAATTATCTTCTGAAGAAATTGATTTTAATGATGAGATTCGTGCATTGATCGTTTTGGCTTCGTTGCCAAACAGTTGGGGGGCAATGAGGATGATAGTAAGCAACTTTATTGGAAAAGAAAAACTGAAGTATAATGATACGGGATTTAATTCTGGCTGAGGAGATTCACAGAAGAGATGCGGGTGAAACCTCAGGATATGGTTCTGCCCTAAATCTTGAGATAAAAGGCAAAGGTAATGACCGAAATTCAGATCGGGGTAGATCAAAATCCAGAAACTATAATCGAAACATAAGTAAATCTAGATCTGGCCAAAAGGGACAATGCTGGAACTGTGGGAAAATAGGTCACTTTAGGAGACAATGCAAAAGTCTTAAGAAGAAGAATGAGGATGATTCTGCTAATGCTGTAACAGAAGAGGTATAGGATGCATTACTTTTTGTAGTAGACAGTCCACTTGATGATTGGGTTTTGGACTCAGGAGCTTCATTTCATACCACTTTGCACCATGAAATCATACAGAACTATGTAATAGGAGATTTTGGTAAGGTGTATTTGGCTGATGGTACAACCTTGGATGTTGTGGGTGTGGGAAACGTTCAGATGTCGTTGCCCAATGGGTCTGTTTGGTTGCTGGAGAAGGTATGACATATTCCTGACCTGAGAAGGAATTTGATTTTTGTCGGACAACTTAATGATGAAGGGCATGCAATGTTGTTTGCTGGTGGCACTTGGAAGGTTACAAAGGGAGCCGGAGTATTGGCTCGTGGAAAGAAATCTGGTACTCTATACATGACCTCAAGTCCAAGAGACACAATTGTAGTTGCCGAAGCAAGTACTGATACAAGCTTATGGTGCCGTAGGCTTGGTCACATGAGTGAGAAAGGGATGAAGATGCTGCTGCCAAAAGGGAAACTACCAGAATTGAAGTCCGTTGATTTTGACTTGTGTGAAAGCTGCATCTTAGGAAAGCAGAAAATGGTGAGTTTCTTGAAAAGTGGCAGAACACCGAAGGCTAAAAAATTGGAGTTAGTGCACACAGATTTGTGGGGGCCTTCTCCCGTTGCATCCCTTGGAGGTTCAAGGTACTACGTTACTTTCATTAATGACTCAACCAGAAAGGTGTGGGTTTATTTTTTGAAAAATAAATATGATGTATTTGAAACTTTTAAGAAGTGAAAGGCTATGGTTGAGACAGAGACAGGTTTGAAAGTAAAATGTTTGAGGTCAGACAATGGAGGAGAGTACATAGATGGAGGGTTCAGAGAGTATTGTGCTGCACATGGAATTAGAATGGAAAAGACCATTCCTAGGACACCAGAGCAAAATGGTGTGGCTGAGTGCATGAACAGAACTCTCAATGAGCATGCTAGGAGTATGAGATAGCATGCTTGACTACCAAAACTTTCTGGGCTGATGCTGTTAGTATTGCAGCTTATCTGATAAACCGAGGACCTTCAGTTCCCATGGAGTTCAGACTTCCTGAAGAGGTTTGGAGCGATATAGAGGTAAAGTTCTCTCACTTGAAAGTTTTTGGTTGTGTTTCTTATGTTCATATTGATTATGATGCTCGTAGTAAACTTGATGCAAAGTCCAAAATATGTTATTTCATTAGCCATGGTGATGAGAAATTTGGCTATCGGTTTTAGGATGAACAAAACAGGAAAATCATTAGAAGTAGAAATGTGATATTTAATGAAAAGGTTATGTACAAGGACAGGTCAACTGTAGTGTCAGAGGTCACAGAGATAGATAAGAAGAAATCTGAGTTTTGTTAACTTAGATGAGTTGACTAAAAGTATTGTCCAGGAAAGGGGTGAAGATGATAAGGAGAATGTAGAATCACAGGTAAATCAGAATACACCTGTAGCTGCGGTCCGTAGATCTTCCAGGATCATTAGACCTCCACAGCGTTATTCACCTGCTCTAAATTATCTCCTGCTAACTGATGGTGGTGAGCCAGAGTGTTATGATGAAGCCTTGTAGGATGAAAGTTCAAGCAAGTGGGAGTTAGCCATGAAGGATGAGATGGATTCCTTATTAGGGAATCAGACATGGGAACTAACTGAGTTGTTAGTAGGGAAGAAGGCTTTGCACAACAAGTGGGTATACATAATAAAGAATGAACATGATGGTAGCAAGTGCTACAAAGCCAGATTAGTTGTCAAAGGGTTCCAGTAGAAGGAGGGCATTGACTTCACAGATATATTTTCTCCATTTGTGAAGATGTCAACAATTAGATTGGTACTGGGAATGGTGGCTGCAGAAAATCTACATCTTGAGCAGTTAGATGTGAAAACGACATTCTTTCATGGTGACTTGGAGGAAGACATCTACATGATTCAGCTAGAAGGGTTCATTGTCCAGGGACAAGAGAATTTAGTCTACAAACTGAGAAAGAGCTTGTATGGTCTAAAACAAGCTCCAAGACGGTGGTATAAGAAATTTGATAGTTTTATGCATCAAATTGGGTTCAAGAGATGTGAAGCTGATCACTATTGTTATGTTAAGTTCTTTAACAATTCTTACATCATTTTACTGTTATATGTAGATGATATGCTCATTGCAGGGTCTAGCATTGAGGAGATTAATAATATGAAGAAGCAATTGTCAAAACAGTTTGCAATGAAGGATTTGGGAACTGCAAAGCAAATCCTTGGAATGAGAATCATTAGAGACAAGGCTAATAGTACATTGAAGCTTTCACAGTTAGAGTATGTGAAGAAAATTCTTAGTAGGTTCAACATGAATGAAGCTAAACCAGTGAGCATACCCTTGGGTAGTCATTTCAAATTAAGCAAGGAACAGTCACCGAAGACAGAAGAAGAAAGGGACCATATGAGCAAGGTGCCCTATGCCGTAGCTATTGGCAGCTTGATGTATGCTATGGTGTGTACAAGGCCAGCCATTGCACATGTAGTGTGAGTTGTGAGTAGATTCGTGAGTAGGCCAGGAAAGCAGCATTGGGAGGCAGTCAAGTGGATTCTGAGATATCTGAGGGGTTCATCAGATACATGTCTTTGCTTCATAGGTGCAAGTTTGAAATGGCAGAGTTATGTAAACGCTGATTTTGCTGGTGATAATGATAGTAGAAAGAGTACTACTGGGTTTGTATTTACTCTGGGTGGTACAACTATATCTTGGGCTTCAAATCTGCAAAAGATTGTTACTTTGTCTACTATAGAAGTTAAGTATGTTGCAACAACTGAAGCTGGAAAGGAGATGATTTGGCTACGTGGTTTCTTAGTCGAATTGGGTAAGAAGCAAAAGATGGGCATTCTACATAGTGACAATTAAAGTGCAATTTTTCTTGCCAAAAATTTGGCTTTTCATTCAAAGTCGAAACATATACAGACAAAATACAACTTTATCCGTTACCTTGTTGAAGATAAGCTGGTAATACTTGAGAAAATCTGTGGATCTAAGAACCCGGCAGACATGTTGACTAAGGGCGTCACTATTGAGAAGCTGAAGCTGTGTGCAGCTTCAGTTGGTCTTCTAGCTTGAGAACAGGAGGATGAGTTGCAGGGATAAGGGATTGTTCATTTGGAGGATTGCAGTTGATATTGGTGATTGAACTAGTCTCCAAGTGGGAGATTTGTTGGGCTTTTTTGGAGCCCAGTTGTGTTCAATCTGGACGATGACCCGACTTTTCTTTAATGAGAGATTTCTATCCTAAGGCTTAGTCCATGGAGCGAAGGATTGGTCCATAAGGCCAAAGTTTTGGGCCCATTTTGTAGCCCATTCGGAACCCTGTGCGCAGCATATAAAATGATTGTTTTTGGGTTATTAGGGTAAGTGGTCACCCTTTGCGAGAGAGTGAGAGAGAGAGCATTGTACTACCGCACTCTCTGTATTTTTCTTCCCGATAATAATGAAATCCCTGCAACTCCGTGGACGTAGGCAAAATTTCCGAACCACGTAAATACTGTCTTGTGCATGTGATTGATTTTTCTTTGGCGTGTATTCATTCTCTATTTTGTTTCTCATAGGTTTAGGGAATTTGTTGTTAATTCCCAACAATTCTAGGATGAGTCACCCAAATTTTCAATATTTAAGACGTTTATTTGCTTCTATTTGTTTAAATAAAACGTCTTCTAATTTTCAATGTGAAGTTTGTGAGCTTGCAAAACACCAGCGTAATTCTTTCCCAAAATCCACATACTAACCATCCCGCCCATTCACTATGATTCATAGTGATTTGTGAGGACCCTCACACTCCCCCAATCGCACTCATACAAAATGGTTTGTTACCTTTATTGATGATCATACTCGTATTTGTTGGGTCTACTTGTTGAAAGATAAAACTGAAGTCCGGTATGTTTTTGCCAGTTTGCACTCCATGATTCAAACACAATTTCAAACTCGCATTCAAATTCTATGTACTGATAATGGTACAGAATATTTTAATGATATTCTGGGAAATTATATTTAAGAAAGTGGAATTGTACATCAGAGTTCTTGTGTGGATACCCCTCAACAAAATGGGGTTGCTGAATGAAAAAACAGACATATACTTGAAGTAGCTCGGGCATTGATGTTCACTACAAATATGAAGAACTATTTTTGGGGCGATGCTATCTTAATAGCTACACATCTCATTAATCGAATGCCGAGTCGAGTTCCTTCCTTTACAACTCCTCTCCAGAAATTCCAGGAATATTTTCCTACCTCTCGACTCCACTCTAGTCTTCCTCTGAAAATCTTTAGATGTACTGCATTTGTTCATGTTCATGCTCACAATCGAGATAAATTGGAACCTCGTGTCGTTAAATGTGTCTTTATTGGTTACTCTCCTACTTAGAAAGGCTATAAATGTTATGATCCAGTCTCCAAAAAAATGTTTGTTAGCCTTGATGTCACTTTTTTTGAAGCCACTCCTTATTTCTAGAAGCCCTCGCTTTCGGGGGAGAAGTGGAGTGAAGATTGGTTCTTTGATTTCTTTACTACTGAATTTGTGCCATCTAATGAGTCTCCCACTGCTTCATTCCTTGACCCATCTATTGTGTCTCCCATTGCATGTCCTAACCAACCATATACAAATGATCACTTAAACTCAGGGGGAGATGCAGAAAAACAAAAGGAAATACTTGTTTACTCTAGAAAGCCAAAAACAAAGCACAAGGAAAATCTCATACTTGAGGCACCAAATGAGTTGGAATTGGTGATAGCTCCGAGCAACCATGAGTCGACGCCCAATCCTGATCAGGTAATCAATGATCATGAGCTTTCTTATGATAAGTCTACACCTAATGACATAAATTTACCCATTGCAGTCAGAAAACAAACTAGGTCATGTACTCTATATCCCTAGTCAAAATACATATCCTATAAAACTTTGTCTACAGGGTATCATACTTTTACCTCTAACCTTGATAGGATAAAAATCCCAAAAGATATTTAGGAAGCTTTGGAAAGTCCTGAATGGAGGGAAGCCATTATGGAGGAAATGTGGGCTCTTGAAAAAATTAAACTTGGAATGTTATGAACCTACTAAGTGGAAAGAAACCAGTTGGCTGCAAATGAGTTTTCACAGTGAAATATAGAGCTAATGGGACAATTGAACGATATAAAGTCAGACTCATTGCAAAAGGATTTACACAAACTTACGACATTGATAAAACGGAGACATTTGCACTAGTGGCAAAACTAAACACAGTTTGGGTACTCTTGTCATTTGTAGCTAACTTAGATTGGCCACTACAACAACTAGACATTAAGAATGCATTTCTAAATGGTGAACTAGAAGAAGAAGTCTACATGAATATACCACCAGGATTCAGTAAGAAAGGTGAAGAAAACATAGTATGCAAACTCAAGAAGTCCTTATATGGACTCAAGCAATCCCCAAGAGCATGGTTTGACAAATTTGCAAAGGTAATTAAAAACAGGGATATCGACAAGGGCAATCAGATCACACTATGTTCATTAAACAGTCTGAAAATGGTAAGAAAACAATTCTGATAGTATATGTTGATGATATAAATTCTAACTGGAGATAATACAGTGGAGATGGAAAGATTAAAGAAAGTCCTAACTGCTAAATTTGAAGTTAAAGACCTAGGAAAAATGCGATACTTCTTGGGAATGGAAATTGCTAGATCAAAGAAAGTATCAGTGTCTCTCAGTGAAAGTATATCCTTGATCTTCTAACCGAAATTGGCATGCTTGGATGCAAACCTAGTGAAACCCCGATTGAAGTAGTAAAGAGGGTCGAAGAATGTGGAATACTAGTTGAAAGAGAAAGGTGTCAGAGATTGGTTGGTAAACTAATTTACTTATCGCACACCAGACCCGACATTGCATTTGTGGTAAGTGTTGTAAGTCAACACATGCATTCACCGAAAAAGACTCATCTAGATGCTGTGTATAAGATCCTCAGGTACCTCAAGGGTTCTCCAGGCAAGGGACTCTTATTTAAAAAATGTGAAAGCAAGGAAGTGGAAATCTTCACAGATGTGGATTGGGCAGGATCAGCAAAAGACAGAAGGTCAACCACTGGATATTGCACCTTTGTATGGGGAAATTTGGTAACTTGGAGGAGTAAAAAACAGAATGTGGTGGCTCGAAGTAGCGCTAAAGCTAAATTCAGAGTAGTTGCATAGGGGATATGTGAAGGACTATGGTTACGGAAACTCTTGGAAGAACTACAGGTTTCGGTGAAATTTCCTATCAAACTCTATTGTGACAACAAAACAGCCATCAGTATCTCTCTCAATCTAGTTCAACATGATAGGACTAAACATGTGGAAGTGGACCGTCATTTTATCAAAGAGAAGGTTAAAGAAGGAATCAAATGTATGACTTATGTACCTACAAAGGAACAAACTGCAGATATCTTTACTAAAGGGTTAGCACGAAAGAACTTTGACGATTTCATTGGCAAGTTGGATATGATTAATATCTATAATCCAACTTGAGGGGGAGTGTTGAAATCCCGAGTATCCTTGACAGTATTGAGTAAATTAGGAAAGTGAGTAAATGTAGAAAATTGTGTATTATTCTGTAGGGAGATTGTTTCCTTGTTTAGAGTCTTTGTTTGTATTATATATTGTAAGATTTGGATGTACATATTTAAAAGAATTCTGCTCACAACCAAGTTTTAACATTTATTATCATCTAGGGATAAATGACTAACTTTCCATAAATTTGGATGACTTAAAACTCATTTCTCTTGTATAAATTCTGCTGCTTTTGGCCTCTTATACAAAAGACTTCCCTTAGAAATTACTCAGTTTAAATCATAGTAATTAGGTTTGCTACTTCTTGTATGCCCTATAAAAAAATCATTTATGCATAAGCACATATCTGTGTATTTATGAAGGCTTGTGTGCCTTTTTTAAGTCATTATTTCTCGTGTTGATTGAAACTTTTATAAATTTCATCTTTCTTTGATGTAGGTATTAGAAAATCTCCTTAACGTTTTGGAATACCTATGGTAGTTACATTATTTATGCATGTGCACACAAGTGTGATTGCGTGAGTTTTATTTGTGTGTGTATATGTGAATGCATGACTTCTGAAATACATGCTCTTTTGGTTACTTCATTCTGCCACCATTGTATGGATTTGATTATGACTTAACATGATACGAGAATAAGCGAGCTTTTTTAGAGAACATTGGTTGTAGAATTGTTTCCCTTAAGCACATACATATCTTTATTAATCACACCATAATGTGACATGGTCTTCTTTTCTATAGTCAGCAATGTGTTTTTCTTACCTCAAACTCATTAATGCTCTTTGTCCTGACATTCTTTTGTTGGATGGTAATTGTCAGGTTTATTGCATGAAATGCTGCGGTCAGGAAAAAAAGATGATTCCAAATTATCTTGGAAAGTATGTTAACAAAGTGATTTGTCATGCTTTATTTTGTTTGATGTACTTTGTTACATCACAATTGGATTTATTGCTTTGAAGGAGACAGTCAAAATGCTTTAGCTTCTTTTTTATTATTATTTTTTATTTTTTTAAGAAATAATGTTTAAGATTTTTTGTGTGGTTGCAATAAGCTAAGGCTTTGCTTTAAGTTAAATATATTTGTTCACTATGGCATTGGTTTATTCAGTTTTGCCCTCAGTTGAACATAAGGTGGAAATGATGACTTCAATACCAGCATGCAAAGAGGAAAAATAGCCTCTAAAAGTTAATATCATAAATGTACATGACTAGTCGTGCTCTTTTGTTCTCAAATTATTGTGCCTTTTTGGTCTGAACAAACTCTTACATGGAAACATATTCTGCATAAAAAAGTGAAACTAATGCTAAAATACTTAATAAACTCATATTAATAATCTTCATTGAAATGGGCTTCATTTGAATGACTGCTGAGGTCCTTTTCTTCCTTCACATTTCTGTATCATTTATATTGACATTTATTCATTAACTTTGCAATTGTTAGCAAAAAAAAAAAAGGCCTTGTAAGGACCACTATTGTGTACGTCAATTCAATCACTAATGACCTATGTAAAAAGAGTCAAGGGCATTTCTATAGTAACATTTTCATGTCATATCAAGTACACAACTCTGCATGCATGTTAGATAGTGTCCTAGGCATCAATACTTCTATCACCTAAATTTCCTAACCATTCAAATGGTTTAGTTTTTTTAAAATCAATACTGGACCAATTATATTCAGTCTGCCAAAAAAAACTAAAAAACTAAAAAAACCTAATCCTAAATCAAATACTGATAAAACTAATAAATCGATGTTGAACTTTTTGATTCATTTTAGTAATTTTTATTATTAGTAATTTAACTAAATTCTATTAAATTAAAATGTTTTATTTATACATTTGGCCCAGTTAATGCAGACTATTTAAGGGCCTAAGAGAATGGTCTTTTGAATGAACTTAACCTTCTTTAAGCCACAAACTTTGAGACACCAATTGGCACATAAAGAATGGGCCACTGGCTTGGCAATGTTCAAATGCCCACCTTGCTTGTTGAAATCTTGGTGGGGAAGGGAAGAGTATTAGTGCACAGTGGTCTTCCACCCACCATTATTATTGGCTTGCAATTATGGAGTATGGAGGCCACTCACCCGTAGCCTAAATGGGACAAATTGTTATGGAGCATTAATGAACTTGTTTGCCACATGATTTGTATTTCCTATTATTTAAAGGAAAATCATGGAGTATGGGGGCCACTCACCTGTAGCCTTTGTTTTGGGGCAGATTCCTTCTCCATGGAATTTTGCTATAAAGGCCATCCTGCACTATCTCATAAGATCATCTGAAGAAGAAGAAAATTACATCTTTCTTAGCTCCCTTGTGATTCTTTCTTTCCAAGTGTGATAAAAGGGTGTAAAAGGGGTTTTGGTATTTTGAGTAAGTGACAAATGCTCCTGTAAATTATTCAATTCCATAGTGAATCATTCTCGTGCTCTCCTCTCGTGCACATCGGCAATTTTGTTGAACCACGTTAAATATGTGTCTCTCTTTGTTGCCTTTATTTTTTATCACATAATTTATTTCTCCATATCAGCATTTTATTTCAACAAACTGGTATCAGAGCTATGGCTACTGCCAAATATGATCTAGAGAAATTTAATGGAGAAAATGATTTAGTCTGTGGCGGGTCAAGATGCGGGCTCTACTTGTTCATCAAGGTTTGGCAAAAGCCTTGAAGGGAAGAGAAGCATTGCTGGAGACTTTGACAAAAGGAGAAAAAGATGAGATCATGGATAAAGCACACAGTGCCATTTTGTTGTGCTTGGGAGATGAAGTTCTGTAAGAAGTGTTTGAAGAAACTTCAGCTGCTAAGCTATGGGTAAAACTGGAAAGTTTGTTCATAACGAAGTCACTTACAAATCGACTGTATTTGAAGAAAAAGTTGTATACTCTTCCCATGAAAGAACACCTAGATGATTTTAACAAAACTATTCTTGATCTAGAGAATATAGATGTTAAAACCGAAGATGAAGACCAAGCAATTATTCTGTTGTGTTCCCTACCAAATTCTTGCAAACACTTCATCGACACCATAATGTACAGTTGCGAATCTCTTAATATGGAAGAGGTCAAAGCGGCATTAAACTTGAAAGAGTTGAAGAAAAGAGTACCAGAAAGCAAATATGAAGGTTCAGCAGAAAGTCTTGTCGCAAGGGGAAGAACAAATAAAAGGAGTCAAGAAGGTAGGAAAGGCAGATTTAGGCCAAGATCCAAATCGAGGCCTAGGAAATACAAATGTTTCCATTGTCACAAGGAAGGACATCTTTAAAGGGATTGTCCAGATGGCAAAGTCAAAGAGAAGGAGAATATTTTCGAATCTGGAGATGCGGCTGTAGTAGATGGCTAAGACAGTGCAGATGCTCTTACAGTCTCAAAACATGACTCAGGCGACGAGTGGATTATTGATTCCGGGTGTTCATATCACATGTGTCCTAATAAGGATTGGTTTTCTACCTACCAATCCTTAGATGGGGGCAAGGTGCTACTAGGCAATAATGTGGCTTGCAAAGTTGTCGGTATTGACACAGTCAGAATCAAGATGTTTGATGGGATCATAAGAACATTAATAGATGTCAAGCATGTTCCAGAATTGAAGAAGAACTTGATCTCTTTGGGTACACTTGATTCGAAAGGGTTATAGCTATAGAGGTGAAGGTGGAGCTGTAAGAATTTCTAGAGTCGCACTTATTGTGATGAAAGGCAAGATAGTCCACAGCCTTTACATGCTACAAGGAAGCACAATTACAGGAACTGTTGCTGTATCATCAAGTTCAGAATCTAATGTCACCAAATTATGGCATATGTAGTTAGGGCATGTCAGCGAGAGGGGTTTAGCCGAGTTGAGCAAGTAGGGACTACTTTGTGGACAATAAATTGGAAAGTTAGATTTCTTCGAGCACTGTAGATTTGGAAAATAGTGTCGGGTAAAGTTCAACATTGTTGTTCATCGGACAAAGGGCACCTTGGATTATATCCATTCGGATTTATGAGGTCCTTCTCAAGTTCCTTCTCATGGTGGTGGCAGGTATATGTTAAATTTCATTGATATTCAAGTAAGGTTTGGATTTTTATTCTAAAGCAAAAAGATAAAGTCTTTGTCAAGTTCAAATAGAGGAAAGCTTTGATTGAAAAGCAGATCAAGCGACTCAGGATTGACAATGGTTTGGAGTTTTGTGGTGGTGAATTCGAATAGTTCTGCAAGGATCATGGTATAGTCAGACACCGCACAGTGAGACACACTCCACAACAAGATGGGCTTACAGAACGGATGAACAAAATCTATTAGAGAGAGCTAGATGCATGTTGTCTAATGTCGGATTATCAAAAGAGTTATGGGCTAAAACTGTCAACACAACTTGTTATTTGGTCAACAAATGTCCATCTTTGGCCATTGGTTTCAAGAATCCTGAAGAAGTATGGTCAAATACCCCGCTAAGTATGAAAATTTAAGAAATTTTGGTTGTCTTGCTTATGCTCATGTGAATGAAGGAAGACTTGAGCCAAGGGCGATGAAATGCATTTTTCTCAGATATCCTGATGGTGTGAAAGGGTACAATTTATGGTACCCAGCTAAAAGAAAATGCATTATTAGCAGGGACGTGACTTTTAATAAAGCTGAGATGCTGAAGCCTCAAAAGGAGCCATCAAAAGAAAATAAAGACCCTAATGTCACGAAGAAGGTGAAGCTTGAGGTGGAGCTGTCCAAAGAAAACCCAATTAGCTAGGAAGAAGAGCAAACTCCAGGGGAGGAAACAGATACACCACAATTGCAGCAATATCAATTCGCTAGAGATAGGCAAAGGAGAGAGATAAGACCTCCTCAAATGTATGGCTATGTAGACCTAGTATCGTATGCTCTAAATGTTGCTAATGAAATTGGTAGATGTCAGCCATAGTCATACAGTGAAGCTGTTACCAGTAAAGAGTCTACTCAGTGGATTGATACAATGACGGAGGAGATGGAATCTCTCCACAAGAATCATACTTGGACGTTTGGTGGAAAATGGCTATACACATAGGGAAGGTATTGACCACAACGAAATTTTCTCTCCGGTGGTGAAACATAGCTCAATTTGTATTCTACTTGCCATTGTTGCTCACTTCGATCTAGAACTTGAGCAGTTGGATGTCAAAGCAGCCTTCTTGCATGGTGATCTTGAAGAACAAATCTACATGAAGTAGCCCGAGGGATTCGAAGTTCAAGGTAAATAAGATCATGTCTGCCTACTAAAGAAATCTTTATATGGCCTAAAACAGTCTTCTAGACAGTGGTATAAACGGTTTGACAATTTTATGCTTGAAAATAATTACTCGAGGAGTAAGTATGATAATTGTGTATATTACAAGAAAATCTCAGATAGGTTATTTATTTATGTGCTCTTGTATGTTGATGACATGTTGATTGCTTGTAAGAACATGTCAAAAATCAACCTTCTTAAAGCTCAATTGAGTACAGAGTTTGAAATGAAAAATTTGGGAGCTGCAAAGAAAATTCTGGGAATGGAGATCTACCAAGATAGAAATATGGGCACTTTGTTTTGTCAAATTGTCACAGAAAAAGTACATAAAGAAAGTGCTATTGTGTTTTGGCATGCAAAATGTAAAGTTTGTCACAACTCCATTAGCATCTCATTTCAGATTCTCATTGGCTTTGTCACCGCAGACCAAGGAGGAGGTAGAGTACATGACTAATGTTCCTTACTCTAGTGTAGTAGGCAGTCTCATGTATGCATTGTATGCACTAGACTAGATATTTCACAAGCTGTCAGTGTTGTAAGCAGGTACATGGCGAATCCTGGAAAAGTCCATTGGCAAGCTGTAAAGTGGATTATGCGCTACGTTAAAGGTACGACTGATGTAGGCTTGGTTTATAGGAGTATTAAAGATGCTGAAGGAAGTATCAACGGATTTGTTGATTCAGATTATGCTAGAGATCTTGATAAACAAAGGTCACTCACCAGGTATGTGTTCACTTTATGCAGATGTACTATTAGTTGGAAAACAAATTTACAATCCATTGTTGCTTTGTCAACCACTGAAGCAGAGTACATTGCCACAACAGAAGTAGTAAAAGAAGCTATCTAGCTTCAAGGATTAGTCAGTGAGTTGGGTATACAATTAAAGGAGACAACAGTCTATTGTGATGGTCAAAGTGCAATCCATCTAACAAGGAATCCCATGTTTCATGAAAGAACCAAACATATTGACGTTAGGATGGACTTTATCAAAGATGTTGTCACACAAGGAATTGTTAAAGTTGATAAGATTTCTACAGCAGATAATCCAGCAGATATGTTGACCAAGTCAGTTCTAGTTAGCAAGTTCAAGCATTGCCTGGACTTGATTGGAGTTCACATCAAATGAGGGACATAGATGAGAGCAACAAAAATGAAATTATGGATAATTGAAGCCAAAGGTGGAGATTTGTGCGCAGTGGTCTTCCACTCACCATTATTATTGGCTTGCAATTATGGAGTATGGAGGCCACTCACCTGTAGGCTGAATGGGACAAATTGTTATGGAGCATTAATGAACTTGTCTGCCACATGATTTGTATTTCCTATTATTTAAAGGAAAATCATGGAGTATGGAGGCCACTCACCCGTAGCCTTTGTTTTGGGGCAGAGTCCTTCTCTATGGAATTTTGCTATAAAGGCCATTCTGCACTCTCTCATAAGATCATCCAAAGAAGAAGAAAATTAACTTCTTGCTTAGCTCCCTTGTGATTCTTTCTTTCCGAGTGTGATAAAAGGGTGTAAAAGGGGTTTTGGTATTTTGAGTAAGTAAGTGACACATTCTCCTATAAATTATTCAATTCCATAGTGAATCATTCTCGCTGCTCTCCTCTCGTGGACGTAGGCAATTCGCCGAACCATGTTAAATCTCTGTCTCTTTCTTGTCTTTATTTTTTCTCGCACAATTTATTTCTCCATATCAGCATTTTATTTCTGCAGTATTCTTCCAGGTATCACATCCAACATCAAACAAGGGAGAAGGGGAAATCATGATGCTCACCCTCCATTAAACACAAACCCACTCCCACTAGTGAACAAATACATCATACACACCTTTTAAGGTGTGAAAATTTTATGCATGTCTCCATTTGTGTAGTGATTTGTATATTCTATATATGAGAAGTCTTTTAAAAAAATAGAACCATAAAAAAATTAAATTAAAGAAGAACAAATGAAATGTCTGCATTTATTTTTTATAATAAAAAATAAACACATAAATGATAATGTAAAAACTAAAATAAAAAATTTTTAAAATGTGTATTAAATTTGGTAATTTATTTTTTTGGTTCATTTTTATCATCATTAATCAAAAATTGAACCAACCTTAAATTAAGTTAGATTTGTAGTTGGGCTTTATGCAGTTGGGTTTCAGCTGTGCTTTTTGGATTTTCTGCAAATTTTGAACACCCTCATGTTGAGAGCTTCATATCCCTGCTGGAAGCTGGAAACTGGTACATCCCAGTTAGGTAATACACTGAATTAATAACATCATGTTAAAAAAAGTTATCTGAGATGAACAGCTGGAGATGACGATGTGGGAAGGGTAGAAAATATTCATATTCTTGATAATATGGGAAAAAAATTAAGCTACTGATTGAGTGGATGATGCAGCTTTCTTAGCTGGAATTTTGGATATGTTTACTGAGGCAAAGACATAGAAGGTGAGAATTTATTTAGTACCATAGTAATGGATTAGGAGTTCAAGATTTGTTTGACACTTGTGCTTTCAGGAGGTTGTCAATGAATTTTTTGTTATTAATTTTGAGGAAATTCTTGAATGAAGAGCAATAGATGGTTTGAGGAGGAGGTATTCTCATTCTAGAATTATTTAGAATGATTTGAAGCTACTCAATATTTAGTGGGTGGTCAGTTTAAATCTTTAAAGATACATCAGGTAAATATGGAACTTCTGTGTTAATGAAACTATGGGGAAGAGGTCCCGTGTTTCTACTGCCAGCATGCCAGTCATATTCTAAGATGGCAGAGTGAGGTTTTTTTTTTCCAAATGGTGGGAACTTCAGATTTTTTTTCATTAACATGATTCTCATTACCTGTGATCCAACCAAGCACATGCACTATGTGCTGAGGTCAGTTGGTGGATATCTGAGCTCGGCACTCACCGACATCAGTCAGCATTATATGTTATATATTATCTTATGTTTTTAGATGTGAAAGTAATTTTGTATCTCTGTCAAATATTTTATATTGCATAATTACATAAGAGGAGGGCATTTTTTGGGGAAAAAATTGCAGAACAAGAAGCTTTTCGCATCAGCAGCGCCTTCCTTTCTTAGTGGTATGATTAGTTATGTACTGTACAGTAACTCCATAGTATTCTATTTTCTAAATTAAGTGCCCTTTAAGAATTAAGACATACATTTTTTTCCAAACTATCACCATCATTCATCAGCTTTGAAAAAACCTTCTTAACTTGTTTTTTTAAAGTCATCTTTGGGGGTTTGTGCACCGATTATGCAATCTTTTCTTCGAATTTGAAAACTGGCTACACTTTCTTGCTTAAGCAATTCTTGCTGAATGTCAAGAAAATTTTTCACCGAAATATAGAAGATCTTAATCACAAAAGCCATACTAGTCAACAACGCCCTGTAAGAAGCTTATCAACACCTGTAATACTGATGGAAAATTGCTGCTGAGTTTAGGTTCCATGATTGACTCTCAATATATTATCAGTTTGAATCTACATGCTGGTTCATTTTTGAGCTTTTAATAAAAATATTCACATGTTGTTAATGCATATGATATTGATATAGACGCAAGCTCTATTGACAAAGCATGAATCTCGAGCACCACATTACAGCATCTGAAATCTTAACAGTTTCATTAGTTTTTAAGGGGCAAGGGATGTTCCAGTATAATTTGGGCAATGTTATATGATTTGCTAATTTTGATCAATATAAAGCTTTCAATTTGAACATAAATACTTGGAAACAAAGGCTTTCTTCATTTTCAACTATGAACCATGTACATCATAGTTTGCTTCTGCTCTTTTGTCTGGGTTAACACACATTGAGATTTCACTTGCTATTAATCCTTGCTTGATTTTTTTCTATTTTTTTTTCCCAGAATAATAGTTAGTCACTTTTTTAGATTTGAATGACTCTTTCTGATTGTTTTAATCAATCTCAATTGCTCTCCCTCAGGTACTCATAATGGATAAAGTCACTGTTAAAGTCATGTCTTGCTCATGTAAAATGGCAGACATCACAGATGAAGGAATCTCATGTAAGGATTTAGACATCTATTGCAAATTGGATATTTTTTGTTTTTATTGTTTTTCTGCCCTTATATATTTTGATAAGATGAACTTCTTTTATTGTTTTTCTGTCTTTAAATTTTGATTTTGACTTTACAGCTTACCTAAGTACAATGCTGAATTCTTTTCATGCTTCGATACATTCCATATTGGACAAATGCAAAGTGCAATATATTCTCATGAATACGTTCATCTGTTTTCTGATCCACTTGGTCACCAATTCTTTCTGATATTTATGCTAATATACACACGCACAGACACAAACACATACTGCTTTTGCTGTCTCTAAATGGTGGTCCTAGTCATGATTAAATTGAATGACTATGTATGCCATCATATTCATATCCCATGCAATTATTCATCTACTTCCATGCCGGCTGCCTTGCGCATTTTTTTGGCTTCAGATAATCAAACTGCTGAACTGGAATATCTTCCCAAAATGTAGTTCCCAAGTTCTGGCTTCTAAGATTAGAACTTACATGAATTGCTATTTTCTTGCAGTGGTGGAGGACCTCTTTAGAAGAAGGCAGCCATTGCCATCCATGGACGCCATATATTTCATTCAGCCATCTAAGGAGAAGTACATTGTTTTTCCTTTTCACAGTTTTGCTTTCAATATCTACTTTCAGCAATATTTAGAGAGAAATTGCCCAAATATATGCATTTTTATCATGCATTGTCCTTCATGCTTAACCTTTTTTCTTGTTTGTGGTTATGTCATTTACTGTAATTTTTGGGTTACAGTTTTACCTTGCTGTACAAATTGATTTAATTAAAGGGTGCAATCCCTTCCTGACACTGTTCCTTTTTTGGCATTCCCGCCGATTTTGTAAATCTTTTATAACTTTGCACTATTTCCCATTCAATAAACTGCTGGTGTGTTTTTGTATTGATTTAAATTGTGAACAGGGATTCTAAAAACTTACATTTCGGTGTCATTCATATGCATGATTCAGGCTTTATATTTTTCCAAAACATTAAAGTGAAACATCATGCCATTTACTGTGCTTGTAGAATTTATCGACTGAATCACTTTTTCTAGTTTACTGTTAAAACTGAATGATACGGTAGTCTGGGATTACTGTGACAATGTATGAAAAACAATATTCCAGAACAAGGCATTCACTTTTTTAAAACAAATGTGAAAAGGGATGGGGGGAGGGGAGGTCGTTGGGGGAAGGGAAAGTGGTTTGTATATGTTCTTGCTCTCTCTCTCTCTCTCTCTGCATGAGTGTGAACCATTTTTCATCTTTTAGGGCCCCTCTCTGCATAAAAAGGCGGGGGTAAGGCTGTGTGCACAGTGATTACCCTTCCCCTACCATTGCAAAGCGGGGAACCTCGTGGCCTGGTGACACCTTTTAGATACAATACAGTTATGCCTGGAAATACAATTCAAATTGCATCATGCACATATAGCCATGGTCTTAAATTTCCACGAAATTGTTGAAATTTCCGTCGAAATTTTCGATTTCCGTCACCCTCGAAATCGAAATGGCATTCGATTTCCGTCTTGCATAATTTCCATCGAAATCTCAACGAATCATCCGAAATTTATTGAAACCTCGAAATTTTAGTGAAATTTGTCAAAATTTTATACAATGAAATTTTGTTGAAATTCAAACGAGAGATTCATGAGTGAAGTGAAATTTCTCTTTTAATTTATTTTATTGAAACAAAAGGTTAACACAAGTGCTTTTGAAATTATATGAAAAAATAAACTTATAGTAATATTTTATTTAACCATTCATGTCTAAATTATCAATATTTGTATAACAAATAATATTTAAATGAATTATGAATTTCATTTGCATTAACTGAATCTGTTTAATGCACATTATCTTACAAACATGTTTGATAAACATACTATTTTACAACTTTTCCACCCTATACAAAACATAGATGTATTTAATTTGTAATATATTAGTCTTAAAACTTATATTATTATATTTGTTTACCATTTCTAAAGTTTCACAAAGAATTCCAAACTTTACTACTAGTTTCCATTATTTTTTCAAATTGAAATTGAAATTGACAAGGAAATCGAAATTTCCGTTCTTTTGGAGCTTCGAAATTTGAGTCAAAATCGAAATTTAAGAGCTTGCATATAGCCTTCTTTCACTTGTTGAAAAAAGGAAGATATATTTGAGGCAATGCAGTCAAACTGCCTGCAAGATATTTTAGTTGTTGCTGACCTATTTAGGGTGGCAATATATGATTAACTTCTATTGCAAATTTGGATGTAGATTTGTTGTAGAAGAATTTGTTTTGAACTGATCATGCATCTTAGTGGTTTGAAAAAAATTTGTTATAAATACATGCATCTTCCTGTTTCTTTTTATTTAATAAAACTTCTCAATATGCCACTTTTTTCATTGTGTCTACAAGTTACTCCAAAAACTCAAGAGTTTGGTTGTTCTTCTTTCATAATTATGATTTTTATGAACAAAAAAAATGGAAAAGAAAACGAAAGTCACACTACAATGTGTTATTATATGTATAAAGCATGTTGAAAAAGTATTAGAGGAGTATTCAAAAAGTGTTGAGGAACTGAATCACATTAAAACACGTTCAAAAATTGTTGACACATATTTGAAGAAGAAAGTGGTATCTGAAAACAAAGATGGCACCTTTATAGATTGCTACATATTTACTTCCACTTGTTTCCGTACATATTTCTGGCACCTTTTCCATCGCATAATTTTTATACCCATCAGCTACATGTCTGCCAAAACAGCAGTGGGAGAGTCATCTAAGTTGAAGCTTGGCTTAGTTGATGTTGTGATACTTGCATTCAGAACCTTAATATCTTTTTCTTTCTTGCCTCAGACTCTTAGATTTGCCATTATTGGAATCTTCTTGTTAAATTTACGATGATCACAGGTTTTGGATTAAAATGTCATCACAGAAATCAATATTTTTGTTAAAATTTTAAACTGGAACATGCAAAAGTTTGGTGTAGTGGTAAAAGTCTCCACTGGTGCTGAAGTGCAAGTGCATAGGCTAGAGTTGTGACAACAGTCTGTTCATGCAAAAATTCTGGAGTTTAGCACCCTATTTAGATTGTATCCTAGGAAACCACTTTTTGAGATCATACTTAACAGTGGTGAGAAACTTTTCTGATGTGACTGATTATATTTGGATATTGAAAACTCCAAGTTTTTCCCTTTTGCAACTGGATACATTTATCATAGGTTATCTTTTTTAATTAACCATATCTGGGACCACCTCAACGACTATATCAAATGTGAACATTTTGTGCATATGAATTTAGTAGTAACTATGATGTAGGACGGGGAAGGTTGGCATAGTCCTACGGGTTTCAATCCTCAATCAACACACACATGATAAACACTTTAAAATCATAATTTAATCAACCAACATAAACAAAATAAATCATACTTTATCATGCGGTCCAAGGATTTTAAAAAGGTATATCATTAGATTCAAATTCAGTTCCAGGTGGTTCTTTCATAAGATAATCAAGTTATACGCCATGAACATGCTCTTCAATCATTCAAGAAAATAATTCTAAGTTACCACAATCATATTCCCATGGTTGACATTCAAAAATATGTTTAAACAGAGAAATTTGGGGAATCCCGAGAGCAGCTAATGGATTTTCAGCCGCGAACACCCTTCGGTAGTTGAGGCATAACTTTCGCTACAGAACTCCAAATAAGGTGATCATGGTGTTGAAAGAAAGCTAAGAAAATTTCGCACAACTTTTGTGTTTTAGTTTTTTGAAGATGGGGAGGTCTTGACAGTGAAAATCGCACATCAAGTTGGAAGATGGACACTGTCAGGCGACTGGGCAGCGAAGGGTCGGCTTAAAAACAGGATTTTTATGGGCTTTTGCGAAATTACTGTTTATGTAATCTAAAAAAAATGATAAACAAAGTTATGGATGGGTAGGGATGTGTTTTACCATGTGGATCCTTTGAATAACTTACAAATGATCAACGAATATGAATCACACCAGGGAATCCGTCAAGATCGCGGTGAACTGGTGTAAAGGTTGTTGCTTGTTGTTCGTCGTGTGTGGATGATGCGAGATGATCTGAGATGGTGTAGATGTGATGAATGGATTGCGATAGATAGATGTTGGATAGGTTGTTGGTCTCACACCAACTGATCTCCGAGGAGAACGTCGTAGCCTCTTGCCACTCAATCACAAGGATTGGAACAAAGCTTCAAGAGCTTCACAAAGGAAGAACCTTTTTCATTCAATAATAATACTTGGCTGCCTCTTCCAGCGTTTACAATAGAATATATATAGGGGAAATAAAGACCTAATAATAAAATGACCTAAACGTCCCCATACAGGCATGGGGGATGACTCACTTTAATGTTCACAATTAAAACTTATTAATCACGCAATCCTCTCATAAAATAAATACCTAACAACTCATAATGTAATTAATTAAATAAAATAAAATCAAAAGGGAGGTCCAAGCTATGTGGGGCCTAGATGAGCCATGTGGGGCCCACAAGGGTCTTGATCTCGGAATTGCAAAATCACAACTCGGGCTTCTTTGTGCTGAAAAATCTTCAAGTATTTCCATAAAGTCTTCAAGTATATGTAGACATCTGGGGGCCATCCACGTGTCACCATGTCGGCGAACAAAAGGTGGTCATCATGTCAGCGAAGAACGTAGACATCTGGAGGTTGTCCATGTGTCAGAACATCTGCAAAAGGAAGGGGTAATGCATGCCAATCCCCATCAAACTAACTGCTACTTTAGATATCTACTTAGCTCTTCTGTCGCAAATGCATTTGTTTTGGAGAATATGGAGAATAGCTGATATGCACATTGATAACTGCCATTTTTAATTTCACTTGGATGATTCAAAGTGCTTGTAAATCTTCTGATGCCTTTTTGGTTTTGAAGTTTCATTGTCTACTCTCTTATTTCCATATTGTTTTCATTTTTTGTAATTTGTACTTAACATCTGTATGATTTCTGCAGCTTTGACATTTTTTTTTGTTGGGCTCAGCTCCACTGTCTCTTGCAATGCTGAAAATATGGAAAGTATTTTAACTGCAACCTTTTGTTAACATGCAGTGTTGTCATGTTCTTGTCTGACATGTCAGGAAGGGTGCCTTTATACAAGAAGTATGTGACAGATGATTATTTTCTCAATTTTAATTTATCTTCTTCAGTTATATTTATAAGTTTTAATAATGTACTCTTTTTATTACAATGAAATTCTTGTTCTGCTTTTCTTTTTTCTTTTTTTTTTCTTGGACGTTTTTTTTGGTGCCAGAGCATTTGTGTTCTTCAGTTCACCTGTTCCAAAGGAATTGTTAAATCACATCAAGTGTGATTCAAGTGTCTTACCCCGCATAGGCGCACTAAGAGAGGTTAACATTCTATTTCATTTCAGTCCTTTCTAATGTTTTTTGGTGCATTAAGTAGTCTGCAAATTTTTGTCTTAAATTTTTTTTTTTCTTGTTTGTGATGCTTTTCTTGTTTACTTAATATACAGATGAATCTGGAATATTTTTCTGTAGACAGTCAGGTATTTCATGATTCCATATATTATTCCATTTTTCTTGGGCTGAGTGATGTGCATTGTGCAGATTATCATGGTAACAATGATTTACCAATTCCATTTATTCAAGATATCAACATATTTGTAAATACCATTACTTAGCTCTATTTCTTGTACATGAAAAGAATGAGTATGCTAGCATTTCTGGTGGAGAAACAAGGAGCTTGGGGGCATCACTGTGATTCTTGTATAAACCACTGTTGGTATGAGACCGAAGTTATCAGGATTAATAATGAAGATCAAGGAGTTGGTTGTTTAAATTACAAGAACTTGAGAGACTCATTTCTTCATCATAATCCTTCTTCATCCTCCATTTATCAAGATGTGGGGGCTGACAGTATTTAAGAGAAAATGATTTATTGGTTGCACTATTGCATAAGTCTCAATTGTCCTTGTGAAAGATTGATACACATTGTTGGCTGACAACCTAATGGCTTAAGCTTTTAGGTAAAGTAATTGCTGAACATGGTATGAGAGCCATGGTTGGAGGAGGTCCTGGGTTTTAGTCTTGTTGTCTGCATTTATCATGTGGTTGTTAAAAAATATCTTATTCCCTGAGATGGATGCTATTTATGATTTGGTTCTTCTCCACAAGCCATCAAGCTGCATGTGCAGGGGATGCTGAAGCTTGATATACATTGTTAGCTCACAACCAAACAGCTTAAGATTTTAGGTGAAGTGGTTGCTCAACAGTCCTAGTCAAGTAATGCCTTCTATGCTGGTGAATTAATTATGATTCATATAACAAATAATATGATTTTTGTTATCAAAAGTTAATCTTTGATGCACACACACAAACACATGTTTACATTTATACATACACATATCTATGTGTGTTTTTTCATTGCTATCACTGTTCTGTCTGAGTTCTTGCCAATTCTCAAGTTAGCGGGATATATCATTTTAGATCCACATCCCATATCCATGCCCAAGTTATTGCTTCCCCCAGCATTGTGATCTTCTGTGTCTGTTGTTGCAATGGTTTAATTGACAGAGTTCAATCTGGTACAGTTTCATGAATTTCTATTAATTTGTCCATGACAACACAATAAGCAGTTGTTGGACCCACCATCAGATATGCACCATTACTAGCCTTAGTATGCCCTAAATTAAATTAGTTACAAAGTCTTTAGCCAATGAATTTTATTTTGAGATGAAAAAAACTCTTTAACTCTTTAGTTTTGAGCATTTTTAACATTTCCGCAAATTTTTTCCATTTTTCTCTAAATAATGTATGTTATGGTGGTTTATCTACTTGGACTTAATTAATGCAGGGATTTATCACTGACTTAATTAATGCAGGGATTTATCACTGATCATGAATTAGCACTGGAGGAGCTCTTCGGGGGAAATGCGGAGAATTCTCGCAAATTTGATACTTGCTTGAATGTAATGGCTACTCGAATTGCAACTGTTTTTGCTTCATTAAAGGTGATATCTTTAATTTTTTTATTAATATTTTTTTTCATTTTTACCTCTATCTTGAAGAGTACAAAGAAGCAAGTGCAAAAAAGGCCACTAGTGAAGCTAAACATAGATCATATAATAATTTATATGCTAGATCAGAAACAAAAAAAAATAAAAAGAAAAGGGAAAGAGACATTTAAACTTACTAGGGCTAGAGAAAGAAAGAGCGAGGACTTGGGGAATGTAAAATGTGTAAAACATGAGAATGATAGTGTCTTCATTAAAGAAGACATAGAAGAAAATGGTGAAGTTACTTTATAAATTATTTAATAAAAACCAAGTCAATGGCTTAAACATTGAAAAATTAGGAAAAAGATAAAATTTTGAGATTTATACTCAAAATTAGAGTTAATGAAATTAAGTTCACGTTAAAAAAGATGAAAATGGAAAAGCTATAGATCCAAATGAAATCCCAATTGAAATTTGAAAATGCCTAGGAGATAATGAAATTATATATTAATTTATTTAACACAATTATAAAAAACTAAGGAAATGTTGGACAAATGAAGCAAAAACACTTCAATACCTATATAGAAAAATAAAGGAGCTATTCAAAATTGTAGTAACTATCATGGAATTTAAATTACATCGTACAATAAAACTATGGCAAAGGATAATTGAACAAAGGCTAAGGTGAGAAACGATGATTTAGAAAACCAATTTGGTTTTGTGCCTAGGAGATCTAGTACAAAAGCAATATATCTTTAAAGAAGATTAGTGGAAAAAGGTTTAGGGAAAAGAAAAGGGACTTGCATAAGTTTATCCTTAAAAGGAAGGTTTTATTGGATGGCTATAAGACTAGTTATGCTATTTGGATTATGTTAGGTAACTAAGAAAGAACATATCAAAAAGTAAAAGTTTCCCAAATGAGAATTCTAAGGTAGGTGAATGGCATAATTTTAAAATATTAATGAAGGAATAAACATATTCACAGTAAGTTAGGCATAGCAACTGTAGACAATAAGATAAGGGAGGGGCAACTCAGATAGTTTGAGCATCCACGACACAGGCCAAATAGTATACCTGTTAGGAGTGAGGCAGTTTCTATTAGTGGAAGTAGAAAGGGTAGGGTAGCCCTAAACTAACTTGGAATGCGACAATGGGTAAGGAATTAACAGCCCTTAAATTGTTGGAAACAATTTCTCACGATCTTGTAAATTGGTGGAAAAGGATTCATGTAGCCAATCGCACCTAGTGGAACTTAAGGCTTGGCTTCTTGTTGTTGTTGTTTTTCCTCTACTTTGAAGGGAAAATGAGCATTATGCATGATTTTTCTGGATATTTTTTTTAATGTATGCATATTCTAACTTTCTCTCTTAATAGTGCAAAACTAGGACGAGAAGCAAGTACTATAGATGTAGAAGAGTTAAAAGGTTAAATGCTTTTACAAATAGTCAATGTAAATTATTTCATTATACATGTTAAAGCTTGATATTGGCCCACAACCTAAAAGCTTAAGCTTTTAGGCAAAGTGGTAATCTAATATGGTAACAAGCTATTTTTGCCAAGAGGTCATGGATTCTAGTCTTGTTGCCCACATTTCTTGTGTGGTGTTTAAAAATAAGCTTTTAGACAAAGTGGTAATCTAACAATACATAATATTCTCCAAAATATTTATGCTACTTTTAAAATTTTATGTCTTACCGTTATATATAAACTAAAACCACCCAACTTTCTCCATTCTTGTTAATAGTATGCTGTAAAAAAAAAAACAAAAAAGAAGAAGAAGGAGACAAAATTCACCCCCACTAAATAATGCACAAAAGAGTTCCATGGCGAACCATCTCTAGGATACAATGGCCCCCAAACAAAGATATTGATTGTTCCCAGTCTAAAAAAAATCCAAGTATCCTGCAATAATAAGCCTTTCAACATATAGGAAACTTGAATCTTCACCAGAGAATAATTGGAGAAAGAATGGATGCAGAGAGATAGTGCAGTAATTATAGGAATATGAAGATGTGTTTTATATATGCCTATAGTTGCTTCAATAGAAATAGAAGCATCTTCTCATAGAAAGTTTTTGTCTCTATGAATTTAAATTTAAACTCTCCTTACAATTGCCGATGGCTACATTTAAATTTTGGTGACCCATAATAAAGTGGATAACCTAGATTAACAAAACCATGACCCAAAATAAGATACGCGAAAGCCCAACTCCACTTTTGCACTCGCATGATGCAAATGTGCCAAGTGCTAAGTGCTCACAAAAGCAGCACAATGCGCAACTAGCCCCTTACAGCCCATAGCCTATGTGCACATGAAAAGCTGCAAGCACCACATTAAGGAGTTCAAGTGGGCTATTAATGGTAGGTGCATAAGTTACGAGTTATGGAAGACACACTTGTGAAAAACACATTTCTTAACTTTCCAATGTGGGACAACCTTACCATACATATCTCTCAAAGGTGTTGTGTACTGTGTGGTTTTGAAAATCCTAATGAAAAGCCAATTATTTTCAACATTTTCCAACAATATTTTATTTTTATTTTTATTTTTATTTTTAGAGTTTAGTGGATTACGACACACCAACCCTTTGTCTTCACTTCTTTTAATTTTGTTCATTGAAGTTCTCTGCCTTATCCTCCAAACCCTACTGAGGAATGTCTCCTAAATGGACCTAAGGTGGCGAAAAAATTCAATGGAAATGTTAGTTTCTCTCCTCCTTTTATGGATGACGCCATCATCTTTTTTGAGGCTGGCACTAAACAAACTCTTAATCTTTGGTGCATTTTGCTTTGCTTTGAAGCTGCATTGGAAGTCAACATGTGGAATGCGGGGAATTTTCCATTGAACTATCCAGGGCTTCCCTCAGGGGGCAAATTTAAGGACAAGGGTTTCAGGGAGGCTATTCTAAAAAGGTTTGGAACAAAAGCTAGCTGTCTGGAACAAATAATACTCTCAGTGGGAAAAAAGTCACTGTTATTAAGAGCACTCTCTTAATTCTCCTTGTGTACTTCATCCCTCTCTGGCCGTCTTATCTTCAGTTGCCAAAAGGCTTGAAGACATCTAAAAGTGACATCTTTGGGAAACATGGGAGAAGTATATTTAAATATAATTTGGTTAAACGGGGAGTTTTCAAGCAATCTATACAACTACTTCTAGGACTAAATCTCTTATCTTAATTAGTAA
Organism: Malania oleifera; assembly: GCF_029873635.1. NCBI lineage: Eukaryota > Viridiplantae > Streptophyta > Magnoliopsida > Santalales > Ximeniaceae > Malania > Malania oleifera. The sequence continues at coordinate 67,085,293 of NC_080426.1, forward strand.
AGCTCTCCTCAGCAAATGAGAATTTAGATTCCCATGGCATCCAAATTCCTACAAAAAACCAACTTCCTGGAAATCTGGATGTCCTTGTCAGCATGAATGGATACATTCCTATTCTGCTGGAATGGGTGCGAGTGAGGATATTGTTGTCCTTCATGCCCTGTTATTATTAATATATATAGAGAGGGCAGACCTGGCGTTGTACGAAAGTTCTAGGGGACTGTCGACTTCTCTTCCATTCTTCATATCTCTTGCTTGAAAGTAGAGATCTCTTCTCTTGTGTGAGAATCCTTTAGGGTTTCATCTCCTCTTCACAGCTATGAGAAACTCTTGTGGGTGTTGTGTGGCTCGTGGTAGTTTGCTGTTGTAAAGACAGTCACATACTGTTTCTTGCAGACTGCTGTTGCTGTTGTGATGCTTCCTCTGATTAGTTGTCAAGTGATGATACTGCTATGATGTTGCAAGTGTGCATTATCTCCTGGTCATGCCCACATATGCTTGTAGATGCTGCCAGGTTTATTGATTGTCCGCACTGCCTACAGTTCTTAGCTGTGGTTTCCTCTGTTCTGTGTGGTCAAAGCCAACTTGGCTGTAAGAGACTATTTAGTTTGTGATTCCTCCTAGAATTCTGTAACCTTAGTTATGTGATCATAGTTGCCTTTTAAAGTTTTTTCCTTAATAGGATGCCCTCCCGTGTTGGTTGAGGATTCTATTATCCATCATCCACCTAAAAACATCCAAGTTCTTTGTTGTGCCTCATGTCTTTTTGGGTGCACATGCTTTGTTCACGTTCCACATATTAGTCAAGACAAGTTCTCTCCTTATGGTGTTAAATGTGTTGCTCTTGAGTACTCTAGAACTCAAAGGATATAGATGTTATGTCACATCCTTATTTTTGGCGTGTGACCCAGCCATGACTCCATCTAAAATCCAATGGAGTCACTAGGCGTAGGGAAGAATTTGTTTCACAAATTGTCATTTGGAAACAAGTCAAAAGCCAATTAAGAGTGAACATTTGTTGAAACCACAAGACACACACACACACACACACACACACACACACACATATATATATATTTCATAAGCAATTAAAACGTTTTTCACTTTGACAAGCTCTTTACATTGGGTTGTACTTCACATACAACATTTTTCACATTCCCTAGTCTACATACATAACCACTAAAAATTGAACCTATAATACATGTCGAAATGGTAGTATCTTGGAGAGCTTAACAAGTGGAGCTCTCCTTCAGTTTGAGCCTGAAATTATTAAGAAATAGGGTGAGCTACCACAAGCTCAATAGACATTCTTAATTCCCCTTTATTCAAACAAGGATTTCAATACTTAACATATGATTTCTTACATGCATTTATAATCATGAGGTGCATCATACGCTCTTGATTTAAAGTAATATGCATGAATACACTCTTTATTCAAAGCAATCTGTTCATCTAATGTTACCATTGCAAAACATCCAAATAGCATGCATTTACACATTTTTTTTTTATAACATAGCAGCGCTGTCCCAATTAAGTGCAAAGTTCATCTCAAACAAGTGCCAAATTCCAGCTTGGCTGACCACTGCTTAGCACGGAAATGCCATCCGGAGATTCAGGGTCTTTCATCTAAGGGAGACACAAGCCTACTTGCTCAAATTCCACAATTTCACAGCCACAACAACACATGGTGCTATCTATTTCACACAATAACAATTCAACAAATGCATACACAAGCTTTGACATAGCAAGTCAGCCATCATCCTTACAAGATGAATATCTATCATGTGAAAATTTCCCAACTAAACAAGATAAGCATCTATGATGACCAAAGAAAACATATTTGCATTATGCAGCCACATCAAGTAATTAGAGATAACAAGCTTAAATCTTCCTGGATTCAACCATATGCAAGTTTCTACCCTTGTTTCCTTTAAATACCCAAAATCCTTAGGTGAATAAATGAAAATTAAGAACACCTACCTTGATTTTCAGATTCTTCAACTTAGTTTAAGTTTTCCTCTGAATTTCCGGTATTTTTCTCTTGATTTACTCTGAATTTTCCTGATTTTCTGCAGAGTTATCTCTCCCTCTCTCTTTCCTCTTCTCCCTCTCTAGAACTAGTGTTTTCAGCAAGAGTTTGTGGTATTCTTTTCTGTGTTCGGGTTGCTCTGCAGGGCTGCAAAGGTCAAGAAAGCAACTGGACACATGGCAGGACCGTAGCAGCTGGTGGTAACAGGGGTCCTGTAGTGTTGGCATCTGTGCGCTAGGTGTCTGCTGCTGGTTTTCAGAGCTGCCAGGTGGCTGCTGCTGGTTTGTAGTGCTGCCAGGTGTCACACCTAGTTTTAGCATGCCCCATCTCTCTCTCTCTCTCTACCCCAAATCTTATGCTATTTATGTTTTAGCATGAACGCTATAATTTGCTTTCATCTAAGTCTCCTAGCACTAATAAGTCAAATGGAATTCCCAATATCTGTTAACACAACTCAAATAAATGAATAACATGGCTAGTATGAACTTTTTTATTGCAAAACAGAGCAAGTCATGCTAATTTATCAAAGAACTTTAAATTTACTGCGGCCTAAAGGGTATGGTTATCACAACTCTCTCGGGTTAAGAAATTTTGTCCCTGAAATTTCATATGACCTTGGGCTGCAAACAAATGAGGATATCTTTCTGCCATGTCAATTTCTGATTCTCAAGTTGCTTCTTTGATGCCATGGTGTTGCCATAGTACCTTGACCAAAGGAATAACCTTTTTCTTTAAGACCCTTTCCTTCTTTTCAAGAATCTGAATAGGATTCTCTTCTTAAATGACATCCTCCCTCAACGGAAAACATTGTGAATATGAGCTACTTCAGATTTGAAAAGACTAACTTGTTAGGAAAATATTTTATTTTGATAATACTAGTAATTTGATATTTATGTTCTATATTTTTCAACTTCAACCTTCTTTCTTTTCTAGTTATTTTATTTTTGTATTATTCGTATGTCTTATGTGTCTAATAGATCAATGGATTGTATAATGTATTTGGTTTTATTAATTAATTTAGGGCACATAAGAACAATGAAAAGTATAAATAAGCACACACGTAATTTTTCTATCAATCGTAGTTTGAAACAAGTGTAAACTTCTTTCCCTTACCAAATAACTTAGTTAATTGAACTAAAGGATACAAAAGGCACTAAAACTCTTTTTTTTAGAATGGTTAAAAGCTTAAAACATGCAAGTACACTAATGTGCACAAGGTTATGTGTGCTCGAAAAAAAATTCATGCCCGTTAAACTCTCTTCCCGTTATGTAACATCCACTACTCCCGCTTCCCATTGCACTCATTACCATTACGTTACGCTACCTACTACCGCGATTTAAAACCATGAGTGTAGTCCTTGGCAACTCTGAAACAATATCCATTGTTACCTCATCCCATTTTCATTGTGCTATTGGTAATGGCTATAATAAACCTGCAGGATTTTGATGTTCAACTTTCACTTGTTGACAAGTTAGACATTTTATGACAAATTCTCTCATGTTCTTCATACCTATCCACCAAAATTGCCTCTTCAAATCTCTATACATCTTAGTGTTATTGAGATGGATTATGTATCTAGAATAACGTGCTTCTTGTAAAACTTCCTTTTTCAAATCATGTGGAACACAAAGCCTACCCAAATAATGAAGTCCCCCATCAAAAGATTTTGTCCATCCTTTAGAGAGTGTACCCTCTTCTACACTTGTCAATATTTTCTGAAATTGAGGGTCGTGCTCGTCTTTTGAGAATTTGCTCCAACAAAGTTGGTTGTGCCCTTAATTTATTGCAAACCTTATCTTCTTGAAGGGTCGTTTGCAAGTTAAAAGGACTCTATTCATGGTGATGGAATCCTTGGTACTTTCCCCAAGGATTCTTCCACTCACCAAGTTGAAGTGTAGTGTACTGCTGGTTCCTTTCTTACGAAACAAGATGACTCTATTCACTGCTGGTTCCTTTCTTACGAAAGATCTTGAGTCTCGCACATATTTTCTTGGTCTTGAGGTGCATCGTAGTCCCTTTGGTATTTCACTCAATCAACATAAGTATGCTAGTGAGTTGGTTGCTATAGCTGGTCTTCAAGAGGGTACTTCTGTTGATACTCCCATGGAATTAAATGTCAAGCTTCGCAAAGAGGAGGGTGACTTACTTGCTAATCCCAGTTTATACCAGAAGTTGGTGAGAAGCCTTGTTTATCTCACCATTACTAGGCCAGACATTTCTTTTGTTGTACAACAAGTCATCCAGTTTCTTCTGACTCCTCATCATCTTCATTTGGCCGCTGTCCGTAGGATCATACGCTATGTTCAGGGCACTTCTGCCCGTGGTTCATTCTTCCCCGTGGGCAATTCTCCTCGCCTTGCTGCTTATAACAATGCTAATTGGGTTGGTTGGGTGGATACACGTCGCACCATCATTGGTTGGTGTGTGTTCTTAGGTAATGCATTGATCTCTTGGAAGAGTAAGAAGCAAGACAGAGTTTCTAAGTCATCGACGGAATCTGAATACCGGGCGATGTCTCTTGCTTGTTCTAAAATTATTTGGCTTAGATGTTTGCTTGCTGAGCTAGATTTTTTTGAGACCGATCCTACACCTCTACATGCCGATAATATGAGTGTTATCCAAATCATGGCCAATCCTGTCTATCATGAGCACACGAAGCATATTGAAGTTGATTGTCACTCTATCTGTGAAGCATTTGAAGCTCTTGTTATCACTCTTCCACATATTTCCACTGAATTACAAATTGCTGATATCTTCACCAAGGCTCTCACTCGTCATCGACATTGCTTCCTAAGTAGCAAATTGATGCTTGTTGATCAACCCTCATCAATTTGAGGGGGGCTGTCAAAGGAACAGCAAACAACAAAAGCCTTGCTGTCCACACTTCTTTCCTTATTTCAGGCCACAATTATTTCCTTATTTCTCCATTCATTATTCTGTACAATTAGCATATATTTTTGACAGATCATAGTTTACATGTATAGGGCTTGGCAGATTATAGTTTACATGTATAGGGCTAGAATCATGCTGGAACTTATTTGCTTTCCATGTATAGCATTCTTGTAAAGTCTATATACAATATACAGAACTCAAGGCCAAACCATTTGGCCATTCACACAATACTTTGACATTCTCAACATAGTTTGCTTGTATTTGAATTATTCGTTGGGGACTTATTTTTAGTAATTGTGTATTCTAGCGGTATGTTTTTAGTGCAATGTAGTTTAGGGGTATGTGTGTAATTTCATCTGTTTAGAGGCTTTCTTGTAAGTAGTGTGTGAAAGCCATGATGTAGGCAGTTGCTGATGAATTTGATTGAATTGAATGTGAGTTACCCCCTGGTATCTCCCCTCTCCTCCCTTCCCCTTACTTCCTCTCTTCTAATTTCTCCATGGCTGCAGAACCTTGATGCTGCCCCTGCATCACTTATGCTCCTTGTTGGGGGCAACTTCTGCAACATGGTTGGAATTGCGATGCAAAAATTTAATTAAATTGAACCAATTTAAAATGGAAAACAATGAAATTTGTATTAATAAAATAGGTTTTTTTTTCCTCCCTCCAATTTCACAGGAACTTCCTTTTGTGCGATATCGTGCCACCAAGTCACTTGATGCATCCGCAATGGCAACCTTTCGCGATTTAGTTCCTGGAAAGCTTGCTGCTGCTGTTTGGAGTTGCCTTGAAAAATATAAATCTTCCATTCCTAATTTTCCACAGAGTGAAACATGCGAGTTGCTCATCCTGGATAGATCTGTTGATCAGGTTACTATTAATTTTTCAGTTGTAACCCACTTGCTACATGCCCCATCAATTTGATTTTGTTGTATGTGATGAATTTGTTAGTTTAGATTGCTCCGATCATACATGAATGGACTTATGATGCCATGTGCCATGACTTACTGGATATGGAGGGAAATAAATATTTACATGAGGTATGTCTTCTAGTTAGTGTTTTTTCTTGGAGGGGGGAGGAATGGGATTCTGCTTCATTTTAATTTTATTTTCTTTTCTTCTTCTTCTTCTTCTTCTTCTTCTTCTTCTTCTTCTTCTTTATTGGTGAAAAGCATAGATTGAATGTTAACACATGTATGCAGATCCCTAGTAAAACTGGTGGTCAATCTGAGAAGAAGGAGGTCATTCTGGAGGACCATGATCCCGTTTGGCATGAGCTCCGCCATGCACATATAGCTGATGTATGGCTTGTGCATATTTATTTTTTTCATTTGGATACATGATAACCACAATGGCTTACTTTAATAGTGAGTGACATCTCAGGCTAGCGAACGGTTGCATGAGAAGATGACAAACTTTGTGTCAAAGAACAAAGCTGCACAAATCCAGCAAGGCTCAAGGTTCGTGCTGGTGTGTATTTGTTTCTTGAAGCTTTTGTCATTTATCATTAAAGCATATATAAAATCATTTTTCTTGTCAGGATGTTTCTCATCATATTACATTCACTCTCCGCTGCAAAAAGTTATAATTTTTTTTAAGCAACTCTTTCTTATTTGTATTGGAGTTGTAATGTTCTGCTGTTTTTAATACTGGATATCATTCTTTGTCTCTTTATTATATTTATATACTTATATAGTTGCTGTTTTTTTTTGGAAATTATCAAGTAGTTAATTTTGATTAAGTAGCAACATAACTTTGAAGGAGCATAATATAAGAATTACAACCTCACTAGATGCACTTAATGTCCTAATTTTCACACACAACCGGTCCCAAGCCCGGGTTAAGGAGGAGGGTTGCATTAGGTAGCTGACAACCAACATAAAATTTGTCATATCACTATGATATGAATCCTTACCGAATACTTGTTGGGGCATCCCCTACGAGTGACGCATTGCACTTGAACCACCCGGGTGTAGCAAAAAGTGGGCGAGGGTGGGCTAGGTTGTTGCCCCGAAGCGACGTGCCGTGTCGGCACCTGGGTACGGTGTCAAATGTGCGAGGGTTCCTGCATCATTCTGGATGTGGACAGGTAAAGATGTTAGTTCGGGAAACTAGAATTAGATTAGCAACTTGGAATATAAGGACACTTATGGGTAAAAGAATGGAAATTGTGGATACAATGATTAGAAGAAGAATTAATATAATTTCCCTTTAAGAAACTAAGTGGGTGGGGGAGAAAGCTAGAGAAATCGATAAATCAAGATTTAAACTTTGGTACACTGGAAAAGAAAAACATAAAAATGGAGTAGGCATTATTATAGACAAAAACTTAAAAGATAGCGTTGTGGATGTAACTAGAGTAAGGGATAGAATTATAAAATTCAAGATGGTATTAGAACAAGAGATAATAAATATCATTAGTGCTTATGCTCCTTAAGTTGGCTTAGCAGAAAATCTTAAGAGACAATTTTGGGAAGATATGGATAGTATTATACAAGGCATACCAAGGACTTAGAAAATATTTATAGGAGGAGATCTGAATGGACACGTTGGAAAAGATAATAAAAATTATGAGAGGATACATAGAGGATATGGATACGGAGACAAAAATAAGTCTGGGGTGATGATCTTAGACTTTTCTATGTCATATGATTTTAGTATAATGAATACTTGCTTTAAGAAGAGAGAAAAACACTTGATAACCTTTAAAAGTGGACAAAATAGAAGTCAAATAGATATTTTTTTTTAACTAGGAAGGTAGATCGTTTATCATGTAAGGATTGTAAAGTTATTCCATGTGAAAGCCTAACCACACAACGTAGAGTCTTAGTGTTAGATATATGTATTAAAAAAATGGAAGAAAAAGAATAAAATAAACCAGTGTAGGAGAACTAGATTGTGGAACCTAAAAGGAGAAAATATAATAAAATTTAAAGATAAAATGATCAAAGATGGGGATTGGACCTTAGAGGATGGGATAGATACAAATACTCTTTGGAATAGATTAACTGGCTCTATTAAAAAGATAGCAAAAGAGATTTTAGGTGAATCAAGGGGAAGATTCTCGAATAGCAAAGAGAGCTGGTGGTGGGATAAAGATGTACTAATCATAAAGACAAAAAGAATTTGGTATAAAACGTGGCAAAAATATAGAAACAAAGATAACTTTGAAAAATATAAGGAGGCAAGAAAGGATGCAAAAAGGCCTGTTAGTGAAGCTAAATATAGATCATTTAATAGTTTGTATGATATATTAGGTGCAAAAGAAGGGGAAAGAGATATATTTAAACTTGCTAAAGCTAGAGAAAGGAAGAGCAAGAACTTAGGAAATGTAAAATGTATAAAAAGTGAGGATGATATTGTCTTGGTTAAGGACGAAGATATTAAAGAAAGATGGCGAAGTTACTTTAGTAAGTTGTTTAACGAAAACCAAATAGAAGGCTTAAACTTAGAATTGTCAAATGAGCAAAAGACTAAAAATATAAGATTTATTCACAAAATTAGAGTTAACGAAGTTAAGTTTGCACTAAAAAAGATGAAAAATGGGAAAGCTATGGGACCAAATAACATCCCAATTGAAGTTTGGAAATGCTTGGGTGATAACGGAATTATATGGTTAACTAATTAATTTAATACAATTGTAAACACTAAGAAAATGCCAAATGAATGGAGGAAAAGCACTTTAATACCTATATACAAAAATAAAGGAGATATTCAAAATTGTAATAACTATCGTGAAATTAAACTTATGAGTCATACGATGAAACTATGGGAAAGGGTAGTTGAACAAAGATTAAGATTAGAAACGAAGATCTCAAAAAATCAATTTGGTTTTATGCCTAGGAGATCTACCACAGAAGCTAATTATCTTTTAAGAAGATTAATGAAAAAATTTAGGAAAAAGAAGAGGGACTTGCATATGGTATTTATTGACCTTGAGAAAGCATATGATAGAAGACCTAGGGAAGTTCTATGGTGGGTTTTAGAAAAAAAGGGTGTATGTTATTGGTATACCAATGTCATTAAGGATATGTACGACGGAGTAATGATTAGTGTAAGGACTATAGATGGAGAAACTAGAGAATTTCCAATTACCATAGGTGTACATCAAGAATTTGCTTTGAGTCCTTATCTTTTTGCTTTAGTGATGGACCAATTGACTAAGAGTATTCAAAAGGAGGTTCTATGGTGTATGTTGTTTGCAGATGATATCGTATCAATTGACAAAACTAGGGACGGAGTAGAGGCTGAGTTAGAATTATGGAGAGAATCTTTGGAATCTAGAGGCTTTAGGATAAGTAGAAATAAAAAAGAATATATGAAATGTAATTTTAGTAATGATAGGAGGAATATTGGAGACAAAGTTAAACTTGATGATGAAGAAATAAATAACACTTCTAGATTTCGATACCTTGGATCTATTATGCAAGCTGAAGGAGAAATTGAAGATGATGTAATGCATAGAGTTAAAGTAGGTTGCGTAAAATGGAGAAATGCTTCAAGTGTGCTATGTGATCGTAGAATACCCTTAAAATTGAAAGGGAAGTTTTATAGGACAGCTATAAGACCGGCTATGCTATATGGATCGGAATGTTGGGTGACGAAGAAACATAATATCCAAAAAGTGAAAGTTGCCGAGATGAGAATGCTTAGATAGATGAGTGGTATAACATTGAAAGATAAATTAAGGAATGAACATATTCATGGTAAGTTAGGTGTAGCTCCTACAGAAGATAAGATAAGGGAGGGATGACTCAAATGGTAGGGACACTTGCAACGTATGCCTTATAGTGCACCTGTGAGGAAGAGTGACTTAGTTACTGTGGGGGGCAGTAGAAGGGGTAGACCTAAAATAACTTGGGAGGAGATAGTGAGTAAGGATTTAATATCCTTAAATCTATCAAAAGAAATGGTCCATGATCGCATAAATTGGCGGAAAATGATTCATATAGCCGACCCCACTTAGTGGGACTAAGGCTTGGTTTTGCTGTTGTTGTTGTGTACTAGAAACCTCATTGAGTCATTGGAAAATCAACTGAAGACCAAATTAGAAACTCCTATTTGATGTTACCTGGAACATTTGATAATAATGATGGGTATTTTCATATTTTGGCTTGTGCAAGACAAACTCATGAGTGCACTTTATGAACCGTTTAATTTAATAACGAAGGCCTAGTACGAAGATTAGAAAAGGTAATATGTTGATCTAGATGCATATTTTGGCCAAGTACGAAGCAAACTTATGACGGCTTTATAGGGTGAATTTTTTTCAAACTGAAGACATAAAAAGAACAATAAGATATATATATATATATATATATATATAACAATGTTGGTCTAGGTCTATGCATAAGTAAACTTTGAGCATAACGAAATATTGCGAAAACAACCTAACAAATTGTTCATATTCACAAACACCAAGGAAAGAAAGGGAAAAACGGAATAAAAAGGGAGAGAAGGAGATAACAATTTACGTGGTTTGGTAGTGTTCTTGCATCCACCAGTTGGATTGCATCAACAATTTGCCCCAGTCCCTGCAACTCCACTATACTGTAAAATGAAATTGCCTTGATGTTTTAACCCTCAAATACAAAAGTATTTATAGTCGCCATGCGAAAACCTCAAAATACGTTAATACAAAAAAATATGGACACTGTGCCCTAGCTCATAGTACATGGCACAAAGGCTTGACACCCCTTTTAGCCTGTTGTCCTCCATGTGAAACGATCCCTTCTCTTAAAAACGTAAGTATAGTACACTCTGAAAATGAGGCCCAATTCAACATTGAAAATGAAAATTTGATGTTAGATAGGTTGAGGGCTTTACTGTTCTCATGTGATGGCAAGAGGTTGCAATACCTGAGTGAGGATGGTATTTTTGGAGGTTGTAGCGGTTTTATGAAATTTTGTAACTCAGATTCATTGGTCTCCATTTTCCATGAAATTGTTAAAATTTCCGCCTCCCATCACCCCCAAAATCGAAATGGTATTCAATTTCTGATTAAAAAAATTTCCATCGAAATTTTCATGAATCATCCAATATTTATCAAAATCTCAAAATTTCAGAAAAATTTATCGAAATTTTAACTATAGAATGAAATTTCCTTAAAATTCAAATTTGAGATTCAAAACCCAAATTGAAACTTTTGTCTTAATTTATTTTCATTTTCTTATTCAAACTAAATGTTATTATAAGAAGGATATGAATATTGTTCATATTTTTGAAATTATACAGAAAATTAAACTTGGATATTAGTTACTATATTATTTGTCTGTATTTGTATAATAAATAGTATTTAACTAATTTATGAATTTCATTTATATTAATTGAATATGTTTAATATCGTTATCATACTACAAGAATTGATTCTTATACACCACAAACGTATCCTTGATATATTAATTGAATATGTTTAATATCATTATCATACTACACAAATTGATTCTTATACACCACAAACATATCCTTAATGTATTTTATCTATAATACTTTGTTTCTAAACCTTGTGTTGTTATGTGTGTTAATAGTTTTAGAAGTTCCATTAAAGAATTCCATGCTTTACTACAAATTTCCATAATTTTAAAATTTTAATAAATTGACATGGACATTGAAATTAACATCAACATTCGAATTTCAATCAAATTTTCTGTGATTTTGAAGCCTTGAAATTTTAGTCGAAATTGAAATTTAGGACCTTGCAAAGCAGGTTTAACTTGGATTTTAACCAAGATGAAGGCACATTAAAGACCATTTAGGAGCGGATAGTTTGACTGTGTGATGTAGGACAGCATCAAGGATTTTCAGCCATGAGAGATAGAATGTAAAGCCCCGAACCCGCCAAGTGGGGCCCAAGGTGTTATGAGAGCATCCCTACGTCTTTGATACCATATCTAACATACACGCAGCGGAAATAATTAAACATTCTCCATTGTAATACCAGAGTTCTATACTATACATCCCAAAAGTGTATCCCTTCACTTTATATTACATAACCAAGAAAATATAAAGACATCAACTTAAACGTTCCAGTATCTACATTCACTCACAATCACAAAAACTAAACCCGGCCCTGGAGCTTGCTAAGCTCGATTACCAAAAGGACCTGAAAAGATAATAATCCACTGGGGAAAGACACTTCTTAGTAAGGATGGAATAAATTATAACAGTGTGTGGCAAATGAGTTTCAATATATATAAAATATAGCTATTTTTTAATCCACCACAACAGAGAATACACATGCATATCCACGCACGCATACATAAATATTTACCGGCGAAAGTTCCCGAGGATAGGGAAGATTACATGCCCATACATGTACCTTCGCTTTGCTTTGATACCATTTGTAGCTTTCCCCTTTTATTCGGGTGAGGCTACAATTGATACTTATCAGGGCACTCACCTTTCTCAGTAAGTCCTCGGGCAAAGAGTTTTACTTCGCCCTAATTATTTAAGCATTTAAATACATGTACATAAGCTCACATACATTCAACACTAACATATCTCAGAATCTGCATATACAATGCCACAGCACATCCATACAGGATACCACACATCCACATAGGTTACTGCACAAGCTTCACGTCCACACAGGATACTCATCCACATAGGATACCACGCATGTACTTCACACACTTTCACAATCACAACACACACTCACAACCCTATTCATAGTAAATCGGTAAAATGAACTCCTTATTCCACTGCCAACGTTTTACCCCCTTTATATAAATGACCATATAACGACCTCCTCATGTCACTGTCAACGTTATATGGTGATTTATATCAAGTAAGATATAACGACCTCTTCATGTCACTGTCAAAGTTATATCGCAATTTACATGAACCACAATACACATCAATGACATTACCAATCATCCAGGCACATCAACGCATTCGCCACAGTATTCACAACCAGACGGTATTCACAAGCTGACAGTATTCACAAACAGACAATATTCACAAGCTGACAGTATTCACAACCAAGCAGAATTTACAACCAAATAGTATTTACAACCAGTTAATTATGAAAGGCTATTCTCATGCCACACGGTTTTTCCCAAATATGATTTATAATCAAAAATCATTATTTTCAATTGCCTAAACCATTCAGAAATCATACTTATATATATAAATTTACATACTCAAATTTAACCGATTCAAAATTAATAAAAAGCTGTTATAACTTATTCCCCTTACCTGAGCCTTGGAATGGTGCCTAGGATACCCAAACCTAAAATTTGTTTCGATTAATTTGCTCAGAATCAAAGCCGAGACCCTGTGGTGGTGTCCGATTGTCAATTTGACTAAATATTGAGGAGAAATTGAAGAGAGAGAGTGAGTTTATCCTATCCCAGGAGTGGTACCTATAATGCCCTAATCACGAATCCACTCCGGTTAAAATGTTGGCAGTCGAGAATGGAACCCAGTGGTATTTTCCGTACTTTGATCAGCGCACGTTTGGCCAAGGAAATCGAGGAGAAAGAGAAAGGGAGCGTGAGGAGAGAGAGAGAGTGGCCTCACGGTCAAGAAGAAGAAAAGGGGGGGGGGGGCTTCTATTTGCAGGGAAATTGAAATTGAGATTTCAATTTGAAATCTTTTCAAAGTTCAGGAAGCTTCTAGCTTTCTATATATATAAATATATAACTTATATTATAATAATATTATATTATATACTTATATATATATCGCTTTTCCTTATATATTTAGGCATATATATATATAACCATCATATTACTTAATTTAATTGAGTCAATTTAATAATAATTAATTAATTAATTGATAATTGATCTTAATAAAAAATTTTTTCTGGGTTATTACATTCTCCCCTCCTTAAAAGAATTTCGTCCTCGAAATTCGCTAATCAATCCATTTACCTAACCATCCTCGTACCACAAATTCAATATACTCCACAAATATGCATAAATATGTTACTTAACATTCAAATCCTCAATTAAAAACATCAAGCATCCAATTTGACCACAAACCGTCAAATCACAACACCTAAATTACCAAGATTCTCCTTCAAAGACTTTCCTCCACAAATCAACCAACCTAACCTTCAAGTTCTAATTTCAAGTTCTAGTCTCTTTAATTAGAAACATCACCATCGATGGATTTGCCGTTTTCTGAACCCGTTAACTAATTCATAAAATCACAGAAGTCCGTCGAGGGATTTCTGCCTCCAAGCTATGAAACGAACTCAAAATTCATATCAATATCCTGATCTACCCATTTCCTACCCTTATCATATATCGAACCTCTACTCTGGTATTAATCCGCCCTTATGTCTGCAGAATCTAACAACCTAAAACTCTGATACCACTTTGTAACGCCCTGAACCCACCAAGTGGGGCCCGGGGTGTTATAAGACCATCCCTACGTCTCTGATACCATATCTAACATACACGTAGCGAAAATAATTAAACATTCTCCATTATAATACCAGAGTTCTATACTATACATCCCAAAAGTGTATCCCTTCACTTTGTATTACATAACCAGGAAAATATAAAGACATCAACTTAAAAGTTCCAATATCTACATTCACTCACAATCACAAAAACTAAACCCGGCCCCGGAGCATGCTAAGCTTGATCACCAGAAGGACCTGAAAAGATAATAATCCACTGGGGTGAGACACTTTTCAATAAGGATAGAATAAATTATAACAGTGTGTGGCAAATGAGTTTTAATATATATAAAATATAGTTGTTTCTTAATCCACCACAACAGAGAATACACATGCATATCCACGCACACATACATAAATATTTACCAGTGAAAGTTCTCGAGGATAGGGAAGATTACACGACCATACATGTACCTTCCCTCTGTTTTGATTCTGTTTGTAGCTTTCCCCTTTTATTCAGGAAAGGCTACAATTGATACTTATCAGGACACTCACCTTTCTTAGTAAGCCCTCGGGCGGAGAGTTTTACTTCGCCCTAATTATTTAAGCATTTAAATACACGTACATAAGCTCACATACATTCAACACTAACATATCCCAGAATCTGCACATACAATGCCACTGCACATCCACACAGGATACCACACACCACACAAGATACTGCACAAGCTTCACATCCACACAGGATACCACACATGTACTTCACACACTTTCACAATCACTACACACACTCACAACCCTGTTCATAGTAAATCTGTAAAACGAACTCCTCATTCAACTGCCAAAGTTTTACCCCCTGTATATAAATGACCATATAACGACCTCCTCATGTCACTGCCAACGTTATATGGTGATAGGGGAAGTTTTGGAGGACAAGGATAAGGATGAGGATGAAGTTTAGATTGCTGTTGTGGCAATGATAGTGTATTAGGTTAAGAAGTTCGTCGTGGGAATTCTTGCATTTGCACACATTGTCACAAGGACAATCATACTACTGAATGAGCCAAGCTTGTTCAAGGCATTATGCTTACCTATGACCACTTAGTTTCTATGCATGGGATAGGCTACCATCATGTAAATACTATCATAGGTTTTATGCTCTGAGTAGGTGTGAGACTTAGTGTAACGCCCCAAAAAAATCTCTGCTGATATAATAAAAATATTCATAATAATAATACATCATCGTGACATCTCTGATACCCTACTTTTACATTCCCATTTTTTTTTCTTTCTAATCATAACACATATATACATGATAATATGAATATTACATCTACCCATTCATTGCTTACGGAAGCAAAAATAGACCTATCCATAACTGTACATACCAGAGTACTACCTCTCAACCATTTCTATACCATTTCCCCAGACAGAACTATAATCCAAAACTATAGTCATTTATATATACACAGATCCAAACTAACACATACTTTATCTGTAATATCTACACCCCGTCCCTGAGCTTCAAGGCTCAGTTACCTGGTGATCCTGAAATGTTGAAATATTAACGAAGTGAGACACCTCTCAGTAAGAAGGAATAAATTAGTGTCAGTGTGTGGCAATGAGTTCATATATATATATATACACACACACACGTATGATTCATCTCTTAATTACATAAATAACATAGCAATTTAAACTATACCCATACCTGTACAATTTCATATCGCATATTCTTTTTCAGTTCATAACTCGGCTTAAAAGCCCTATACATATGAATTGCAAGTGACATAATCTATACACATATAAATCATTTTCTAAGATTGAGGCGTTTTGTACCGCCGTCCCCCAATCCAGCCATTTATACTCAGTTCACAATTTGGCTTAACAGCCCTATGCATATAAAACCACAAGTCATATGATGTGTACACATATAATTTATTTGCTAAGATTGAGGTGTTTCATATTGTCGTTCCCCAATCCAGCCATTCGTACTTAGTTCACAATTCGGCTCATAAGCCCTATGCATAGTTCCACAAGTTACATAATCTACACACATATTAACAATCACTGCATGATTGAGGCGTTTTATACCGCCGTCCCTCAATCAGCTAATCATACATTCATTTACCGTGATTCATATCAAACATTTCCTACATGATCGAGGCATTTCATGCCGCCGTCCCTTTATCAACCATTCATACTATGCTCTCGCTGTGTTTGAGGCGTTTCGTTCCGTTGTCCCTCAAACTAGCCATTCATCACGTAGACTTGTTGAGTCTGAGGTGTTTCGTACCGCCGTCCCTCAAGCCAGCCATTTATACTATACTCTCGCTGAGTTTGAGGCATTTCATACCACCGTCCCTCAACCAGCCATTCATACCATTACCATGACAAACAACATTATGTTTTGGTGGGCGTTATCATCATGTAGTTATATTCGCAATTCTTGGTTGTCCTAAGCATAATTTGTGTGTTATCATCATTATTAAATACATGATTTATAGTTTAAGATTATATATTTCATGTTTTATAATTTGTCTTATTTATATTGTATAATTTGTGTGTAAGATAATGGTTTCTAAATGTATTCGTTAGTGGTCTAGGTACAGTTTCCCAATCATCCACAAGTATACAACATACAATCATACTATAGCTCTGCATGTAAAAAACACTGTCATACTATCAATCGGTATATAAATTACTGTCATATCATAACCGATCACAGCACTGGGCTGGCTATACTGATCACGGCACTGGGCTGGCTATATTGATCACGGCACTGGGCTGGCTATACTGATCATAATATACTGAACAATATTATAATTTCTGTAGCATTTATAACTTTCTAAAAATCGCTATCTAACCATGCTTGTTCTGTGCAATCATAAAATAATCTAACATACTTATATACACAGTAAAAATATTTATTCTCATGCCACCCAATTTGAGTAATAATTCATATTATAAAATCTGCCTGGGATAACTATATTTTCCTATTGCAAATAATGGTATAATAAACTCCAGGGTTTTACTCAATCTTAGAATACTTGTTTCCCAAAATATACCTCTAACAAAAATAAACCAAAATTCCCATATGCCTAACCGTTCATAAAATCACGTATAACGTTCCAGTACTTAAAATCTCAATTTAAAACAGTTAAGCTTCAAAAAATAAGCTTACCTAATTTATTCCCCTTACCTGTTGATTGAAGAAATGCCTGCAAGGATCCTAAAACGACGCCTATTACGTTCAAAACACCAAATCCTGTATTCATATATTTTAGTTTAATCAGCTAAATCCCAGAATAATTTCTATCCTCACATTCCTAGGCTCACACACCCCCATTAACCGGTTAAATTATAAAAACAACTGACATAATCCATTTTCCTTACCTCAACTTTGGAGTGGTGCCTAGGATTCCTAAATAGCTAATCTGCTTTGATTAAACTGGAGAGAAACGTCGCTAGGACCCCGAAATGATGTTCCTCCTTCAATTCGGGCTTACAGAGATGTTTGTTAATAAATTATGTTGCTTCAATATTTACCACTTGCTTGCCATTTGTTTTCATGAATTGCTTACTTCTCCCGCTTACTTTACATTCAACTATTGTGAATGTGTTCTTGTGGTAAACCGCGGTAATCTTTGGTTAACTAGCTAAACAAGAGTGCTTTAACTAGTGCCACCTAACCCTTCATAAGGTGTGAAATACTCGACTTGTGACAGTTGGTATTAGAGCTTGGTTACTTGCTACATGAATTCAGTTGTCCTCATTGTAGGATATTTTTAAGCATTGGTAAAGGATCATGTCAACCAATACCGAAAGAATTGAAATGCTAGAGGTGTAGGTTGATACAACCAACAATGTGGCCATGGAGATGGTCAAACTCGCTGAACATGTTGATCCTCTGGATGGATCACAAAAACATCAATAGAGTTCTATTGTGGAGATGTCGAAGGATCCATGTGATTGTAGAAACTTTATAGGCTCATATGGAGGATTTGACTACAAAGATGACCCTAATGGTTCTTGCTGTGAGAAACTCCAATGCTATTGAGTATAGAGGAACCAAGGTGCTAGAACCCAAAATGTTTAGGGGTGTTTGTGATGCTAAGGAGTTGGAAAACTTCTTATTTGACATGGAGCAATAGTTTTGTGCAATGAGGACCAACTCAGAACAAGTGATAGTATCCTTTGCAACAATGTACTTGGTTGGTGACGTTAAGTTGTGGTGGCGTACCAAGTATGATGAAATTGATAATGGAAGTTGTGTTGTTGATTGTTGGGTAGGCTTGAAGAGAGGGCTTAAGGCTCAATTCTTTCTTGAGAATGTTGAGTACAATGCTTGACATAAATTGAGAGACTGTAAGCATAATGGGTTACAAGGAATATGTGAAACATCTTTCTACATTGATGTTGGATATTTGAGACATGTCGGAGAAAGATAAGGAGTTTATTTTCCTAAGGGGTTGAAACCATGGGCAAGGATAGAACTTCATTAACAAAAAATTCAAGACTTGCCTGCCACACAAGATTCTGTGAAACAGTTGACTGACTATGCTGGAGAGAGTTGCACAATGTCCAAAGAGTGGCAGAGGTTGAAACAACGAAAATTATTACTAGAAGGGCACACCCAAAAGTGGGAGATCCGACACCAAGGAATCAACTTCAAGGAAGAAGCTTTGTCATCTTGATAATTCAACACACCTAATGGTAAGGGTAAGATGACATGTTTCTTATGCTGATGCCTTTATATAGTTGCCGAGTGCCCTCACAAGTCATCATTAAATGCCTTACCCCCCCCCGGGGGGGGGGGGGGAGGCATTGCAAGATGATGAGGATGAGGAGGGAACCCCAAGGATGGGTGCAATGCGGCTTGTCAACATGCTAAAGAGGCAAAC
Organism: Malania oleifera; assembly: GCF_029873635.1. Lineage (NCBI taxonomy): Eukaryota > Viridiplantae > Streptophyta > Magnoliopsida > Santalales > Ximeniaceae > Malania > Malania oleifera. The sequence goes on from NC_080426.1 coordinate 67,104,465, forward strand.
AAGAGACTAAAGTTACCCAAGCTAAAGGGTTAATGTTTGTAGACTTGCGGATCAATGGGAAGAGCACCTGTGCTATGGTTGATACCAAAGAAATGAGCTCAAGAAAGGATTAAGAAGGGGTGAATAGACATATCTTGCCACGTTGCTGGTAGATGAAGATGTAGGCCTAGAGCAGGTGCCTACTACCATCCAAGCTGTGTTGGATGACTATAAAGTTCCAAAGTTAGTAGAGTTAAGGAAAGAACTTAATGAACTATTGGAAGCTAGCTATATCATCCTTCCAAGGCACCATTCAAAGCAACAGTGTTGTTTTTAGAGGAAACATGATGGGAGCATGCAGATGTGTGTGGACTACTTTGCGCTCAACAAGGTGATTGTGCACAACAATTATCCCATTCCACTGATTGCTAATTTGTTTGATTAGCTAAATCATGGAAAGTACTTAACCAAACTTGACTTGCGGTCGGGCTACTGTCAGGTGAGGATAGCAAATAGGAATGTATCAAAGATGACCTATGTGACACGAATAAGGCATATGAATTTTTAGTGATGCCATTCAAGTTGACGAATGCATCAGCGACATTTTGCACCTTGATGAACCAGGTACTATTAGTTTGTTGTGTTATACCTAGATGACATTGTTGTCTGCAGTTTCACTCTGGAGGAATATAAAGAGGATTTATAGAAGGTGTTTGACAAGTTGAAGGAGAACAATCTGCATGTGAAAAGAGAGAAGTGCTCTTTCACTCAGTGGAGCATCAAATTCCTTGGTCATGTGACCGAGTAAGGTCTTATCCGGGTGGATATGGGGAAGGTAAGGGTTGGTTATTCAAGATTGGAAGATCCCAATGATAATGAAGGAGCTACGCTCCTTTCTTGGACTTGTCAACTATTACAGAAAGTTTATGGAGGGGTATTCGAGGAGAACCGCTCCTTTGACAAAATTTCTGAAGAAGGGTGATATGTGGAACTAGACAAAGAAGTGTTAGGGAGCCTTTGACAACTTGAAGGATATTATGATGCGAGATCCAACACTTGCTCTTTCGAACATTAGGAAACCCTTCGAGGTACAAACATATGCATCAGACTATGCCCTTAGGGGAGTTTTTTTACAAGATGGATATCCTATTGTGTACAAGAGTCATAAGCTTGGTGAAGCCGAATGGAGGTACACAACTCAAGAGAAAGAGATGCTAGAGGTGGATACATTATCTTTGCATGCTAGTGGTAGTGGTGGCATCACCTAGTTGGGTCGAAATTTGTGGTGAAAATAGATAACTAGATTGTTAGTCACTTCTTTACACAATTAAAGTTATCACCCAAGCAGGCCCGCTGGTAAGAATTCCTAGCAAATTTTGATTTCTTATTTGAGCACAAGGTGGGGTGGATGAACCAAGTCGCGGATGCACTAAACAGGAAGGTTGAGCTTTCGGCCTTGCAAATGGTTACTCACTTGATAGTAGTTAGGTTGCCATGTTAATGCGGAGGCACATTGAAAAGAACCTTGCCAAAGATCCAGTCACCCAAAATCTCATGAAATTGATGAAAAAAAGGGAAAGCATGCCAGCTTTGGTTAGAAGACAGATTGTTGATGACACATGGTAATTGACTCTTTGTGCCTCAAGTTAGAGATTCAACGAAACATCTTTGAGAGTGTTATGACTCCATGTAGGTAGGTCATCCAGGATTAAATCGCACTCTGGCATCGCTGAAGCAGAGGTATTACTAGCCATAAATGTGTGATGATGTGGTCAAGTATACTCAAACTTGTCTCAGCTACTATCAACACAAGGTGGAGCGGAAGAAGATTGCAGGGCTGCTTAAGCCCTTCTAGTACCAACCAGATTGTGGGAGTGTCTCATTAGACTTCATCACCAGCTTGCCTAGAGTGGTAGATGGAGGATCTATACTTGTGGTTATAGGAAGGTTTCTGAAGTTTGTTAATTCGTACCTGCATCAAAGTACTAATCGGCAAAGAAGAGAATACAATTATTTTTCAAACATATTGTGAAGTATTGGAGTGTTCCTCGAGATAATATGAGTGATTGAGACACAAGATTCTTTGAAAACTTTTGGACAAAACTTTTCAAAAATCCTCGATTCATAGCTTGACATCTCTTTGATTACCACTTGTAGACAAGTAGAGACATGGAGAGATTCAATGGGCTACTAGTGGAGTACTTGTATCATTTCTTCACCGCCAATAAGAAGAATTGGGTCTATCTTGCTCGATGTGCCTCAGTTCTATTTCAATGCCCAAAAGAGCTCAATAACCAACAAAAATAATTTTTTCATTGTTACCTCACACAATGGATGAGCCGTACAAAAAAAGAGTCCAAAGGCACACATATTCACCAAAGAATGGAGACAGAATGTAGAGATTTCCCGAGCCTACTTGAAGAAAGTTTCTAAGCAGATAAAGAAGTGGGTAGATCAAGGGAGAAGACTGTTGCACTTCAACATAGGTGACTTGGTGCTCATTAAGCTCCATCTTAAATAGATCAAAGTCACTATAGGGTCAAGATAGGATACTACTTCACAAATATAAAAGATTGGTCCCTATCTTGGCTAAAGTCGAGAAGGCCTCTCACAAGGTTTGTCCTTTGGCTTGGATGAAAGTGCATCCTATGTTTCGCGCTTGGTACCTCAAAGCACTGAAGATCCAAGCAGAAGCTAGTTGACCAGAGCACCACTGAAGACCATATAACCTACCAGAAGAGAGGTTGAAGACCTCCTTGCAAATAGAGAGTTCGTATCATCAAGGAAGAAGCAATATAGGCTCTTAGTGAAGTGGAAAGGATTTGGAGACGAAGAAATCAGCTGGATTTCAGCAAAAGACATGCAACTGTTCATAGACCAAGTTGAAGAGTACCTAGCGTCAAAGTCTACAAGGATGTCAACCGCATAAGTGGGGGAGAATATCACGAGCCAAGCTTGTTTAGGGTATTATGCTTGCTTGTGATAGTTTGTCTTGTGTGCATGGGAGAGGTTACCATTATTTATAGCTTTTATGCTTTGAGTAGGTGTAAGACTTGGTGTAAAATGAGAGTATGACTACTCAGACAATATGATGTTTCCAAGTGCTAGAGCAAAAGTAGCATATCAAGCTAGGGGAGAGTGATTGTTCATCAATCTTGTAAAATTCGCTAGCATTTGTTAAACATGTTTAGCCAACTTGCCTCCCTCACTAAACACACATTGCTTACGGAGGTGTTTGTTAATGCATTATGTTGCTTCAATGTTTACAACTTGCTTGCGATTTATTTTCATGAATTGCTTGCTACTTCCGCTTACATTGCATTCAATTGTTGTGAATGTATTCTCATGGTAAACCGTAGTAATATTTGGCTGACTCGTTAAACAATAGTGCTTTAGCTAGTGCTGCACAACCCTTCACAAGGTGTGAAATACTCGGCTCGTGACATTGAGGTTTAGACTACAATTGTGGAATGATAGTGTATTAGGTTGAGAAGTTTGTCATGGCAATTCTTGCATTTGCACACATTGTCACAAGGAAAATCATACTATAATCATTATTGGGATCTCCTTCGGAAACCGGCTTGGGCCAATAAGTCTCTTGCCAAGGGTGATTTTAATGTTGACACTACAAATGCACCTATCACTCCACTGGGAAGATTAGTGTTACCTAGATTGTGGAACGTTTTGGTACATGGAATGAGAACGAGATCATGGTACAGATAATGCTCTAAAATGTAGAACATTAAGGGTATACATAATGTCACGTGTATATGTTGGAGAGGATGTTGAGGTGTTTCTAAATGAAGAAGAGATTTTCTGTTATTGAATAGATTAATGATAATAGAAATAGACTTAATATGTGATGATTCCCCACTTTTATCTAATAAAAACTTATGTTATGTGAAAGAGATAGAATTAAAACTTTGGATTTATAGATTTAGCGTTCCAGAACGAAAATGTACCACATTTCAGAACATTTGTACCAATATGTGGTTCCCTAGGGTTAGCATTTTTGGTAATGATGGGGAGGGCACTAATGGTTGAGAGAATGTATAGATTGGGCAAAGCTTGAAGATGCAAGCCACTATCAAAGAAATCCATTGTACACCAGCTTAGCTAGCTAACAATTTTCAATTAGCTGTCTGTTAGTTGTAGCAAACCTTCCTTCTCTCACTTCAGAAAGATTTGGCAATACTAGTACATCATTTACCGTATCCTACAAGGAGACCAAGAATATTGTTTGCATGCTTCAACAACTCCAAACACTATTTTACATCTAGTGCTACCGTAGCACATTCAGGTACAATCGAACTTGTAGCCCCTTCATCCTCGGTGTGGTTTATTGATTCTAGTGCCTCCTCCCATTTCACAAGTAGTCCTAATTTGTCTCAGTCCTACTTTAATGCTCTAATGTTAATCTGGTTTATTTGTGGCAACATTTTTCAGTTTCTTTTATTCCTCTCTCCTCTGTGTTATATGTGCCTAAATTTCCATTGAACCTGATATCATTTAGTTAATAGACTAAATCTCATAATCCTTTTGTGATATTCTTTCGTTCTTAAAATTTCATTGTGGTACTCAAGATTTATATTAGAAGAGGATTGGTAGAGGGCTTGAGAAAGATGGTCTATACTATTTTGATGGTGGTCATAGTCGATGCACTTTTTGTCATATGGCTTCCTTAATTTTTGATCATGTTGTTTCTCTGGATCATGGCATCTCGTTTTGGTCATCCGCTCCTTCAAAAATTGAAACAAGTTTTTCCCATGTTCAAGTATGTTTATCGTTTTGACTTTATTTAATACTACTCTCATGATTTAGTCTTTGTTTGCAGAAAGGGACGAGTGTGGTACTTCTAATAGTTTATGTTGATATCATTATCATTGATAGTGACTAGTGTGGGATTGTATATGTCAAGCAGCTTCTTCAAGAAAAAATTTCGAGTCATGGACTTGGATACTCTACACCACTTTCTTGATAATGAGATTGTACGGTGTAGGAAAGGGTTGAATCTATCTCAGCAAAAATATATCTTGGACTTGCTAAGTGAGATTGGTTTGTTGGGAGCTAAACTAGATACTCCTATAGATCCCAATGTGAAGTTGTGTACATGGACCGGACTTTGAAGAAAAATGTCAATATTGGCAATTGGTTGGCTAGTTGATCTACTTGACCGTCCCTAGATAAGACATCTTTGATTTGGGGCTGGTGAGTCAGTCTATTAAAAATATCAAGCACTCACACCAAAATGCTGTTTGTAGGATTTTGCACTACCTCAGAGGCTGTCCAGGCTGAGTTTTGATGTAGAAATTTAATAGAAACAATAATGGGATACTCTGATGTAGATGGGGTTGACCCTATTAATGATCATAAGTCTACCACTAAATACTATACATTTGTGGAGGTAATATTGTTACCTAGCATAGCAAGAAACATACCATTGAGCAAGAATAGAATTAGCTATGGCTCATATTGTGAGTGAATACTGTATGTTTTCGAATTTTTCTTAACTTTGTAAACATATTTATGATACAAGTGTCTGAATACATCATCAGAAGAGCTTGTCAAGTACCATTTAAATTTTTTTATGTTTATTATCATCTTTGTGATACATAATTTTGTGCAAACTAACGGTCAAGATAGCTTGTAGAAAGCTATAAAATATTCACTAACTTAGTGACAACGGACAGTGAGAAAGGAAGCAAGAAATAGAAAAGGAGGTAAGAGAACAAGAATTGAAGAAGAGGAGGAAGGAAGAAGTTATTCTATGTTAGAGGGGACACAAGTGAAATTGAAATTGATTCCAACATACGACGACAAAATGTATTTAGTATTTATACCCTATAGTTCACTAAAACACGTTATTACAAATCAACCCAAAATAACAGAAAAATGCATAAGAAACAAAGCTTCAAGCCATGAACAAGAAGACAAATGCACAACATACTCGACTCTGAAGAGTGACTGCAAATACCACTCCAATAGCTTGGGAACACTCAGGAAGTAAGCTATCTAGCATCTGGAGCAAAGTAAAACTCTCCACTGAATCAAATATTATTGAATCGGCTTAAATAGAATACTCAAAACTCCTAATCTAGAATGGCCTTGGCTTTAGGAGACTGCAGAACTTGCATGAGTACTATAAGACTAAACAAGAGGCCTAAAGGTGCCTTACTAAGGTGTCAAATCCACCACAATGAAAACATCGAAAACATGACAAAAAATGTTCATATTATCAAGCATATCAAACAAGTGTGCATCACATGCAGTTTTCTAAGGGACGGACAATGGTCCAATGACACGGGCATGGAGCCTCTTAAAGCAATTTCAAAGGCAAATGATGCTAAGAATGACACCATTGGCCACACTAAATTGTTTAGCCTGACAAGGCATTTCAGCAGCAAGTTTATAATCCATATGACACATGGCAAGATATGAAGAGCAAAGGACTCTGCAAGCTTAGAAATAGGGCCATCTAATGGTAAAGGGACAAGATCAATTGGCTCACAAGATCTGTAATTCAATATACACCCAAAATTACTCCTATTTGTAGACCTATTCACAGAGTTGTCATAAAAAAACTCGGCAAAAGCACTAGCCCCAATTACGCCAAAATTTTCCCACCCCACAGCCCACACCCACCACCACAATCCGAAATCTCGTAGTGTGAGCCAATTTTTGAAAAATATAGTCAAAATATCTTAAGAAATAGCTTAACAGTCAAATTTTTATGTTTGATGAATAAGAACCGACTGGGGGGGGCGGGGATGATTCCTCTCGCATGGCCAGTCTTGATCATGTCTGCCGCCTATGATGGTCCTCCAGGCTCCAACAATGATTTTCAAGTTCATAGATGATCAAGGGAGAGTGTGATTCCAGTGCTGATGGAGGTTTGTTGAAAAGACTCTAACAAGGGGAAGATTTTTAAAGAGTGATAATTGGAAAACCTTTGACAAGCACGCAAATGTGGTCTAATGGCGACGAAATAACACAACGATTGCTATGGATTTGGTTCAAACTTGCTCACACCAAATTAATGCAGAAAGAGGAATGATGCCTTGACCACTCGAGGGACACGAGACTTGGTGGATCTTCCTCCTAATAAGGAGCTGGTTTGGTGTTGTTGGGTCTACACTAGAAATATCTTCTTGACAACTATACTGAATGGCTTAAGGCTCGATTGATTGCCAAGGGTACACCCAAACATATGGCGTTGATTATTTTGAGACCTTCTCTCCTATTGCTCAACTAAATTATATTTGTGTGTTGATCTCATTGGTTATTAATTTTGATTGGCCACTATACCAATTGGATGTGAAGAATGCCTTTTTATGTGGAGTTTTGCAAGAAAAAGGTATACATGGAGCAGCCTCCTAGGTATGTTGCTTAGAGGGGAGTATGGTAAAGTATGTAGGTAAGGCCATTTATGATCTTAAGGAGTCTCCTTGAGCCTAATTTGACAAATTTAGTGTGGCGGTCTCTACATTCGGCTTCATCTAGTTATATTTTGATCATTCAATCTTCGCCTGCAAAACAAAGACAAGTGTAGTACTTCTAGTAGTTTATGTTGATGATATCATCATCATTGGCAGTGAATAGCACAGGATTGTTGTTGTTAAGAAGTGGCTTCATGCTAAATTTCAAATCAAGTACTTGGGTATTCAGCGTTAATTGTACAAAGTAAGAAAGGGCTGAATCTATTATTGTAGAAATTGTGAGATCATGGGATACTTTGATGCAGATTGGGTAGGATCTGCTGATGATCAAAGTCTACTACTAGATATTGTACATTTGTGAGAGGTTATCTGGTTACCTGGCATAACAACAAACAAACTACTATAGAAAGATTTAGTGCTGAAGCAGAATATCAAGCTATGGCTTATACCTATGAGCTTGTGTGGCTGAAGTCTCTTATGTTACAGATGGAATTCTTGGTTTGGAACTTATGGGAATTGTGGGAAGAGCTTGTGTTAGCATTGAGAGGCATACATTACATAGTGGAACATGTTTACAGGGAGGCGAATCAAAGTGCGGATTTCTTTGCCAAGCAGGGTGAATCTGGTATATCCCGATCATATAGTTGCCAGGATGAGCTTCCACAACAAGTCAGGGAAATGATTCGATTGGATTTATTGGGATTTCCTTCCTTGCGCTCGTGATGGTTTGTGCTGGTGTTTGTGAAGGTTGTAGTGGTTGGTTTATTCCTCAAGATCTTCCGGAGTTTTGTTTGTTTTCCACTTATAGTTGTTAAGTTCTTATTAAAAAAAAATAAAAAAAAAAGGATGGAATTCTTGGTAACAAAGTCAATAATTAGGCTGCCATTTATATTGCTAGAATCCAATGTTTCATGAGAGGAAAAAGCATATAGAAGTTGACTGTCGATTCGTAAGGGATTCTATGGTGAAGAAGGTCATGAGGTCTCCCTTTGTGAAATCTATGGATCAATTTGTCTATGTTTTTACAAAACCTTTATTTAAGCTCGCCTTGTCTAATGATTGTTACAAGCTGATGGTGTTAGGTAAAATTTATACACTTCAAGCTTGAGGGGGGGATGTTAGAAAAGAAAATGTTATTTTAGTAATTATGTTGCGTTAATAGGGATATTTTTGTCCTTAAGACTTCATTATTATTCATATATGAGGGCAGACCTTGAGCTGTATGTAGACTCCAGAAATCGCCGCCCAGTTTTTACCATTTTTTTCCCTCTTATTCTACTCTTCTCTTCTTCTCTCCTCCATTTCTAACTTCACAACAGTAATTAACCCCAATAACAGAGAAACACAGTCTAATACATGCTGCCCAGTTTCCTGTATATACACCTAAAATATGTATGCATAAGGCGGCCTAAGTTGTCATGGTGATCCACCCTCATTTAGGTGGTGAATCTTGTCATTTTACACCTTTGTGGAGCACTATATGGATCTGCTACTTTTTATTATTCTTATTACTGTTGCAATGTAATAATCTTTGATTGTGGGATGGTGCAATGTTTTGTTTCATGCTTGCAACAGCAGGATGTAATCCTGACTATTGCACTGCTTATTCAGGGCCTATCTACTAGATAATCATGAATCTAAGATATATCAAAAATGTTTTAGCTATGCATTTTTAGCTCATTATGTCTCTCAATTTTTGTCTGAATAAAACTTGAATCATCTAATTGCTAATCAGCTTCTTTTATGTTTCTCACGTTGATGTTTGACCTTGTATAGAGATGGCAGTGAATTATCTACTCGAGACTTGCAGAAAATGGTTCAAGCATTGCCACAATACAATGATCAAATGGACAAGCTCTCTCTCCATGTGGAGGTTGATTTCAATACTTTTTCTTTTTTTCTTTTTTTCCTTTTTTTGAACAGTCTAATGTTGTCCATGTCTGTGAGAAAAAATAGATTGTTATAGCCATCTGTGATGCGAAAATGAGAACCTCAAGTTTTATTGCACAAGTATGATCTGTGAGAACTCCTGTATCAAATTTTATTTTTAGAAAATGTCACAAGAAAGCTTCTCAAATTTACCATAATTTCATTGTGTGGCTTAAGCTCAAATTTTATTGCATAGTTTATGACTCTAACAATTCCACTGAAAGGATTAAAAAAAAAAAAATTACAGCAAAAGTTGACATGAATTCATATACAATAATTTCAAGTTTCTTGTATTTGGAAGTTCAAACAGGTTAGTCCCAGCTGATGCCTGTTTATGTGAAGTACCTAAGTAATCAAAGATCTTTAAGCTTAGGATAGAATATGTAGATTGAAGTAAATGAGTATTCTGTGCAGATAGCTGGAAAAATCAACAGACTCATCAGAGAAATGGGGCTCCGAGAACTTGGACAACTGGAGCAGGATCTTGTCTTTGGAGATGCAGGAACAAAGGAAGTCATCAATTTTTTGAGGTCGAAACAGGTCATGTTCTGAGAAATTGTGTTTGGACAAAATCTGATGCACTTCATTCCAATTTAATTTCCATGTTTGCTGTTGAAAATTCATTTCCACATGCAGGATGCAACTCCTGAAAATAAATTAAGGTTGTTGATGATTTATGCTTCCATTCATCCTGATAAGTTTGAGGGTGATAAAGCTTCAAAGCTAATGCAGGTACCTAATTAGCTCCAGCTCATGGTTCATTTGCCAGGAATATCACATACATACATGGTCTTAAATTTTCCTTGAAATTGTCAAAATTTCCTCTTTCCATGACCCTTGAAATCAAAATGGCAATCGCTTTCTGTCTTGCATAATTTCCATCAAAATTTCAATGGATCATCTGAAATTTATTGAAATCTTGAAATTTTAGGGAAACTTGTAGAAATTTTAACTTTAGAATGATATTCCCTTAGAATTCAAATATGTGATTTAGATGCAAAGTGAATTTTCTAGCTTAATTTATCTTTTTTTATTGAAATGAAAGATTATTACAAGCGCTTTTGAAATTATATGAATGATCAAACTTACAACAACATTTTATTTAACCATTCATGACTAAATTATCTTTATTTGTATAATAAATAATATTTAATTGATTTATGAATTTCATTTATATTAGTTGAATATGTGTAACACACATTATATTATGAATATGTTTAATACATATTATATTACTAATATGTTTAATGCAGATAGTATATTACAACTATTGCACCTCATACACAACATAGATGCATATAATTTGCAATATATTAGTCCTAAAACTTACATTATTATGTCCATTAACCATTTCTAAAGTTTCATAAAAGAATTGCATGCTTTACTACTGATTTCCATTGTTTTTTCAAATCGAAATCGAAATTGAAATTGAAACCAAAATTACCATTGAAACTTCCATACTTTTGGAGCTTCTAAATTTTAGTCAAAAATGAAATTTAAGACCTTGCATACATACAACATAAAAATGCATACCAAATTCATAGACACTTATGGGTACAAGCACACACATTTACATGTTTGTATGTGTTATATGTATTTTAATTTTTTCTTTTGCCTCTTTTTACTTGAATTCTATTCTTATTTTTCTTTACTTTTTCTTTCTTTGATACAAAGAATAGTACATGATGATGCAAATCTGAAATATTTATTTAATTTTCTGTTTATATCTAGTGTTATTTATGGGTGCTAGAGTATTTCTGTAGCTTCTGAATTTTAGGGTTTATTTTGGTTAAGTTAGCTTACGGGGGCTCATTTTGTAATATTCAGGGGTACTTTTGTGATGGGATCTATTTTTGTTGGGGCTTTAAAAGATAAGTGGTTTTTAGAAGGGGATTATGTGCAATATTGGAGTTGGCTTGTCTTGGAAGCCTTGGATGGCTTCCCTTGGATGGGTTCTCTTGGAACCCTTAGGGTTGGTATGAATAAGAGTCTTCAAGAACTTTTCTAGGAGGTTTTTTTTTTTGGCATTTATCTTTTAGAAGATGTCTCTCCTGAGCTCAACTACAAACTAACTAATGCTGTGAATGTTGGAGGCTTCAGTTGAGGATCTGACCCTGTGGTGCCTACCAATTGCTCCATTGCTGCTAAAGGCGTGAGAGGCTGGCAGAAAGCCATGGTTACCGTTCTGTGACAGTTCCAAAACAGGTACTGATTTGAGGATTAAGCTGCTGTTAAGGACAGCCTGATGCACAAAGCTCCCGCTTTTGCAGGGTTCAAGGACGCAAGACTTGGTGGATCTTCCTCTTGATAAGGAGTTGGTTTGGTTTCATTGGGTCTACACTATTAAATATCTTCTTGACAATTCTAATGGATGGCTTCAGGCTCGATTGATAGCCAAGGGGTACTCCCAAACATATGGTATTGATTGTTTTGAGACCTTCTGTCTTGTTGCTCGACTAAATTATGTTCGTGTGCTGATCTCATTGGCACTTAATTTAGATTGGCCATTATACCAATTGGATGTGAGGAATGCCTTCTTATATAGAGATTTGCAGGAAGAGTTATACATGGAGCGACCTCCTAGGTTTGTTGCTTAGGGGGGGAGGATGATAAGGCCATTTATGGCCTTCAGGAGTCTTCTCGAGCCTGGTTTGACAAATTTAGTGTGGTGGTATCTACATTTGGTTTCATCTAGTTCTATTTTGATCATTCAATCTTTGTCTGCAAAAAAAGGACATGTGCATACTTCTACTAGTTTATGGTGATGATATCATCATCATTGGCAGTGACCAATGCAGGATTGCAGTTGTTAAGCAATGGCTTCAAGCTAAGTTTCAAATCAAGGACTTGGGTACTCAACTTTACTTTCTTGGTATTGAGATTGTATGGTGTAGGAAAGGGTTGAGTCTATCTCAGCGAAAATATACCTTGGACTGCTAAGTGAGATTGGTTTGTTAAGTGCTAAACCAACTAATACTCCTACGGGTCCTAACACAAAGCAGCGTAGGGATGTTGGACCAGAATTTGAAGACAAGCATTGATATATGTAGTTGGTTGGCAAGTTGATCTACTTGGTACCAGTAGACCTGAAATACCTTTTTATGTAGGGGCGATGAGTGAGTTTATGGAAAATCCCAAACAACCACATTGAGATGTTGTTTGTAGGGTTTTGCAAAGGTTGATATATAAATGTAATAAAAATTGTGAGATCATGGGATGCTCTGATGCAGACTACTAAATGCTGTATATTTGTGGGAGGTGACCTTTTTACCTGGTGTAGCAATAAACAAACTACTGCAATAATATCTAGTGCTAAAGTAGAATACCGAGCTATGGCTCATACAGTCAATGAGCTTATGTGGCTAAAATATCTTGTGAGAGAGATGGGGTTTTCGGTAACGAAGCCAATGGATGTGTCTTGTGATAATCAAGTTGACATTCAGAATAATTTCCCTTTAAAGTTTAAGTGATATGTTTCCAATAATGAAGCTGATGGATATGTTTGGCCAAATAAAGAGAGGGAATTATTTGTCACAAAAAAATGCATGATCAATTTTTCAACGGAATCTCTTATAAAGAATCTGTTTGGTGTGACATAGTACCAAAAGAAACATGCCATATTCTACTAGGTCGTCCTTGGCAAAGAGACAAAAATGTCGTGCATGATGAGCATGCCAATACCTACTCTTTCTATGTCAAAAATGGTGACAAGAGAAGCTAGTTTTAAAGCCCATGAAAGATGTTGGTGTGACAAAGAAGGAGAAGGATGAAACGCGGGCCATTACTTTTGACAAAACAAACCAACATGTCACTCAAAACGAAAAAGTCTTGATGGAATTTCCAAATGTCCCCTCAACTGAAAATAAAGTTATAACACATGAAGCTCTTGGTACATTTTCTCACCCTAAAGATATGAGCTATGTTACACTAAATAGCAAGTTCTGTCTCTAAAAATGTTGGCCCTGTTTCCATGAATGGTTGCCATAATAATAAAGCTAATGACAATCGGCATATTCTACAAGAAACTGATGAAGTAGTTGCTGCTACCAAAAATAAATGAAGAGAAATACAGCAGCAAAAAACAATTTTTGTAGTCCAAGAAGGCTGGAAATGTGCAGGATGCTCGACGAGCTCGAGGGAAATCTTCACAGTAAGCCAAAAAGAATGTGTTGATCACCATTGCAAGTTTAGAAAGGATAAAGTGAGGACTTGGGCTATGAACTTTAGTCATAATGAATTTCAAATCAGTAAAATTTTCAAATGGTTAATGAAAAAGAAGATGTGGTGAAAAAGACAATCAAGGAACAGGAAATCAAAGGAAAAAATGATAATCATTTCAGTTTTCTTGTCAGGTGGGAAGGAAAGCCCCCAACAATTAGAAGTCCTAGATAAGCAAATAGGAGCTTATGCTGAGTGATGCCAAGATGACAACTTGCATGGAGGCAAGTCCTTTCTAAGAAGGGGGGGGGGGGGGGGGGAATGAGGCAAATATGTTATCTTTATTTAATTTTCTGTTTATATCAAGTATTTTGTTATTCATGGGTGCTAGGGGTATTTCTGTAATTTCTGAATTCTAGGGTTTATTTTGGTCAAATTAGCTTTTGAGGGTTCATTTTGTAATAGCTGGTCTCCTTCTTTCCAGCAGAGGGATCACCCACCTCTTTCTGTTCAAGATTCCTAACCTGACTTGATGCCCTCTTTCACAAGACATTTGGTTGAAGCATGAAACAAAAGAAAACTCTCATAGTTCGTAGCCCAGCTCCAACTCAACTCCTTGATGAAGTGAAGCAAGCAAACTGAACCTTATAACCTAGATCTGAACTCCCTGGAAATGAATAGCTGACTCCAGCAGGCATAGATACCATAGGCTTTCTCTCCTGTACTCTGGCTGGGGTATTTTTCCTATGGGATTTTTGTTGGGGCTTTGGAATATAAGTGGTTTTTAGAGGGAGTTATATACAATATTGGAGTGGGTTTCTCTTGGAAGCCATGGGGTTGGTATAAGTAGGAGCATTCAGACACTTTTCTAGGAGGTTTTTTTGGTATTTATCTTTGATAAGACTTCTCTCCAGAGCTCAGCTCCAGATCAGCTAGGGTTGCGAAGATTTGGAGGCTTGGGTTTTGAGGATTCAACCCTGCATTGCCTACCAGTCCCTCCATTGCTGCTAAAAGTGCAAGAGGCTAGTAGAACATGCGCTTCTTAAGGTGAAACAAGTTAATGGTCCTTGAATTATCAATGGAGAGAATATATGTATACACAAAAAGTTAATGTCCCTCCATTGCTGCTTGCTTTGTTGCCAATATTGATGCAAGTTGGTAGGATTAATCAACTATCTTATTGGAAAACGATTAAAGAATGATAAAAGGGCAGAAAAACTAGTAAACCGAAGAAGGTTCATGGATTTCTGAGTGGGGATTCTTGTCTTCAATTTTGTTTATACTAAGAAAAATTGCATTATTCTGTCAAAGGTGAACCTTGTTCAATCAAAGCCCCCATAACCACTTCTTGATTTTTTTCCTTTTTCTTTTTTCTGTGTGTTCTTCTAATTCTAAATATTCTACTAGTATCAAGAGAAATTTAAACTCTAACTTCATTTAAGAAGTGGTTGGACATTGTAGAGATAGAGATATGAGGAGTATCTGAAAACCAAATTAAGTTCGATTTGACATTTAGCAGTTCAAAATATAGTATATGA